>NC_143560.1:27045000-28252500 GCF_054136105.1 Typopeltis vanoorti
ATCATTTATGCCTGCATGTGTTATATGATCACTTGCACTGATTTTGTAGATCAGGTAAGATTAATTCAGTATATCAAATGGTTTTTTATTATAAAAAATTATATGCTATTAATGTAGCATGGACTGGAGGTTATATATCAGACTGATGTTAGTTATGGTATAGTTTATTATCATATGTTATACTAGCACTCTTGAAAGTGCTTGCAACTCAAAACTGGTAGAAGTGAGGGAAAGCTAATTTTTTGAAACCCAATTAAAGTGCTACCATCTTTATGAACTGACTAATTTCTGTCTAATATGCTGACTACATATTGCAGCACTTCTACACTAAAGATGAAATATATGTATAGAAGGTCATATGTCATTTAACATTCATCTATGTGTATGTGTGTATATGCATGTATATATATATATATTATCTCTTTTCATTCTCCTTAATTTGTAGTGACCCTACACAGCAAATGTGATCTCTTAAAAATCTAATTAATGCTATGGTAAGGCATTTGATCCTATTTGCATAGTGTGTGTGTGTGTGTGTGTGTGTGTGTGTGTGTGTGTGTGTGTGTGTGTGTGTGTGTGTGTGTGTGTGTGTGTGTGTGTGTATCAATTGTATGCATTCTTCATTGTTAACTTTGTCCTTTCCTCCAAATCTTCCCAGTACATTTCTATACATCTGGTATTCATTTCCTACTCTGCTGTTTAGATCTCCGAGAAGAACCTGCTTTTCCTTTCCTCTTTCTTTATATTAGCTGTACTCAAATTCCTCTTTCTTCCTTAGTAGAACTGTAAAAATATTTATGTAGCTCCATAAAGACAATGCATTTTTGCATAAAATTTTACCAAGGTCAAACCCAGTAAGAACTTTAACCTGTACATAGATGTTTGTTAAACGTAAATAATCCCTATGGGAATTGTATATGCTCTCTACCAAATAAGGGAATATTCTAGAAAGTGTAGGATTGAGGCAATACCTTGCCACTAGTAAACAGTGTATTTTTAGCTCCTTATAAGGACATCAAATAATTTTGTGTGTGCTCAAGGTCAATGCTAGGTGGACCAACAAAAGCTTCAAACAAATGTCCGCTGCCAGAATGAATAGTATTTAGGGAGTGTTGGAGAAAAACAAAGGAAGGGTCAGGCAGAGAAAAGGATCAAGGGATTTCACTGAAATGTTCGGGGGTACCATATCTCCATGCAAGGATTCATAAGTGAGTGAATAAAAGCCGTTGGTGAAAAGATCGAGTGATCGGTTCCAGAAATTTTCATCAGTGATCCAGAGGTCGTCAAGAAGTCGTCGGAAGTTATCCGTCAGACGTACGCCATCAGGAACACGACTTCAGGAGAAAGTATGCCAGAAGCCTGAAGGAAGGATGAGAGGATCCGATCTGCCAGGCAATGCATAGACCCCCTGATGACAACTCTACTCCGGGAGCTATAGTCTGAGGAGAAGGAATCTTCGAGTGAAGGGAATTGCTCCATTGCTTTCGACGCACATGCAACTACTCCGCATGCCGCAGAACCTCCGCCCGTGCCCCAGGAAGATACGTACTCTGCAGGCCATCAACTTCTATCGCCGTCATAAGCAGGGAAAGAAAAACCTGACACGGTAGAAAAAGGAACAGAACTCCAGTGTGAAGCCAGATCCATAGAGGGTAGTCACCACCAAAGTGAATGTTTCTGTTTTTCCAATTTTTTTGAGTTTTTAGGAGAACTTTTATTAGTGGACTGTAAAGTAGAGGCTGACCTAAATAGGCATAGTTAACAGTTAGAAAGTAAATAATTGTCAGGAATTTGTATGTGTAATAAGTCAGAGTGTAACTGTTTGCCAATTGGTAAAAATTTGCCTATAGAATATCCCCAGCATAGAAAGGAAGGAGCATTTGTGTGTAAAAGATTTGGTCTATGTGCCTGATAATTAAAAGTTAACAGTTAAGTAATATGTATCATTGCTCATCGTAAATGATTTGTGTTATAATGAGAGAATTAGTTATCTATATCACATCATTTGTATGAGTGAATGGGGAAATTTAGCTAATTGATTTATATAGATCTGAATTGAGATGTTTTATTTTATTACTGCAAACTTAGTGTAAATTGTTTTATGTCAATTAAATTTGTTGTTTGAATATTAATAGAGTGTCGCCTGATACTTAATTTCTTGATGCACTGTTCCGAAAAAAATTATTAGAGCCTATTGCCGGAACCCAGGAGAAAGGATAGTAAAGGATAGATGGTAGACACAACTGCAGATATTAATTAATCGGGGATAACTTGAATGTAATAGGAAAACTACTGGATGCATTTTACACTTCTTGTTGCTAGAAAATGGACATCAGTGGTGCAGCTTTTAATCAAATAAATTTTCTGGTGTTCAAAGAATAAGAAGGCAAGTGCGGAAGGCAGTATAGCATAAAGAGATCCATACAGATATATAAAGAGTAAGATAGAGACATGAAGAAAATAATAAGGTATATAATAAAAAACAATATATATATAAATAAAAAAAATAATAAAAATAGCCCCCCCCCCCGTTTACAGAACTTTCTGTTAGGCCATAGGCACAAATAAATCTCATTGTCGATTTCTCCATTTTGATAAATTATACTTGACATGAAGTTTATTCTTGTTTAATTATTTATCCAAGTGTAAGCAAACCAAGTTTGCATGTGAAGTATTTTTACAACTAGGCTACTTGTGTATGGAGGCCTAGCATATAGATTAGAAAACGTACAATTCTAAGTTAGAGCTGTACGTTTTCAAATTCCAGAATTTTTAAATGCGCTAAAAGAATCATCTAAAACTGCATCAGATAATACTATAAAAGTAGAAGTGGTTTCAATATACGAACAAATAGATTCATTTGAGTTTATACTAAGCCTTGTAATTTGGCATGAGCTTTTGTCAAAAGTTAATTTAGTAAGTCAAGTATTACAAAATGCAAAAATTCCCATAGACATAGCAACTAAGCATATTAAAGAGTTAGCAGTACTTTGAAGAGCAGAGAATATCAAGATTTGATAGCTGTTTTGAGATTGCTAAAGAACTGTCAAATCTATTAGAAATTAAATTTAAAGAAACTCCAGTACGTCGAAGAAAAGTATTTTTTGATTATGAAATGCCTGATGAATCACACATAGGTGATGAGAAAGATAATTTTAGGATAAATGTCTTTTTTTTTTTTGTAATTTTAAATACTGCTCTACAATCTGTCAAAAAAAGATTTGAATTGTATGAAATTCACAAAAAATCATTTGGATTTCTTTATGATATGAAATTAATAAGAAACATGACAGAAAATGAACTAAAATTTTCTGCAAACAGCTGTATCAAAAATTAAATACAGATATTGATGAATCTGAATTTTACAATGAATTAATTATTTTTAGAAATATTGTTCCAGAAGATGCACCCATTAATATTTTAAAATTCATAATTGCAAATAATTTGTCGAATATTTATCCAAATATTACTATGACATTTAAAATATTATTTACCAGTCCAGTTACGGTCACATCAGCAGAAAGGTCATTTTCCAAATTAAAATTAATAAAAACCTATTTGCGATCTTCTATGTTTCAAGAACGTTTGTCGTCCCTGGCAATAATATCTATAGAGCATGAAATTGCAAGAAATTTGAATTTTGATAGCGTTATAAATGATTTTATTGATAAACACATTAGGTTAAATAAAATTTAATATATTAAGGTTCCTTTTAAATCTTATAAGTTGTTATACATATATTTCATTCTTTATAGTAAAAATGGATATTTTTTTATATTATTATATTATTTATTTATTTATGATTTATTTATATTATTAAATAAATCATTGTTCTGGCATATTTATATGATAATGTGTACCTTACATAATAAAATAATATATCATGTACATACAAACACATTTATTTTTTAACTAATTTTTTCCCTTTACTTAAATTGATGCTAAAGAGCATACTTGTTTATTTATGTGCATAAATATTTTCATATTTGATTTAATTATTTAACAAGATATTCTTCCATTTAAGATTTCCATAAATGTTACTAACTTTCAGGGGCCTCGCTTTTCCATTTTGCACAGGGTCCCGCAAAATGTAGAAACGGGTCTGCCCTTAAGCACCCCTAATGCTAATGTTGGAAATGATAATACAAATAAAGAAACTGTTATGGGAAAGTATGCAGAAGGAGAAATAAATGAAAATCGAGAGTTACTTATAGACTTTTGTATGTTCAATCAGCTTGTAATAGGAGGGAGTCTCTTCCAACATAAAAAAATACATAAGTGAACATGGATAGCACCAGATAGAAAGACAAAGAACCAAATAGACCAGCGCTTCCCAAACTGTGGGTTGCGGCCCCCTTGGGGGCCATAGGTTTTGTTGAGGGGGACCGTGAAATAATGAAAACAAATTTAAAATGTTTTAAGACCTAAGTATATTTTTTTTATTTTAAAAGAAACGTATTTAACTTTTATTATTTCTTTTTTGTTATTTTTTATATTTTAATGGAAAAATTCACACATTGGTGTTGGTTCACAAACTTTGCTTCCTGCGTATTTCGGCGCTTAACGAATATTAGTAAATATTGCTTATTCACGTGTTTCATTTCAAAGCAGTGGTTAATTGTATTTACTTCGAATGCTCTCCAGGGAAGTTCCAAATCTTTCTGTCCCTTTCATAACGCGTTTGTAATCAGGGACTGTCGATATTGACTTTATATACATATCAAAACTCGTTTTATATTATCACTGTCATCCGAGCTAGTTTTCTGTTACCAATAAAAGTTTTGCATGCGTGGGGAGATAGTAACTCGCTTGCAGTGGTAAACAACACCCCCTCCCTAACAGCCACTATACTGCAGAGGCAATAAAAACAAGTACTTTTATTATGCCAGTGAATAAGGTATGAGGAGTCTGTGTAATATATTTCTCAACAAATAGTGCAATTAGAGACAACTGGGATAAAAACACACTAGTTAATGAATCACATGTCTCCCTCATACAGAAACTATGCTGTATAGACTGAAACAAAACCATATGTTGCATGGGCAAACACAGTATCTAACTAAAAACTATTGTTATTAATTAGATGTGTGTGAGTTCGATTTCCCAAGGCAGCAATAAAATTCAACCGAACGTGTTAAAATTCGTAAAAGTGTTAAAACTAAGTAATATATATATATAATGAATGTTATGGCAGTCTCACATATGGAATTCGGTTGAAGAGAGTTAGTATTTCAACTCAATTGTCAGCTATGCTTTTATCTTTCGGTTGTGCGATCTTTTGTTAATACCGCACCAATCATATGCACGTTTTAATAACATGCCTTTGCTGTCTGTTTCGCTAGGCTTAATTACCTTAAAGGGAGAAAAGTCACAAAAGAGAAAAATGTTCCTAGTCCGGGGATTCCCTTATTCAGGTAATATTCACTAATTTCATGTTATCAGTCTGTGGTGTGCCAGTATCGGTAAGTGGTGATATTATTTGATCTATTTTACGTTATAAAAAATTTAACCCTGAGATTGATAAGTGGCTGATAACATGAAATTAGTGAAAAATTCCCGTGAACAATCAGAAGAAGCAGAAACAGACTCAAAAAAAAGGACAGTATTTCATATTTTACCAGAACAGCCCGCATCGTCTTCAGAACCAAACGGTAAGAGGCAAAAAATGTAATATATGCATTTGATTTTTGCAATATTCGCTGTGTATGTTTTGTATTGAATATAAATATAATAAATATTATAATAATATATCTCTATTATGATTTTTTTTTCAAAGGGGGCCGTGAAATATTTTAATTTTTGCAAAGGGGGCCCTGACATCCAGAAGTTTGGGAAGCACTGAAATAGACCATGTACTTACAACAAGGAATTGGAGGAAATCACTCCTGGATGTCCGAGTTAAAAGAGGAACCAAGGTATATTCAGATCACTTTCTCCTAACAGCTACCATAAAAGTAAAAATAAACAAACATTGCACAGTAGGAAGAGGTTTAGAATTGAAAAAAAACTCAAAAAAACTAAGAGATTAGAAATAAATTTATAACAACTCTACAGGATAAATGGGATAAAAAAAAAAAAAAAGAGAAGGAGATAACATAGAGGGAAAATGGACTAATATTAAAGACATACTAATAAGCACATCAGAAAAGATATTGGGATTTTGAACTAATACAGGCAAAGAATGGATATCAGAAAACACTAAATTAAAAAAAAATAGAGGAGAGAGATAGAATAAAAGAGAAACTGTTACAGATTGGCGAAAATGTTGAACAAGAACAAGCAGAAAGATATAGAGCAATTAACAAAGAAATAAAAAGAAGTGCAAGAAATGATAAAAGAAAATACATAGAGAATCTAGCACAAGAGGCAGAGGATGCTGCATATATAAATGATACTAGAAAGTTGTATGATATTACAAGGAAATTAAGTGGAAAAAGAAACAAATGGATAGTTCCTATATACAATAAAGAATGAAAACTATTATTAAAAAAAATAAAAACTATTATTAAATGAAAAAGAACAGATAAATAGATGGATGGAATTCTTCTCGCAGAAATTTCAAGAAATGACTGGTGGTGACCAGAGCCTAGAATTAAATGAACAAAATGCATCATTAGATATAAATTTGAACAAAATAACAAAGATCAAAATTACAAAAGCAATAACTCAGATCAAAACAGGTAAAGCACCGGGAGCAGACAACATACCAGGCAATATACTAAAAGCAAATCCAAAACTTATAGCAGAGATATTATATCCCTTACTAAATGAGATATTTCAGAGAGAAGAGTGGCCTAAGGAATGGAATACTGGATTACTGGTTAAATTACTCAAAAAAAGGGAATCTATCTGAATGCAAAAATTGGAGAGGTATAACATTGCTGAGTGTTATAAGTAAAATACTAGCAAGGATAATACTAGAAAGAATTAAAATAGAAATAGAAAAACAACTAAGATCTGCACAGGCAGGATTTGGAGCCATTAGATCATGCACTGACTACATTACTACTTTACAAATTATCATAGAACAACCATTGGAATCGCAGGCAAGCTTATATTTAAATTTTATCGATTTTGAACAAGATTTCGACAATATAAACAGAATTACTTAGACATTATGGACCCCCAGAAAAAATAATAAGAATAATTAAAAAGATGTATGATGATTTTGAAATTAAAGTAATTCATGGAAATACTCTCTCAGAACCATTTAAAACAAAGACAGGAGTAAGGCAAGGTTGTGTACTCTCCCCTACTATGTTTTTAATTATCATAGACTGGGTGATGAGAAAAGTATCTCATGGAAATACAGGATTACAATGGTTACTTCAAAACCAACTCCACAATCTAGATTTTGCAGATGATATCTGCTTACTTTCACAGAAGCACCAACATATAGAACTAAAAATAACAATACTTGTAGAAACAGTCAAAAAAGTTGGTCTTAGGATAAATAAAAATAAAGCAATGTTGATGAAAATAAATGCAAAGCAAAATAAACAAATAACAATAGAAGAAATGCTGCTTAAAGAAGTAGAACAGTTTATATACCTTGGTTCAATAGTATCAATAAAAGGAGGAACTATTGAAGATATAAATAGAAGGAAACAGCTGGCTTATTCAACTTTATTCAACTTTTTTGAAATATTTGGGAAAACAAGAATTTGTCTATAAAAACTAAAATGAGAATATTTAACTCAAATGTAAAGGCAATACTAATGTATGGATCAGAAACGTGGATGTTAAACAAAAAGATAGTTAACAATGTCCAGGTCTTCCTAAACAAGTGATTAAGAATACTGGGAATATATTGGCCAAAACAAATATCAAACGAAGAACTATGGCAGAGAACAAACCAGAAACCCATGTTGCGACAGATACGCGAAAGAAAATGGAGATGGTTGGGGCATGTGTTGAGGAAAGAAGATAAAATAATAGTAAAACAGGCTCTAGATTGGAACCCACAGGGTAAAAAAAGACAAGGAAGGCCAAGAGAAACATGGAAAACAACAATACTGAAAGAAATAACAAATATTAATAAAAACTGGAACCATATAAAAGCAGAAGCAAAAAATAGAGTCTGGTCATTTTATCTTAAAATGATCTTGATTTAAAATTGACTCTGCCAGATTTTTGATATATTGACATTATACTTGTTGAGGTTTTGAGAATATTTTAAAGCTGCTGCTGATTCCAAAAACAGTCTCTCTGATTTGTAATGACTTCTTTGTAGCACTTTTGTTTTCATCCATCTAATCCTGTGTGAAGGGGTTTCCAAGGAATAGTCTGCTAGTCCCGACTTTCATAACAATGGTGCCAAATGTATCTCTTATTTTCTCTGAGGCAGATGTCAACAGTTCTTCCTGTCTGTCCATAGTAAGCGAGGCACAAGTTCAGGGCACTTCTTATTCTCCTGGATGTGATAAAGGGGAGAGAAAGAGAGTGTTGTTTTCCATATTTCAAGAGTAATAAAAAATAGAACATACATATACTGTTGTGTTTTTTAATTACCCTTGAAAAACACTCAGACTAGTAATAAACATGTTTAATATTCAAATGAGTAGAAAGGCTTATGTGTTGACAGTTCATATTAAGTTTTTTATGTAATGTTTTAATTCACAACATAAGACAAGAATGAGAAAATATATAATATATTTCTTTACTTATTTGAAGATTGAAGGTTGCCAGTTTGATAAAATTGACAATTCTCATCCATTCACTTAAGCACAAACTCTCTCCTTTATCACATCCAGGAGTAAATGAAGTTCCCCTTACTTGTTGGCATTCACATCAGAGAACATAAGAAATAGGCTCGCCATCATTTACATAAGTTGGGACTAAAAAATTATGTATTGGACACCTTTTCACACAGGATCAGATGGAAGAAAACAAAAGTACTACACAGAAATCATTACAAATCAGAGAGACACTATTTTTGGAAATAGCAGCAAATTAAAAACATTCTCCAAATCCCAACAAGTATGGCTGAATCAGTTTACCACAAATATGGGAGACAGTCATTTTAAGATCAAATTACTTGTTAAGCTCTCTTTCTCCAACAATAGATGGTACCATTAACACTTGAGTTTTTTGTGCTGTCCATTACAGTTTTAAACCATTCCCACTATTAACTAATTGTTGTTGTTTGTGTACTGTGACAAACCATTTATGCTGGGTATAAAATCAGTGAAATATCAGCAACTAAGTAAATTAAGATATTATTTATTATCATATTATTGTCTTGTGTTGAATTAAAACCATTATATACTGCTCAAAACAATTAGGGGATATTCTTGTTAAAATTATTTCACTCTAAAATGTATAATTTGTTAAAATTTGCAATAAATATCGATTATTTAAACAATATCTCATCAATTACACCCTATACATAAGTAAGAAATATTTATTCATGTATAAAGTACCCAATAGTTATAATTATTTGCAAAAATTTATAATTATCTAACAGAAACTAAAATATCCCCTAATTGTTTTGAGCAGTGTATAAAAAAACTTAAAATGAAATCCTAACATATAAGCCTTTCTATCCATTTGAATATTCCACCCATTTATTAATACAGTACATGTATTTCAAGGATACTAAAAATACAAAACAGTATATGAAAATAATGTAAATATACCATTCGTTTTTTTATTACCCTTAAAATATGGAAAACAAATGGAGGCATAATGATTGCGAAAGTGCTGAAAGTGGCAAAAAAAATTTGATGCCCAAACTAGACTGGGGTCACTAATGGGTAGGGATGCACAATGTATAGCCTCTCCCTGTTAAGTGAACACCACCTTTCCCAGTGTGGCTTGCTTCCAGAAAAGGGGCTCTGGCAAAACCAGCAAGATATTCCTGCTACAAAGGAATTTCTTCCTAGTTGGAGGAAATATCAACTAGACACAAAGTAGTAGATGTCCTCCATTGCCCAGTGAAATACCACTGCCCAGCTTATTGGAGGTCTGAAGTGGCAACTGTCATGTTTGGTCTCCAGAGCAGGGATTCTGGTTTTTATCTCCTACCCCCCTTTCTCCCACTGTGAGTGATACCCATCAATGCCAGGACAAACCTACTTAGACCTAACCTCCATTTCAAGGGTACATCAGTTAAAATGGTGCAACTGACACATAATCCCACTGCCACATACACTTCCCAATTGTGCCTGAAAAGCAATTTCAAGTATTGCTATGAATCGAAGCCCTGTCATGGCAAAGAGACTTGTCTCTCTCTCTCTTTCTCTCTCTCTATATGAAGTCATGCCCAAGAGTCTATTGTCTCTTACTGCCCGACTTAACTATATCCTTTCATCTAATCACGATTAAATTTATGAAGACTCTTACAAACAATGACTATGACATTATGACAAAAGTGAACTCCCTCATAAACTGATCCCATCAAAATAAAAGTCGCATCCCTACCATTCAAAACGCATAAACCAAGCCAGAATCTCTTAATTAAAAACTCACTTTCACATCCACTTTACTAACATTTGTGGCATTAACACAAACATAAATGCCACAATGCCAAAACAACACATTTCAGGATTCTTTTCACCACAAGGGGTGGCACCTGTGGCGTTGTGAAATCTGACATAGCCTGCCAGAGAATGGCTAATTTAGAATCCCCTGCTTTTGACCTTCTTTGACTCAAGGCTTCCTTGCACCATTTAGTAACATTAATTTTTTGCATTTACCAGTCTCCAAACACTGATTATCACTCAGACCTTGTCGCATTACTTTTCATGAAACTCGACCATCTGCAATCCAGCTATCCAAATTGTAAGGTCTTCTTCCCAGATGACCACAATTCCAACTGGCTTTCCTATTCCTACACCACTGACCAAGCTAGACGAGAAGCAGAAGTCTTTGCTATAAGTAATGACCTAACACAAATCGTACATCTACTTGCTCAACCCTCTTCACTCTCCAAATACTCTGGATCTCTTTTTGACCATTTCTCCATCTCCTTTGAGAGAAATATTTATGGCTTTTGGATATGCCAAAAAAGGTCCTACTACATGAAATCTTTTTATTTAAAAAAAATATTGGAAAGGACACCCTAGAGGGAGTGGAATTTGATGTCTTGGATATTTTTCCAGAAGAAGAAGAAGAATTTATGGATACTGGCCATCCACAATTCTCATAAAAAAAAAAAAAAAAAAAAAAAAAAAAAAAAAACGAGACTATCGATAAAATCGAAGCCTAATGAAAACAAAACTACTACTTATAGGAAGCCAGATGATACCACCAAAAAGAAATAATGGAAACATTCATACCATGGAATTGTCATGGATTCCAAAAAAAACATAGATGATATCAAGGCTCTCTTGCAGAAGTATGAACCAAATATGTTTCCTGCAAGCAGAAGCATATACTTTTAGCTTGCAGGTAACACGTGAAACCGAGTGATGATTCAGCTCTCCATAATATTACCATTATTCATAAGGACAGGACAGGGGGATGATCCTGTCAATGGACGAGTCACTATCCTTGGTTCATCTTCTTCTTCTTCTCTCTTCCATCATCTACGTGGATGACGATGATGAGTCTGAATGAACTCTTTCCACTTTTGTCTGTCCTGGGAGAGGCCAAACAATTCTGTCCAATTTGGTGTCGCTTGTTTTGATTTGGTTTTCAGGTCCTCTTTTATTTTGTTCTATCCATCTAATTCTGGGCCATCCTTTTGATCTTTTACCTTCCATCGTTGTATTCAGGGCTTTAGATGATAGTCTTTCTGTTCCCATGGCCAAACCATCGCAATCTTCTTTCTTGGATTTTGTCTATTATTGTTATTTCTTGTTTTAGTCGTTTCCTTATGTCTTCGTTTCTAAGTCTATCCAGCGGAGATACTCCAAGTAATCTTCTTAGCCAACCCATTTCAGTAGTTAATATTTTTTTCTCTTCAGCCTTTTTGAGGTTCCAGCATTCACTTCCATAGAGGAGTATTGGGAGGACCATTGTTTCATAGATTCTTACTTTTATTACTTGTTTGATGTCTCTTGACTTCCATATTTTATTAAGTCATCCAAAAATTTGAGATGCTTGACTGATTCGTCTGTTTATGTCTTTTGTAATTTCACCATTGTACACAATAACTCCTTCAAGGTAGATGAAGTTTGATACCTGCTCTAGATTCTTACTATCAATTTCAGTTTTCAGATTGGTGCTTCTTTTTCTTATTTACATTTAATTTTTGTTTTGTCTATATTTATGTTTAATCCAAATTTTATACACTCCTTTATTTTATCAGAAATTTGCTGTAGATTTTATTCTGTGTTTGCAAGTAATGCAATGCTGTCTGCAAATTTTAAATTAGTTACATTTTTCCCATATACTTTGATTCTGGAGTCTTCATTGTTTAAGGCCTTACTGGTTGCTTCTTCCAGTGTAAGATTGAAGAGGTCTGGTGACAGATTGCATCCCTGTGTTACTTTGCTCTCTGTGTGGAACCAGTTGGTTAAGGTGTCCTCCATTCATACTGCGCTTTCAGATTTCTCATACAGATTCTTTATTATTCTTATTGTTTTGTTGGGAATTCCAAATTCTTCCATAGTTTCCCATAGTTCTCTTCTACGGATTGAATCAAATGCCTGACGAAAGTCTATGAAATTTATGTAGCAACTTTGGTTGTACTCTAGTGTCTTTTCTATTAGCTGTCTTAAGGTGAATAGTTGATCAATTGTGCTTTGTCCTGGTCTGAAACCTGCTTGTTCTTCTCCTAGTGCTAGTTCTATATATGGCTTAATTTGTTTTTGGAGTACTTTCATAAAAACCTTATTTGGAATACTGAGAAGGCTGATGCCTCTGTAATTATTGCATTCTGTTTTATCTCATTTTTTTTTGTATATAGCAGTTATAACTGATTTGGTCCAATCAGTAGGAACTGCTTCATTTTTGTAGATCCTTTCAAATAATGTTTTTAATGGTTCCAAAAGTTGTTCCTTTCGTGTGCTTTTAAGAATTCTGCATGTATTTGATCAATACCAGGTTCTTTCCTAGTTTTAAGTTTTTCTATGCTGTGTGCTATTATTTCTTTGGTAAAGATATTTGTTTCGTCTTCCATTTCATTGGCTGGAATGGTAATATCCTGGGAGCTGTTTTTATTATATAAATCTCTAAAGTATTCCTGGCCATTCTTTTTGTTTTACTTTCAATTAGTTGTCCCTCGTTTTTTGATCATTATTATTTTTGTTGTCTGTGTCTTACTAATTTGGTCTATTTGTTTATATAATCCATGAATGTTATTTATTTTTGAATAGCTTCTCTGTCATTTTGCATTTTTCTTCTAACCAGTTATTCTTGTCTCATTATCATTATTACTATTACCCCAAGACCTCATGGAGTCAGACTCATCTGTTAGGTCGTTTTATCTCTCTCTCTCTCTCTCTCTCTCACACACACACACACACACACACACAGCTCATCATACCGTGCCTTGAACAGATTCAAACTCCTTGCAGACACTACACTCTCAGGCAAGGCATTCCAATCATTTACAACTCTGCACGAAAAAAACCTGCCTCTCACTCCCCTACTCACACTTTTAACTAGTTTTCTAATTTCTCTGGTTAATGTATTATATTCATTCTTGTTATAGTTCTGTTTTAGTTTCATGCTTTTCCTTTGATTGCTTAACCTTTTTACTTTATTCAAGATCCAATCCTTTTTACTTTCTCTTTCTGTGTAACCTATCGTATTTTCTGCTGATTTTAATATTATTTCCTTTAATTTGCACCAATGTTCTTCAATGTTTATATTCTGTTTTTGTAGTTCCTTCAGGTTTTTATCTAGTTCTAGTTGATATTTTCTTAGAATATTGTTGTCTTGTAGTTTTTTTACATTCAGTCTCTTTTTGACTCTAAAAGTGCTTTCTGATTTTAACTTTATTCTTAGGTTTGCTGATACTAGCTTATGGTCTGATCCACAATCTGCAGAAAAGGATCTGCAATTTAGAATACTTGATTTCCATCTTTGGTTTACAATAATAGTCTATCATATTCTTGGTTTGTCTGTCTCGTGATATCCATGTCAATTTTCTTTGGGGTTTTGGTTATTTAAAGAGAGTGTTGGTTATTGTTATTATTTGAGCAGAAGTTTAGCAGTCTTTCGCCATGTTCGTTGCTTTCTCCATACCCGAACTTTCCGATACTCTTGGCCAGGTATCCCAGTCTTTGCCTACTTTTGCATTTAAGTCCCCCATTACAATTAGGAGATCTTGACTTGATGTCTGCTGTACTGCTTTTTGCAAATCCATATAGAACCCCCCTCCTTGGTTCATACTTCTGCAAGAGAGCCTTCATGTTTCGAAGGCTCTATGTTTTTTTTGGAAAAAATCCACGACAATTCCATGGTATGAATGTTTCCATTATTTCTTTTTGGTGGTATCATCTGGCTTCCTATGGGGAGTAGATTTGTTTTAATTAGGAAGCTATAAGACTCTTGGTCAGAAATATAATAACAGTATACTGCATCTACCTTTCTCCTGCTATAGATTTTTCTCAAGACGACCTTGATGATGTCATATCGCAGTTACTTTACTTTTAATGGAGGGTTTAAATGGACATGACACTCTGTGGGGTAGTAGCTGAACAAACATCAGAGGAAGAGTTACATGCTCAAGTACAACAACAATCTCTCCCTTTTAAACACAGGAGGCAACCCGATAAATTTGCCTTCCACTGCCACCATGGTATGCTACTTGGTTGCCCATGTACTTCATCATGGATATCACCGTGGAAAATTGAGTATGCAGACTTGTCCACTTTTTCCTCATTAGTAGTTTTTGATTCTGCAACAGTCAGTTCATCTCCTATCGGTGATGCAGTGAAGCATGTAACACAGTGTATTAGCAGCAGCCACAACTGTAATTCCTAAAACATATAGTCAGTTCCCATGTTTTCCTAAGCCATGGTGGAATGCTAATTGCACAGCAGCCAAAAAAGCCCAGAAGAAAGCCTGGGGTATTTTCTGCAGATACACCACAACAGCAAACCTGATTGCTTTCAAATGAGCTCAAGCAAGACACATCAGGTGCAGGAAGGAATCCTGAATCCAACTTACTTCTGCTGTATCAAGATCCACCAACAGCAAAGAAGCAATGGGAAAAAAATCCAAAAAATGATGATCATCATTATCATGCTTTTCAAGGATTTAGCCTAGAGTGGCCTGTTCTGGCATTAGAAGTCATCATTGAATCTCTTTAGAGGACATCTTGGTTTTCTTTTTCTAATGGTTTGTAATTTAAAACTTGTTTTGTTAATCTTTCTGTTTTTATTCTTTCAATGTGTTCCATCCATTTATATTTATATATTTTTTATTTTTTCTATTACTGATTCTTGGTTTAATTCTTTCATAATTTCTTCATTTCTTTTATGATCAAATAGAGCAGTGTTTCCCAAACTGTGTTCTGCAGAACACCTGTGTTCTGTTAAAATTTCAGGATTTGTGAAGTTTTCCGTCTTAGGAAAAGTTTGAGAAAACCCTGCAATAGAGTATACTTTGCAGTTTTTCTCATAAACTTCATTTCAGCTGTTATTACTCTTTGTCTTTTTTTTTGTTTTGTTTTATTGTCCAAATTTCACTTCCATACAATAGGACTGGTAGGGTTAATGTATTGTATACTTTTAGTCAAGTTTGTTTTTGAACTAAGTTAGGTTTAAATGTAGAGTTAATTACAATTGTTATTTTTAAATATTTATATCTTTTTCATTTTCATATGTAATCATACATCCTAGGTAGTTAAAGGAATTCACCTGTTCTAAAGTCTTGTTATCTATTACTATTTTAGTTCTTATTGGACTTGTCCTGTAAAGGCCATTGTTTTTTGATTTTTCTGTTGATATTATCATTCCATAATCTTTGGCTATTTCATTTAAATTTAAAATATCTTTCTGTAAGTTATTTTCAGAATTTGTAATTATTATTTGATCATGAGCAAAAAAGGGAAAGTGTTTAAGTTCACAGTAGAAGAAAGTTTAATACCTTGATGGAAAGTTTTATTTCATTTAAATAAATATTAAAAAGAGTTTCTGAAAGGAGACATCCCTGTCAGACTCCTTGGTTTATCTTTCTTGGATATGATAGTTCATAATTTAATCTTATTTGTATTTGATTATTTTCATATTTTTATGTTCTTCTTTTGTGTCGTCTGGTGTGCTGTGTGACTATGTGACTGCCTTATTGTTATATCTCTAACTGTCTTTACTTTAACTTTACAGTTAACATTAATTTTTGTATCACTTAATATCAGATATTCGATTGCAGACAAATTTGTATTGATTAAAGACTGCGCCAGCCGGCAACTAAACTCTGATACAATATCCAAGAGTACTTAAAGAAAATGTAGGGATCATGAGGCATACAGTCGTGGTCCCGATTTTTATATCACTATTGGTTTCCCCCTTAATGCACGGCACGTAAATTTTCAAACGGTAGCTCAATCCTCAGAAAGCATGACAAACTCATTTGATTGTATATAAAGAAACACATTTATTATGGCACAAAGACAAGTATACATGTTAATCAAATCCTTAATCTTAAAAGAGTCTGGGTTCCCTGTACTTAATTAATCACATCCAAAACTTCTATATTATAGTCCCTTACTTGACACAAATTTCTCACTTCTATACGTAACATCTATTCTCAGACTCTTATATTATAACCAAGTTACCTAATATTATCACACATGTAATATTGCATATATACACAAGACAACTCAATAATTCTGACATGAACTTCTCTAGGGTAATACTTCTTATTCTTACTTAATCCTCCCCCCCAAAAATTTTAGCTAACATTTAATTATGTTTTGACCATATAACATTACTGTTCCTAAATTACACAAACAGTTCGGACCTCGGCCTCCTATTCTCCTGGCACCTAATATGCTTTCTTCTCAACCGCAGACAAAAGTGTCCAAATCTCTGACTGTTCTTATAGCACTACACGGAAGTAGTATGCTTCCTTAACTTCTGCTACCTTATTCCATGGTTACTTTAATCCAACATTTAACATAAGAAAATCTTACGCTTACTGTTCTTGCTTTGAACTGGATATTCTGGTCTGCTTACAGTATCTTCACTGATGGCGGCCTTGCTATTCCTTTGTTTCCATACGAACCGAAAACACTCATACACAGATTTGAACACTGACGTTGATTTCATCTGTAGCTCTTTCTTCTTATGGATCCGAATACATTGTAGTTGCAGCCTTGGCCCACGCAGCATACATAGCAAGGGGGAATTCTTGCTACACGTGGCGGCAAGCTCTACACAGCTCTCCGACAGGAAACTAGGTGCCGACGAAACCCGGAGACAAGAGAAAAAAAGAGAGCGATTCGAATCCCCGCTGAAACCTTTATACCTCAAAACATGCTCTAGCTTATACATATTTACTTGGCAATTTATACATGATTTTATATTCTAATTCATTTACAACTATTCTCTATTAAACTCATGGGTTATTTTAACACTGTTCAGAGCTTACACACTTGGATATTTACATGTTCTTGGGACATTAATCGGTACATTTCCCATCCGGAAGCATAAGCATGTCTTTATCCACTCCTTCTGAGACAACTTAATGTTGGGTGGGAAAAAAGGTGACTCATCATTTTTTTCCGACACAACAAAGATCCCCCCCTTTAATTAAATTTTTTCTTAACTAAGTTATTACAAAATTTCTTTGCCCTCTTCCCCTTTGTTTCCCTTTTTTCATTCTTATTAGAGGTCCCTCCCGAAGGAATCTTTTCTCTCAGTTCTCCACGGTGGAGTGATACCTTTCTGTTTTCCACACTACCCTTTTGTAATGGCATGATATCTGTAGGTGTCCCTTCGGTCTGAATATGCTGATCATTATGACGTGTGTTCTGACTTTCAATTATGCTTTCTGATTCTACTCCTTTGCTTACAAGTTCTTGATCATTGTTTGAATCATTCTTTCCTCCACGGAACAGCACAGTTGCTTTGGGATAGTTACAGGAGAAACCATGTTTTCTCAGAAAATCCTCACCTAAGATCATTTCTACGTGTGGGCACGCGTTTCTTGGCAGTATGAGGAAGTTATGCCATGCATGTAGGCCTAGTCCTACCAATTCTATCCTTAACCTTACCCGCCTTCGGGCATAAATCACAGGCGGTGATATCCCTAATAGTCTAATTGGCTTCCTCAGTCTCTTAGTTCTCATTTTTATGAATGTACTCAGTTCCCTGATACAGTTTTCAGATACAGTGGAAACCTGGGATCCTGTGTCTAAGGGTGCGTCCAAACCCTTCCTGCCTATTCTCGTTGATATTTTCATACCTGTGAGGTTTTCCTTTCCCTTTTCAAACTGTTTGGTACAGACGTAAGATGTGGCTTCAGGTTGGTGCCTAACCCTTGAGTTTCCCTATGTTGTAAAACAGTCGCTGGCAATGTGTCCTAGTTTGTTACAACGATAACATCTAGGGATTTCACGTCAGAAATCTCGTCTAACCTCTCCATCTACAGTCAAAGGAGGGCTCGAGCCACATTGGATAGACATTTTTGCTAACCTGTCCATTAGGGACTCTAATTTGTCAAGTACTGGCTGTTGTAATCTATTTACCTCTTGTCTTATGAGATCAGTTACTCTCTCCTCCGGAATCATTTGAGAACTCCTGCTGTTAGTATGATTTTCCGTTAACTGGCTTGCTATTAAGTCAAGTCATTCCATGAGTGGTTGTTGAAGTTTTTCAACCTCCATTTTGAATAAGGAGCAGACTTCGTTGAGGTTACACGTGTCACTATCGATCTTACAGACAGGTTTCACTTTGTTTTTTTCTATACTTTCTTGTACTTCTTGGCATTCTTCTATTTCTTTTTCTCTCTCTTCCTTTCTTTGGTTCAAAGATCTATTATCTCCCTTATTATCATTTACTACGTTTACGTAGTTTGCAGTGGCTGCGGGGTAGATGTCCCCAAGCAGTTGCTCTTTTTCTGTGGCGGCATTAAGGCATTCCTTCAGGTTGGATATGTTTTTTGCAAACCCCACCTCCTTTAATTCCTGTCTCAGGCCTACTCTGAATTGTTGAAATACAGTCCAATCTAGATGTCGTCTCTCCTCCTCCTGTACACTTAGTGTGTTAGCACACGTGAGTAACCTGTTGTAATACTCATTTACACTTTCTTTTTCCTTTTGCCTTATACTTTGGAGCTTCCAGAGGCTAGGCCCCACTGTCTTGGTTTTTGAGAATTGTGAGGTTAGAATTTGCCTAAACCTCTGGTAGTCCATTGTATTTTTCAATAGGGGAGAGAAGTAGAAGTAGCTTTTCGCCCTTCCAGTTAACTTGCTGCAAAGCAGAATGAGTAACTGGAAGTCGCTCCATCTCCCTATTTTCCTAAGTTCTTCTACGTATTCAAAATAAGCTCCCACATCGTCAGAATCTTCACCAGAGAACTGAGGGAAAATTTGTTGGGGGTTTATGGTCCTAAAGAACTCTGGGTCGCTCATCTCGGTCATCGTATTGGATAGGGACATACTTACGCTCTCTGATTACCATAGCTCAAATTCAGATAAATTTCAAAAAACTTAATTTCACTATTATGCCTTTCACAACTGAGTTTGTTTCTGGGATTGAGACCAGTTTGGTGTGCAAATTAATCTCTTTCAGCACATCCTGTCGGCTGTGCCATTGTTATGTTCTTCTTTTGTGTCGTCTGGTGTGCTGTGTGACTATGTGACTGCCTTATTGTTATATCTCTGTCTTTACTTTAACTTTACAGTTAACATTAATTTTTGTATCACTTAATATCAGATATTCGATTGCAGACAAATTTGTATTGATTAAAGACTGCACCAGCCGGCAACTAAACTCTGATACAATATCCAAGAGTACTTAAAGAAAATGTAGGGATCATGAGGCATACAGTCGTGGTCCCGATTTTTATATCACTATTGGTTTCCCCCTTAATGCACGGCACGTAAATTTTCAAACGGTAGCTCAATCCTCAGAAAGCATGACAAACTCATTTGATTGTATATAAAGAAACACATTTATTATGGCACAAAGACAAGTATACATGTTAATCAAATCCTTAATCTTAAAAGAGTCTGGGTTCCCTGTACTTAATTAATCACATCCAAAACTTCTATATTATAGTCCCTTACTTGACACAAATTTCTCACTTCTATACGTAACATCTATTCTCAGATTCTTATATTATAACCAAGTTACCTAATATTATCACACATGTAATATTGCATATATACACAAGACAACTCAATAATTCTGACATGAACTTCTCTAGGGTAATACTTCTTATTCTTACTTAATCCTCCCCCCCAAAAATTTTAGCTAACATTTAATTATGTTTTGACCATATAACATTACTGTTCCTAAATTACACAAACAGTTCGGACCTCGGCCTCCTATTCTCCTGGCGCCTAATATGCTTTCTTCTCAACCGCAGACAAAAGTGTCCAAATCTCTGACTGTTCTTATAGCACTACACGGAAGTAGTATGCTTCCTTAACTTCTGCTACCTTATTCCACGGTTACTTTAATCCAACATTTAACATAAGAAAATCTTACGCTTACTGTTCTTGCTTTGAACTGGATATTCTGGTCTGCTTACAGTATCTTCACTGATGGCGGCCTTGCTATTCCTTTGTTTCCATATGAACCGAAAACACTCATACACAGATTTGAACACTGACATTGATTTCATCTGTAGCTCTTTCTTCTTATGGATCTGAATACATTGTAGTTGCAGCCTTGGCCCATGCAGCATACATAGCAAGGGGGAATTCTTGCTACACATGGCGGCAAGCTCTACACAACTCTCCGACAGGAAACTAGGTGCCGACGAAACCCGGAGACAAGAGAAAAAAAGAGAGCGATTTGAATCCCCGCCGAAACCTTTATACCTCAAAACAGCTCCCTCACTCGGCGGTGTCGTCACGCATACGGCGACTGCCGATTGGACGCCGTGGCCACGAACTGTTTTTACATGGCTTATACATATTTACTTGACAATTTATACGTGATTTTATATTCTAATTCAATTACAACTATTCTCTATTAAACTCATGGGTTATTTTAACACTGTTCAGAGCTTACACACTTGGATATTTACATGTTCTTGGGACATTAGTCGGTACATTTCCCATCCGGAGGCATAAGCATGTCCTTATCCACTCCTTCTGAGACAACTTAATGTTGGGTGGGAAAAAAGGTGACTCATCATTTTTTTCCGACACAACAATATATACTTATGATAGCTTTTATAATATTATTTGGTATTTGTCTTTCTTTTATTATGTTAAATAAAATACTTCTTTTAACTATATCAAATGCTTTTCAGTCAATAAATGTAATGCGTGTTTCTAAATTGTATTCTCTTCTTTCCAAAAAATGATTGACAGATATACCATCCACTGGCTTTCTATTCTTGAATGCAGGTGGTGATCCAACAGTGATTGCTGACACACTCAGGGAGATTTTTTGCAAAAACACATTTTTATCCCTTGAGTTTCTTGCCCAAAAGTGCAAAGCATAAAAACAACAAATCCATTTTCTTTGAATGGCACAAAAGAATACAATAGACCATTTACCAAAGAATAGATGAAAGCTGCTTAGCTGCTTTCCTTGAATGTCATCCAGCTGCTGTTGGACCACTTAATATCCATTATTGGAGTCTGTCAACATTACTCTTGAATCAACTGTTGCACACCTTTACAACGGAATTTCTCTGAGAGCATCTTTTCAGATACCTGGCAAAAAGGTGATTATAATTTCCTTTCCTAAGCCTGGGAAGGATCTATAATTCTAAAATAATTACATTTGAATTGCTCTGACTAGCTGCTTGTGTAAGATTCTGGAAAAAATGGTTAACTTTCATTCTATTATGGTTTCTGAAGAGAAACAACATTTTTTGAGAACAACGCAATCTGGCTTCCAAAAATATTATTCTGCCACTGATTCTGAAATGAAAATTCTAGTTCTTAAAGTGGTAACTATTTTGCTTGTACAACAATTGGAAAATTTACATATAAAACATGTGATTTCACATGTTTATGACCAATTCGTATATCCTTTATTTCTTTCTCCCCTTCAGCATGAATTGACTATTCTTGGCATTTTGTCAGACTATGTTCTATGAAGCGTGGGCGTACAATACTTAATGAAAGTCGGACAAAATTGTGTTTCCTTAGTGCAAAAATGTAAAGTGAAGGAACTGATTGTCTTGGTTAGCACAAATGATTTGAGAGGTGAGAAGTATTCTATGAGGGAAAATGTAAATTTGTCTCTTAGACGAGGCAAAACTGAAGAGTGAGAAGGTGAAGATTGTAAGTCTCCTGCCACACTCTGACAGAAGTGAACACTGAGGAGGACATCAGTAGCCAATGAATCAATACCTAGGTTGTGCAGGAGTGATGTAGGATTTGCAGATCTGTGGTCTATGTTTGACACAAAGAGGGATTTGTATAATGCTGATGGACTGCATCTAAATGATTTTGGTGTTAGGTGTTCAGAGAGAACTTTGTTCATCGAGCATGCTGAAGTGCAAATTCAGGAAAACTTAAGCAGTTAGGGTGGAAGTGAGTGAGTTTGTGTGAAGGCACCTATGAGGCAAGTGAGTGTGACAATGACCAAGTGCAAAATCGAGACTCTCAAGCAAAAATGTTGAATATGGTAGTCAATTCAGGAAGTAAAGGTGGGTGGGGGGCCTAAAGGGATGCTGCAGTTTCTATATACTAATGCCAAAAGCATCAGAAACAAGAGGGAGGAGTTTTTTCACCAATCGGAGATAATTTAAATAGGTTGTCAGTATTGGTAAAAGATAATGGTTGTCAGTTTAATGTGGAGAATTGTAAAGTTATGCATTTTGGTATAAATAGATTACAAGCTGTGTACCACATTGATGGAACTGTACTCCAGGAAATAGATGAAGCTAGAGATTTAGGGGGGGGGTAGTTTAAGGTGCATATTGCTAAGGTAGCCCATAAAATTACTTGCCTATTGAATTGAAGGACAGGTTCACAAGTAGAGATAAGAAAGTTGTTATTCCTTTTTATAAAGCCTTGATATGTCTACATCTGGATGACTGTGCTCATATCTGGTCTCCTATATTTCTTGGGGATGAGGAAGCAGTGAAGATGATTCAGAGGTGAGCGACCAAGATGGTGAGTGGTCTATGTAATGTTCCTTATGAGGATATGAGATTGAGGTTGTATGTTTGTGTGGATTGCAGAAGTTGGTTGATAGGAGAAAAAAAAAGGGGGGAGGGATATGATTATAAACATTTAAGTTGCTTAAAGGGTTTTATAGAATTGATGCAGGGGAAATGTTTCAGCATTTGCTAGAGAGGCTAGAACGAGGGGGGGGGGTCATTCCTGGAGGCTGAATAAAGGTGTGGTTAGTAAGACTATGAGGACTGGATTTTTTGCTTGGAGAGTTGTGCATAAGTGGAATGGGTTGCCAGAATCAGTTGTGAGTGCTTTGTCTGTTAATGGGTTGAAGGAGAGGTATAATAGATTTTGTGAATAGTTTGGGTCTCCTGCAATGAGTCTTCGGACTCCATGGAGGTACTCATACAGTAATAATAATAAAATAAAACATTGTTGATATATAGTGCATGGTAAAGCATATCATCTTCATCATTATATTGTAACCAAATTTCTGCCTCTATGAGTGTTTGGGATATTGTGATAGTACTAACTGATTAACATTTCATTATTACTAACTCCCTCTCACTAATTTTCCATATTAATCTGTTATTTGTCAAGTTTTATATATATATATATATGTGATCCACACACATGAAAGGTCACAAGACCTATAGCAAATCAGCATTGTATGTATGTGAGAGGATAAGAAAAAATGAGAAATCTGTTAACTTTTTTTTTTTTTTTGAACAATTGAAGATTGTATTCTTTGGGGAAAACAGTCGGTGAGGCTGTTCCAAAATACAGAAGTTAACAGAATGAAAGAGGAGGCAGTGAAGTTGGTTCGATGAGTTTCAAGATGGTCTGTAAAAGGTGTTGGTTAGCAGTGACTCTTGCTTTAATTATGGAGGAAAGTGGAGGAATAATATTGGGACCAATTCAGCAGAGTGCCATCCATGAGATTATTGTTAGAAGAGGCACAAGGCAGAAACTGAACATCTTTAAGAGAGGGATGAAGTGGATATGTGAGAGAGGGATCATTAATTAACCAGATTTCCTTCTTCTGGATAGAATTGAACAGTCATTGCCACTGAGACACAAAGTTTAGTTCTTGTTTTCAAACTCGTTCACATTTCCAGAAACAATATTTGGATATATTATTCCAGGAAAAATGAATCTGCATTTCACTTTTCAACCTTGATTTTTTTTTAAAACTTTGCTACACATTTTTATTTTCAATATAATATTTATTTTTATCCTACATAAAACTGAATTTTGATATTCCTATTTCAAATTCTCTGTATTCTCTCCACATTGATTCATGACATATTGACTGATATCACCAATAAGCAGTGGTGAGCTATAAGGGGCTTGCCCGAGCCCTTTGTTAAATTTTTCTCAAATTTGCGAGCCCCTTGTTCTTCTTGTTTACTTTTTTATTTTTTCAAAAAAAAAAAACATAATTTTTTGAAATATATTAAGCGACAAACTCATATGGTAACCTAACAAAGTGATTTTATTAAATAAAATATTATAGTTACTGTTACTACCATTTTACAAATAAGAATTCACTTTTGGAAATCGCATATAAATAAATAGGACTCTGAACTAATGCCCCTTGATTGGTACCGTTGATTATCTATCACTTGAAGTATAAAAACTAAAGAGAAATATAACGTACTTCAATATTATTGTGTTTAGATATTTATTTATTCTTTATAGATTGTTTGTCATAAAAACTTCTATCGCAAACAAAAGAAATTTATTTTGTTTATAAAATGCAGACTATTTCATACGTGCGATTATAAAAGATTTTATTCTTATTATATTTTGATAGTTAAAAAATGTTTTTCTTATGTAAGATAAATTAACACAGATGACTGTGTGCAAATATTTCATGTTTAGATCATGAAATATTTGTTTAAAAATGATAGCCTTTACAGGTTGATTGTCCCCTCATACTTTTTGATTGGCATTTGTACACAAGCTGTATTAATAAATGTTTTTGTGTGAAATACAGTTTTTTTTGCTCGACGATGCGAGCCCTTTGTTAAAATTTCCATAGCTCACCACTGCCAATATAATTGGTGATATCAGTCAACAGTCAATAAGTATTTTCTTATTTCTTGTATCTTCTGCCCATGTGAATTTGTGCATATAATCACATTGGAAGATGGTCTTATAATGACTACTTTTTCTCCTATTTTTCCCAATACTTCCTTGTATATATCTGTTATCCATTTCCAAATCTGCTGCTTAGTTTTCCAAGGATCAGATATTTCTTTGTGCCAAACGATTTGAAAAATTCCTCACTTCTTTCTTTCTTAGAAGAGGTGTCTGTAATGTCCTAAGCACAAATGCCTCGTATTTTAATTTGTCACCTCTTGCACGTAAAATTTCTTGGCTTTCAAGAATTTTATCTTTGTGTTTACTGTTCTATGCTATAACTGATCCTTCCTTTCCCTGATCATTGTTGCATAAAGTATTAATATCCTTTGATACTTCAAAGGACATTGAAGCATGACATTTCATCATACAGTCATTTTGTTGGAAGTTTTTTCCCACTTGGTTAGACTATAATAAATTTAGTTTAATCCTTTATCCAAGTGTAAGCAAACAAAGTTTGTGCCTGAAGTATCTTCAGGACTGAGGCAACTCGTGGTAA
Source organism: Typopeltis vanoorti (assembly GCF_054136105.1). Classification (NCBI taxonomy): domain Eukaryota; kingdom Metazoa; phylum Arthropoda; class Arachnida; order Uropygi; family Thelyphonidae; genus Typopeltis; species Typopeltis vanoorti. The sequence continues at coordinate 27,070,794 of NC_143560.1, forward strand.
AGTTAAACCAAGCTCTCATCACTCCTTGTCTTAGTATCTCCCATAATGCAAAGCACATCTCTTTGCAGACATGTATAATGCTATGCATTAAGGGAAGGGGCCACTACCCAGACTGGTTTCGACCTTTATTAAGGTCTCGTCAGTGGGAGCTAGACCCAGAGGTAGTGATACCAAGGTGGAAGCAATGGAGAAGTCATATTTACCTATACAAGTTGTCTGAAGTATCTTCAGGACTGAGGCAACTCGTAGTAAAGGTAAACCAAGCTCTCATCACTCCTTGTCTTAGTATCTCCCATAATGCAAAGCACATCTCCTTGCAGACATGTATAATGCTATGCATTAAGGGAAGGGGCCACTACCCAGACTGGTTTCAACCTTTATTAAGGTCTCGTCAGTGGGAGCCAGACCCAGAGGTAGTGATACCAAGGTGGAAGCAATGGAGAAGTCATATTTACCTATACGAGTTGCCTAAAAGGTGTCTCACTTTATTAGTTAATTACTGTGGATTTAGAGAAAGATGTTGGACGATTTTTTCCATTTGGTTAGACTATAATAAATTTAGTTTAATCCTTTATCCAAGTGTAAGCAAACAAAGTTTGCGCCTGAAGTATCTTCAGGACTGAGGCAACTCGTGGTAAAGGTGGACCAAGCTCTCATCACTGGTTTGCTTACACTTGGATAAAGAATTAAACTAAATTTATTATAGTCTTTCATCATCAACAACCATGGGTCCAATGCCCGTAGGTGTCTGCTGCCATCTTGATATGATTCTTCTATTGCATTCTATTTTGTGCAAGATGACTCAGTTTGTGTATAGAGTTTCTGCACCATTTGATGATGTCATCGCCCCATTCTCTGTTGGTCTTCCTCTTTTGTTCTTTCCTTCAATTATTCCAAAGAGCAACGTTTTTAGTTTTCTCTCATCATTCATTCTACATATATGGCCAAATAGATGTGGTTTTCTTCTGATTATTTTCTGGATCAGGTTTTCTTTTGGTTGTATTCATCTGCAGATTTCCTCATTGTTCACTTTCTGTATCCATCTTATTCTCAAGATCTTTCTATAGCACTTCCTCTCAAGTACCAATATCCTACTTTCAGATTCTCTCAGGAGTACCCAGGCCTCACATCCATAGAGCATGCTGCTGAAGATACAGGTTTCTACAATGCGCAGTTTAGTTTGCATCTTTATAGCTCGGCTCTTCCATATTTTGTCCATGGCTTTTAAAATAGTTGTTGCTCTGGCTATTCTAATTTTTATCTCTTTTTTTGGGGTGCAAGTCATGCGTCATGTGGCATCCAAGATATGTGAAGTGTTCCACATTTTCCAGTTGAAATCTGTCTATCGTAACTCTGTTCAGTAACTCCTATTAGTCTTAGTGCGAGAATTTGTTGCACTGTACTTCGATCTTGTCAAAATCCGGCTTGCTCATCTGGAAGATGTGCCTCCATATGCCCCTTCAGGCATTCTGTTAGTATTTTCATCAGCACTTTGCCAAGATGACTCATTAATGCAATAGTTCTGTAATTGGTGCATCTAAAGCACTGCCTTTCTTATGATGAACAACCAAGACCGATTTTTTCCACTCTTCGGGGGCATATCCTGATCTCCATATTTCATTACACAGCTGATGTATTTCTTTTACAACTGATTCTTCCCCATATTTTAGCATCTCACCTATTACGTTGTCATTTCCAGCACTCTTGTTGTTCTTGAGATGTTTTATAGCTTATTCACCTCCTCTTCCAAGAAGTCATTTTCAAAGATCTCTGCTGGTGGAGAGATTGCTTTTAGTTCTTTGATTACTTCTGTTGCAGTATCATTTAGTTGATTTTTATATAGTTCACTGCAATATCTTGTCCATCTATGTATGATTTCTGTCTTGTCCATCAATACTTTACCATTTTCATCTTTGACTACTACTAATCTTGTTTGCCACTTCCTATCGACATTTCTTATAAGTTTGTAGACTTCTCTAATTTTGTATTCTCCATAGTACTGTTCAATGTCTTTGCACTGGTCCTCCAACCATTTAGCTTTATCAGATCTTGCTGCTTTCTGTACTTCATTGCATTTTTGAAGGTATAACTCATCTGCTGCCTCTGAATTATCTCTTTTAAGTTTCAGTTCTCTTTTCTCTTGTACCAATTTTAGGGTTTTCTGAGTTATCCATTTCTTGTTGATCTTTTCTCTTTCAGGAATTACTTCCTCTACTGCTTTTTTTAGCACTGTAGTCAGTCGTTCTGCTCTTGTATTTATATTTTGTTTTTCACTTGCAGTCTTAAGCTTAGTTTCCAATATGTTCTGATATGCTGTTCTTAGCCTGTCTTCATTTAGTTTTGAGATGTCTCTAGCTTTTTGGAACTTTCCTTTGTACTTCTGTTTCAGTTTTAGTCTTATATTTGCAATCACTCAACTGTGGTCCAAATCAATATCAGTTCCTTGGAATGATGTGCACTGTTGAACTGAAGTTCTCCATTTCTGGTCTATTAATATCAGGTCGATCATATTCCTGTGTTTGCCATCGAAGGAGCGGCACGTCCATTTACGACAATCTTTTTGTTGGAATTTGGTATTGCAAATTGTCAGGTTGTTATCCGTGGCAAATCCCAGAAGCATCTCTCCACGTTCATTTCTTTCTCCATATCCAAATTTTCCCATAACCTTTTCCAATTTCCTTTCTATCACATAACATTAGCAATTCCTCAGAACTCTGTAAACAGCTAGTTCACAATTTACTTAGAAGTGCAGTTTTTCGACTTGTGTTATTTTTACCAATCTTTGCATTCCAGTCTCCTCCGATGATGAGTACATCCTGCTTCGGCACCTCATCAATTACTAGTTGTAGATCCCTGTAAAATTTCTCAATGTTTTCATCTGCACTCTCTGCAGTGGGCGGATATATTTGAATGGTTGTGATATTAAATGGTTGGGCACTGAATCTTGCAACCATTATTCTTTCACTAACTGGTTTGTATCCTATCATTGCCTGACAGGCCTTGTTACTTAACAGGAAAGCTACGCCTGCTTCATGCTTACTTTCATTTCCTGACCAGAGAACTCTTTCAGTGGGCAACAATGATACACCATACTCAGAGATTGTCAAGAAACTTCGCAGTGGGACTTCTGGAATAGACCGTCACTGCTGTTATGAACCTTCTATCATCGTCAGACTTCTGCTGGCAGGATGTGACTCCCCCCTCCTTGGAACGGCTGGACACAGGAACCTCTTTGAAGCAAGAGCCAGGAACAGAGTGATTTGCCCCCTCGATTTCTCCCTTTTATCCTACTCTCCCAACCTTGGAATTTCCTCAGATTAAATCGTTGCCCGGATTTTCTTGGAGGGGTTTTCTCTGCCACCCCGCTGTCGCTAAGTTTTGGCAGGAAAACCCGCAACCTGTTGACTTTCACAATTTGCACTAGCCTGACCTTAACGAGTTGCACTAGCCTCAGGTCTACATGTCTAATCCTCTCTGAGCCATTTCTTTGTTTGTATGAGTTCAGTGGTTCTTAAATATTTTAACAATTTACTCTAATATTTTACCAGATATAAAACAGCAAAATTAAGTTAAAAGTTAATTCAATTACAAGTATTTTGTATAATTTTTAATTCCCAATTAAAATCGATATAGAAAAATTTTGTTCTAATTTTTTTTCTATACAAGATTTTACACAAGTATTGGAAAATACAAGTTGGTTGATTGAATCTGCACCAATCAGTATGTTACTCATTTTTAACAAACCACTGATGTAATCATTGGAGTAAGATATTTGTGAATATGCTTTTCCTGATCTATTTTATTGTATCACTTAGCAAATTATTCTTCACTTTGTGGTTTTAGTGAATCACATTTATGATTGTTATCTTTTACTGTGAGAATTCTGAGTAAAATTAGGAGAGTGAACAGATCGCATGAATGGCAGAATCATATTAAAAATGAAGATGTTAAGAAAAGAACTTGATTGTTTGTATTCAGGAATGTATAAGCTGAGCTAATCTCAAGTGGCAAGGTTATGAGACAAAGCAAATGTATGAAATGGTAGAAAAATTATCCCTGGGAAGACCAAGATCTAGGTTGATCAATGCAGTTAGAATACAAAAATATAAGATCTGACAATATTGGAGTCTTGGCAGATAACAGCCTAATTTGGAGGAAAATAATTTATACAAAGTTAGTAATAATATAAAATTTTCAACTGGTACTGCTATACTTGTATTCTCCTTAAGGGTATACATATCAGTAATTAGTATTGTAGTTTTAACCCATATATTTCTTTTTTTTTAGCATTTAAAAAATTCTCTTTCTTTTCTCAAATAGGCTACTGGTAAAGAAATAAGAGTATATTATTTTAAAGATACCTATGAAAATTTCCAGGCTCCTAGAAAGTGGCATGATGCTACCAGAGATGAGCTGGTGTACAATATAGGTAGTGTACATTTAATATTTTGTAATTTATATTTATAGTTTTTGTTTATTATATTACTCAATGTATTTTTTAACTCAATGTATTTCCCCTCTTACTTTGTTATTTTCATGATTGCTTGAGCTTGTACAAAATGCCTATGTGCTCTAATCTCTAACTCACATATACTATTATTTAACTTGAATCCTTTAGTAATCTACTTAGCTTACCCCCCCCCCTTTCAATGCCGTTAAGTATACTCTCACTTGTGCTAGTACCGTAGACTTAGGAAAAGCCTCTGACTGGTACCAAATCCTTACTCTATGTTGCTATAATTCAAATGTATTAATCCTTAAAAATTGATTTTTGTTAATGACTGTGCCATTAAGGATCATGTAAAAGAATTTTCTGTCCTTCCTGTACATACAAGAGAATAATTTTGCTAAGCACGTATAATAATCCTTAAATCAATTTTATCTCAAGCAACTCCGAATTACTCGGTCATGGCAGTTACTTCACTTAGGTCACACAGGTTCAGTTATTTTTTTATGAGACAGTGCTTTGGCACTGTCTCATAAAACAAAGATCAGGCAAGTTATTAACAAAACAAACATGTTTATTCTAACTAAGACAATTAATATACAAAGGAAACAGTACATGTCATGTGTCTGATTCTCCACATATTCATTAAAACAATTCACTTAAAGCATTAGACAAAGAGATTATTTACACTCAACTTATTAAACACATGGATGGATATTAGCACACATAATCTTACTCTTATTACCATTAATATAAGGCAAAATTATACTATACACGCTCTAAGCATTATGTAACACAAGCACTATTCAAGTCTAGAGTATTCTTTTAAGCACATTCAAACTCACATTCGGCTTTCTGACCTCTTCAACACATTATGCCATTGGTTAAACAGAATCAACATCTATTGTCTACTCACAATCTAGGCTATTAACATAATGCAGTTTACTTACACGCTCACACTATCATGTACAGTCCTGGATCCAAAAGGATTAAGGGTGAATTCTGCTGGCTCCTTTCTTTTTCTTGCACAAAGGCTGTGATTGGGCACTATCCAGCAGTTGTTGTCTTGCAAATTCCTTCCTTGTAAGGTCTGGGTGTAATGTCAAAGAAATGCTCCATGAAGTAGTTGGCAATAGCAGGAGATATTGAATTACTGATTGCTGTCCCTTTGATTTGTTGGTATAACTGGTTTTTTGAAGGAAAAATAACCAGACTTTATTACAAATTCAAATAATTTGACAATGTCTGGAGGAAATTCTTGCTGTAGTAATTCTATGCTGTCTGCCAACGAAACATTCGTAAATAGCTAAACAACATCTAGACTAATCATAATCTCCGAATTGTCTATATGCAGAGTGGAAATTTTATTTCTGAAGTCCACAGAATTTTTTATGTGTAGCAGTTCTTCTAGTTGAAGAAGTGAGTAAATTTGACAGATTTTGTAAGTGGGACAACCTATACAGTCTACAACCGGTCTTAATGGAATTCCTGGCTTATGTACTTTTGGAAGACCATATAATCTCGGTGGGTGCCCGAAGGAGGTCTTTAGTGTTTTCTTTTTATCTTCATCCCATATCGATATTTTTTCTATAAGGGCATTAAGCTCTTTTATTTGACTACCAGTAGGATTTGAAGTGAGGGGCCTATAAGTCGAATAGTCTCGGAGTAACAGTGATATTTTTCTCTCATATTCTCTTCTGTCTTGGATGACTACAGCCTTCCCTTTGTCAGATTTCGTAATAATTGGGTTCTTGTTATTTTTTAGTGATTTCAGTGCTTTTTGTTCAGCATACGATAGGTTTGGCCACGGAGGCTTGGTGTTAAAAAGAATTTTTGCACACTTGAATCTTGTCCTGTTAGCTGTTTTTTGGGGTAAGGATCGAATACCTTTGTCTATACTCTGGAAAAAGTCTATTATGGGTACTTTATTCGGAGCAACAGCAAAATTATGCCCTTTTGACAGAACAAAACATTTGCTGTCTGTCAGTGGGCGGCCTGATACGTTGATCACTACTCTTCTGTATCTATGACAATATTGCTAGATTTGGGGTGGCTCACCGGTGGATCGGCACATTTGTTGAAGAATTTCACTCAAGGATATCTTGTAATACTGCCAGCGAACTCCCCATGATCTCCAGAACTACTGCTCGTGGGACTGCGACTCTTCCCCTCCTCGAAAAGCTTGCCATAGGAACAAAAAATAAGAGAGAGTTTTCACCCCTCAATCTCCACCTTTTAAATCATTTGCCTTGGCCTTCCTTCCAAAACTTCCTGGATTTTCTGGAGGCACCCTTATCACCCATGCTTATTAGGTTTTGGCAGCAAAACTCATATAATCCGGTGACCTTTGAGACCGTTGTTGACCTTCAGTTTACTAGCCTAATCCTGTCTGTTCTTTTTAGTTACAATTGCTTGTGGTTCTACATTCAGTTATTCTTACATTATATTATAAAATGTATTACATTATAGGTTATATACACTTTTAATTATAAGTATTTTATGGCCCATGTAAAATCGATATAGGTGAAAAATATTTCCATTTTTCACCACGAGATTTTACAATATTGTTTGCATTTGTATAGCATTTTGCTTTTAGACAATTTGTTTGTTTTGTTATGACATTATTTTAGAAGTTTGATTTTTCTCTATACATCTCTTCTTCATTCTCTTCTGATTTAAGTCTGAAACCTGTATGAGTGTGTTTATTGCACTCCATCTTCCACCATTTTTGCGATCTTCCCACTGGTTTTCTAGTACTCAGTTTCCATTTTTACTATTCTCCTTTTTTTTTTTTTTTTTTCATCATGTTGATATGCATTGTCCATTCCTTTTTTCCTCTTTGCCATCCATTCATTTACTGATTATAAGTAACTCACTTTTTAACATAATTCTTCATTTGTATTGTGGTGTTAAACTGTTCGATCATAACTGTTTCGGCTCTTGTTTCAGATGCATAAGTTAAAACTGGCCATATTATACTTTTCTTAATTTCAATATTTATATTTTTATTTTTGCATATTGTTCTGTGTAAACATCCAGAAATCTTGTTTGCCTTAAAAGCACTTGCTCTTTTATTTCATTTTCTGTTATTCCTTCTGAGTTAATCTGAATTCTTAAGTATTTAAAAATCATCACTGTTTATTTATAGATTACACCTGATTGATTGCCTTCTGATTGTAAGTTCTATTTCCATATTATATTTTTGGAAAATTTCGAAATGAAATATTTCTCTTTGTATCTCTTTGGTGGGAAAGTTATGTAGGTCTGTTTTCTGTAAACTGAGAAAAAACAGTGTCATTGGCCAGATGTGTGATCAGAGTATCTAAAAAATGCATGCTATTGTTATTTTCTTTTTCTATAGAAAATTGAAGTTTGATGTGGTTGCATTCTCATAGATGGTGATAATTCTAATTTAGTTGTCATCCATGGAACAAGACTTCAGGTAGGTAATGACTGCCAATGTTATGGAATCAAATGCTTTCTCATAGTCAGGCAGAGTGTGAGCCTGTATTTGTTGGATCTCTTGGTACTTATATCTGATCTATGGTGCAGAACTTCTGAAACTTTGTTCACTTGGCTGAGCAAAGGATAGCATTTTCTCCATGCAGTGAAATAGCACTCCTGTGAACATTTTGTAAATTACTGGTAAGAGGTTAAAAGGCCTATAGTTTTTCAAGTTTTATCTGTCGCTTTTTTTTATGTAAAAAAAAATCACTGTAGCATTGTTCCACCTCATAGGAATTTGGCCTTTATCAAGGCATTTAAGACATAGTTTGGCAAGTATTGTCTCTACCTCCAGATTACCAGCTTTTAAGATCTGCAGTAATACTATCTTCTTTTAGGACTTTTCCTCGACTCATTTTCTTGATAGCATAATTTCTTCTTGAAGGACTGTGGTGCTTTTTCTTTAGATATGATTTTTACTATACCATTATCATCTTTACTGTACAGTTTTCCATAAATTAGAATTCATTTACATTTCAAAATTTTATTTCTATTTTAAATAACTTTGCCATCATCATCATTTTTAAGAGCAATTATTTGCTTCCTTCCATTTTCCAGTTGATGCCAGATATTGTGCAGTCTGTTATTATTCTCAGTTGTTTTCTGAATAAGCTCATGGTTATACTTTCTTGTGTCCTCTTTAATATACTTCCATATAGTCATGCAAAGTTCACAGATAACAGATTTGCTTTGTTGAGCTTCATATTTCTCTTCATTTCTGTATGAGCACTTTTGTCTTTTATGATAGCTTTTTTCCAGGTTTTTTAGTTTCTTTGCCTGCTATCTTTGTGGCCACTTCGATCAGCATTTTGGTAATTCTCCTGTGAATTGTTGTTCTGTTATTTTCTTCTTCCTTTAAGATTTTTTCGAGTGGTAAGAAACGTTTTTTGAGTTCCAGCTGAAATGCTTTACAGTTGTTCTGAAGGTTTGCTCTATTGATTTGTTGATCAAGTGTTGAATTTGTTAAGAACAGTGCAATCTTGGATGATATTTTTTTTGTTAAGATGTAACGTATTTCACTTCTCTCTCTCTCTCTCTCCATTGTGGTAGTGTTGTGTCCACTTCCTGTTTGTTTTTTTCCTTAAAGAAGGTTCATAATGAAGAATGTTTCTGATTCTGCAAATTCTACTAAAAGCTTGCCACATTCATTTTTTTCACCATAGCCAAATTTACCAGCTGACGTTTCATCTTCTTGTTGTTGACCAATCCTTGCATTGAAGTCTCCCATGATAAAGTGTGGCTTCCCTTTGTTACTCAATTGTCAGATTTCTTCATAGAAAGATTCAACTTCAACATCATCATGGTAATCAGTTATGTATGTATTAGTTATGTGTCAGTTACGAGTTGTAACTGATATCTCTCGGATTGCTGGATCACTAGCTTTGCCACTCTGAGGAACTTTTGATCTCTACAATACTGTACCTCAGTTTCTTATTAATAACAAATCCTACACCACTATGACACCCATTGTCTCTGCTTCTGTAAAAGTACTAAAAGAAGTGTCCATTACGTAGTTCTATAAGATCTTCCCCCCTTCCTCCACACTTCACTTAGTCCAACAATATACCAGTTAATTTTACTAAGTTTGTCATCCAGTTCAAGAAGTCTTGAGTCAGAGGAAAGGAATTGTCCACTGTATGTGGCCAAGGTATCAAATGGCAATGTTGTGCATACCAGGAATTCTTAGCACTCTCTGCCTTGACCAGTAACAAACAATCCACCCTCCATAGAATGAGGTCAAGTTTTTTGTTGTACTATCATATTGTGAAAGATGAAGCAGTCTTCTTCATGCTGGCTAAGTAAGTTGATGTGGACTAGCATTTTCTGAAGTCCAGATGGGATGAGTATACCACTGTGAATTGCTCACCAGAGCCCCTTTTGTTGGAATGGACTATACCATGTGAAGGTGGGAATGACAGTTGGCTGGGTAAGACTGTGTTGCGCATTTAATCCCATTAATAGCCAGCGATGCATAATACAACATCTAATATACCAAATTCAAGGTTAGTAAATTGATTGCATTATACTTATAAGTTTTTTTTTTTTTTTTAAGAAAAGGAACAAATGTGCAATTTTTATGATGTATGCTATTTTGATCCTTATTGCTAGGTTATGAGTTAAGAAAAAATCTATAAACAGATTAATGATATTGCTATGGGTTCTCCCCTCTCCCCCCTTTTAGCAAACTTTTATATGGAATGCTTAAAGCAAAATACTTACCACAGCTACATACAAGCCCCTAGTGTGGTTATGCTATGTTAATGATGTTCACCATTTGGCTCCATGGATAAGACACTTTGGATACTTTTGTCACCTACTTAAACAGCCAATACCTAAAAATTTACTGCACAGTAGAAAAAGAATGTAATAACTGTTTACCTTTTCTTGATACATTAGTCACCCGCCTTTCAGATGGACCACTATCTTATTCCATTTACAGAAATCCCCCCCCCCTCACACACATACACACAAGGAGATATCCACATAAACAATCACATCATCATCCATCCCAACAGTATGGTATTTTAAAAACACTTACAGACAGAGCCTAATACACAAGAACAAAACATTTCTCTTGTTATGTCACAGGTATATCAGAAAAGACAGCCAAAGACTAATAAAACATGGCCTTCGGACACCATTCAAACCACATGTTAAATTATCAACTCTTATCCACTCTCTTAAGGATAAACTTCATCCTCTAGCATAACCTGAAGTGCATGAAGTTCCTTGTGACTGTGACTTAGCCTACTATGGGCAGACAAGAAGATCTATTAACATCTTCCTTTTAGAACATAAAAAATATATTCGCTATCATTATTATGGCAAGTCAGGACTGGCAGACCATGCTTTGGACATCCTTTCACACAGGATTAGATGGAAGAAAACCAATGTGCTAAGTAGAAGTCATTACAGATCAGAAAGATTATTTTTAGATTCTTCCATGGGTATGAAGAATTCTCCTAACCTGAACAAATATGGTTCCATTAATTTGCCAAAAATTTGGGAGGCTGTTATCTTAAAGATCAACTCCTACATAGCTGTAAGGCTTTTTTTTTTTGCAACATTAGAGGGTGCCAAATTAGGACTTCAGATCTTTCGCCCATTACAATTTGAATTGTGTCACTTACTCATTCTTGCATATAAACTATAACATACTACTTTGTCCTCTGAAGATACTGATTCAAAATTCAGCAAAATATAAGCCATTTAATAAACATCTTTTTTATAAAATAGTTTATTTTGTGTTGTTAATACTGTTAAAATAAGTTATGAACAAAGCACAGCTTATTGCTCCATTCAACATTGGCTTCTGCTGAGATTTCATCATGTTGTCACTTCTTCTGTAGGTAGTAAGAAAATTGTTTATTTTAGGAAAAATGTAGTGTGATAATAAAAATGTAGTTGTAGTTAGTTCTGATTGATTTTGTTTACATTGTTGTGTGGTAGGGAAGAAAAACTCTTTGAGTAAGTGAGTTAAATATTTAAAATACAGAACCAACATGGAAAATGTGTTGGACCGTCATTAATGCCTTGCATCTTTTTTGTAACATGATTTAAAAAGATTTGCTGTATTTCTTACCATAATTCAAAGTATGCATAAATAATGGCAAAAAGTATAGTAGAACTATGTAAATACTGAACATTTTCTCTACTTTGTTAAGTATATAAAAAAGGGGAAAAAATATTGAAGCATGAAATATAACTATTAGCATTGTCGAAACATTTATACAGCATATTTATATCTGGAACATGTCCCAACCCATCATCAGGCTTCAAGATTGGCATCATCAGCATAAGAGGCATCAATAGAAAAGAAATGGCATTAGCAGAACTGGATTAGTACCAGATTGACATAATAGGTTTTACTTAAACAAAGAATACAAACACAGGTGCAATCTTTCTAAGCAACAAATACAAGATGTTATATTCAGACAATAATAATCAGAGAAAGGAAAGAACAGCTATAGTATTCAATATTAAATATGAATGAAGATAATCTTCTTGGGGTAATATCAAATAGGGCTATGTGGGCAAATATCAGAATGGGAAGCTGGACAATGAAACTTATTTGTGCCTATGACCTCACAGAATTGCACTAAGGAAGAAGTAGAGGAATTTTTTTTAAGCATTCTCTAATGCTTCTGTTTAGATCTCCAACATAGAGATCTAAACAGCAGGGTATGGAAAATGTTCTGGTAAAATTGGAGGAAAAAGTAAAGCTAATAATAATAGTAAGTGCTGCTAAATTTTTCTTCAGGACATGGACTAGTTATTACTGACATTGTGTTCCAACATAAAAATGTGTGCAAATTCACATGGAGAGAAGATGTAAAAAATAAGAAAAAGTCTTATTGACCATGTTATTGTTGATAGCAGTGTTTACCCAATAGTTCAGGACATAAGGGTATAGAGAGGTTTTGAAATGGAAGTGACCACTTTAGTGTTGAGCAGGATAAGATTGAATTTCATATTCCAAATACGAGTGTATAAGAAAGGTTTAAAATGTATCAGAAGTGAATTGTAGACTGGAATACACAAACAATATTCAAGAAGAAATGAAAGGGAATTCAAAACAAGAACCAAACCTTGGAGATAAACTCACAACCCTGAAGAAAACATTGATTGATTCAGCAAGAGATGCATGTGGTGAGACTATTTGCAAGCAGGACAGAAAAATCAGAACTCTATAGTGTTCAGGAAGTTAAAGACAATAAGAAAGTATGTCAAAAGTTCTTGGGTACAGTAGCTTGTGCTCTTAGAGAATACAGCAAACAATGAAAAAAAGGGAAACAGTGAATGCTAAAAGAAGTATTGTGTAAAACTAGCTAAACAAAAGTCATGAGAAGACTTTGATAAGAACATAGAAAATAAATATCAAGAAGGTGGCAAAATATTCTGGAGGCTATTGAAAAGCTTGTAAATGGAGGAAAGATTACTGAAAAAGCAATCAGAGGTGATTAATGTGACATGGAAACTAATGATAAAGATATTCTAGATGTCTAGAGTAATTACTTGAATGCTAAAAGAAACAAGCAGTGACAGCATGATGGCAGAAAATGCTCAATACAAATGTTAGAGGCTTAATGAAGTGAAATAACACTGAGAAAGGATTAAAAATATTATTTAATTCTTCCAGTATTTCTTCTCATGCGCTAAGACATTGTCAGGGAGTACAGCCTGAGACTTGTACCCCCCACGCACACAAAGGCAACACAAAATTAAGTGAAACTCGTGGATAAGAGACTGGAGTCTTTAACTAGGTGGGGCATCCTCTGTGGGCACCTGTTGGTGGCCTAGGATGTAAACTGGGATATTAAAGTATTGGTATTTCCCATATTTTGGGAAGTTTGATGTGACCATACTTATTTAAATTAGGCTGATGTCTGAGAGCAACTGCAGATTCCAAAAATAGTTTCTTTCTCTTCTAAATTTACAGTCATGGAGCATGGTGATCTTTTTCCAATTGATTCTATGAACTGTATCTAAAGCATGGTCTGCAAGGTTCGACTGACCATAGTCATGACTGCAGATGTATTATTTTGTGTTTTCTTCCATATGAATATTGGCTAATCTTCCTGTCTGTCCATAGTAGGCCAACTTGCAGGAACAGGGCACTTAACATACTCCAGGCACAAAGAGAGGAAGAAGCTGGACATAAGAGATGATGACAGCATTGCTGAAATCTTTATGAGAGAAGGTTGAGGATTGGGGTAACTATTGATTATTTTTTTGATACTGTGGGAACTGTAGTCATTAGATAAGGTGTGGTATATATGAATTAGTTCTACTGTAAGAGAGTACTCATTGTAACAAAGGTTGTTACAACACTATCCAATAAGCTATATTGGATAGTGTTTTTATGATACCATAGTGTTGATGGGTGGGAAAGTTTTTGAATGTATCTGCCTGTGTGAGTGGGCTTTCTGTATACCGAAAAGGACTGATTACCATTGGGTAGCCATATTACCAAGGTGTCTAGAAAGGCTAAACTATTCTTGGTTTCTTTTTCCATGGTAAACTGGATTCCAGGTTGAAGACTATTGGGGTGAGAGAAGAAAGAATCCAATGTGTCCGAGTCATGAGGTCAAATGGAGAACACATCATCAACATATCTTAACCAGATAGAAGGTTTGAGAGGGGACGAGTCAGAATCTTGTTTTCCAAAATATTCCATAAAAAAATTAACAAAAAGTGGGGGGAGCTGAGAATCCATAGAGGTATCCTCTGTCTGTTAGTAAATTGTGTGCTTCCAAAAGAATTATCCAGAATGGATAGCAAAGGGAGAAAGATCAGTAATATCTGAAAGAAAAACTTTCTTTATAAGTGATAAGGTGTCATTTAAGGGAATATTGCTGTGAACAGTGAGGTGATATCAAAGCTAACACCAAAATATATGTATTACTTAATGTTAAATTCTCAATAGAAGTTTTAAAATGATGATTTTTTTTTTTTTATATTGCAAGTGGTATGACCAGTGATGGGGATAAGAAAGTTTGCTAACTACTTTGCTGATTTATAGCATGGAGAATCTGTAGCATCTACTGTAGATCTTGTGGAGTGAGGGATTGAATTTTTTGTATAGACCAAATGTTGCAAAAATTAAATAATATTTTTAATGCTTTTTCAGTGCTGCTTAACTTCATGAAGTCTCTAACACAAGTTTCTCCCAGCCCTTATGATTTAACATGTGGACACTCAACAGGAATCCAATCAAGAATACATATCAATACTTGAAATAGAAAGAGTAATTATCAAAAACCTGAAACATGGAAAGGCATCTGCAGTAGATGATATTTGATTAGAAATGCTCAAATATCGAGGTAAAGGTTTTTATAGTGACCACACTGCATAACTCAGAAGGCCTGGTAAGAGGGTCAAATTCCAGATGATTGAAGTATAGCTCATAGTATCCATCTGTGAAAAGGGAAATAAAACTGAATGTGAGAATTACAGAGGAATTTCCCTATTGAGCATTCTTGGTAAGATGTATATAGGTATACTTGAAATATGGCCAAGAAAAATTGTGGAAGGGAAACTTGGAGAAGAACAAGCTGGATTCAGGCCAAATGGAAGTTGTCAGGATCAACTTTAAGACAAGTAGTGGAGAAGTCATTGGGATATCTTGAAAAGACATATGAAAAGGTGCCAAGAGAAAAGCTGTTCAAAATACTGTATTAATGTGGTGTAAATAGGGTACTATATCAAGCAATACATAGACTATAACAAGTTGTAAGTCAGCAGTTAGAATTGAAGGAGGAACAGGAAGAAAATAGTTTGTTATTAAATCCAGTGTAAGACAAGGGTATACATTTTGAGAGTTTTTTCACTTGGTTATACTATAAATTAAAGATATCAAGAAATTCTATTCTTGGTTTCATCCTTTATCCATCCTTCATACTATGTTTATTACATTATTGAATACTAAGGCAAGTGATGTGAAATCATTAGCTTCTATACGAGTTGCCCGGTCCTGAAATTACTTCAGGTCAAACTTTGTTTGCTTACACTTGGATAAAGGATTAACCAAGAATATAATTTCTTGGCGTCTTTAATTTATAGTATAACCAAGTGAAAAAACTTTCCACATCTATCTCTAATCCAGAGTATTTTAGTAATAAGGTGTGACACTTTTTGGCTACTTGTATATGGAAATATGGCTTCTGCATTACTCCAACCTTGTCATCACTTCTGTTACTGGATCCCACTAATGAGACCTCTCTGAATCTGTCTCCCACAGATGACATCTCGATTTCAGCAAGATTAGTATACTTTGATTTTCTTGCCCTTGTTTTTTACTTTGATTTTATTTTACTAGTGCTAGTGGTGGTTTTGTCTCCACTGGCACTGGTTTTTTTTAAGTAAATATTAAGATTGCTGGTGGTGCAGTTAATATCTGCATTACAGATTACTTTTGCTGGTATTATGGCTACCATTTTATAGTAGCTCAAATATAGCATTTGCTGGTGATATAGAATTGTTTCTGTATCACAGAATTATTTAATTCTCCTATCTCTTACACCTGAAAGGTTTTAGTCTCCCTCAAATCCCCCTCAAGATAATGGTACCAATTCCTCCAAGGATGCAAACTCTAGAAATTGAAATTCCAGGATGTGAAGAAGCGAGACGTGTGACTAAGGTTTTATTAAAGAGATAGTTAGTGCTGGTAAGATTTATTCCTTCATGCTATATGATGGAGAGAAATATTTAACTGTAGTTAAAGATGTCGAAACAAGGGATAAACTATTACAGAGTTTTACATTCAAAGGTAACGCAGTAATTGCTGTAATGGTGGGAAGTCAGGTTAACAAAATAAAAATCGTAAAAGCAGTACAAGATTTCCAGTGGAATATATAGAAAAAAATAATGAAATTCTTATACAGACATTCTCGAAATGGCATAAAATCAGTAATATATGAAAGGGTTTATCAGGTGAAGATCCAAAGTAGATTTCTGGTGAGGTCACCTTCACAATGAATATGAAGATGTCCATACCAAATTTTGTCAACATCAATACAACCTAAATTATGGTAAACTATCCTGGAGTACAGAGGCAGTGTCCGCATTGTGGTTCATATGATCACTTGGGTGGCATTTGCCCAAAATCTAAATGTTTCAACTGCATGGAGATCAGACATATTGCTAATCAGTGTCTCAAATCCTCTCAGAAATGTGAAAGTTCTGAACACCGAGAACTTTTGCTGAAAGAGTGGTAACATGGTAGAGCCAGTTTAGAACATTGTATATATCAGAGAGGCATAGAGATGGGTTCCTGATTTTCCAGCTCAGTCTGGTAAAGACAGCACTTTTAAACAAACTATGCTTGGTAAAACCACAAAAAGTGTGTGATCAAATCAGCCAGAAATTAGCCCCAAAATTCCAAAACTGCAGGAGCCGCTTTCCCACTTTCATTATTGAAATTACCAATAATCACCCTAGTATAACAGCTAAAGAGATACAAGATGAAATGCAAACATGAAACTGTTGTATAAGGAGAAACCAGAGAAAAAACAGAAAAGCAAGTAAGACAACTGAAAGAACTTAATATGCAGACAAGATCATCAAAAAGAAAAGATGAATTAATAAAAAAAATTAAAAGATGTGTTAAAAAAGGAACTAAATCTAAAAGAAGAAGAAATAATAAAAAAATGTAAAGATGGAGAAGGTTGTGGATCATTAAATGAAGACTCTTCAGGCTCAGAAGATTTATGGACTATGAAGAACCATTTCAATGCTAATAAACAGAAAACAAGAGATGCAATTAAAGAAAAAATAATAGTTTAGTGATTCAAAGTTTTCTTAGTACGATTATCATCTACATGAAAAGAAAATAACTACTTCCGATTCAAGAACAATAACATGGAATTGAAATAATGGAAAGCAACTGGAAAACAGTTTACAAGAAGCAGGCTACACAATTGCTCCTCCACAGATTGAAGACCTCATCGGGTTCACCCAAAATCTAGAAGTCTGTTCACATTACAGATTGTAACAGGAACCTATATCTTGGTCTTCCTCAGTCCCAAAATGTGAGCGAATTCCTCCTTTCTTCTATTCCTCTTGCCCACACACGGCACCAATATGATATATAGGTCTTGTGACCTTTCAAGTGCAGATCAGATATATAAAAAAAGAAAGAAAGAAAGAAATTGTCAGTGCATGTTTGAGAGGAGTGTCAGGGAGAAAAGTCAGGTGGGAGTTTAATGAATGAGTGGCATCATTACAGCAGAGAAAAAAATAATGATGATAATAAATGTTGTGAAGTGAATGAAAAGAAAGATAAGCAGTTTCATGAGCTGAAAAAAGCACAGGCAAGAAGAGTGACCTGATAGTACCCAATTTCACTTGTGTTGATGTTTGATTGAGCTTTCAACACTTTAGCCTGTATTATAGTGCACTACTATAATGAATATTTAGGTATTTGGTATAATACAGTATAGAGTTTGACCAACAGATTCCAATTGTTGCCTCTGTTCTTATTTGCTTGAGAACCAAGTACATTTTCACTTAATAATAGTACATGTACACATGCTGGCCACTGAATTAGAAACTTTTATGCAGATTCATGTAAACATCACTTATGCAGTGCATAGGCAAAATATTTGGTCATATGCATTACCACATGTTCTAGAAAACTAGTTAAGAATGTTGCTGGTCAGGAATCATCAATAGTGGTGAACATAATGGGAAAAACAAAGGATCTTTTGGAGTTCGATAAAGGACTTATTGTTGGTGTCCATATGGCTGGAGCCACAATTTTGAAAACAGCAGAGCTAGTTTCTCAAAAGATGAAATATCCTGGGTGTTTAATCATCATTAACAAATTCCTGGCATATACCCTCAAGGAGTGTACATGATATGATAGTACTACATGAAAAACTTACATCACCACTATATCTACAAGTTTCCTCCAAATTAATCTGTTATCTGTCAAGACTCCAACATTATCAGATCTTATATTTCTATCTTCTAAGGTACTTTTTACTGTAACGATCCACCTATATCTTGGTCTTCCTCTGGATGTTTTTCCTGTCAACCTGGCAGAGAACACTTGTTTTGCTAATCTTTCATCTCCCATTCTGTTTAAGTGACCATACCACCTGAGATTAGCTCTGCTAACACATTCCTGGATGTTAACAATGCCAAGTTCTTTCTTAATATCCTCATTTTTAATATAATATTGCTTTTGATGGCATCTGTTCATTCCTTAATCCTTCTCAGAACTCTCATATCTGCAGTCTCTAGTCTTTGGTCAAGTATTTTATTTCTAATCCAGCTCTCAGATCCATAAGTTAAAATTGGCTTGAACACTGTAGTATACAGCTAATTTAGTGTTTTGACTAATTTCTTCCATATAAATTTATTCATTTGACTTCCTACCATACCAGCTTTGTTGATTCTTATCTATTTCCATATTTAATTTACCATCTTCACTAAAAATTGTGCCTAAGTAGCTGAAATGCTTTACTTGTTCTATAGATTCTCTATTCACAATACAGTTGATATTTTCAGTGCTTCTGCCTGCTTCCATTGTCTTTGTCTTGTTATTGCTGACCTTCATACAAAATCTATTATAATAGTTATTCGATTTAGTCAGGGAATCTTGCTGACTTGGACTAGATTTA
Organism: Typopeltis vanoorti; assembly: GCF_054136105.1. Taxonomy (NCBI): domain Eukaryota; kingdom Metazoa; phylum Arthropoda; class Arachnida; order Uropygi; family Thelyphonidae; genus Typopeltis; species Typopeltis vanoorti. The sequence continues at coordinate 27,089,871 of NC_143560.1, forward strand.
TTTAGAAGTATAACATCATCCGTATAAAGTAAAGAGTTGAGATTAACATTTCCAATTTTGATATCAGGTTTAATATCACTTTCCTTCATAATGTGATCCATATAGATAGTGAATAACAGAGGAGATAATGTGCATCCTTGTCTGACACCAGATTTAACATTAAAGCCATCTTCTTGTACTTCCTTCAATTCTAACTGCCGACTTACAACTCAAAGACTAAGTAATTGCTTGATATGATGTCCCATTGACACCATACAACTGTAGTGTTTTGAATAGCTTTTCTCTTGGCACATTGTCATATGGCCTTTTCCAGATCTACAAACTTAAATACAGATCTTTGTTATATTCCCATGATTTCTCAACTATTTGTCTTAAAGTGAAAATCTGATTCTGACAGCCTCTATTTGTCCTGTCCCTTCCAGAATCCTTCTCAACCATTTCTTTTCTCAAGTATACTTGCATAAATCTTACCAGGAACACTCAGTAGGGAAATACCTCTGTAATTAATTCTCACATTCAGTTCTATATACTTTTTGTATATAGATACTATGAGATTGCTACTCCAGTCATCTGGAATTCATCCATCTGTCCAGGCCTGAACTATCAGTGCAGCCACTGTAAGACTATTATACCTCCATACTTGAGCATTTCTGGTCGAATATCATATACTCCCGCTGCCTTTCCACATTTCAGGATTTTGATGGCTTTTTCTACTTCAAGTATAGATATGTATTCCTGATTACATGCCTGTTGAGTGTTTTTTACCACTGTGCTGTCACTGATTGTTTCATTTAGCAATTTTTCAAAGGAATTACTCCATAATCAAGAATATCTTTTTCTCCAGTTTTCATGTCACCTTATCATCTCTAATTCCCTTTACAGCAATCTTTCCTCCATTTCTGAGCTTTTTCAACAACCTCCAGAATACCTTGCCACCTTCTTGATATTTATTTTCTATGTTGAATTGGATTTAAATGGTATTGATGCAAACACAGATAATAAGAAAATAACTATTTATTAACTTAAAAGCTAATATTTTGCTGGTATTATATCCAGCATCTTCAGAGCACACAAACTTTTTATTAACTTAAAAGCTAATATTTTGCTGGTATTATATCCAGCATCTTCAGAGCACACGCAAACAAAGTTTGTTTGTGTGCTCTGAAGATGCTGGATATAATACCAGCGAAATATTAGCTTTTAGGTTAATAAATAGTTATTTTCTTATTATCTGTGTTCGCATCAATACCGTTTAAATCCAATTCAATATGTGTGACGAACACAATAAGCCTATCCACACATTTATTTTCTATGTTCTTACCAGTCTTCCCATGACTTTTGTTTAGCTAGTTTTATACAGTGTTTAGCTTTCTTACATTTGTCTCTGTATTCTCTAAGAGCAAACTGACTTATTCACAAGGAACTTTCAATATGCTTTTTTCTTTTCCTTCACTGCCTCTGTAACTTTTTATGTCCACCATGGAGTTCTGATTTTTCTATCCTTCCAGACAACCTCACCACACGCTTCTCTGGCTGAATCCATATGTTTTCTTCAGGATTTGCCACTGAATATCCAAGGCTGGTTCCTGTTCTCAAATTCTTTCTATTTTTCGTGAATAATGTTTTTGCATTTTAGTCTAAAGTTCACATTTGAGAGCTACTCAACTTTTATTTGCTTTAAAACTTTCTTACATGTTCCTCTTTTCAATATGAAATTCAATTTTATTCTGCTCAATACTAAATGGTGATCGTTTCCAATTTCAAATCCTCTGTACACCGTAGTGTCCTACACCAGTGTTTAATTGGTGGGAAAATAACCCAGATTGTTTGTCTAAGAGGTGTAATTGTGGTCTAAGACAGTCTGTCAGGAATGAAATTGCCATTGTCCAAGAAGGCTTATATGGACAAACAGAACTTCCAGTGTGCATAGCAATTGACCAAAGCATTTAGTGAATGCTGTTCCCGATCCATATCTCACTGAATTATGCACAGGGAATTGAAGAGGATCGGTACAGACAGTTGCATACCTATACAGAAACCACTGATTTCTGACACCACTGTAGATGAACTGGAAAGTTCATCTACAGTGGTGTCAGAAACACCTTGACTGGAAGACTGGGAAAAAGTCATGTTGTTCGATGAGTCGCAGCACCTTGTTCAGTACTAATGGTAGACATAGAGTATAGCAGAAGCCACATGAAGCAATGACCCCAGCTTGCTTTGTAAACACAACTCAAGTTTCTGGAGGTGGTTTCATGGTGGTTTCATGGAGCATGTTCTGGTGGTATGGAACAGGTCCCCTGATATTGCTGGAAGGTCAGGTGTCCTCTCAGGAATATCTGAACATTGTTGCAAATCAAGTCCATCCTGCAATGTTGACTTTTTATCCTGCAGGTGATAGTTGTTTCATTCTACTGTCCATTGCACAAGAATTGTTCAGCAGTGGTTTAGTGAGCATGGCAGCAACTTCCACTATCTTCCCTGGCTAGTACAATGCCCAGATCTGAACTCCATTGAGAATATATGGGACATGCTGGAAAAACAGATCCAGGAGCAAAGTCCTCTTTTGTCAAATCTGAGCCAGTTAAAGGACTGTTTGGTCAATGCCTGGTATGATGTAGATACAGTTCAACACCTTGTGGAATTTATGCCCAATCGCATATTTGCTGTAATTTGGACTAAAAGAGGTGTAACATGATATTAAATAAAAGTTTCTAATTCAGTTGCTGGTATGCATACATTGCATAAGTCAGGGATTGTATATTGGGTCAGAAGCCCCGGTTTTCAGAATATGCAAGATCTCTTAGCTGCAAAGCTGAGAGATTTTTGTGTGGTTCTTCTCAACCTAATGGTTGGTGGAGTAGCAATGCTATCCTAGTAGGGAATTATTAAAAAACAAGATGGTTTCTAATTGCCTTCCTTGTCCAGTAGTATTCTGTGTCCATAGATATGTGTGCTCATGGAGCCATTTTGCCTGTTTTGAGGGACAAAAAAAACAAGTTTCCAACTAACAAACAAAAAAAAAAACCTCCACCTATGTATCAGCTAACTCGCTTTTAATTGACAAGTCCTGATAAAGGGTTCCTCATATCACAGACATGATTCAAACCCAGATCTTCCCAATCAAAGGACACCACAAAACTAATTGAGCTGTGGAGGCCTGAATCAAAACCAACTAAGCTACTCGTGTAGAGGCTTAAGTGCTGTGATGACAACATGTTGGAGGCTTAATGGATTTTTTACAACACTCGAAAAGAATTAAACTAGAATTTAATACTTCCTATATTTCGTCCTAGTCACTAGGACATCTACTGGGATTACAAAAACAATTAATGTAACATGCACACAAATATCATACAATACTAAGCCCAACCAGGTGGGTGACACTAAAGACCTATCTAGGTGGAGCGCCCTCTAAGGGCAGTAGTCGGTGGCCTGGAATGTAAGGTGGGACCTCTAGTGATGAGTGTTTCCCAAATCTTCGGAAGTTTAATGCCATATTTATTAAGATTTGGTTGGTTTCTGAGAGCTGCTGCTGCTTCTAAGAAAATCTCTTGCTTGAATTTGCTGTGGTGGAGCATGGTGGTTTCTTCCATGATACCCAGTGGGTGGTGTCCAAAACATGGTCAGCCAAGCCTGAATGGCCATAGTTGTGTTTACAGATGTAAGACTTGTGTTCCTCCAGGCGGGTGGATGCTGATCTTCCTGTCTGTCCAAAGTACGCCAGCTTACAGGAACAGGGTACTTTGAACAGGGTACTCCAGGCAGAGAGAGAGAGGAGGGAGCTGATCTTTTGTAGAATGGATAAGGGTAGCAAGTTTGTGGTGGGGCTTATATGCTGTGTGTAGGTTGTACTTTTTTAGAATCTTGGCTATTTTTTCGGATGCGTCATGGATGTAGGGTATGGTGATGGCATTTTTAAAATCTTGTTGATGAGAAGGACGGAGAATGGGGGAGGAACTGATTTTTTTTTTTTTTTTTTGATACTGTGATCACTGTAGCCATTGGAGAGGAAAGTGCTGTGTATGTGGTTAAGCTCAGTAGTGAGGCGGTTCCACTTTAACAAAGATTGTGGGCTCTCTTGGTAAGAGTTTTAATAATGCCATATTGTTGAGAGGGGTGGTGGTGGGAGAGTTTGTGAATGTATCTGCCTGTGTGTGTGTAGGTTTTCTGTATACAGTAAAGGCAAGTGTATCATTAGGCAGGCGTGTGACTAAGGTGTCTAGGAAGGGTAAACAATTGTTCTTTTCCTTTTTTTTGCTATGGAAAAGGACCCCACCGCAAACTTGCTACCCTTATCCGTTCTGCGAAAGATCAGCTCCCTCCTCTCTCTCTGCCTGGAGTTTACAAAGTACCCTGTTCCTGTAAGCTGGCATACTTTGGACAGACAGGCAGATCAGCATCCCTCCACCTGGAGGAACACAAGTCTTACATCTGTAAACACAACTATGGCCATTCAGGCTTGGCTGACCATGTTTTGGACACCATCCACAGGGTTTCATGGAAGAAAACCACCATGCTCTACCACAGCAAATTCAAGCAAGAGAGACTTTTCTTAGAAGCAGCAGCAGCTCTCAGAAACCAACCAAATATTAATAAATATGGCATTAAACTTCCGAAGATTTGGGAAACACTCATCACCAGAGGTCCCACCTTACATTCCAGGCCACCTACTCCGCCCTTAGAGGGTGCTCCACCTAGATAGGTCTTTAGTGTCACCCACGTGGTTGGGCTTAGTATTGTATGATATTTGTGTGCATGTTACATTAATTGTTTTTGTAATCCCAGTAGATGTCCTAGTGACTAGGACGAAATATAGGAAGTATTAAATTCTAGTTTAATTCTTTTTGAGTGTTGTAAAAAATCCATTAAGCCTCCAACATGTTGTCAACTAAGCTACAGAGGCACTATTGAAAAGGCACAGGATAATATGAAGATTATGGAGTAGGTAGAGAGTATGCAAATGCAGACTACAAAATTTAATAAATATAAAAGAGGAAATATAATTGAGACATTTGAGTTGGTAAAAATATTTTATAGGATAAATGCAAGGGCAATTTTTCATTATATAGCAGGATAGAAAAAAGAAAGAACAACAAAGGTTCACCTTTGAATATTGAGTAAGAGTCTGGTGACTGCTGCATTTTGTTACTAGTGTATTAATGCATTATCAGCCCGTAAGTTTCAGGAGAGATATAATAGGTGTTAGGTGGATTAGAATGGGTCTCCCACAGTGAGGCCTATGACTCCATGGCAGTAAAAATATTGATAGTATTTTTTGTGCTATTCTGCTCAGAACTAAACGGTGATCACTGTCAAATTCAAGCTGCCTGTTGCACTTGTATTCTGTACCAGAGGTATCTCTATCTTGGATTGCTGAGTGAAAAATCTTCACTTTCTAACGAACAGATTATGGGTTCAAATCTTACTGTGGCATGGGTGTTTGTGAAAATGCTGCTTTAATAATCCATGAACTTTGTTTTCATAGACTCATACCAGACTTGAAACAGCTTGAAAAAGTTCCATGTTTGGTCTGTAGAGGGAGGTTTTCAGATTATATAACCATTAGCCCATCTACAGTACTAAATGTACAAAAGGTTTGCAACCTTTCTTATGGTGGGATTCACGTAAAAAAAAATCGAAGATGTCCTGAAGTGGCCTGAAAAGTATCATATTAGTCTTTCAAGCAGGCTTCTCTTATTATTTCATCTGTAACTCATTTCCAGTACTAACTTTCTCCAAGATTTTAATCTTTTACAGATAGAATTATTATTATTAAGAGAAACCTCAAGTCAAGGACTCATCGATAGAGGCCACATATTACCCACACCACCCGTCTTGAATTCATTCACACTAGTTGCACACACAACATCCAGTTTCAATCCATTCCAATCACACACCACTCTGTGAGAAAAATGTAGCTCTCACTTCCTTCTTGATATCATTCATTCATTCTCAACTTCCAAAGATGCCTTCACATCCTTTCCCCACCCTACATAAAATGAAAAATTCTATCTATTGTATCCTGTATAATCATATCATCCCTCTTTCTCCTGTTTGCTAGTGTCTGCAAATTTTCAGTCTGTCTTCATAATCAGTATTCCACAATCCTGATATAATTTTTCGTACTCTGTCCACTGTATCAGAATCACCACAGAAACCATGAGAACAGACTTGCACACAATAGTCTAAGATACACTACATCCTTTAGAGTCCCTATAGGTAGTCCAAGGGTATTAAATGAGGAGAACTTGGGATGGAACTCAGCTGAACCTCTTCATCCTATCCATTGTCCCTGCAAACTCTCATTGAGGTAAGCTCTTACGTCTCAGTGGTAGTGTGGTGGCATGCCATCTTGTTGGAAGAGAAATTGATCATTCCCATAAAGTGCATGAATGGCAGGTAAAATGAATGTGCGTAGCATGTCTGAGTACACTTGACCAGTAACAGTACCTTCAAAGAAGAATGGTCCTATTAATCCCCTAGATGACAATCTACACCAAACATTGAGTCCTGGTAAATTGCCTTTTCCACATGAATACCTGTATTTTCTGGAGTCCAGTAAACACAATTATGCCGATTCACTATTCCATTAAGCTTAAATTGTCGTTGAACTTCAACAACATTCTCAAATTTAAAATACCACTTTAAAATGGTCTTGCGTTCCTCGAACAACAATTGTGCCTTGACCATTTTGTTTGACTGTCCTACTGGTCACATGTTTATGCTAGTATTCATGTGAGTAACGACATCTTTTGAGAGACCATCATACTACATTGCTACCATAATTCGATCCAACTTTGAAAAAAGTCCATGGATGACAAAGTGTGTATACATTTTTTAACAGACTCTGTATATGCTACATATTTATTATTATTATTATTCAGGCCTCCAAGGAGTCAAAAGACTCATCGAGGGAAAAAAACAAACACACCTTCTGTTTAGCATTACGGGAAAAGAAGGTCAACGCTCGCCTATACGGGAAAAAAAAAAAAGTTCTCTCCTTTCTTCTGGTTGCTTTGTTGGGAAAGTAGGCTTAAAATGTGTCGCTTATTTATTAAATTCTTTCACATTCTGTATTTGATATTGTTTCCCATTCAAGAATATTTGAAAATAATTTTTATTCTCATAACCAGTTTGTTGATATTATCTTTAGAAATAAGCAACATAATAAAATAGGTGAGAGATCTGTTTTAAAACTAAATTTAAAATTGGAAAAGTACTGTTCATTAAAATTTGAAGTTTTTTGAATTTCAGAGCCCATATATTCACTTAATCATGGAAAGCATAAGCACACCAGTAACAGTGAAGAAGAAGTAGAAGATGAATATGAAACACCTGTTTCAAAGAAAATGAAATCTTCTCACCAATTACCTCTTTCACCTGCTGAAGGAAAAACAAAGGCTCTGTCTTTTAAACTACATAACAAGTTGAAAACTGAACTTGGAAATTCAAAAACATATACTGCTTTCCTTCATAATGCAATAAACAGGGAAATCATCCCAAATAAAACAGGTATTGAATATAACTTTCTTTTGTCTTATGAAAATTAAGCTGTACGGTTATAATTTTGGAATCAGAAAATGCTTTGAATGTACTTTTGTTTTTAATTATATAATAACAGATGGTAATGAAATGTTTCTTTAACATGTGCAACATTCTGGATATTCAAGTAAATTTCTTATTGTAATCATTGCTTAATGATTCTGGTTGTAAGGTAGATTGGTTGGCTTATTGTTTATTGGCACAAGGACAACAAAGATCATAATGCATTAATTGCAAAGCTTAACAGCAGTACTTAAGGTGTTAATAAATATCACAGATAAATTAGTAAATAATATTATGTATAAAAATTAAGTTTAGCAGTGTGGTATCTATATATAAATACAACTTGTAATCAAATGTTGTATAAATTAATTCTTTGTAAAAAGTTAAAAATGTCATTCAATTTTTCTGAGTCTGATAATATTTTACTGAGTATATATGGCTTGGCTATATAGGTAAAAATTTCATTCCTCTCACATGTAAAGTGCTAGCACTCCACCAGAATATGAAAAATGGTAAGAAGTGTGTTGCATTTCACACATAGATAGGTCATCAGTCCACAGTAAAAAAGAATGTTTAAGATGACACTGACCTATGTGGAACCTAGCAGGAACAACTTCTTCTCTTCTCTTTCTGCCTTGGCAAGACTACCAATGCTTAATTTCAGGCTTAATATCATGTAATTTGTTTGTCAGTGCTTCCTACCATGATGACTGTGTTATAAACGTTCTGCATTTCTATTACATATTATATATATATATACTCAACCCTGCTTTATCTTTGTTTTTCCTTATTTAAAACTTTGTGAATGGTCTAAGCCTTAACTGTCAGCTGCTGTCATTTTGTTATTTCTACTGGATCCTATGCTCTATAGCAGAGGTGTTCAACCCGTCGATCGTGGAGCGATTTTTGGTCGATCTCTTGTGTATTCCTCCTTACTTACAAATTTAATTAAAACTGAAAACATAATATTTTATTTATCATTATTTTGTATTCTTTTTAATTCACTTTAAGTGTATGGCTATTGTTTATTTATTTTTCTTTAAAATTGTGAAATCAGTAATTTTCTTATAAGTCCGGGTAAATGAATTAATATGGATCAGTGGAAGTCAAACAGTGAGCCGAGTGAATATGATTGTAAGCAAAGTGTAAAAACTCGATTGTAGCTTAAATATTAAATATTCCAAAGCACATTACATCGATTTTTTACTTAGGTTAAGTCCCATGTGAATATTGTAAAAAAATAAACTTTGTTTGTCTCAGTATAGTTTGTATTAGATGTTTTTGTAAATAACTCTTTTGAAGCTAACTGTATATACTGCTTTAATAAGAATATGTTAGAGTGTTAAAAACAAAGGCAATGTTTTTGTCGCCAAAGCTGTACATGGCGGCATTAGAAAGATTGTTATTGAAACTTGTAAGTATGAGAAAGGCTTGCAGGCTCTAAGTGTAAACATCTCTGAAGTCAGTCAGAAAGAGTTCAAACAACTTTCCGATGGCCGGCAACTTACAATCAAAAGAAAGTGAAGGAGAACAAAAGGCATGCCAAACTTGAAACTTAAGATGAAAGACTCATACCGATTCTTTGGGGGTTGCCAAACTTCATGCGAGGTCTCAGAGGAGGCCTAATAAAAATGGACTGAAGCAAGCAGAAGGGGTCCCGGTTCCAGAATTGCTGTCAGAGAGGAGGCCGCCCGGTCCAGAGACTGACCGGATCCACGTTGCTTGAGAGAGGAGTTTCCTGCTTCCAGAAAGGAGCTTCTCGGTTCAAGATGTCGCTAGAGAGAGAGAGACTACTTCTAGGCCACAGACAAGGTTTCAAATTGCTGAAAGGAAGAGTTCCAATTGTTGGAGAAAAGTTTCCAGGCCAGGTTAATGTCAGACATTCACCAGTGTGTTGCATTTTCATTACAATTTGATGAATCAAACGACTTCACTGATATTGCTCAGTTAATGGTATTTATTCGCATGGTATTTCAAGATTATTTAAGTAAAGAAGAACTTTCGAAAATTATACCATTATTGGGAAGGACTAGGGAAGAAGACATTTTTTCGGCATTTGATAAATTTGTGAAAAAACACAAACTTCCGCTTTTTAAACTTGTGTCTATTACTACTGATGGTGCTCCTGCAATGATAGGTAATAAATTAGGCTTCATTTCATTATGTAAAAATTATGACAAATATCCAGATTTTTTAACGTACCACTATATTATTCAGCAACAAGTACTGCGTAGTAAAAGATTAAACACAAAAGATGTTTTGGATATTACATTTAAAATTGTAAATTTTGTTTTAGTAAAAGCCCTGCAATGGCGGTTATTTAAATTACAGGGTAGATGATAATAGGGAACTTCTGCTGTACAATAATGTTCGCTGGCTCAGCAGAAGTCAATTTTTAGAAAGATTTCTTGTATTAATTAACGATATAAAAATTTTCTTGATGAAAAAGGAGATATTTATTCACAATTGAGTGATAAAAGATGGTTGTTACACTTATCATTTTTAGTGGATTTCTGTACGAAATTTTACAATTTAAATTTAGAGTTACAAGGTAGAGATAAAAATTTAATTGACATATTAAGTTCAATAAAAACTTTCCAACAATACTTACTTTTATTAAAGAAAAATATAAATGACTGCGAATTTAGACATCTCCCATATTTATTAAAATTTTTTGAAGAAAATCAAGAAATGCTTCACTATGATTTAAAATAATTTGTTCGTGAAATAAAATTAGTTGAGGAAGAAATAAATTCAAGATTTAAAGATTTTAATAAAACTGAAACGATTGTATCTTTTATCAATAATCCATTTCAAGAAAACTTGAACATCACAGAAATTTCAAATAAAATTAGTGGGCTGTTTGATATAAAGCAAGCTGAAGTAGAACTTGAGATAATAAACATTCAGAATAGTTTACATTTAAAATCAATAAACAATGAAGTCATTTGGAAGTATGCACATGAAAAATTCCCAATATTAACTGATATTGTGCAAAAAATTCTGTCGTGTTTCGGATCGACATACTGGTCAGAATCTGCTTTTTCAAATATGACCATCATAAAAAATCAATTAAGAAACCAAATTACAAATGATCATTTGGATGATTGTCTGTGATTAGCCACTTCTTCATATCAACACTATGAAAATATTGCGAGGTCCAAACAATGCCAAATTTCACATTAACTTTTTTTTTTTTTTTAATCAATCAGCATTTCCTGTAACTTATGAGTTTGTAATCAATCTGTTGTTTTTTTAACTTTGGTTTTTCAAAATAGAGAAATAAATATTTTATTCCAATATATATATATATATATATATATACATACATTTTTTTTTTTGTATTAAAATAATTAAAAGTGATAAATAAATTTTTAAATACACAAATAAAGTTTTTAGTTGTTTATTTGTGCATAATCAGATATCAGGTTGAGGGAACGTGATCTATATAAGAGAGTAGATCGCCGAATAACTTTTTATACAAAAGTAGCTCACATATTAAAAAAGGTTGAACACCACTGCTCTGTAGTATAAAAAATTTAGACTATGCTAGTTATACTATGTATTGAGTGCAAGGTCATAAGATTTTAAACTAAAGACAAAGCAGATATTGTTAGTATTCCCTTCTTATGTTAATCGTTACCTTTAATTAGTCATGGCTTAATTATTGATTACTTAAACTTTATCATATGCAGGTTCGAATTTTTTAGGATTGTGCATTGACAGATTCAGTCCAGTGTATTATTCACAAACCATTTAATTAAATCAAAAAGGATTATATATATTAAACATATATATATATATATATATATATAAAATCAGCTAACATCTTTTTATTCCCATATAGGGAGTAGGCGAGGCCTTTTTTTTTAGCCCTATCTAACTTTTGGAGACTGAGTGGGCAGTTCAATCTCCACTGGTACCCAATCAGAGATAGCTGGCCCAAGGCTATCACTAATTAAGTGGCACACGGTGATGAGAGACGGCTCAACAAGTGCCACCATCTCATGGTCCCTAAGCCTAACCCAATATATTTAATGTCTGAAATAGTGTGGATTGTACGGTCGATTTTCTTGAGTTTATGAGACGAAATACCCGCTTGCCCATGCCAGAAATCGACTAACTTTGGAACCGGTCAAAAAAAGGCTTAGAAAAATTTCCTCTGGTCGGCGACTAGATTCGAAACCAAGAAGTCTTCCTTTGTGTAGTCAAGCACCGTGGTGTGCAATGCCACATGCACCGAGCTACACAGGCTCTTATATATATTGTGATTGTTCATTTTTACTTGGTAGAAAATATTATTAATTAGTTTAAATGACTGATACTGAGAGATAAAGAAGTGACATGGTTTATTTAAAAAGATACTACTAGTTTACTAGTTTCATTGAATGGATCAACTTCTTCAGGTATCACAATCAAAGAAATATACAAAAAATAACAGAGACTTAAAAATTGCATTAACAGTACTAGTACAAAAGACAGTAGTACATTTTGAAAACAGTAATGTGAGTTTGAATTCCAAATAAAAGTTGACTACATGCTGTCATGAGTGCGCCAGTATTGAACAGAGGCAATGTGTGCATCAGAGAGATTGAAACTTAGGCTGTTGTTGATATGGGAAGAATCTAAGGGAATTTCTTTAGATTCGACAATCTTTCTTTCAAGTTCATCATAGCACGCATGGATATTAGAAGTTTGTGTCCAGTCCACAATGTGTTGGCGGCCTTCATCTGAGTTAACAGAGAAAAGAACGTGGCTAGAGAGAGCACTGGCTCTAGTCCTGTTGTAGGAGATATCTCTACGGTGTTCTTCCATACATAAAAGGATGGATTTAGCAGTTTGGCCATAGTATGGCTTTCCACAATCACATAAAATCTTGTAGACTCCTGGAAACTGAGTGGGAAGATGTTTCTCTTTAGGTTTACTAAGTATGGAGCGTAGAGATATGTATATATCATAGAGCGTATATATACACACACACACACACACAGTTGCATTACAGTTCTTAGTTATTTTCCGTTCTTCCTATTCAAACTTAGTTCAGATTTTCTTCTTTTAAAGCTAATTAACAATCTAGAATATCCTTCCAGTCATATATACACAAACTGACAATAAAGCATACCTTGATTAAGCTTATTTCAATATCAACTTACATTATCTTATTGTACCCATAAATAGACACACTTGATGTACATTCTTGTTCAGAATTATCATATACATAAATACTTACAATTCTCATTCAGCACTGCCTTTTACATGAATCTTGTGTTCACACAAACATGCTCCTTTTTCTACTTCTCTCCTTCCTGTCGCATTCTTGATTTCCCACCAAATTTCTTCTTTGTCTGAGTCATCAATTATTCCATGCCCTATAGGACCCCTAATATGGCAGCAACGTGCAGCTCTTTGCTTTTGATTTCCAACATCGGACCTCACATGGTGGTAGACCCAGGTAGAAAACTCAAAAACCTATGACGCTTCTTTTTCAATTACCGACAGCAGGCCCAGGTAGGAGAGATATCTCCTATCTGGGCAGGTGAGAATGTGAAAATCTGGAAATTAGAATGTGAAAGAGAAGGTGAAAATCCTAAGACGAAGTCCTTCGTGACTTGTCGCCTTATATAGGCTCGGAATTCCATTGTGTGCATACGCACGTGTCTCGAAACTTCCATGTATGGTCAAGTATTGACATTCAGACATGATGAAGTCATGCGCCACACTATTTTATCAAAGGCTCATGGTTAATTTATTACAAATACAAGATTATTACATACAAAAATTGACATTTCTTTAAGTGCAATCTCCCTAGAAAACCATATAAAAATGAACATGATAAGTGTCATAGTAATATATCATGAGAGATTTTACAACTGCTAGTGTGTAGTTAGCTTTGACCTTATAAACGTGTGGACAGACTTATGTGTTCGTCGAACATGTTGTTTATTATTTTAACAGTATAATAGAACACAGAAACTAAGTAAATAATTAATTTATTCACTTGATGCTGATATTTCGCTGGTATTATAACCAGCATCTTCAGAGCACAAAAACACTGTTTGTCACAATACGCGAGACTAAAACAACATGGTGTACTTAACCAAAATTGTAGCAGCAACACAAAGACTAGAGTCCTGATTTTGGCGCCCTCTATCTGAAAAAAAAAAAAAAAAAAAAACGCTATCATATATTACTAGAGTCCTAGAAAAGTGCTAGTTTTTTCTTAATATGACTGTCTCCCAGATCTTCGGCAAGTTAATACAGCCATATTTGTTGAGATTTGGAGTGTGTTTTAGGGCTTCTGTCGCCTCTAAGAACAATCTCTCTGATTTATATGGGTTTCTGTGTAGTACTTTTGTGTTTTTCCAGTTGATCCTGTGTGCAGGGGTATCCAGAGCATGGTCTGCTAGGCCCGACTAATTGACCTTATAAACCCGACTAATTGACCTTATAAACCCGACATTTGACCTTATAAATTGTCTGTAGTTTGTATGTGGTGCTGTCAAACTGTACGTCGAAAAAGTATGAACTGATCTAGAACTTATTTCCCTTAATTCCAATGTAGCTGTAATCCAGCAAACCAAACATCAAAATTAAGGGTTTTCATTTTGTACAACAGGTATAACACCTCACACAGGAGAAGAGATAGCCTGTAAAGAACTCAATCAGTCGGTATGGTTATGGTTTTCTTTTATATGCACAAGTGTAAGCTGAATGGCATGCCACTCTGCTGTATAATTACTACAGTCAGGTGGGATCTGGTTAGAGATCATGTCAGGAAAACAGCAGCACAGCCAACAAAGGTGTCAGTTCTCGAACCATCAGTATAGATGAGCAAGAAATCAGAGTAGGCTACTCTGTGTGCATTAAGGAATTGCAGGTAGACAGATGACGGAGTATGAGACTTCTGTAGTTGATAAAATGAAAAGTTGCAGGATGGAGTTTAAACCTGCCATGGAGGGATGCTGTTTGTTTGATGCAGGCAATGTTGTCAACATTCATGCCAACAGCTTGAATAGCCTCTTTAACACACATACCAAAAGGATGTATGGCAGTGTGATGTCTGCGTGATATTGAGCTTCTCAAGACAGAGAAAAGACACTAATCCACATAGTATGCTGTGGAAGTGACTTTATTTTTAGGGCATAATTAAGAGACAACTGTTTCCATCTAAGTGATAGAGCCAGTTCATTTGCTTCAACATAAAGACTTTGAGTCGATGATGTTTGATCTTCTCATTTTTTTTAGGAAATTACAACGTAAACAAAATTAATAATTATAAAAACTTTAAATAATAATTACCTATATTTCGGCAATGATATGTGCATGCAGGCATTCACACTAAGCAAATGAGGCTGAAGAAAGGCAACTGAATTCAGTCCTAAAAAAGTGTCCCTAGTTGTCTAAATTGGGTTGTTTTGGCTGTTGGCAGATGATCTTAGAATGTAAGCTTCCCAAATTTGGGACAGTCTTATGCACCTAAATTGGTTGGGGTTTGGAAAGTTTTTAGAGCTGAGATTGATTCAAGGAATAATCTTTCATACTTATACTTGCTGCAGTGTAATAAAGTGGCCTTCTTCCAGCGTATTCTGTGGTGGGTGTCTATTGCATGGACAACAAGTTCTGAGTGGGCAACTTTAACCTGATGTAGTCCTTGTGTTCGGATATCCTGATATTGGCTCTCCTGCCTGTTTGGCCATAACAGAACAGTTCACAACTGCAAGGAACCTGGTATACTTCACGTAAGTCTAGGGGAAGTGGCTGGTCTTTGGTGGAGTGGATAAGAGATGCTAATTTCTTGTGTGGTTTGTAAAAGTTGTGAGATCATGTTTTCTTAGGATTTTTGTTAGTTTTTTTTTGGAGGGGTACATCCATAGATAGATATGTGATAGATTTGAGTAATCTCTGCTATGAAGGGGGAGGAGGGTTGTGGTTAACTGCTTTTAATATTTTTTGGAATTTTGGGGGGCTGTAGCCATTGGCTGAGAAGGTGTTAATGATGTGGTTAAGTTCAGTAGTTTAGGGCATTGTTATCTGAACTGATTAATTTTGCCCTGTTATATAGGGTTTTTATAATCCTATATTGTTGGGATGGGGAATGGTGTGACTGCTGGTGAACGTATCTACCTGTATGTGTAGGTTTTCTGTAAATAGAGAAAGCCAGGGATCCATCTGGCTGGCGTGTGATCACAGTGTCTAGGAAAAGGAGACTGTTATTGTTTTCCTTTTCCAAGGTAAACTGGATCCTTGGTTTTTTTTTTTTTTTTTTTTTTTATCCCATGGTATTATTACACCAGATCATAGAGGTCAAGTTCATGTATTTTATACAGCACCTTTTCTGGGTTGTTATAGAGTTCATATTTGGAAATATTCATACAGTTTAGCAAATGCATTGGTGATGCTTCCTCGATGTTACAGATTTTGCAGGTGGAGAAGACTTTTATGCCATTGCTAAACTTGATTGGTCTTGTGTGGCCGGTCTTGAGGCAAGAGATCATGGTAGTGGCACTGCGATTAAACTTGGAGCTGATGGTAGCTCCTGGATTTTCTGCTGAGTACCAGTGGTGAGTCATGTCCTAAAGAATTGTTCTTTTTATGTTTTCTTTTTGGGTGGCTTTAAAAAGATCGAAATCTGTGGTATCACTTGATGTTGCGGCCATTTTTTCTATTTCATCTGCAGTTTTGTTTTAATTAATCCCACATGGGATGGGATCCATTGGAAGATTATTTCGGAATTCTTATGTAGTTTGTTTATGTTTTTTGCTATGTCTCTAAGTATTTCTTGATGGCTAGTGTAGCAGTTCTTAATAGCTTGAAGGGCTGCTAAGGAATCCGTGAAAAATATAAACTCTTTCGGGTTTTGTTTGTCCAAATATTGCAGTGCTATGTTAATGGCTATTAATTCTGCATGGTATGAGTTGCATCCAATACTGTTAGTTGTTTTTAGTTCTATTTTATGAGAGCCATAGATGAGTACGCCACTCCAGGAATTGCCATTTGGATTTTTGGAGCCATCTGTGTAGATCTTTATTGAGTCAGGTCCATATTCCATTATTTTGTAGCCTTGGGTGTTGATTGTTTAAGTGTGTTGAGAAATTGTGGAGTGTGTCCAGTCCATGCAGCCAAATAGCAAACACATTATCCACATAACATAGACAAACAGTGGGTTTATGTGGGACAGAGTTTAAGGCTTTTTCTTCAAAGGTGTCCATAAAGAAGTTGACCAGGGATGGAGGGTGAAGAGAGAGAGAGAGAGAGAGAGAGTGGAGAACCCATGGCTGTCTCCTCTATTTGTTTGTAGAATTTTCCTTGCAAATGAAATAGCCTGAGTTCATGTTGAACTGAAATAGGGCTGAGATGTCGGGATGAAATTTGGCTTGGCTGAGGTCTAAGGTATCTTTGAGTGGGACATTGGTGAATAAGGAGGAGACATCAAAATAGACCATTATGTCAGTATGTTGTGGTGGGAGGTTTTCTATACTGGCTTTGAAGTGGGCTGAGTTTTTTATGTGTGATGGTGTGTTGCCAGTATAGTGTCTGAGTGCTTTGGCTAAATGTTTGGCTAATTTGTATTTTGGGGGAATCAGTGCCATCCACAATTAGACGTAATGGTACATTTTGCTTATGGACTTTTGGCAGCCGATATATTCGGGGGGGGGGGGGTAAAAGGTTTTAGTCTGTTAGTCACTTCCTAAGAGAGAGGAACCCCTGAAGATAGCAATGTAACATTTCCAAAATATAGGTAATTATTAATTAAAGTTTTTATAATTAATAATTTAGTTTGCATTGTCATTTCCTAAAAAACTAGAAGTATGTCTAACCAATATATAAGCTTATCTACAAGAACCATAGACTTAGACATAATCCAGCTTTGAATGTATAAGTGCATGATAAAGACAAAGCAGTGAAGATGGATCCACATCCCATTTAGTAGAGGATAGAGTGTAAAAGATATTCAATGCTCTCTTGCACATTTCTCTTAATTGACGAATGTCTGCAAGGAATGTAAGTTTTCTATCAAAAACAAGTCCCAAGAACTTGGATTATGTTGCTATTGGAATAAGGATTTGTCCAATTTTTAACTCAGGATCAAGGTGAAGAGTGTTTTTGATAGGAATGTACAAAGCAACAATTTTTTCTGCTGAAAACCTGAACCAGTTATTAAAAACCCATGGAAGTGGGCACAGTCAATTTTGCAGTTGTTGACATATAGGCAAGTTTCTAAATGGACCAAATGGTCCAAAGTTGAATAATGTCTACAA
This sequence comes from Typopeltis vanoorti, assembly GCF_054136105.1. Classification (NCBI taxonomy): domain Eukaryota; kingdom Metazoa; phylum Arthropoda; class Arachnida; order Uropygi; family Thelyphonidae; genus Typopeltis; species Typopeltis vanoorti. The sequence continues at coordinate 27,107,678 of NC_143560.1, forward strand.
ACACCACATTGCATATTGGAAAGAAGATCATAATAAATATCAGAGAAGTCTGGCATGAACCATTTTCTCCAATATCTTACAGATGTAGCTGGTCAGAGCAGTAGGTCAATAATTATTTGCTTGTGTGAGATCCTTTTCTGGTTTTGGGATAGCAGTGACAACTGACTCTTGCCAAGAATCCAGAAACTCTTCTTCTGCAAGTATTCTGTTGTATATTAAGAGAAGAAAATCCATAGAAGATGTTATATGTTTTATCATTTCATAATGGATATCATCAGGCCCTACTCCACTTGGGTGAGACAGTAAAAGAGCTCTTTTTAGTTCTTCCTTAAAGAATGGTTGATTGTATAACTCAAGCCCATTGTAGAAATATTTAGCCACTGTTTCTCTTTCAATATTAAAAATTCAGGGGGATATGAAGCTGCTGCTGGGATTCTGTTTTCTCTTATATTCCTCATTTCCCTAGTTTCTTCATAGGAACTTTCACTAGAATATGTTAATTTTTCATAGTTTGTCTTCATTTCCATTCCAATGTTGGATTGCCTTATTGCTCTGACCTCATTACTCTAAAAAATAATGGAAAAGGTCATCAATAGCCAACTGCTTCATTAATTTCATAATATTTAGTTATTTAATAATCAACGGTATGGAATTGTGCAACTCGCATTTCACAACAGATCTTGCCAACCTCAACCACTTCTGGACACAGGCCGTGGAACCGTTCAGAGAAACTCAAGTGATCACTCTTGATATTTCCAAGGCACTTGATGAAGTCTGGCATCATGGCCTTCTACCATCTTAAGGTATTCCTCCTCCCTTTTGCAAATGGATTGCTAGCTTCCTCTCTAGCTCTTCACTGTAGGTTATAGTGGATTGTTTCCTTTCATCAGATTTATCAATTAATGCTGGTGTACCCCAGTGCTCAGTGCTGTCACCTACACACTCTTCCTCCTGTACATTAATGATCTTCTCTCTTCCTATTCATAGTTTTACTGATGACAGTACTCTCCACTTCTCGTTGTCATTTTCAAACCTCGTAATGCTCAGTAATTTGCAGTTCAAGTCTTAAACACTGAGCTCCTTTTCATTCCCAAGTGAGGTAAGGATAACCTGCTGAATTTTAATGCCACCAAAATACATTCCTGTCTTATTTCAGGAAGAAAAACCATGCTGCTCTCCTTCACTTTTGACAATATTCTTCTTGCCATCCGAGTACTAGTTCTCTCCTCTTGGGTTAACTCTCACATCTAATCTATCCTGGTATAAGCACATCAGGTCTATAGCTTCTTGAGCTTTCAAAAATCTTGGTATTGTTTCATTCCAAAACAGTACTTCTCTCCTTCTGAACTGCTAACACTTTATAAAACTCAAATCTTCCCAAAATTATAATACTTTTCCCACTTTTGGGGTAGTGCACATAAAACTTCCCTCAAATTGCTTGCTTGTATTCAGAAGCAAGCAGTTCGCTTACTTGATGACCCCCCCCCTTTATTTTTCACTGACTCTCTCTCTCTCTCCATTCACTTTCCTGCAGATGCTCCGTTATTATTGCATTATGTCTTTTCTATAGGAATTTCCACAAGCATTGCTTCTCTGACCTGGCCACTTTCCTGTACTCATATACAAACATGAGCAGCTGGCAGTCAATGCCATATATGGTTCAACTCTGAACTCGTCAAACCAATATCTCATCCTTTGCCTTCATTTCTTACACCTCTGCACTTTGGAACAGTCTTCTGCAATGACTGTAAAGTTCAGGTTTTCAAAAAAACGCATCAACAAATTCATCTCTTTCCTCTAACCACTTACCCACACATGGCACTATCATGTCATAGGTCTTGGTACCTCCTATGTGTGGGACTGATTTAAAAAAGAAATGAAAAAAAAAAAAAAGGATTATTCAGTCTCCTGTCCATGACCTGGTCAGTGCCCACCTGCATACCACTATACTAAGACTATGCTCCACTATACTCCAGCACATTCTGACTAAGAAAATGGTAGTGGGATTATTCACTTTTATCCTATGTAGTGGCCAGCTTACAGAACTATTTTATTGCTGCAGCTTCAAATTGGGGAGATATTGGCTCCCTAGTCATTACCAGCATTGGATGTAAGATAAAGAAAGACACTTCAGTTTGAGGGAACCTGAAAGTGGAAAATGACAATTGCCATTTCACTGAAACTACATTTAAGAAAATACTTAGCGAAAATGCAGTAAAGTAAAAGCAAAACATCTATGAAAGTATGATTGGGTCTCTGTGTGTGTGTGAGAGAGAGAGATGTTGTCTGTTATCTGGTGTTAGCAGCTGCTTGCACAGGTGATGTCTCCAACAGAAAATGGTATAAACTTGTTTTTGGAGGCTCAGAAGTTTTGAATGGATGATGTGTTTCTTCTAGAGAAACCTAAAGGAATAAGTCAATCAAATATGAAAAATCTGATCTTCTCCTGATATTTATGCATTATCAGAGGTAAAAAGTTGTGAAGTGTATCTTCCTTGAAAGAAATAAGACATCACTGTGTTTTGTTAGCATTAAAGTTGACATATTTGTCTTCTTCTCATTGGAGATTACCAGCAGAATCACTGGTAATGTAAAATCCTGAAGTTTGGTTTCCTTGAGCATAAGAAGGTTTGTGAAATAAAGAATAGAAATGGAGTGTACTGTTAGCAGAATTATTTATAGGATTTAAGGTCAGTGAGAGAAAGTCTCCAGGATAGTCCTACATTATTGAAAAATCTCAACAGAGAAAGACATTAACCGTGACTTGCAAGAAGTGACCTTAAAAATCTAGTAAACTGATTTACAAAGGGCATAAGGTGGAAGTTCATTAGGCAAACCTCTGACCAGATCCATTTAAATGGTTGGAAAATACTGGATATACTATTTGTTCTCTTTGTCTACTGAAATGTATGTCATTTAAATTATTGTAAGTGATCAAATAAATACTCAAAGCTGTAAAAAGGCCATTAGATGGCTACAGTCATATATGGATTAGCATGTTTTTTTTTTTTTGTTTTGTTTTTTTAGTTCTTCCAAGACAGGAACAAATTAAAAAGTTTCAATACAATATGAGTGCATAAAAATGTTGCTCCACTAGCATTTTTAGTTGTATAAGTTGTCCATTCCCTTAAAGGGAAAGTTAAAATATAATAAAAATATACTAACCAAATATTAAATTATTTACTATAATTGTTTTATAAAATTGATCTCTTACTGATTTTGAGCATCTATTTACATTCTTTCTGATTGCAGAATGTCCAGGAATATATGGAAGAAATGAAAAAATTGCTAAATGTCCAGAATCTATAGCAGATGTGTTGAGCAGTATTACAAGAACAAGTACTGAGAACTCTCTCTTCACTTTCTTGGAATCTGACATTTCCTACCTCACATCCAAATTACAGTCCCAAATGAAAGCATCAGAATTACATAAAGAGCGACTTAAAATGTTACTAGAGCAATAGCCTTTTTTCTAATTGTTATTTTAGATATCTCCACGTGTATTTCTTCATACTTGCTTCTTGTTATTCTGATCTGAGAGTCATGGATTTCTATATTACATTACATACATACGTCTATGTGTGTTGCTATGAGCAATGTAAATATATTAAAAAATAAATAAAAATAATTATGAAATGTGTGTGTATATATATCTGTCTGTCTATCTCTTTCTCTGTGTGTGTGTGTGTGTTATTATGGTGAAAATTTCTGCATATTTAATTTTTGTGCATAGTATTTAGTTTTCCACTGTTCTATTGTGAGAGTAACACAAAAAATTTTTGTAATTTTGGCATTTTTATTTAATTAGTGAACAACAATTAAACCACTATTAGTTTGTGGTCTTAATTCATCTCTCTTTTTGCAAGGATTCAATCCCCTCTCCAATTACCATCCAATCCTCAGAAGCAAAATACTGTGAACACCCAGTCCTGACTGACTTGGAATTTGCAAAGAACCATCTGTACAGAAAGTGAGATACATATTGGAATAAATGATGATTATATTTCTTCAGCATGCATCTACTATAAATACTTCCATGGCAATTGTCCATATGAAACTAGCATCAATAATTCCTCCAGCCTCTACTAAATCCATTGAAACATGCAGTTGCTACTCAACATCCTCATCACATTTTGACTCTAAACTCACAGAACAAGTTTCACTTCTTCCTCGCATTCCTTATATAGCTGTATTCTGGAACAGTCTTCCCTTTATGTTTTCCAAGGAATACAATGCAGATATTCAAATCAAATATGAACAAGTTTCTCCTTTCCCAACTTTCTACCCATTCCATGGCAGATTTCTCACCTTAAAATTCATTCACTGACAAACATAGATTATAGTTTATAATTACCTCTTGCAACCTTTGATTCCAAGCAAAAAATCTAGTCCTTGCTCCATTGTTAACCATGCTCTCACACGGCTTCCAAGGGTAGTGACTACTTGTTCTCTCCTGTCCTATCCATCTGAACTAGTACAATAAAAGCATTACACTGGGTGATGGAAATGTTCCATCTAGAGCATTCTGATATTTTTTATTGCGTCCAAACTTCTGTGTGATGCACTTGCAGAAGAGCATACACTCTCTTCTTAGAATAGAAGTCATTATTGATGATGCACTCTCTGGAATCAGTTTAAAATGGACTGTTCTTGAAATTCCATCAAATACACAACATGACATGTTGTGCTTTTCACTGCAGGTAAGAATTTGTTTGATAAAATGTTCATCACAAGGATAAGCATGTATCTCAGTACTGTGCTGCATATAGCACAATGCTGAGCTTGTTTTGTCAATTCATGCAACATATTTTGTATTTTGATAGCATATGTCAACCTTCTTAAGCCAGTGAAAATGTCACTTACCCTCCCTTGTAGCAGTGAATTCAGCCCCAAATTTAGAAGAAGAGTTGAAATTAAAGTGCATTTTATAGTACATGATATTAATAGCAGGAGGAGAACAATCTATAAACTGTTAGAATTCGGGGGAGGGAAGGAGGGGTATCATAATCACTTGCCATAATAACAGAGGGCATTGCTTAAGATAACCTCCCAAAATTGGGAGTTTCTGGGAGTAAACACCCACCTTACTCATACAGGAGATTGGGAACTAATCAAAGAAAGGCTTAGATTAAGTCTGTCTAGTTAGTAACAAAAATCGAAATCTGAATGGTCTCTTTCTTAGGGCAGCCTAGCGGTATGGATGCGAACACCGTTAATACAGGCTGTTTAGATTTTTATTTATATTAAAATATAGTCTGCTCACAGTTGAGAGAACTGTAGCTGGCTTAGTGCCAAGAAGAGTCACATCATGTTGAAGTGGAGAAAAGAATAAGGGATGTACAAATTTGTCACCAACACACAAAATCACATGCTTTAGAAACTAGAATGTTCATAAAAGAAAAGCTAATTTTTTGACATGTTATAATAAACAATCATCCCACGAAACATTGATTATCCTATTATCAGAATGGATTCGCCTTCTTCTGCCATGCGCAGAAGTGTCACGGGTTCGCTCATCTGTGGTCGAACTATCAAAAAAAAAAAATCAGCTAACACCTTTTATTCCGTATAGGGAGAAGATGAAGACAGGGCTGTGGTGAACCTGGTAAGCATTGCTGTCAAAAATGCATATCTTTCCTAGTTGGAGGAAATGCCAACTAAACATCTAGGTGGTAGATGTCTTTCATCACCCAATGAAATACCACCTCGCTTATTAGAGATTTATTGTAGCCATGTTTCGTTGCTAGATCGAAGGTTCCAGTTTCTGTCTCCTCCACTCTTCGCACATGCAGTGAGAGTGATACCCTCAATGACATACCAATCTCACTGGAAGAGGCCTGGACCCTCCACCATTCGAGGGTACAGCAGTAAAACGGTTCTACAGGCTGGCTGCTGATTAGTACACAGGACTGAACCAGGTAGTAACAAACCTGGACACTTCCCGATCAGCTTGCAACAAATCCTGCAACCACGTATTTTGCCTGTTCATGACTGGAGGGAGACCAAATACTGTGGCTGCAGGGGGAACTGTCAAGGCCACATATGGACAGGAGACTGAATTCCTGCTGTGTGGACCATATGTTTGCGAGTCTGTCACCTCTCACTGCATGCCCTACTTCCTTTTTTATCCCTTCCTCACCAAACACAGTGAATGATACCAAAAGAAATGGGTTTCTACTGCAGATCTCAAACTTTCTCCAATATTGTAGTATCTCACATTTCATCCTTCTAAGGTCCTTCTGAGTCAATCAATCCAGTTAGATCTTCCTCTTGGTCTTTTTCCTGCCATCTTGGCAAGAAACAGCTATTTTGCCAACCTTTTTGATCATTTTTTTGCCATCTTTTTTGATTCCAACCCATTCTGCTTAAGTGACCATACCTACTTAGATCAGTGCCGCTCACACATTCTTCAATGCAAACAATGTGAAGTTCCTAATGTTTGCTTTTCTAATACGATTCTGCTATTGATGCCATCTGTTAACTTCTCTAATTTTTCTCATACCCCTCATATCTTTGGTCTCTAGTCTTTGATCAAAAGCTATATTTCTAATGTCAGATCCATAAATTAAAACTGGTTTGAACACTATCTTGTATACTGCTAGTTTAGTATTTTGTCTAATTTTGCTCGTATTCATATAAATTTATTCATCTGGCTCCCTACCACACCATCTTAGCTTATTCTGTTGTCTATTTCCAGATTTAACTTTTCACTGCCATTTTCACTAAAAAACTGTACCTAAATAGTGAAGTATTTTACTTCTTTTATAGGTTCACCATTCAGAAATCAGTTGATGTGTTCAATATTTCTGCTTATTTTCATAGTTTTCATCTTTATATTGCTGATTTTCATGCCAAATTTGTTACAGCAGTTATTAAGTTTAGGTTCTGAATACTTGTTGCACTAGATGTGTTCAAGAATACATCATCATCTGCATAAAGCAAAGAGCTACCTTTGACATCTCCAATTCTGATATCAGGTTTAATGCCACTTTTTTTTATAATGTGATCAATATAGATGATGAATAAGAGTGAAAATAATATGCATACTTGTCTTACCCCTGATTTTACATCAAACCATCTTCCTGTGTTTCCTTTAATTCTGACTGCTGACTTACACCTTAAATATAGACTATGTATTACTCTGTATAAGGTTCCATTCACCCCATAGAATTGTAGCGTTTTGAAAAGCTTTTCTCTGGGCACCTTGTCGTATGTCTATTCGAGATCTACAAAACATAAGTACAGATCCTTGTCATATTCCTGCGATGTCTTAAAGTGAAAATCTGATCTAGACAACCTCTATTTGGCTTGAACCCAGCTTGTTCTTCTCCAAGTTTCCCTTCCACAAGCTTTCTCAACCTCTTTTCAAGTATGCTTGCATAAATCTTACCTGAAACACTTAGCAGAGAAATTCCTCTGTAATTCTCACTTTCAGCTTTACTACTTTTTTATATAGGTAGAAACTATTATAGCTCTACTAAAATCATCTGGGATTCAGCCTTCTGACCAGATCCTCTGAATTATGCAGTGTAGCCACTGCAAAAATTTTATACCTTCATACTTAAGCATTTCTTCTCAAATATCATCTGCTCCAGCTGCCTTTCCACACTTCAAGTTTTTGATGGCTTTTTTTTACCTCAAGTATTGATGAGTACTCTTTGCATTCCTCTTGAAAATGTTCTAGTATGGTTCTGTCATTGCTTGTTTCGTTGAACAGTCTTTCAAAGTAATTACTCCAAGACATCTAGGATATTATTATTCTGCAGTTTCATGTCACCTTCTCATCTTTGATTCCTTTTGCAGTACTCTTTTCTCCACTTTTAAGCATTTTTCAATATCCTCCAGAACATTTTGCCACATTCCTCATATTTATTTTCCATATTCTTACCAAAGTTTTCCAATGACTGTTTAGCTACTTTTACACATAGCTTAGCCCTCTTACATTTTTCTCTGTATTCTTTTAGGTCATCTGCCAACTTATTTGCTAAGAACTTTTGGTATGCTTTCTTCTTTTCCAGAACTACTGCTTTATCTTCTTGTGTGTCTACTATTTTGGGGCCTTATTTTTGTATCCTTACAGACAACTGCACCGCATTCCTCCTATCTGAATCAATCAATGTTTTCTTTAAAGTTTGCCACTGAGACTCCATGGTTTGATTCTTGTTTTCAAACTGCTCCAAATTTTCTTCAATAATGTTTGTTTAGTCGAGTCTACAGGTTACCTGTAAAAGCTGCTCAACTTTCATTCTCTTTAAAAAGTTTCTTACCTGATGGTCACTTACCATTTCATATCCTTTGTACACGCTTGTATCTTGAACTCTCATGAAGATATCACTATCAACAATGACAGTCAGTAAGACTTTTCTTATTTCTTGCATCTTCTCTCAGCATTAACTTGTACACATCTTTATGTTGGAACATTGTGTAAGTAATGGCTAGTCTGTGTCCTGAGCAGAAACCCAACAAATACTTACCATTATTATTAGCTTTACCTTTTTCTCTAGATTTTCCCAATGCATTCCTGTATTTCTGGTGGGATTCATTTCCTGCTCTGCTGTTTAGATCTCCAACAAGGGCAACTCTATCCATTTTCTTTGTCAGCTGTCTTTTTAATTACTCAAAAATTATTCCACTTCTTCCTTGGAAAAACCTTCTGTGTGGCCATAAGCACAAATAAGTTTCATTGTACATTTCCTCATTTCTGAAGTGTGCCCACATTACTCTTCTTGAAATTGTCTTCCAATCAAGAAGTTTACAATTATGTTTAGTGTTGAATGCTATCATTACTCCTTCCTTTCCTTAATCATTATTACCTGAATATAACATCCTATACTTATTATTTAGTAGGATCTCACCAATTTTTGTCTTCTCTGTCTCAGTAATGCCAATTATGTCCATGTGGTACTTTTCCAATTCTTCTGCAAGTTCGATTTCCTTTCTGGTAATACTCATTATATTAATGGTTCCTATCTTCAGTTCTTCTGACGTTGGGTTTATTTTTCTTCTAGATGTAGGGTTGGAGCTTGTTCCAGGAGCTGACTTTTCACTGTTTGCCCTGGTTCCCTGACAAAAACAGCGGGGGCCTTGTTTAAACGGGTCATGCCCAACAAGCATGAAATTTCATCATGTCGTTCATCATATGGAACAATGCATGATGATAGAACAACATCATGCCACAAATCAAACAACATCAAACCACAAATGCATCATATGTTCTCTGAACTGTATTGGCAGCCTTTACTCTGTGGGTGCAGAAGTTCTACTTCCCATGTACTAAACCTTATAGATCCCCTAGCCCGATCAGTTTCTTCTCACATCATTTCACAAATATAATATGGCATTGGATATCTTTTCACACCAAACTGCATAATAATACATTTGCTAATGTCAAAATGATGGCCATTTTCATATGCCCACTGTTTTAGCCTATTCAAATCATTTATCAAATGATGCATGTCGTCAGCCAAATTCCTGATTATCATGCCTGTCCTTACATCAGCAAACAGCTAATGTCTCCTATCAAATCTCTCTCCAAATGTCATTAATGTAAATACTGAATAGCAATAGATAAAGGGCGAATCCTTGGAGTACAGCATTACTCACCTTAAATCTTGTAGACTCGCACCCCATTCACCACATTTTGATGATTGCCATTCAGTCATCCAACTAGCTAAGCTAATAGTTTATAATCCTATCCCATTTCCTCAAATTTATACAACACCCTCCATGCTGTATCCCATCAAATGCCCTATATTGGGGTATCTGTTACACTTGTGTAGCCCAGCTATAACATGATTATAAAATGTGAGCAGCTTATTCGAACATGACTCATTCTATTTATTCATCATCATCATCAGTTGCATCAGTCTTGGGACTGGTAGCTCAGCAGCAATTTCCTCCATTCTGCTCTGTCATTGGCTTTCTTCTTAAACTCCTAGTAACTCCTCAAACCCATGCTGTCTTTGACTTGGTCAAGAAAGTTTTTCTTGGTCTGCCTCTTCTTCTTTTCCCCTCTATTTTGCCTTCAGTTATTCTTTTCACAAGTCCATCATGTCGAAGTATATGTCCAAACCACCTATCCCTTCTAATTTTGATCGATTTAATTAGCGTTCTTGTTTCGTTTATCTCTCTCAGGACTTGTTGGTTTGATTTTTTTTCTGTCCATTTTATTTTGTTCATGCGGCGCCAGCACCACATTTCAAAAGCCTCCAATCTTCTCTGCCTAGAATCCAGGTTTCACATCCATACAGTGCAATGCTCCATATCAATGTCTTTACTAATTTTTTTTTCAATTGTAGGTTAAGGTTTCCTGTTAAAATGCTTTTCATCTTAGAGATTTGGGCTTTTGCGTTGTTTATTCTTGATCTTATGTCTTCTCTTGTTCTGCCATCTTCTGTTATTAGGCTTCCTAAATATTTAAAGCTTTTCACTTGTTTTATTTGTCCCCCTGCTGATGTCTATATGCTCTATATTGATAGGGATTTTGCCTGTAACAATGATTTTAGTTTTATCTGTGTTGATTTTCATTTTATATTTTTCAAAGTTATTATTTAGTAATTCTAGCATTCTTTTTAACATTCTTCTGTTTTCTGCTACAAGGGCTATGTCATCAGCAAATCTTGTACACATGACTTGCTCACCATTTATCTTTATGCCACTATTTATTTTATCTTTAGTTTCCTGAATGGCCTTTTCAATATATAAATTAAATAAAAGTGGTGAAAGTATAAAAGTATACATCCTTGTCTTACTCCACTCCTGATATTTATTATTTTCTCCTTATCATTGATTTTAATCCATCCATTTTGATTTTTGTAAATTTGATAAATTATTTTCCTATCCCTCAAATCTATGCCGATATTAGTTAGACAATTTAGGAGTATTTTCTGGTTTACTTTATCAAACGCTTTCTCTAAATCAAGGAAGCAAATGTAAGTATTTTGACTAAGGTCTAATCTTCTCTCTATTATTGTTCTTAAACAGAGTATTGCCTCTCTTGTTCCTTTATTCTTTCTGAATCCAAATTGGTCTTCATCCAATAGACAATCTATTTTTGAATAAATTCTATTTTGAATAATTTTTAGCAGAATTTTGCTAACATGTGGGATTAAAGCTATTGTTCTAAATTGGCTGCATTTGTTTGCATTATTATTAAACAAGACCTCATGGAGTCAAAGACTCATCTAGGAGGTCCTTTTATCTCACACACATCTCATCATACCGGGTCTTAAACACATTCAAACTCCTTGCAGACACCACACTCTCAGGCAAGGCATTCCAATCATTCACAACTCTGCACGAAAAAAACCTGCCTCTCACTCCCCTACTCACACCCTCTTTATACAGTTTCCAGGGATGACCTCTGGTTCTCCCCTGATCTCCCACTATTCGCTGTAGAACTTCTCCACCATTGATCCTATAACAACCCCTTACCAACTTGTAGGTCTCTATCATATCTCCCCTCTTCCTTCTCTCCACTAGACTCTGCAAATTACATCTTTTCAATCTTTCCTCATACTCGACATTCCAGAGGTCAGAAACTACCTTAGTCAGTCGCCTTTGGACCCTTTCCAACATCTCTTCATCCTTCTGAAAACCAGGTGACCAAATCTGGGCACAATAGTCCATGTGTGGCCTAATCAAAGCCTTATACAATGGAACAAGAATCTCCCTACTTCTACACGTCAGTGTCCTCCTCATCATTCCCAGAAGTCTTTGTGTTGTCTTCACAATTTTGGCGATGTGTCCCCTAAATTTTAGATCCTTATCCACTATCACTCCCAGATCTCTTATTTCATCTACTTCCAACAATATATTCTCACCAAGCATAAATTCTGCATCCCATCTTTGTTTTCCAAATTTTAAAACCTTACATTTTGCAACATTGAACTCACATCCCCATTTGCTTGCCCAATCACTCAATTTATTCAAGTCTTCTTGCAAGGCCACAACATCTTCACTACTCTTTATGGTTCATCCCAACTTTGCATCATCTGCAAACAACTGAATATCTCCATCCAAATCTTCGCCAATATCATTAATATACAAGTTAAATAGTAATGGCCCTAAAACAGATCCCTGAGGCACTCCACTAGTGACTTTCCTTTTCCTGGATATTGCACCCCCATACACAACTTGTTGATACCTATCAGATAGCCAGTCTCCAATCCAATGCACTAATCTAATATCCAACCCCATCTGCTCTAGTTTGACTGTCAACTTATCATGAGGTACTCTATCAAAAGCTTTTGCGAAATCCAAGTATATTACTGTGTATCCTTCTCCTCTGTCCAAGGAAGCAGTCACTTTATTGTAATAAGTAAGTAGATTACTAAAACATGACCTCCCTTTAGCAAATCCATGCTGTCCATCAAAGATTATACCATTGTTGTCAACCCAACTCTGGATCCTAGTTCTCACAAGCTTCTCCAACAACTTAACCACAACACCTGACACACAGATAGGCCTATAGTTTGATGCTTGAGTTCGATCACCTCCTTTATGAAGTGGCACAATCTTGCCCTCCTTCCACTCTTTAGGGACTTGACCAAGTGCAAGACTCATATTAAAAAAATATGTCAAGGCAGGTGTCAACTCTCTGGCACATTCCTTCAGAATACGCGGTGATATATTATCAAGTCCCACAGCCTTATTTACATCTAGTTTACTCAACTCCCCAAACACCTCTTGCTCACTTACAGTCAGTCTCTCCTCCCCATCATCAACTGCTCTCAATCTCTCCATGAAGTCACATTCACAAGATTGAAAGATCTTTATGAACTGCTCATTAAGTATCTCCACCACACATTCTGCAACAGCTGTCTTTATACCATTTCCTCCAATCAATGTCATCCTTCCATAATCATTCTTTCTTTTGCTGGCTACATATCGAAAGAACTCCCTAGGATTCTTTTTAGCTTCATTAGCTAACTGCTGTTCATACCTCTCTTTAGCTACTCTCACCAACCAAGTCACTCTCCTTGCCTGGTCTTTGTAGAACTCATGAAATTGGTTACTTCCACTTCTCTTATGCTGCCTCCACAATGCCCTTTTTCTCTGTATTGCATGCTTAATCTCTTTATTCATCCATCTCACACCTAACTTATTTAACCTTCTCACCCGTGGTATACATTTAGACATTGCATCCACTAAATATTTTTTGAAAATCCCCCAAGCTGCATTGATCTCTTTTCCAGCTAACTCCTCATTCCATGCTACACCTGCAAGCTGTCTCCTGAGCTCTTCATAATCACCCCCCCCCCTTCTAGTTCCACATATACCCTTTTTTCACAGGGGTCCTTGCACTGCTGGCAACCACCCAAGTAATCACCTCATGGTCACTTTCACCAATTGGTGGATGATTTGATACCTCATTGATAATTACATCCTCCGATGAGATGACCAAATCCAAGACCCTTAATCCTCTTGTGCCCTCTGTTACATACTGTCTGAGGTAGTTATCCCTCAAAAACTCAAGAAACTCATTTTCTTTACTTCCAGTTGCTATCTCTTCATTCCAGTCTATATTGCCATAATTAAAATCACCCATAATGATCACCCTTTTCTTATTTGCTTGGCTTATTTGACTATACATTTCACTATCACCACCATCCACATTACCAGGTCTATAACAACATCCCACCAAGTATTTGATTCTATTCACCTCTATCTCACACCATACTGCCTCAAAACCACTGGCCCCATTTCCCTCTTGCATCTCTACCTTGTATGGACATAACTCTTTCTCTATCATCAATAGCACTCCCCCTCCCTTTTTACCCCTTCTATCCTCACCATACCTTTCCATCTCTATTCCTGTCAGGATGTCATCCTCATCTAACCATGTCTCACTTATTCCGACAATCTCTGGGTGCACAGACGCAATTAGTGCAACCATTTCATCCGCCTTGTTTATTATACTTCTAGCATTGGTATACAAACACAACAGCTCATTTCTGGATCTACAGCTAGTTCCACTGATACCACTCACTCGATGTGATCTCTCCATGCTGGACTGGGGCCATTTCCCTTTCTGCTTCTTCATTTTAGAACCCTTTGCAATTCCATCTGTTTCCTTTTGATCCCTGATCATCCCATTACTTTCCTGCCTACACATTCTCTCACCTCCTCTTGGAGCATCCACCTTTCTCACGCTGTGTATCCCTGTCCACCCTGAGCCTCCCTGTTTCCCTGCTCCTCTTGCACACCCATTCTCTCATTTTCTATACTCATACCACTCACTTCCACATTCATTTCCACTCCTTCAATCTCTCCTGTCTTACTCTCCTGCTCTTCCACATCACTCCCCTCTCGATCTGATTCATTCTCTCTATTCACTTCTCTACCTTCCAGCAGCAGTCTCTCTCTCCAAGCGACTCACACCATAACCACTCAAATGCAGTCCATCGCTCCCATACAGCTCACTTCGTCCCTCAAACTCTTTCCACACATTAACAAACTGTACTCCCATCTCCTCACACATTTCAGCCAGAATATCATTCATAATCCTTGCTCTCCGCCTCATTTCACCACAATCATACCTAGGCAACACACTGACCACCCTTCCTGTCACACTATTCTCCTTTATCTTTCCAAGCAGTCTCCTGACATTCATTTTGACATGCTCTTTGTTCTCTCTCAAATCATTCGTACCAATTACAATTAACTCTTTTGCTCATTCCCGCCTCATATTCAATGCCTCAATCACTCTACTCATTTTACTGCCTGGAAAACATACCTTGTGCATTTTATCCTCTAGCACACCTTTAATAATGGAGTCGCCATACAACGCCACTCGCTCATCTTTTGATAACTCTTTCATGCCATCATGATTTATTTTAATAGTTTTGACCTGAATAATGTGGCCAAACCATTATTGCATTATTCTTTTTTGGTATTGGTATTATGGTTGATTTCATAAACTCCTTTGGTATTTCTCCTCTATCATAGATTTGGGCTATTAATTGATAGAGTAAGGTTTTGTCTCATCACCTAGATTTTGTAGCAGTTCTATAGGAATATTGTCTACACCTGGACTTTTTCCCTTACTCATTCAAATTCTTCTCGCATTATTGGGGGTCCTAGATTATCTTCATTTTGATTTTCTATGCTGATATCAACATCAAGTTCGTCGCCATTATAGAGATTTTCAAGATAATTCTTCCATTTCATTAATATATCCTCAGATTCTATTAGTAATTTTCCATTTTCATCTTTGATGACATTGTTTTTGCTGTTCTTATTAAATTTGAAAGTCAGTTTGTTAATTTCTTTATAGGCTTTCATCTTTGTTATTACACTGTTCTTCCAGGTATTCTTTTTTGGCTTGTCTACATTTTCTTGTAATTTGATTTTTAAGATATTTGTATTTGGCCACATCTTCTTTAACAGCATTTTTATGTTTTCTCTCATCCATAAGGCCAAGTATTTCATCTGTTATCCAATGTTTTCTTTTTTCTTTTTCTGCATTTTTCAATAATTGATTTGATGAATTTGTAATTAACTCTTTAATCATATTCCATTGGTTTTCAATATTATTCTATTTATGCTTTCTGGAATGTTATGATCAGTTGCCTCTTGGTATCCTCTCTTGACTTCTTTACTCTTTAATTTTTCAAGGTTCCATCTTATTGCTTTGTATCTTTGGATTTGTTTCCTATGTTTCAGTTCTGTTTTCATTAAGACAAGGTTATGGTCACTACTAATGTCGGCACCTGGATAGCTTTTGCAATTTTTTATTTGTTTCTGTATCTTTTCTTGACCAATATATAATCTATTAGATATCTGTTTGAATCCCCAGGCACTTTCCAGGTGTATCTCTTCTTTTTGGAACTTGAAATAGTGTATTTGCTATAACTAGCTGTTTTTGTGTACAAAATTCTATTAATTGCTTTCCTCTTTCATTCCTACATCAAAGACCAAATCTTCCTGAAACATTATCATTGCTCTCTTCTCCCACTATAGCATTCCAATCTCCCATTATTATTGTATTGTTTCTGTCTTTAAAGCTGCTCCAGATTTCTTCTATTTGTTCATAAATTTCTTCTATTTCTTCATCGCTATGTTGTGATGTTGGCATGTAGACCAGTATAACATTGAGGTTTACTGGTTCATTTTGAATGCTTATTACCATGATTCTGTCACTATAGTTAATTATTGTAGTGATTAACTTTCCAACTTTTTAATGAAGCATTATTGCAACACCTGACTTGCCCTTCTTTTGTCCTGAATATATTATCTGAAATTCTCCACTCCAGAAATCATCCTGTCCCTCCCATCTCATCTCACTAATGCCCAGAATGTCTATTTCAAGTCTTTCCATTTCTTTTTCCACATTTTCTATTTTACCTGGTTCTAGCAGTGTTCTTGCATTCCATGTGCCAATATTCAGCTTATTTCTTGTCTTCGTTTTTGAATAAGTACCAGGATTTCGTTGGCCGTTGACCTGAGAACCCCGGTCGATCTTCTTCTTCTTCTTCTTCTTCTTCTGCAGCTTCTCCCACTTAAGTGGGGTCACTGTTTGTTATGAGTCTCCTCCACACCTTCCTGTCTTGGGCTGTCACCACATCCAAGTTCTTCATCTTCAAGTCCTCTTCTACCAGCTCCCTCCATCTCTTCTTTGGCCGCCCACGCTTCCGCCTTCCTTGCACATCCATCTGCATGACCCTTCTTCCCACATATTCGTCCTCCCTCCTCATCACATGACCAAACCATCTCAACCTTGCCTCCTGTATTTTCGCTCCTAAGTTCGTAACTTTCACTGTTCCCCTGACATAGTCATTTCTCAGATGATCCTTTCTGGTCACACCACACATCCACCTAAGCATTCTCATCTCTGCTACTTCCATCCTGCTGATGTTATTTTTCCTCAGGGCCACAGTTTCTATAGCATATGTCATAGCTGGCCTCACTACTGTCCTATAAATTTTGCCTTTCAGATTGATTGGCACCCTCTTATCACATAACACTCCAGCCATCTCCCTCCAGTTCCTCCAACCTGCTTGTATCCTGCATCCCACTTCCTTCTCACCTCCTCCATCTTCTTCCACTGTCGAACCTAAGTATCTAAAGTCTCTCACCTTCCTGATGACATTTCCTTCCAGCTCCAGGTCTGTCTCCTGGCCACCGCCCACTGTGCAACACATATACTCTGTCTTACTTCTGCTCAGTCTCATACCTCTCTCTTCCAGTACTTTTCTCCATCTTTCCAGTTTAGTTTCTGCTTCTTCTCTTGTATCTACACACAGCAAGATGTCATCTGCATACAACATTGTCCAAGGTGCATCTTCTCTCACCTCCTCTGTCACCACCTCCATCACAATATTAAACAGAAACGGACTTAATGCTGACCCTTGATGCAAACCAACTGTTACTTGAAAACTTTCTGTCTGTCCCAAACAGGTCCGAACACTTGTCTTCACATTTCTGTACATTTCCTGCACCAACCTGACATATTTCTCTGGCACCTTCTTCTCCCTCAGACACCTCCAGACTTCTTGCCTTGGCACTCTATCGTATGCTTTCTCCAGATCAATAAATACCAGATGTAGCTCCCTTTGTTTCTCTCGATATTTTTCCATCATCTGTCGTAACCCAAAGATAGCATCTGTTGTTGATCTACCAGGCATGAAGCCAAATTGTTCCTTTGGAATCTCCACCTCCTCCCTCAATCTACCATCAAGAACCCTTTCTAGGATCTTCATTGTGTGGGACATCAACTTTATTCCTCTGTAATTTTTACAGTCTTGTGCATCCCCTTAACCCTTGTAGATGGGAACAAGAGTACTCTCCCTCCATTCCTCGGGTATATTTTCCTGTTGGCAAACTTTCATGAACAGGTCCCACAGCAGGTCAATTCCCTCTTCCCCCAGTGCCTTCCATGCCTCCACTGGAATTCTGTCAGGGCCCACCGCTTTTCCATTCCTCATCCTCTTCATGGCCTCCATCACTTCCATTCTACTGATGTTCTGCACCATCCCCTCAGAAGGCTGCCCATCTCCTCTGTGAGTCCTTGCATTTTCCTCATTCAGAAGTCCCTCAAAGTATATTTTCCATCTGTTTTTTATGTCCACATCCCTCCATAATACTCTTCCTTCAGCATCTTTGATCTGCCTCACATGTAAGATGTCCTTAGCTGCTTTATTTCTACATTTCGCTAGTTGGTAAATTTTTCTCTGTCCTTCCTTTGTTTCTAATTGATCATACAGATCTTGATATGCCATGGCCTTCGCCTGTGCCACAACTCTCTTAGCTTCTTGCTTTCTCTCTTTGTACACCTCTCTGTCCTCTTCCACTCTTGACTCATCTCACTTCTGCTTTGCCTTCCTCTTAGCTGTCACTGCCACTTGTACATCATTATTCCACCACCAACCCTCCTTCTGCTCTCTAATCTTTCCAGATGTCTCACCAAGCACCTCGATTGCACAGCTCAGGATTACTTTTGAGTTATGTTTCCACCAATCTTGTACACTTTCCAGTCCATCCGAAATCCTCTCTAACACTCTCTCCCTAAAACGATTCCTCACACTCTCTTCTTTTAAGCGAAACCACTTAATTGTCTTCATCCCATGGCAACCAGAAGTTCTTATCTTCGATCTTAATTTAAAGTCTGCGCACAGCAGTCGGTGTTGTTGTGCTACTTGATCTGTTGGAATTACCTTACAATTTGTCACAACCTTAAGATGTTTTCTTCTAGTCAAAATGTAGTCAATTTGTGAGCTGTTGTTACCACTTCTAAATGTTATCAAATGTTCTTCCCTCTTGAAGAAAAACGAGTTCACAATTGCCAGATCAAACGCTACTGCAAAGTCCACAACCCTTTCTCCTTCCTGGTTCATCATTCCCACTCCGTGGCCACCATGCACCCTTTCACAGTCTCTATTCTGTCTTCCTATGTGCCCGTTCAAGTCTCCTCCGACAATCATCTCATTTTCTTCCAATTCCCTCATTTCTTCATCTAACACGTTCCAGAACTCATCTTTTTCCTCTGCTGTACAACCAACTTGCGGGGCATATACACATAATACGACCACCCGCTCTTCTCCAAGACCCAATTTCATTCGCATGATTCTGTCGTTCCTTCTACCCACGTCCAGTACTTCACCCTTCATTCTGCCACACACCACAATTCCTACACCATTTCTTCCCTCGTTATTCGCTCCAGAGTAGAACAATTTATATCCATCTCCCAGTTCCTTTGCCTTTCCACCTTGTCTCCTGCACACATAAAATGTCCAACTTCCTCTTCCTCATCATGTCTGCCACCTCTCTTCCCCTTCCAGTCATGCTTCCAACATTCAGTGTTCCCACTCGCAACATCCTCTCCACCTGCTGGGCTCGCTTCTTTAACCGCACCCGCCCTTGATGCGGTAGCCCTCGTCCACTTCTCACAGCTGTAGGGCGATGTGGCCAACGAAAATGAAAATTAAAAATGAAATCGCCAATCTTTATTTCATTTTTAACTTCCATTGCTGCTTTTACTTGGGAATGTAATGTGGTGGTTTCCCCTTGCCTTCCACATCGCAGTATTGTAACATGTATGCTACAGGAGGTTAATACAAGTAGCGCTGCTGCCCACTACTATAACTATTAGTGGTTGGTTGAAAAGGGAGGAAACACCCCTAGCCCTCGAGTACTCTAATAGCTTCAGTGAGAATGGAGGACCTCCTCCTGGGGTTAGTAAGCAAGAAAAGAGACAGATTTAAGTAAAGAATCCTCATTAGGAAGAATGTTAGTATGAGGGTAGAAGCAGGGAGTGGAAGAGTTAGAGAAAAGTATGACCAGAAGCTTTGAATTAGATCATACTTAGCTCTGGGACCCCTGGTTAGCCATGCCCGTGCCTGCAAGTCGCAAGCCCCATGGGGACTATTCTATTTATTGTGAAGTCTAAATTCTATCAACCCATTTCTGTATACAAGCTCTTGCCAACTTTTTCCTAAATCTTCATTAGCATTCTGAAAATACTGATAGGTCAATAGTTAGATACACCACTCTTGTGCAGCATCATACATTCTTTCCATATCATATAAACTTTCCCTGTACTCACGCCATATTTAGCCAGGTCAAATGCATAGCTGTTTCAATTGAACAATCCTTTAGTATCTGTATTGATATCGCATAGGCACTTATTACCATATTTTTATTCAGTTTATGTAATTGCCCTAATACCTTTCTCTTTCTAACAGACAAGCTTAGCTGTATTGTTATTCATAGCTTATTTTAACGGTATTAAGTACAACAGACGAACTATTTCATTAAAAAAGGATATTTGTTAACTGGCTTATATTTTGCTGAATTTCAAATTGGCATCTTCAGAACAAAAACAACATGTATATGCGACAGTGAGTAAGTGAAATAATTCAAGCTGTAAAGGACAAAAGATCTGAAGTCTTAATTTGTTATTCATAACTTATTTTAATGGTATTAAGTACAACAGACGAACTATTTCATTAAATTAGCGGTGATTCAAATAAGTTGGAATCACTGCTAATGGAGACACTTCAAAACTAGCTCACATTAGCGATCTCACCAACAATGTTTCAATCAGCTAGTGATCTGTATACCAATTATTATAAGACTTTTCAGATAACACAAATATTATTATTATTAATAAATCAAAAGTTTGTTAAGTACTTGATCATCATTATCAATATTTAACATGAAGCTATACTTATTTCTGTGTTACAAATATTGTAAAATTAAATCTGTGGTTTGTACTTTTAGTGTAGTAATTTTCCTTTCCCAACTCGTTACCTCATTTCCACTATTTTACATTAAGATAGGCACTGAACAAAAGTGTCAGTATTTAAAACCAGCTATTTTAAATACAAGGGGTACAATTTATAGAAATGGGTTTAAAGGGGGTTCACGAGTGGGAAAAGGTTGGTAACCACTGCTCTAGTCATTCCAATCAGGTTAAAGTCAGGACTCTGTGGAGACCAGTCAAGTGCGGTGACGTCCGTGTTTACAAACCACGCAGTTGCAGCAGCCTTATAACATGATGCATTGTGTTGAAAAGAGAAAGAACAGTCCCATAGAAACCCCACAAAGCAGGAAACAGTGCATTTTCCAGAATGTTCAGATACCTTTCGGAGTTCAATGTTCCTGGCACCATAAACAGAGGTCCGAGGCAAAACTAAAAAAAAAAAAAGCGTATCATTCCACCACACCTCCAAATTTCATATTTAAAGTTACTCACTCTTGTAAGAGACATCATTGGAGATTCACCACTGTCTTATCTGCTCGGTAGAGGGTGTAGCATGATTCCTCGCTTCAAAACACAGTTTCCCAAGCTTCACGTCTCACTGTACTTACTCATTATACCAATGAAGGAATGCTGCAGGCTGGTTCGCGTAATGTGGGGCATGCATATTGTGGTCCTAAAATGGAAACCTATGTTGTGAGCCATTTTTTGCAGATTAATGTTCCAATCGATGCCCCGAACTCTGTATTCAACGTGTCGGCTGACAAATGGTGGTTTTACATATTATCATTCCTAGCACTGTACAGTCACGTACGATGATCGTGGTGGATCGTCCACTGCGGGTAACATTTGCAATTGATTCCCTACGCTTCCATCTCGATGCAATATCACTGATTGTTGACCTGAGATGGCCCAATTTGTCAAAAATTCACCTAATAGATAGGCCCGCAACATGTCATCTTATTACAATGCCTCTCAAGTTCCATCAGTTTTCTTACCGCAGCCATCACACCCGGACAGTTACACTGACTTGGTGGTGTCATATTCCAATTTATACTGGCTACTAACACTCGACTCATTACATGCACCTTGCCAATGGGGTGTTCGTTGGCTTCTTTCCAAGTAGTGTATATTAGCCATTTTGTCATATTAGCGGAAGTTCTTTAATGGATGATGTGTAGTTCATATGACTGATATTTAGCATTTGAATATCATTAAAATACTTGAAGACAAATGATGGTGTCGAAATGGAGTGGAAACAGGAAGCCTACGAGATGCAATTCGACCTGTTTTACCTATGGCTCTATTGAAAAATAAACTGCTTATGTGGTTTCTGCAAAGTTAGATGGCAAAGTTGTTTAGCCCTAACTTTTTTGAAGAGTGGTAAATAGCACATCTCCCCTATCCATCAACGAAAGATGGTCCAATGCTCGTAATGATTGTATTAGACATTCTGATGAGGGTATTGCAAGCTCTTAATGCCTTATCATTGTCCCTAACAATATACATTATTGTATGAAAAAGTGTAAGGTATATGCGATTTTTGTGATTTGTGTTGTTAAAATATAAGTTTCAGGGAGGTAAAAGTCTACTTGCCTGTGCCCAAGATTGACTAACTTGGGAATCAGCTGAAAAGAGGCTCAAAGCCCAGATAATGTTCCTTTAGTCGAATACGCCTCTTTATGCCGTGTAATTCAACAGATGAAAACATTTCTAATAGTCCCACAGACATCACTAATTATATTTACCTGTCGCTTTTTTTTTTTTTTTGAATTGTTCAATGACAGTATTCGAGATTTGATTTGCTACATTCAATTAAAAAAAATATTAAAAGCTAGAGCACTTCAGCAGTAGCTTAAAAACATATCAAACTTTCCCTGTCATTTTCTGTTTTGATTGCAGACAACTCCTGGGAAGGAGTAAGTGTTCCCTTGCCAGGATCTTGGCTGACTAGCCACCAGTCATAATAATATGTAGAGTACAGTTAAGCTGGGGGTGGAATTCCGTGGTGAGCTGGCTACCCATATACACAAGAATGCCAGTATTTCGGTGAAGTCCGGAAGTCTTAGTATCATGCCTCCACGTGCACCCTCCCCCTGGGAAACATGGTGTCAAAATGAGACATGACTAAGTTGATGATACTGAACAAAGAATTGGCAGAAAGCTATAAAATGCATCTCCCAAGACTTTAATGGCCAGCATGGTAGATTAGGCCACAAATGCTCCACTACAATGCCTAGAAGAAGGAGAAAGAAACGCTGTAAAGCCCATGGCCAAAACGGGTAAACACTAGATGTGACTTAATATCCCCAACAGTATAACTACTCTGATCAAAACCATTTATGGAAGCCAGAGCAGTGGAGAATCTTTCACAAATATTAAGCAACACAACAGCCATAGAAATCATAAATGCAATGCTAATCAAAGCAAATCTCTTTTCCTCTATATAAGAATATTTAATTGTAGAACAATTATCTTGCAGCAAGAACTGAAACATTAATTCGGATATCATAGGCTTAAGTTAAGTACAAACAGGATTAACGTTTAATAAAGCTAAAAATTGGAGACTACTCATACCATTATGGGAAAACTAAGGGACAATACGTAGTAGGATTTCTATTTAAGAAGACGATTACACACCTTATTGAAGAATTTAATTATACAGATAATAGAACAATAGAAATCAAACTCCAGACTTAAAATCAGGATCATTCAAATATATGCCCCACCTCATCCCACTTTGATGAAGAGATTGAATTATTTTATGATTCACTAGAGCTAGGCTGATCATATTTCCTTGAGACAAAAACGGGACATTGGGATGGCAAAAACAGGGCAGGGTAATATTCTGCATTCATGAAAAAGTGAGACGATAAAAAAGTTTTATTACATAAACACATTGTTTTTGCCAAGTTTTCTGCAACCACCAAAATTGGTGTTCGTGTTATCTGCACGCAAAACAACAATTTTGTTTTATAAAGCAAATTTTTCACTTCCTTCCTTCAACATAGCACACTGTATGTCGAATGTTTCACCAGGTAAGGAAATAAAGTCTATAATTTTGTCTTGAATATCACAAGCTGGCAAAAATTGCCGCACAACGATTGGGAAAAGTTTGATGTCTTTTTGTTTGATGGATCTAAAGTGACTGTAATGCTTTTTGTTTTATTCGAATCCTCTATTACTTCGCCCAATATGTGTGTGTGTGTGTGGTGATGAAACATTGATAATTCCTGCTTCTGATTTGGTACGTGCTGAAGAAAATTTTATTTATCAATATCGACAAGCAGCCATTTGCGCAAAAACTTTGGCCGTCAAGCACAGTATGATAAGCAACAAGAGCTTCACTTGCTGCAATTTTATCGCTTTCATTATCACATCTCACCACAAACGAGCTAATGTTTTTAACTGAAGCCAGAATCTTTTTCAGCATCCTTATGTTTCTGGCTACGTAGATGTTGGCTGATGTCACTTCTGGCTCCATGAGCAACGGAAAATGGACATTACAATGCTGGTATACCACTTTTGTTCCATCGCTACACAGCTTGTCCAGTTTAATAAATTTGAATTCTTCTTGGAGATCATCGTTAAAACTACAGTTTTGCCTCTTAGACATTTCAAGGATAGGCTTAAAGCTTTAAAAAATAAGACTTAAAACTTTAAAAAAATATTAAATGTAAACCACCAGCATTGAATAACAAAGTCCCCGGTTAGCATATAGGCAAAATAAAAATTACGCTACAGCAGAACAGATGCCGTCTGAGACGCGCAAGTGTTGTCAACATGCATTTTTTTATTTTCTCTCAATAAATTATTGCAGATATCGATATTTAGTATCGGACATTGATATTCCATGGTTATACAAATTACTGTTATCCATGATATTGATATACGATTATAGGTTATTATTATTATTATTTTATGAATAATACTTTATGATTGAACAATATTAAATTATATTTATAGTTTTTAATAAAAACGGGACAAAATTGACATTTTTATTAAAACGACGGGAGACGGCCTGGAAATATGAAAAAAACGGTACGTATGGTCAGCCTAACTACAGCACACACTCTATACAAAAAGAGAAATAGCAACCAAAACTTGACTATAGTAATCTGTGATTTTAATGCCAAAGTAGGTTACTTCTCTCTCTCTCTCACCAAATAGACACGATAGGGTCATACGTATATGGTACAAACAGTAACTGAGGAATGGCTCTTAAAGAATCCTCTGTCAGTAACAAGCTTTATATTATGAACACATTTTTTAAGAAAGCTCCGAAAAGAAAATGGACATCGACAAGTTCAAATGGAGAAATCAAAAATTAAATAGGTTATAACTGTGTAATAATAAAGAAATAGCCCGAGATACCTCAGTACTAAATGAATCAAAAACAGGAAGTGACCACCGACTGATAAGAGCCAAAGTTGGAAAGAATTAAAATGGCTAGACACCAAAAAATCGAGAAGTTTTGATTTAAAATCTTCTTGTTTTGATTGAAAACAAGAATAAAAGATTATAAAGAAAAACTTAATCAACAACTAGACTTAATAAACGTATTTGAAGAAGACATAAATAAAATGAGCAAAAACCTAACAGAAGCAATAATCTCAGCAACCAGCAAATTCAAAAGCAACAAGCTAAGAGACCAACAACTCTCAGAGGAAACCTTACAGCTACTAAAAAAGAGGCGAAATATGAAACAAGACAAAAACTTAACTTATAAAATAGAATATGCAGAACTCTGCAAAATAATAAGGAAAAAGAGGAGAAATGAAATAAGATATGTAAAAAAAAATTAACTAACGCCTTTTATTCCCTAATAGAGAGTAGGCGAGGTCTTTATACCTTATCTAGCTTTTGGAGACTTAGTGGGCAGTTCAATCTCCACCGGTAGCCAATCAGAGATAGCTGGCCCATGTCTATCACTAATTATAGCAGCCACCGATGAAGAGGCTTGCAAACAAGTGCTGCTATCTCTTGGTACCAAACCCTAACAAGATATGTCACTGTCTGAAATAATGTGGGTACTGCGGTCGATTTTCTTGAGTTTACGGGACGTAAAACCCGAGTTTCTGGGAGGAAAAACCCGCTTGCCTGTGCCGGAGATCGACTAACTCGGGAACCGCTCGAAGATAGGCTTAGAAAAAGTTCCTCCAGTCAGCAACTAGACTAGAACCTAAGTCTAACTTCAAGCGGCCAAGCGCAGAGGACGCAAGCTCCACTTCCACTGAGCTACACAGGCCTTGAAATAAGATATAATAAAACTATAAAAAAGAAACAAGTGAAAACATCATAAATATGAAAAAAAAATTGGTAATTGTCAAATAATTGCAATGCAGAACAAATCATAAAAAGACTAGAAGAATGTTATATAGACCTCTATAGTAATCCTGCAATATATAAATTAAATATAAATAACATTTCGCCATCAAATCATCAAATATGAAATTCATCCCACCATTCACTTCAAATGAAATAAAACAAGCATTAAAACAAATGAAAAATGGAAAATATCCCGGTGACGATATAATACACATAGAATTAATTAAATAGGGTGGAAACAACATAATTCACCATGTCACAAACTTACTAAATTTATGTCTAGAAGAAGGGAAGATACCAGATAACTAGAAAAAAGCACTCTGATACTGTTATTTAAAAAAGAAGACAAAGAAGAAGTAAAGAAATAAATAAAATAACTTCATGAAATGAAAATCAGCTAACACCTTTTCATACCAGTATATAGGAAGTAGGCGAAACCGTTTTAGCCGTATTTAACTTTTGGAGACTGAGTGGGCAGTTCAATCTCCACTGGTACCCAATCAGAGATAGCTTGCCCAAGACTATCACTAATTAAGCGGCACGCAGTGAAGAGAAACGGCTCAACCAGTGCCGCCATCTCTTGGTCCCTAACCCTAACACTCGTATTTTATCAAATCAGCAAACGCCTATTTGTTCCCGTATTGGGAGTAGACGGGAACATTTACCCTATCTAACTTTCTAGAGACTGAGTGGCCAGTTCAATCTCCACTGGTACCCAATCAGAGAGATAGCTGGCTCAAGGCAATCGCTGATTCATCGGTACGCAGTGAAGAAGGCTGCAAGCTAGTGCCGCCATCTCGTGGTCCCTAACCCTAACACAATGTTTTTAATGTCTGGAAATAGTGTGGGTTCGACGGTCGATGTTCTTGAGTTTACGGGACGAAAAACCCAAGTTTCCGGGAGAAAAAACCCGCTAGCCCGGGCCAGAGATCCACTAACTCGGAAACCGGTCGAAAAAGGCTTAGAAAAATTTTTTCTAGTCGCCGACTAGATTCGAAACCAAGAGGTCGTCCTTCGTGCGGTCAAGTGCCGTAGAGTGGAAACGCCACTTCTACTGAGCTGCACAGGCTCATTGTATTTAATGTCTGAAAAATAAACGTGGGTTCTACGGTCAATTTTCTTGAGTTTATAGAACGAATAACCTGAGTTTCAAGGAGAAAAAACCCGCTTGCCCGTGCCAGAGATCGACTAACTCAGGAACCGGTCGAAAAAAGGCTTAGAAAAATTTCTTCTAGTCGCCGACTAGATTCGAAACCAAGAAGTTGTCCTTCGTGCGGACAAGCGCCGTGGTGTGCAAACGCCACATCCACTGAGCTACACAACTATAGAGCAATTAGTATTCTCTCTAATCTGTATTAAATTTTCACAAAAGTAATAACAAACAGGTTAGCCGCTTTTAGACTCAAATCAACCAGTAAAACAAGAGCAGGATTCCGTAGGCTATAACACAAATTAACATATTCATGGAGTAAAACAAATAATAGTAAAAGAAGAAGAATACGAATTGCGTCTCTGTTTAGCATTTATTGATTATGAAAAAGCATTTGACTCCATTAAAACCAATATGATAATCAAAGCATGACTTCTCCAGGAAATATATCTTAGTGCAGCAGCAACAATCCAATTTCACACAAGTAGAAATTGAATATCAATTGAAAAAGGTGTCCAACAAGGCGACTCTCTTTAAAATTTTCATAGCAGTCTTCATGAAATATTTAATAATATAAACTGGATTAACTTTGGCATAAAAAATTAATAACAAAAACTTAACTCACCTATGATATGCAGATGATATCATAATTTTTGCAACCATCCAGAAGGCCTTAGTATAATGGTAGAAGATCTCTGTATTCAAAGCAGAAAAATAGGGCGAAAAATAAACAGAGAAAAGACTAAAATCATGTTTCATCATTTTGTAGCTCTAAAAACATAATAACAGAAAACTATCTCTTAGAATAAGTCTATTCATACTCATACTTAGGTCATCTCATTGATGTAAATAGTGGACTCCAAAAGGAAATAAATAGAAGAGCTCAAATTGCCATGCATTTGGAAAATTGAAAAAGTGTTTTTCAAAACAAGGATGTCCCACTTTGTTTAAAAAGAAAGACATAACCAGAGAATACTTACAGACATCACATATAGTTGTGAAACTAGGTCTCTCACAAATAAACTAGCAACAATTGAAAGAAAAATCGAAAGGCTGATTCTTGGCATCACATTAAATGACCAGAAAGGAAACAAAACCTGGATAAAAAGTCAGAGTCATATCACAGACATCATTTGTTGGGCAAAATTTGTTGGGAAAAATTGGCCAACCATATCCAAGAACAAAGAAAGATGGAAAGAGCTGGAGAAGGCCTTCGTGCAGAAGGGAATTGAAAATGACTAAAAAGAAGAAGACAGCTCTAGAGTTGCAGTCATCCAATTCTAGAGCTGTCTTCTTTTTTATTTTATTTTTTACTTTGATGAATGCCCCTGAAAAATTCAACCAAAGCGGATTAAAATAATTGTTGGGGGTTGGGTAGAGTGGAGTACGTTGCCTCTCTACATGACACTGTCAAATTTTCCTAAACTGGAAATATAATATACTGGATACTGCTTATTTCCCACTAAAACTATTGCAGTCTGCCCAACCACTATTTTTCCACCCCTAAATTCAACAAAGAAAGTTGAATTTAGGGGAAGGGTGGGAAACACTGTTTGCCTAGGCGTTGCATATATCCTCGCAACGATCCTTGAAACCATTGATGCATTTTAGGTATCACTTGGAAAAAGTTTTTCTTTGCATTATTTAGGTCCCTGATGATATCCAACCGACCAGGATAAAATGCAAGGCGCATCTGTAATGGAAGTTGAAAAATTAAAATGCTAAACCCACATAGGTCACATTCGTCAACATATTGCACTATTATTTGTATACTTTTTCCCATCTCATCTAAATTGTGTTATGCACTAGAAAATGTTAAAATAAAAAGGCAGCCTTTGAGGAAGTACAACGCTGTATGCAATTTATTTGTGGTTATTAGTGGTAACGTGGTCTGTGATTTTATTGGTAAGCATAATTTTGACATTTTGAATGATGTTTCTGCACATTGCCATAGCTTTTGTTTTTGTTTCAGAGATTTTGATTTAAAATTTTTTGCTATTTCATTTAGGTGGTCAGTTGCAATTTGGAGTTTATCTTCTGAATTTGAAATTAGTACTTGATCATCTGCATATTTAGTTGTTGTATTTAGTTGTTTATTATTTGTTAGTTTAATCCCATCTTTGACAGTTGTTTTCCATTCTTTTAGGATTATGTTTATATAAATGTTGAATAGGATTGGGAATAAGCCACAACCCTGACTTACTCCTTTATTTATAGTTTGGGTTCTGATAATGTTCCATCTGCAAATTGAATGCAAATTATTGTTTCTCTGTATATACTTTTTATTGCTTTAAATAATTTAGGGGGGTATTATATCGTTAGATAGGGCTAATAAACGGCCACATCTACTCCCTATATATCGGAATAAATAGGCGTTAACTGATTTTTTTAGCTGGTATTTTATCGTCTTGAATTATATGCTTTTTCGTAGTCAATAAATAGAAGCAAAGTGAGCAGGTTAAATTCTTTTCTTTTTTCTATGATTTGTTGCATTGTGAAAGAGTCACCTGTGCACCCTCTCCCTCTTATAAAACCACACTCTTCTGCTTCTAAATAATTTTCTGTGTATTTAATTAGTCTGTTCTTTAAGATGTTTGCATATAGTTTAGATGCTGTTATTAAAAGAGTAATGCCTCTGTAATTTCCACATTTATCCTTGGGACCTTTATTGTGAATATTTATTGCTACTCCAGTTTCCCATTCTTGTGGGATTTTTTGATATTTCCAGATATTATTATTGTAGAGTTTAAGTAGGTTTTCTTTTCAGCTATTGTCTGTATGTTTAAAAAGCTCAACGCATATTCCATCTAGGCCGGGCTCTTTCTAATTCTTCCATTACTATTTCTTCTGTACATTCCTGTATATTGATATCTTCAATTTTGTGAGTTTTGTGATTGGTACTCCAGTTTCCCTTTCTTTTGGGATTTTTTGATATTTCCAGATATTATTGAAGAGATATTATTGCAGATATTTTCAGATATTATTGCAGACGATATCGATCTTCTGGCAGAAAGTGAAGAAAAATTACAAGAGATAGCCAGCCGCTTTTTCGGAACATTAAAAAAATATGGATTATGCATAAACCTACAAAAAACAAAAACAATGATAACTTCAAAATCAGGCATTGAATTCTTAAAGATACAAATTCTCAATAAACAAATTCAGAATGTAAACAAGTTCACTTATCTAAGAAGCATGCTGAGTCAAGATGATCGTTCAAAAACCGATATTAAACACCGAATTGTTAAGGCAACCGTGGCTCTACAGAAGTTAAAACACCATTGTGCGGAGATAAGAATAGCAGTCACAACCAGACTAAGACCAATTGACACCTTGGTGATTCTATCCTCTTGTATGGTTGTGAGGCCTGGATTTTATTCAGGGAAGATGAGAGGACACTCATGTCTTTTGAAATGAAAACTTACAGTAGACTTTCGAGAATTCCCTACTCCGCTCACGAAACCAATGAAAATGTCCGAAAACTGATTTATTCAATAGACAGGAGAAGAAGGGAAAACATTCTGACAGTCATCAGAAGAAAACAGATGAAATGGTTCGGACATGTAGAGAGGGCTAATGGCATTCCAAAGCAAGCTCTAGAAGGAATCGTTTCGGGACGAAGGGTTAGGAGCCGACCTCGATTAAATGGACCTATAACATCAAAAAATGGACAAATTCCTCCTTTCTCAACTGACATCAAGAACAAGAGACCGAGATGATTGAAGGAGGCTAACAAAGAATGTCACCTACCAGCTATGAATGACCCAACGGTCCATTTAGGACTACGGGAGAGATGAGAAGATATCCTGCTCTAATGATGTAACATATATACTCCAATCTTCTGTGCATATACTTCTGGAAAGCTTTCTGACTTCAGCCCGTAATTTCTTATATTGCATGTAGTCAGCAGTGTTTTTACTTTGCAGATAGATTTTAAAAGCCTGTTTTTTCTTTTCGATTAATTCCTTTAAGTCTTAATTCAAAGCTCTGAGCCATTTTTTTTTGTTTTTCCTTGATTTGTATCCTAAACTTTCTTTTGCTGCTCTTAGTATTGTTTCTTAATATTTTCCCAGTCAGTTTGAATATTGTGATTGGTTTTATTTTATCTCTTATTCTGCTTTTATATAATTTTCTAATACTCTCCTGTTCTAGGCGGTGAATTTCAAACCGTTTTTTCTTACATGTTAGTTCGTTATCTTTTTTTCTTTGGTTCTTTTTATGAATTCAAATCTGCTTTCAACTAAATGTGACCGCTATCAATTTCACTTCCTCTCAAAACCCTTGCATGCATGATTTGTTATTTAGTTTGTTGTTAATAATAATATGATCTATTATTGATTTTGTTTCTCTTGCCTCCCATGTGTACTAATGTATATTTTAATGCCTGAAGAAAATATTGCTGATTTTTAGATTGTTAAATATGCAGATGTCTCTTAATAAAATTCCATTGTTATTGATTATTGATTCTCTCTCTGATCCAATGCATCATGTTATTGGGTCACTTCCCACTCTAACGTTGAAATCTCCCATCAAGTTTATTGCTTCATTTTCATTTGTTTCATCAATACATTCCTGAAGTTTTCCGTAAAATTCTTCTGTCTCTTCCTCTTTTCCATCTACTGGTGCATAAGTTCCAAAAATATTGAATGTTTGATTCGTAATTTTCATTCTAACTTTGATTATTTTGGAATCAAGTATTATCCGAAATTTCGTTTTTCCAGTTTTTATTAATCCAAATTGCAACCCCAGATTACGCCCATTTGTCTCCTGTAACTCCGGAGAAGATCATGACATAATCTTCCAGAATTTGAGATCCCTTCGTTTTCTTTTTTGTCTCAGTTATTGCTGCTATGTCAATGTTTCTATTTTTTTTTTTTTTTAGTTCTCTGTTTAGCTCATCAACCACGGACATTCCAAGTAGCTATTTTCAATTTTTTCAAAGAGAAGTCAAAGAGTAGTATTTGAATATTATATGCAAATATTTCTTCTGCAAAGTTTCAACAATATTAGATGGCGCTTTGGTCATTACCGTCTCCTCTACACCTTGAATCAGGTGTATGGTTTCTGTTAATCACGTTGTTTTTAAATAATTAGGACAATTATAATGCAAGCTAACAGATGGACCAAGTTTTTCCCAGCTCTAAGGGTATGAGTTTATTTATGTATTTGTAATCGTATGGAGTCTAGGTTTTGCATGAGATTGTACTAAACTTTGAGTGATATTTATATAGCTTACTCTTCAGGACACAACTTAATTGACATTTTATGATATTATTAACATTGCGATTGGAACCACTTAGTATTAGGATCGAAACCAATTTAGATAACATGTGAACCAATATTTATTGCATGTATTGGTGTGTGTGTTTTGTCGACTTTGCTTAGTTGTAAGGTTTAAAATCCCAAGTTTCCACTTTAAATCTACCACTGGCAAGCAAAAGATGATTAACCTCAGAATTGGAAAAAGAGTGCAGTGAAAGTGTTTTTGTATCTGTTTCCAGAATCAAACCTGTAAAAATAAAAACTGCTGCTATAAAAATAAAAACTTTTGACATTATTGGAATTACCACTAGGACTATGTAGACATCAGTTGTATCGCTATTGGGAAATGAAAACACATTCGACGATTTATTTATTTTTGCATAAGAACTAAGTTTCTTATGCAAAATGGACAGATGTTCATAATCTTTCAAATGGCATTTTTGATGGTCGAGTATGCTACAAAATTCTGGGAATAAAAACATTAGACACAGGCAAAATGATTTGTGGTTATTCTTCAACCATAGTCCATTCTGTCACAATAAAAGTGGCACTTACATTTATTCATAAAAAACAGCTTAACAAATGAAAACTATTAGTGAACAGAAAGCATTGATAGATATTTCAAAAATCCATAAAGGGGATCTTAAATGCAATCTGTGTGTCTGAGGCTCCTTTCATGTGTTGAACTTTGGATTAAGTAAAAAAAAAAAAAACACTTAGTGAAGATATTAACTGAACAGCAGACTGATAATGTTAATTGTCAGGTTCTTAGCAGAAAAGACAAATCTGAATATTAAAAGTGATTTATATATCAGTTGCTTCCTATTTTAACAACAACAAAAAGTTTGCAGGAATTAATATTAGATCTTGTGAAACCATTGATTCAGTTATACATCTGAGGGTGCACATTAGAAAATTAAGGAATTACAAAGCTATATAAGCAGGATTCACTCTAGTCATTGTTGATGGTAAATTTGGGATACAAGAAGAATTTCTGAGTCTCTGAAGGAAGGTGAGTCTGCTGACTGCACGATGAGTCTACCAATTACATGGAAGGCATAATAATAATAATATCACTGCATTATTCAGAAATATCCATTTTGCTTATAATACTGTATTATTCTAGAGAGAGACACTTAAACTACATTGGAAAGAAGAAATATGATAACACACTGTATATTGAAAATAGCGCAATGCAGAAATTATTGGTACTGACCATTTTGGAAAACTCCATATAATGGAGTTTCTGTAAAAGGTATGTGTAAAAGTAAGTAAACCAAAGTCATTGGAAGGCCTTGGTAAGAATATAGAAAAAAAATTTTAGGCTATTGATAAAGCTTACATGTGACATGTAAGCTTTTTATAAGTGACATGAAAACTGCAGATAAGGATACCCTAGATGTCTGGAGTATTTACTTTGAAAGATTGTTAAACGAAACAAGCAGTGATAGAACCAGCTAAAAAAATTTTCAAGAGGACTGCAAAGAAGAGTACATATCAATATTTGAGGTAGAAAAAGTCATCAAACACTTGAAATGTAGAAAGGCAGCTGTAGAAGATGATATTATTATTACTACTTGACACCTCCAGGGAATCCAAGGACTCATCACTGGAGGGCACTCTACTCTACTTCACTAAATACATCTCACTTTCTCCACTGCTATATAATTCTCCTACTACGACACTACTACCATCAATGGGATCTACTGCCCATCATCACCAACAACTGTAAATTGCATGTGTTCTGAAGGCTGATTTGTCTGTATGCAGTATGAAAAAACCTGAGTTTCCAGGAGAAAAAACTTTGCTACCTCTGTTTCAGATTGGCTAACTCACCTTCAATTTGAAAAAACCCATATAAGGATTCCCCCTCGTGACAAGAATCGAACCCAGATCTTTTCCATTCAAAGGGTGCAGTGTTCCAATGTTCTTCCAATTGTGCTATGGATGCTCACATTTCACCAGAAATGCTTAAGTATGGAGGTATAAAATTTTTGCAGTTTCTACACTTCATAATTCGGACTACCTGGTCAGAAGGATGAATTCCAAATGATTGGAATAGACCACTAGAAGTTCTCATCTATAAAAAAGGAATAAAGCTGAATGTCAGAATTACAGAGGAATTTCTCTACTAAATGCTCCAGGTAAAATTAATGCTAGCATACTTGAAAAGAGGTTGAGAAAGATTGTGGAAGAGAAACATTGAGAACAAGCTGGATTCAGACCAAACAGGGTTTGTCAAGATCAGATTTTCACTTTATGACAGATAGTTGAGAAATCATTGGAATATGACAAGGATCTGTACTTAAGTTTTGTAGATCTGGAAAAGGCATATGTCAAGGTGCCCAGAGAAAGCATTTTAAAACACTACAATTATATGGGGTAAATGAGCCATTATACAGAGCAATACATCATCCATATTTAAGTTGTAAGTCAGCAGTAAGATTTGAAGGAAATACAGGAAGATGGTTTGGTGTAAAATCAGGGATAAGACAAGCGTGCACATTATATTTACTCTTATTCATCATCTATGATCACATTATGAAAGAAAGTGACATTAGGCCTGATATTAGAATTGGAGATATCAAACTTAGCTCTTTGTTTTATGCAGATAATGTTTTACTCTTAAACACATTAGTGCAAGTCTCCAGAATAAACTAACTAAGCAATAACAAATTTGGCATGAAAATCAGCAATATAAATACCAAAACTATGAAAATAGACAGAACACATTTGAACAACTTCAACTGCATTTTCAACAATTGAACACATCGACTGCATTCTGAATAGAGAGCCTGTAGAACAAGTAAAATATTTCATCTATTCAGGCATAGTTTTGAGCACATCTGGTTTTTAAGCAGATGTGTTTCTTAGTGTTTAAGAAATCCAAATCAGAGATATTAGTATTAATTAAATATCTGTAATATTAATTATTAGATTTAACTTCAAGGTTTGTTAATAACAACACTACTACTAAAAAAAGTAAGAATATTATCTATGCATGTATAACCTGTACATCCATCACAGCTTAGGACAAACACAATTAAATATGTATAGATGCACAATACTGGTGGTGAAACATTCATTGAGGACTGTTACAATGTAAGATATGAATGGTTCCAAAATTTAGCAGATAGTTTCAGCTGTGTGGTTTTGTACTCTCTGAATTTAAACTTTTAATGCCAACTTTTCAAATTGTTTGGTTAAATTGTGATCATGTTGTTAGCACCAGATGTTGCCCTAATGGAGGTCAGTTGGTATATGCCCAGAGACACATTTTGTTTAAAACTTCTTTTAGATTTTTTAGTTATTACAATTAAATAATTAATTACAGAAAATACCTGCTCTTAGCTATGATGATATCAATAATATGGTGAGAAAATTATCATTATTATTTATAGGGGTACTCCATGGAGTCAAAAGACTCATATTGCAGGAGACCCACACTATCCATTAAGACAATACCTATCATACATCTCCTTAAACTTACTCACTGTTGAGGCACTCACAACCACCTGTCACAATTCATTCTGCTCATTCACCACTTTCCAAGTAAAGAACCTAGTCTGCACACACACACACACACACACACACACACCATTACTAACCACACTCTTAGACACCTTCGAGGTGTGACCCGTTGTTTTCCTGCTACTCCTCATATAATGAAAAATTTCTTTTGTGTTAGTCTTGTAGAATCCTTTTAGTAACTTTCTGCTTGTCAGCTAAACTCTGCAACCCATGCACCCTCAATCTATCCTCATAGGAAACATTTCACAGACCTGTCACCTGCTTGGTCCCTCGTTTCTGAATACTCTTCACCACCTCCCAATTCTCACGAAATGCAGGTGGCCAAATCTGTGCCCAGTAGTCAATTATGACTGAATCATAGCCTCATAAAGAGGGATAATAAAACTTCCTAATCTTTACTTGTTTATGTAAAGATTAGGAGGTCCAATATGTTAAGGGCCTTCGTAGCGCAATTGGAAGAACGATGGTACATGTCACATCAGCATATCAGATTGTAGTCTGATAGAGGAATGATAATTATCAGTAATTTTTTGAATAGTAGTTGTATCCATTACATATCAGATTGCTTTTAATTTTATTCAGTTCATTCCAGCAAGTTCAAATTCGATCATTCTTTTTCTTGAAACGTGAAATGCTATGAAGTCATCCTAATCTGAACTGTATACCAGTATCCAGGTTTTGGGAAGTGATCTCTATTAAATGTTCAGAAGTTTTTTTTTTTATTATTAATAATTATTTTAAATAATTTTTATATATGTGACTTATTACAATTATTCCTCTGAACTCTAATAGTGTAATATCTCTAGGCCACACACATCTTTAGGACACAAGCAATTTACAGACCAAAAATACTAGTGATGTGGTGAGCAGTAGATGGCGTTGGTATAGATGATGGAGACAGTTGTAGAGTAGGTGCCCTCTCTCGATGAGTCTTTGGACTCCTTGGAGGTGTGACAGAATAATAATAATATATCATAGACTTCAGCTTTCACCGAGAAACAAGCTAATATACATGGTTTACGATTCATTATTTTGATTCATCTTTTGAATGTAGTTAACAGTCTATCTCCCTGATGATATCCACATAACGTTGAATGAAATATATTAGAGTGTTTGAATAAATTCTATATAATTTTTGTTACATGTGTAATTTATGAAAGTTGTTTAAATACAGGGTGTTCGGGATAAATTTGACAGTTTCGTAAGGAAAAAGAAAATCTTCTTTGTATCTATTAAATTTAATGAATTGACAAAAAAACATTACAGGCAGAGTTAATTACAATACTATCAACAAGATTTACTCAAAATAACCACCATTAGCATCGATCACAGCTTCAATTCTGCTTCGGAACCTCGAACAAGCTGATGCTACAGTCTCCCTGGGAAGGGCCGCAAAAACTGTTTTAATTTTATCCATTAACTGGGCTTTTGTATTACTGGAAGTGCGATTGGTGTCTTTTTCAACTGCGCCCCATACAAAATAATCCATGGGGTTAAGGTCTGGGGAGTTTGGAGGCCAAACATTTGGACTGGTGAAGTCGTAGAAATTTTCAGACAACCATTTTTGACTTTTCCCAGAGGTGTGGCAAGGGGCCGAATCCTGCTGCCATACATACGGCCTACCATTGGCTACCCTTGTTATCCAGGGCTTGACTACAGTTAGCAACTCCACGAACAAAGCCCGAATTCCAATGCCAGGGTTCTTCAACACCTGTTCCTGCAGATTTGCGAGGAATTCTGCTGTACGAACGCAATCAGATCGTCTGCTAGGGATCTTTCTTCTTGCTACATCCTCGTAGTCACCATTGCAAGTCTCTAGTTCATGCCTGATTGTTTTTACTGTATTCAGGGAGCATTGGGCAGCAGTCGTAATATCCTTATTTTGATGGCGGGCACGAATCATCATGATACAAGTTATTCTCTTCCATGATTCAGGTGGGTTCCAGCTATCCATCCTTTCTGACATCTTGTATATGAATGAAGAAGGGTCCAAACTTTTAAATGAAGAGAAGTGTGTGTTAATACATGTAACTTACGGAAAAATATAATTAATTATAAATATGTCAAATTTATCCCGAACACCCTGTATGTGTAGTGCACATGTTTCACAAAG
Organism: Typopeltis vanoorti; assembly: GCF_054136105.1. NCBI lineage: Eukaryota > Metazoa > Arthropoda > Arachnida > Uropygi > Thelyphonidae > Typopeltis > Typopeltis vanoorti. Next base: position 27,145,763 of record NC_143560.1, read on the forward strand.
ACTATTAATTACCATTCTTTGAGAAATACTTCTGTAGAATAATGACATTACCTTGCTATGTGAGGCTTCTTGGTCACTTTTCTTTCAAATCAGCTATTTGGATGGAATAATGTATTTACTAACTTTTAAAGAACTAATGAAAACTCCTAGTACTAGTGATCAGTTTTGAAGAGTAAAAAGATAAAACTGAAAAACATATGATGATGGTAATCATTTGTAAATTTGATGACTGTGATGTTTTAATAAATGCTTGAGGCAATGAAAACAACAAAAAAAAGCTATTTCCACAATAATAATTAGATGCCATTTGATGGAACTAAATTTTACCTTGAACTCATCCATTCATGTTATTAGTGCACTATAGATTGACCAACCTCTTGTGTATGGGTTCTCCATATTAATTAAAAGGGTGGAGAAGGTACCAAGTTATGACTGTTTAGTGTTTTTGAGTTAATAATCGTTTGTGATCCTGGTATGTATAGTGTTAAATATGTTGATTGGTTTTTCTCCCTCTATTCTTTCCAATTCAAAAGGGCTTTTATATTGGACTTGAATGTAGGCCATTTGGAAGTAGCAGACCATTTGGAACTAAAAGAAAAACCTGTTGTTTTCATGGAAATTGTTACATCCATCTTTTACCCATTATTTCCAGTAAATCTTATTATATAAACTAGTTTTGATGTTTCCATGATTAATATATTTACAAGGGATTCCTTGATTAATGATTAGCTGGGATGGTACAGTTTATACAATAACACAACTACAAGCACTGTGTCCAGAGTGAAAAACACCAATCGATGACTTTGATTTTCATATTATTACATCCTAGATGTGAAGTAATATACTGCTTTTAGTTGCATCCTTTACAAGTGGCTTAAGCAGCAGGGAATTCCAAGTATTGAACATTAGGAAGCAGAAAAATAGAACATGAATACTTTGATTTTGTCTGCAGGCAGGAAACAGCTAAGGTATAAAGACAGACAATTAAGGATTAATGATGGAAGTCAGCGAGATGATCTGCGAGTGGCTTAAACCATAATGTTATAAACAAATCAAATGCCATCAAAGAATAAATGTCAATGGTTTTGCTGAGGTGGTTCTTTAATAATGAGATGCTCCAGGTATTAATCAGCAGGAGGAGTGTGATTCTAACTTGGGTATACAGGCCTTGTCTTTTACTGGGGTACAATAAAAACAGCACAGGGAAGAATTGCTACCATTAAGCAGTCAGAAGAAAAGAGAAGAGAAGCCTTGTAGAAGATTTCATCATCACTAGGAGTCACATAATTAATAGTACAGATGACAACAGATAGTGTATCCGATAGCCTTCATCAAGGTGCTGTGTTAATTCCAGATAAGAATAAGCCACCCATTCTAACCATTGTTCGATTAGTTGAAACTTGACCGTATTGCATAGGTCAGTGGCGGCGAACCTTTTATGTCCACATGCCAAAAGTTTACAAATCAAGTTGTAATTAATACAACACTAATTATTAATTAACATTAATTAATACAAAATTAATTGCAGAATTTTATTGAGACAAGTTTAAAAATTAACATATTCATAAAAATGAACTCATAATTTGACATACACATTGTCATATACAAATCAATATCAACCTATTATTAATTTATCAATATCAATATATCCATGAGATTTTTGCTGTTGTACATTAGATGCCAAATGCTTTATATCAGGTTCATATTTTGTAACTTTTAGTAATACACACGCGGAACTAGATTCATCAGTCATTCTATATCTTAAACTGTCTTTTATAAAATTCATTTAGAAAAAATAATGACTCACAAGCATATGTAGAGAAGAAAATTGATAATATAGCCATCGCTAGTTTTTTTTAAACAACAAAAGGTTTCAGAATGGCATTCCAAGTTCTCATTTTCTCTTCTGCATTCTTTTTAATTGCACCCAATAATCAATCATTTTCCATTATTTCCAAGTCATTTCTCAAATTGACAAACTTTAGTTCCATATAGAACTAGATTGAAAATCGATTAGTTGCATTTCTATATCTTCCAAATTCAGCCACTCGAAAATCTCCAAATTGAGTTCATCTGTCGATGTTGTGTCCAGATGCAAAATAAATTTTGATGTCTCTGCAAATTGCCTGAACTGCATAAATCTTGAAGAAAATTCATTGATTATCGACTGAATAACTGTAGAAAACTCTTTTGTCAATTTAACATGATCTGTTTTTTCATGGGATTCTAGATCTGCAAAGAATTTTTTTGTATTTGGAAAATATCGGAAGGTATTGGAAATAACATCATAATTAAAAATTGATAATTTAGCTTCGAATGCTTTGATTAAATCAAACATGACAATAATTGTCTTGTTAACACCTTGCAGTTTAACATTTAATTCATTTAAATGTAAACACAAATCAGTAAAAAACATTAATTTCGAAAGCCATTCGACGTTCATTAATTGATTGTATTTTCAATGATTTTCTCATTATGTAAAAAAAGTCTGACTTCATCTAAACACTCAACAAATCTTTGAAGAACTTTCCCATGACTTAACCATCGGACGTTGTTGTACATAAGTAAACTATTGTACACTGAGTTTACCTCACTTAATAATATTATAAATTTTTGTTTATTTAAAGCATGTGCCGATATAAAATTGACCAATTTTGTTACAATGCTCATAATATCTTCCAGTGGCTTGAAACTAGCCTTTGCGCATAAAACCTGCTGATGTATAATACAATGAAAACCCAGAACTGAATGTTCAATACGTTTGGTAAGTAAATTGACGAACCCATTTTCCTCTCCTGTCATACTGCGAGCACCATCAGTAGTTACTGATACAATTTTGGAGGGATCTATATCTCTTTCGGCAAGTGCATTTACAACTGCGTTGCAAATATCTACTCCTTTTGTTGTTGTTGCTAATGATGTTAAACTTATCATTGTGAAGTTTCTTCTTTGATGTTATTCCCAACACAATGATGAATAAAAATTGCTAAATAAGGTGATCCAGTTATGTCAGTACTCTCATCAAGACAAAGAGAAATTAAACCAGAAGATTTTATATCTGTTTTTTGCTGATGAGTTATATTTTTAGCCATTTCTATGATTCTATCTTTCACCATGTTTCTAGCCAAAGGCATATCTTTCATTCTTTGAATAATTTTTTCCGTCATCATCATCATCATCAAATTCCTGCAATGTATCCTCCAGTGGTGTACAGGATATGATAGTACTACATGAAAAATTTACATCATTACTAACTTCCTATCTACAATTTTCCTCCAAATCAGTCTGTTACTTGTCAAGACTCCAACATTATTAGATCTTATATTTCTATCATCTAAGGCTATCTTGATAATAGACTTAGATGATAACGAGCATCTAAGGAAAACAACCTAGAGAAGCTTGGTCGTTTTCCTTCCAACCTGGCAGAGAACACTTATTTTGCTAATCTTTCCTTGTCCATTCTGTTTACATGCCCATACCACCTTAGATTAGCTCTGCTAACGCATTCTTGGATGCTGACAATGTGAAGTTATTTTTTAATATCCTCGCTTTTAATATGATATTGCCATTGATGCCATCTGTTCATGCCTCTAATCTTTCTCAGGATTCTCGTGTCTGCAGTCTCTAGGCTTTGGTCAAGTGTTTTGCTTCTGACCCAGCTCTCAGATCCATAAGTTAAAATCAGTTCGAACACTGTCTTGTATACAGCTAATTTAGTGTTCTGACTAATTTCTCTCTTATGAATTTATTCAATTGACTTCCTACCATACCAGCTTTGTTGATTATGTTGTCTATTTCCATATTTAATTTACCATCTTCACTAAAAATCGTGCCTAAGTAGCTGAAATGTTTTACTTGTTCCACAGATTCTCCGTTCACAATGCAGTTGACATTTTCAACAATTCATTGTCTTTGTCTTTTTATTGCTGACCTTCATACCATATATATTACAACAGTTATTCAATTTAGTAAGGGAACCTTGCAGACTTGTAGCAGATTTATTTAGAAGTATAACATCATCCGCATAAAGCAAAGAGCTGACATTAACATCTCCAATTTTGATATCATGTTTAATACCACTTTCCTTCATAATGTGATCCATATAGATAATGAATAACAGAGGGGATAATGTACATCCTTGTCTCACACCAGATTTAACATTAAACCATCTCCTGTACTTTTCATGTCACCTTTATTGTCTCTAACTCCTTTTACAGCACTCTTTCCTCCATTTCTAAGCTTCTTCAACAAACTCCAGAATATCTTATCACCTTCTTGATATTTATTTTCTATGTTCTTGCCAAGTCCTCGCATGACTTTTGTTTAGCTAGTTTTACACAGTATTTAGCTTTCTTACATTTGTCTCTGTATTCTCTATAAGCACAAGCTGACTTATTTGACAGGAACTTTTGATATGCTTTTTTCTTTTCCTTCACTGCCTCTTTAACTTCCTGTGTCCACCATTGAGTTCTGATTTTTCTATCCTTGCAGACAACCTTACCACGCCTCTCTGGCTGAATCAATCATGGTTTTCTTCAAGACTTGCCACTAAATCTCCATGGTTTGGTTGCTGTTCTCAAACTCTTTTCATTTTTTCTTCAATAATCTTTGTGTATTTTAGTCTACAGGTCACACCTGAGAGAGCTGCTCAACTTTTATTCGCTTTAAAACTTTCTTACATGTTATTCTTTTCAATATGGAATTCAATTTTATCTTGCTCAAGACTAAATAGTGATCACTTCCAATTTCAAATCCTCTGTACACTCTGGTGTCCTGCACCAGGGAGAAAACATTACTAACAACAATAACATAGTCAGTGAGACTTTTCTTATTCCTTGCCTCTTCTCTCCATGTGAATTTGTGCACCTTTTTATGTTGGAACATGGTGATAGTAATAACCAGGCCATGTCCTGAGCAGAAATCCAACAGGTATTTGCGATTATTATTATTAGCTTTGCCCTTTTCTCCAAATTTTCCCAAAATATTTTGTATGTGTGACAATCATTTTCTACTCTACTATTTAGATCCCCAACAAGAATCAACTTTTCCTTTTTCATTGTGTCAGTTGCTTTTTCTAAAGCATCAAAAAATTCCTCCACCTCTACCTTAGTAGAACCTTCTGTGGGACCATAGGCACAAATAAGTCTCATTGTCTAGTTACCCATTCTGATAGTTGTCCACATCACCCTACTAGAGACTGTCTGCCATTCAAGAAGATTAGCCTCGTATATAGTGTTGAATACTATGGCTACTCCTTCTTTTCCTTGATTGTCATTGCCTGAATATAACATTTTGTATTTATGGCTCAGAAAGATCTCACCAGTTTTTGTCTTTTTTCAGTCACCCCTATTATGTCGATCTGGTACTTATCTAATTCCTCAGCTAGCTCCATTTCTTTGCCATTCAGGCTTCTTATGTTGATAGTACCAATCTTTAACTTCCCTTGCTCCGCTGACGGTAAGCGTTCGCTGACAAGTCGCCATCCTTCTTGTTTAACCGGGTGACGCTCCAGCCTGCATGAAATTTTGTCATGTTGTACCATCATTTTGTATTTTGGTTTAAGCCAATAAGAATACAATTCGATCGGCTGAATCCCAAATTGCCAGCCCATCTTCGTTTGTTCAGTATCCAGGTAGATACCCAACAGGGTGCACCACGAGAAGGTGAGGATTGGACATTAGGTCATACGCCCTGGTGAGTTCTCTGCATTCCTTTAAAGGCTATGTGGAGGTCTCCTCTCAGTTATATAGCTTTGACCCTTATGCACACCATATATTTTTCCTTGTTTTCAAAATCTTCCAAGAGAACTGGTGCACATTTTAAGCATGCTTTTTTTATATATTCCCCATCACTAAAAGGTTTTCCGTCTTTAGCAATTACATTTGAGGCAAAAAAACTAGCAGCAGGTATATTTGTATGTCTGCCGATAAATTTCATTGTGGTTGTTGACTGGATATTCCTATTTTTAATTGCCTGAGCAATAAATTCTTTCTGTTCGTACTTGCTTTTCTCAAGGAGCAATTTATGGTTTGTCTCATAATGCCGTTTTACTGACGACGTTCTGCTCACAGCTGTCCCGGAACATAAAACGCATATTGCTTTATTGTTTTTATTAATCATGCCATACTCTTCAGTCCACCAGCTTTGGAACTCTCTGCCGCTTGACTGTGATAATTTTCGTTTTTTATTTTTGCCAGCCATGTTCAGTAGAAATATAACAAAATAATTCACAACTTAAATGAAATGCATTTTTTATAGTTTCAAAAAAATCATCATTTTAATATATGCCTAAATTAAATTATCTTTATGATTCCCATTTACAGTAGCAAAAACAAAACAGTGCACATACGCAACAATAATGCACTTGCTGCTGCTTATTTCTTCCTACTGGCAGATGCATGTTGTGAAATGCATAATGAACGCACGTGCGATTAGAATAGGGAAAAGTCAGGGAATCCTAATGATCAGTCATTCTCAATTATTTTTTCTATAAGACTGTATTTTTATTTATTCTTACTGTATTAGAGGGTCAGTCCCAACAAACTTACTCGTAAATACCATTCCAATTTTTTCAAAGTTCATACATTAAACTAATGTAAGTATTAATATTATATAAATTAAGTGGATATTAAATCCAATGTTATTTCAAAGCCGACTAAAGTAACTATTGAATTTTCATGGAAAATTTGACCAGCGAACTTGACGGGAATACACTCGCTGTCATACTATCAGTTGCTCTAGCAGCTAGGGCAACTCGTAGTGTGGCGGCGAGTGTATTCCCGTAAGATCTCTGGTCAAATTTCACACTAAACATCTATAGTTTCTGTAGTCGGCTTTGAAATAATGTTGGATTTAATATCCACTTAATTTATATAATTTTGTATTACCAACGTGAAGCCTTTTGGCTATTTATTTTAGTAAATAAGTATTAATAATTAATTATGGCATAATCATAAAGAGTATTAATACACTTAATGTATATGGTGTAGCATGTTGACAAATATAAAAGTACGCATTTAAATTAGTTATCAATCACAGTACTAATGCTACAATATTGTAGTTTCCTCAGGCCAACATCATTAAATTAACTTTTGGTAAGTTTCATTGGCATATCCCATTCTAATCACCAAAAATTTATAATATTATTCAGTATAAAATTGATTATTGTATTATTAAATTGATTATGATGTTGGCTTGAAAAAAAAAACGGTAGTGAGAAAAATATTTATGCATTGTAACTCACCATAGAAGTCAGCGGAGCAAGGGAAGCAGCAGAAGGATGTCGACTTGTTGGCAAATGCTTGCCGTCGAATATAACTTGCCCTCACGTATAACTGTCCCCCCCCCCAAAACAATACGCCCTTCCCAACAGCCATTATATACTATAGATGCAAGAAAAAAAAATAGTTTATTGTATCCCTGAATAAGGTACAGAGGCTTTTGCAGTCTGTGTAATATATTTCTCAACAAACGGTGCAATTAGAGACTTTTGCAGTCTGTGTAATAAAAACAGCGCTAACTAATGAATCACATGTACCCCTCTCACAGAAATTACACTGTATAGGCAAGCAAAACCATATGTTGCACCGGAAACACAGTATCTAACTAAAACTATTGTCCAATTTTTCAATTACATGAAATAAGTGTTTGTTTGATTGCATTTGAAATTCTCGATGTCATTATGACATCACAAAGGCTAACTTCAAATAAAATTCTACCATGAATTGAAACATGCCATATAATGCTTGTGTGAGTTCCTCTTCCAGCTCAAACGCAAACAAGCAGCAATAAAAATCAACCAAGGGTTAAAACTTTGTGTGAATTGAGCCTGCTGGTAATGAGAAGTTCTGTCGGTACGATAAATGACACCCTGTCATGAATGTCTTAAAACTAAGAAATGTATAATGAATGTTGTTATGACAGTTGCAGATGTTATGGAATTCGGTCGAAGAGAATTAGCATTTCAACTCAAAAATTGTTGGTTCCATTTGTCTTTGGGTCACGTGATCTTTTGTTAATGCTGCACCAATCAAATTCATGTCTTCATAGCTGCTCTCTCCTTTAAAACAAAATTTAACTTGCACGTATTGTAACAATTAAATAAAAAAAAGGCGGAATAATTTATAAGCGTATAAAAGGATATCATATGTGAATCGTTGACGTGCCAGTAAAATTCTCTGGCACGCATGCCATAGGTTCACCACCACTGGCATAGGTGATGATAATCAAGCATTAGTTGCTTGTTTTTTTAATGTCTGAGTTTTTCACATCCACTCACATTACTTAGGTATAATACAAGACGTTGAATTCAGGACTGTCCTCCCTTCTTATTTGAAGAGCCTCCTCTTTTGCTCATCCTTCACATCAAGATAGTAGTTCCATGATAATGTATAAGGAAACATCTGAGGTGTATGCTAACACTGGTCCAAGTAACCATCAGAATATTGAATATTGTCACTCAGTAGGAGTTGCATGATTTAATCATCCTTAAAAGTCTAGGCACAACATTTGTGTGATATCTGCTACAAATGTTATACCACCAATCCAGCCTGAATCATTATATGAAGCTGCATTAGAATATGAGTCTTTGTGTCAGATATCTGATTGGGATATTTTTTTTTGTCAGTTTGCCCTTCCAAATATGTTGTCTTGAGTGCAAATTGACAACCTTTAACCTTCATTATTGAAACTGTCTTGGTAAAATCAGGCTCTTTAAAGAAATCTGCAATGGCCAACCTCCATTCATTATTAATAATATACTAAGACACAAATCTTTATCATAGATCCAAAGTCCTTTAAGGATGGCTGTCATTCCTTTTTTGCCGTACATTGTCTGCCCTACATTGTAGGGCAGACAAAGGAGGTGCAAGATATGAGGATCAAGTTGAAGTCAGTGAATTGGAAGATCAGAATGTTTCAGATAAGATTAGTTGATATATCAAGAACAGTGAGAAGTATCGCATGAGGGAAGACATGAGTTACTGGCAATAGCAAAAGAGAACAGCGAGAGAGTAAAAATAGTGAGTCTTGGCATGGAATGATAGAGGTGAGTTGTGAAAGAGGATCGCATGAGGGAAGACATGAGTTACTGGCAATAGCAAAAGAGAACAGTGAGAGAGTAAAAATAGTGAGTCTTGGCATGGTACGATAGAGGTGAGTTGTGGAAGAGGATCATGATTGCAAATGAGTCAATGTGTAAGTTGTGAATGAAGCGCAGTTTGTGTATATGGAGTGAGTTTGATAGATGCAAGTACTTATATAAGGCTGACAGTTTGCACTTGAACAGATTTGGTGTTAGGAATCTAGAAAAAAGTGTTGCTAATTGGAGTGAGATTGGAAGTGTAAAATTTGGGACACTAGAGAGGATGCAGGTTAAGGTAGTGTGCAAACACCAATAAAGTAGGTTAATGTACAGAGAATTGTGAATTTAATTCCTGAGGTAGCAAATCAGAACAGGATAATCACTGCAAGGAATGATAGCTGTAGTTGGAACAATTGATATGTGAGGGAAGGATATGCCGTGTATAGTGGTACAACTGTATTGAAGAGCTCTGAAAGCAAAGTTGTTTCGTTTTTTAAAAAAATTGTGATATTAGTTAAAAATTGTGTTAGAATTAGACTGTATTGTGGGGTTAATTAGATTTAAGTTAAAAGTTTTGTTTTAAATATAGTCAATATAGTCTTTTGCACAGTAAGTTACATAACATAGCATAGCACGTGTCACCGATATGAAACAGAACAATGGTGTCCAAGGCATCATTGTTTAAAGAATTTAACTAAAGGGCTTCATGCTGTGCAATGTCTGTGAGATGTATGTATTACCAAAGGCAAATGGAATTTGGCTGATAGCAATAGTGGTGGGAAAGTGAGGGTCAAAAGTGTGTGTTAGGTCGATTGAAGTAATGGATGGAACTGAGAATATGCTTAAAAATGTGTATCAAAATGGCAGATAGGATTGAAAGAGAGGTTAAAAATGACTAGATTGAGAGAGAAAGAGTAAAAGTGTTGATTGGAAGAATAGTAGTATGACAGGTGTAAAAGAATGAGGAGTTGGTTTGTAATAAGGGAGATAGCTAGTTTATGCAGAGTGATGCACAGCGTGGAACAGGAGCTGCAACGAATGCAGAAACATCTGGCAAGTGAGGCTGATATCAGAAAGAAAGAAGTGTAAAATAAGAGAAATGAGGGCTTGACTAAGAGAAAAGGAAAAATCAAGGAGCAAGTCTGGTACGGTGATTCAATCATAAGGGGTGAGATCGACCAAATCGTGCTTTCTGGGTGCCAAAATTAATGATGTTAGTGAGGCTTTTAGAACACCAAAGGATAAAGTGAAAGAGATGATTGGTTTCGCTGGAATGAATGATTTGAAAGGAGAAAAGTATGGTGAGAAAGGACATGAAAGAATTGCTAGAAGTAGCAAAAGAAAAGAGTGAGAGAGTTAAGATAGTGAGTCTGTTGCTGCAATATGACAGAGTAGAGCTGAGAAGGAAGACCATAATACTCAATGCATAGGATATGCAGGAAGAGTGGTGGAGCAAGTTTGATGGGTGGAAGGACTTATACAAGAAGGATAGTTTGCATGTAAATGGATTTGTTGTTCAGTCTGAAAAAAAGTGTCAGACCATGCATCATATTATAATGAAAAATAAATAATATATTACTGTCATTATTATTATATGGGTATCTCTGTTAGAGCCCCTTGGACTCAGTGTGAGAGTTTCACTAACATTTCACCAAACATTAACTATTATTTGCACAGTGCTTACCATACTTTGCTTCTTCTTCTTCTTCTTCTTGTCTTTTACCTTGTGGTGTTGAGGGTTTTTCTGTTCATTTAATCGCAACCTTACTCAAGTATAAGATGGTTAGCCCTATGCTTCCTGGTGTATCCTATGTCTGTAGAAGCAATGAGTTCTCAAGGCTGATTTGCCTGCTTGCGGGATGAAAAACCTAGATAAACTGGGGAGAAAAATCCTACAGTCCATGCCCAAGGCTAACCTTGCAGACCATACTTTGCTTTGAACTATTTCACTTGCAGTGCACACACACAACTGATTCTTCTATTCTGCTCATTCACACATTCCAAGCAAAAAAAAACCCAAAAAATTCTCATATTCTTTCTGCCTATATTCTTACTTCATTTCCAGGAATAACCCATAGTTCTCCCCACACTTGTCAAACAGTTGTATTGAAGACTTTTCTGTATAAAAACCCTTTAAGTAACATGTTTCTATCACCCCCCCCCCTTGCCCTATAAACCAGTTTCCATCACCCACAAATGAGAATAGATTGAAGATTTGTGGGTTATGAAAATTGTAAGTGCATTCTGAATGAAATAGTTCAAAGTATGGCAGGCATTGTGCAAATGATGGTTGGTGTTTATTGAAATGTTAGTGAATCTCTTGCATTGAGTCCAAGGGACTCCATGGAGATACCCATATAATAATAATGATAGATATATCTTGGCTCTGCATGCTAAAGACAATCCACAAGAATTCTATCGATATGCTGCAAGTAAAAGAAAGAATGAATATGAAAAGATAATTCTTCTAAATCCAGATGGCGTGAGGTTTATAGATGCAGAAGAGGTCCATTTTGTTAAAAGCTATCAACCTAGTGTATTCAACGTTGAGCTCACTGCTACCTCTTCACTGGATGAAGAAATGCAGGCATATGAGGATGAGATATTAGAGCTGTTGCACAAATCGAATAAGAATTCAGCAATATAGACTGGGATATCAGCACGTGTGCTAAAAGAGTGTTCAGATAAACTGGCTATTTCTTTGACCACACTGTTTAATATAAGTCTCAAAATAGGGAATATTCTGCAGGAATGGAAGGAATGTATGGTAATTCCACTGCACAAGGGTGGTTTTATTGACTGATGTATCCAACTATCGACCACTTAGTATCTCAGGAGTGGTGGTGAAGATTTTGGAAAAATTGGTTAGGGCTCGCATTCAAAAATGGGTTGACAGTGAATCTTTACTTTGCAATGAACAACTTGGGTATACTAAGGGGAGGTCATGTTTTAGCAACTTGCTCACATTCTATAACAATGTTACCATTGAACTAGACAAGGGGAATGGATACACCATGATACTTCTGGATTTTGCTAAGGCTTTTGACAGAATACAGCATGATAGACTATTGCATAAGTTAGAAAAAATGGGTTTGGGTTATAGAATATTAGCATAGATAAGCAGATGGCTGATGACATAACAAAAAGTGGTATAGGAGGGATGTGAGTCTGCAAGATTAAGGTAACAACTGGTGTACCAGAAGGATCAGTGCTTGGTCCACTGTTATTCAATCTGTACAATTCATGAAGTATTTGACAAGCGACATTCAGCTATTTGCTGATGGTGCAAAGATAGTTAGGGTAATCAGGAATGCTGATGATATGCAGTATTTGCAGAATGATTTGAATAGGCTGGAATTATGGGCATGGAAAAATGGGTGTCAGTAAATGTAAAGTCATTCACTTCAGTGTGATTAGATATCCAATGTCATATTATATTGGTGGGATTATGCTAGAAGAGACTGATGAAGCTTAGGGATCTTGGAGTGTTAGTAGCAATACTGAAATGAACATTCACATGTAAAGATAAGGATGTCATTTTGCCTCTTTACAAGGCCTTGATAAGACCTCACTTGGACTATTGTGCGCAGGTCTGGTCTCCTAGTTTCCATTGTGATTCTGATATATTGGAGAGAGTACAAAGGAGAGTGTTAAAAAAATGATATCAGGATTGTGGAATACTGATTATGAAGACAGATTGAGAATTTGTAGACTGCAGACTAGCAAACAGGAGAAAGAGAGGTGATATGATTGAGACTTACAAACTTCTGAAAGGGTCATACAGGATTTCAATTGATGGAATTTTCAATTTATGGAGGGTGGGAAAAGGACAAGAGGGCATTCTTGGAAGCTGAAAATGTAGGCTGCTAAGAAAGGGGAGGGTGGGCTAGATTTTTCTCTCAGAGGGTGGTGCATGATTAGAATGGATTGCCATTAGATGTTGTGAGTGCAAGCAGTGTGAATGAATTCAAGATTAAGTATGATGGCTGGTGTGTGTGTGTAGTATGTGGCCTCCTTCCATGAGTCGCTCACTCCCTGGAGGTCTGTCTTAATAATAATAATATATAAAAAAAAATCAGCTGACTCCTTTTATTCCTGTATAGGGAGTAGGCGAGGCCATTTTAGCCCTATCTAACTTTTGGAGACCGAGTGGGCAGTTCAGTCTCCACTGGTAGCCAATCAGAGATAACTGGCTCAAGGCTGTCACTAATTAAGTGGCACACAGTGAAGAGACGACCCAACAAGTGCCGTCTTCTCATGGATACTAACCCTAACACAATATATTTTTAGCATCTGAAATAGTGTGGGAGCTATGGTCAATTTTCTTGAATATACAGGACGAAAAACCAGAGTTTCCATGGGGAAAAATCCTCTTGCCCTTGCCAGAGATCGATGAACTCAGGAACCGGTCAAGAAAAGTGTTAGAAAAATTTCCTCTGGTTGCTGACTAGATTTGAAACCAAGTCTTCCTTTGTGCGGTTAAACACCGTGGTGTGCAAACACTACATCCACTGAGCTACACAGGCTCTTGATACTAATATATTATTTATTTATTTTTCATTATAATATGATGCATGGTCTGACACTTTCAAACATAAACCTTCACCTACTATGTCAATGAAGATACTTTTCTCTTACTGGGAGTGCTACTGCCTGTCCTCATTCCTTGTTATATGCAATAGAGTGATATACTATTACATAAGGATTAATTCTTTCCCTGTGACTCTTGAGAAAGAATTTTTATGCCCCTACCTTATTTCACAACTGATAAAAGTTATCTTGAAACTTTAGCCACACACAACCTTTACGTGGAATAACTTTCCAGTTGCTTCTACCTATGTATGATCACATGGATCAGTGTGTGTGTGTGCTGAAAACAGCTAGTTCGTGTCAGCTTCTATATTCCACTTGGTTTTGTTTCACCTTATACTGTAACAGTTCCTACATATTTTATATATTTTGGTAATGTTATAGTTCATGTTAGCCTTTTATTATATTTTTTGTCATTCTAACCTGGTAGAAGCCACAAGTATTAGTGGCAAAACTGGCTGGTTATCATTGTGTATTGTTTATGACCAAATAAACCCAGTGTGTGTTCTTTTATGATGCTTGAACCTTTTATTTATTTTTATTTTTTTTTATTGGCAAAGGGATTTAAAAACTTACAATAATCATTCTTTCTTGTCTTGATGCAATTTAATGAAATTAAGTATTCCAGATCAATGTTAATTCTTATTGTTTCACTTTGATAATTATTATGGCAAAATTTGGTAAAAGAGAATTATGTCTACAATAATACATTTGGCTGTACATTCAGCTGATGTAATACTGAATACAGAGAATGCAGGTACAAAATTTATTTATTTTATTACTTTTTTATGATTGTCACTATCATATGAATTACTTTAGTTTATTTCTTGGCACATAAGTAACTAAGGCAATTTTCTTTTCTACCTAGTCTTTCCAACTTATCCTTCCAGCCTGTTAGCTAGAAAAAAGTCGGAGTATATGATCACTATCTAGGGTCATTCCAACTGACATCATTGAATTAAAAATTAAATTGAAGTTGCATAATTTTGTATTTCGATGATAGTAATTTGGTTATCTTATCCTTTAGATGATAAGATATGTTTAATGAATGAAATTAAGAAAAAATGTTCTTTTATGATAAAAATCAATTTCATATTTTGGACAATGAGGAGCTAGAAAGTGAGAAAGTAGAAAGCCCAGAAAACATGATTGAAAAGCACTGGAAAAATTTAAAAATGGTATATTGTTATTATTATTATGATGATGATTCAGGCCTTCATGGAGTCAAAAGACTCATCGTGGGAGGTCCTTCCTAGAAAACACAGTCTATCATTCCACTCCTTGAACTCATTGACTGTTCGTGCTCTCGCCACTCTATCAGGTAATGCATGCCATGGTTCAACCACCCTCCAGATACCACTCCTCACCCTCTTGCTCACAGCTTCCTTTTGTAACTTCCAATACTGTTATTTTCATCACTTCAGCTTAGACAACTTTTTGAAAATGAAACAAACTTTTTTACCCAGCATATTTATATTTAGTGCATCCATCTATCTAAACTTTTTTTTTTTTTAAGGATTATATCATGTTACAATAACAATTGGGAGAGTAAAACCACATAAAAAATTACAAAAATAAAAGAACGAATGCTTAGGGAAAAATTAACATTTATGTACAGGTGCATAAACATCTAATGAGAAGAACTCTAATTTAATCTCTGGGTTTTTTTTTTATTTTTTAAACAATACACTATTTCATTTAGAAAAAATAGCATTGCAATAACTAAACTGATAATATGGTCATTAAGAGTTACATGACCCAGTCTAGTTTTTGAAATTGGATATGGTATTAATTTAATCGAGAAGAGTATGAACCTGCATTGTACACAACACTAAAATTGTAATCTCCAAAATTGTAACAATAGCTATTAAAATTGACAAAATGATCACACCCTTTGGAAAAATAAACATTTCAGTAGTAAGTATCAGTTATTTTTATTACTTACCTTAGTAAAATTGGTTAATAAAAAAATGGAATAGATGTTTATAAGCACTTCAAAGTACAGTGTACCTGTCATTTGCAAACACTAGTGATATGAAATTACATTGCCTGCATAGCTAAGTTACTGTTACAAAATTGCGTGTACTGGTTTATTTTACATTTAGGTTAATGTTGATGACATGTAAAACTCGATATGTAGCATGCTTAATGCCACTCAGGATGCGCCCTAAAAATTGTCTTGATAAGTGGCTATATTAAATATGAAGTTAATTTTTCAAAATGGCTACCTCAGCTGTGAATAACAGAATGGAACCAATTTGCCTTTATATCCATGTATCAAGAGCATCCCTAATAACAATTATTTCTATATGGTCTCTCACAAGTTTTTTATGCTTCAAATTTAGCCACTTTTAATTTTTTTTTGCAAATTTGGAGGTAATTTTTTTTATAACAAACACTTCAGTCAATGTGAATTTGGGCATAATATATTGAACTAAGTTAGTAATGATGTAATTTTTTTTTCATGTAGTACTATCATATCCTGTACACCCCTTGAGGGTACATGGCAGGAATTTGATGATGATATATTGAACTAGGGCTTGCAGGCCTGGAACACTTAAAGCAGGTGCTTCCATCCTGAAACAA
Organism: Typopeltis vanoorti; assembly: GCF_054136105.1. Lineage (NCBI taxonomy): Eukaryota > Metazoa > Arthropoda > Arachnida > Uropygi > Thelyphonidae > Typopeltis > Typopeltis vanoorti. The sequence continues at coordinate 27,162,021 of NC_143560.1, forward strand.
AAGTTTACTTTGTCTTGAAAATGTAAATAAGAAATCAAAAAAGTACATACCTTGAACATTAAAAAAATAATTTAAAAAAAAAAAAATTAGAAAATACACATTCTGGAAATAAGTTCTGATTAATGTTAAAACCCTTCAAAATTGAAAATTCTGTGGGTCTGCTGAATAAAAATAGCTGCCATGATTAATAGGATGCCAGAAAAATATTAAATAAATTCTGCTATCTAAAATATAGGGTGAGAAAATAACTTGCTTGCATCGAAATAAAAAAAGAAATGTTTTACTCCCCCCTTTCCTCAATGATCCTCTGTAGAATTTATCTTAAGAAATAAGTTTATCCTATGGGACAAAAAAAATCTGTTACTCCTGCGAGAAACTTAGGTGGATACTTCTGACTTAAGTCTTCAGTTCAGAACAGTCAATTTGGTATGAAATAAAAATTCTAAAATATTTATTGCCTTTATTGAAACTAAACACAATACCTTTTTGTTCCTGGCATCATCAGTAATATACGTTAGTAGGGTCTCTTTCTTGGTAAAATCTATGTTCAGATTCTGTTTAAGACATGTTTCTATTAGCGAAAAAGTCTGTTCTAATAATAATGATAAATAACAGCTCAGTTTCTGTTCAAGGTATTGACTAGCCATTAGTGTTCTAACATATAAATGAATGTACTTAGGCTAACATGGAGAGAACGCTCAAGAAATAAGAGAAGTCTTATTGTTGATACTTGTTTCCAGAGTGGTTCTTCTTATAAAAGTGTACAGGAGATTTGAATTTGAAATGAAGTGATCAATATTTAGAAACAGTCAAAATAAAACCATGTATTGTGTTCAAAAGAAAAAAACATATATGGAAGTTTTGAAAAGAATCAAAATGAACAGCTTACAGGTGTGAACTGATGATTAAGATATACAAATATCATTGGAGAAGTTTTAAAACAAGAGCCAAACCCTAGAAACTTGATCGATGAAAAGTGAGAAATGCTGATTGGCTCTGCCAAGGAAGAATGTGGTTAAGTTGTCCATGAAAAATTGGAGCATCATGGGAGACTCAAGAAGTTGTGGCATTACTGAAAAGAAGGATCATGATGTACATGGAAATCTCCTGTACATCAAGAGTTTACTGTCAAGTAATACCCTCAGAAATACAGAAAAAGGTGTAAGAAAATTTTCATACTTTCATTGTTTTCTGCATTTATTATTATTATCATTAGCATTATTATTATTACTATTTACATCTGACCTCCATGGAGTCAGAGACTCATCATAGGATGTACACACTTGCACACAAAGCTCATCCAGCTGTGCCTTAAACTGATTTAATGTGTCTACATTAACAACACATTCAGGAATTTTTTGGAAGTTTTTTCCCACTTGGTTAGACTATAATAAATTTAGTTTAATCCTTTATACAAGTGTAAGCAAACAAAGTTTGCAGGACTGAGGTAAGTCGTGGTAAAGGTGGACCAAGCTCTCATCACTCCTTGTCTTAGTATCCATAATGCAAAGCACTATGGATACTAAGACAAGCATTAATGCATAGCATTAAACATCTCCTTGCGGACATGTATAATGCTATGCATTAAGGGAAGAGCCACTACCCAGACTGGTTTCGACTTTTATTGAGGTCTCATCAGTGGGAGCCAGACCCAGAAGTGGTGATACTAAGGCAGAAGCAATGGAGAAGTCATATTTACCTATACGAGTTGCCAAAAGTTGTACCACCTTATTATTAAATTACTCTGGATTTAGAGAATGATGTTAGATGATTTTTTTCCACTTGATTAGACTATAATAAATTTAGTTTAATCCTTTATCCAAGTGTAAGCAAACATAATTTGTGCCTGAAGTATCTTCAGGACTGAGGCAACTCGTGGTAAAGGTGGACCAAGCTCCCATCACTCCTTGTCTTAGTATCTCCCATAATGCAAAGCACATCTCCTTGCAGACATGTATAATGCTATGCATTAAGGGAAGGGCCACTACCCAGACCTCAGATGAGACCTCAATAAAGGTCAAAACCAGTTTGGGTAGTGGCCCTTCCCTTAATGCATAACATTGTAAAATATCGCGAGAAATAAGTTTTGTTTAACGGATTTTCGCTAATTATTTTGCAATTAAATTTTTGTCTAGAATAATAAAATATAAGAATGTACTATGTAATTGCAATAATAAAAGAGTTGTAAAGATGTATATGCCTAAAAATGCACCTGCACTAAAGAAATGTTATTAAGAGATTAAAAAGACATAAGTCTGATTAGCGCCGAGCGCCAAAACGATCGTAAGGTCAAATGGCCTGCGATGATGTAGGTTCATTATTATTAAAATTAAAAGAAACACACGTATTAACCACAGTGAAAATTATTTAATTGTAAATATTTCATCCTAAGTATCTTAGGACATCATCAGTACAGTAGTTTAAAACAATAATAGGAATAACATACAGTTAGGGCGCATGATTACAATAGAATCTCATTAAATTTGCGTAACGTGCTACAGAAGTTTAAAAAAAAAAATTATTTAACACAATTTTGTATGACAATTTCCCATACTTTAGGAATAGTAAGAACGTCGTTGCGGTTTAAGTTTGGTCTGTGTAGGTGGGCTTCAGAACTTTCTTTGTATAAACGTTCATGTTTATATGAAGATCTGTGTAAAAGTTTAGACTTTTCCCAATGGATCTTATGGTTTGGATTTTCAGTTCCGTGTTGAGAGAGGCCAGATTTCTGCGTTTTAAAAAGACGAATGTAGTCTTGATGTTCTGAGATGTGTTTCTGAATAGACCTACCTGTCTGTCCAAAGTAAGACAATTTGCATGAACATGGAATCTCATAAATGCCAGGCAGCATCAACATCATAAATTTTTTTTTTAATTTAAAAAAAAAAAAAAAAAATTCATTGCTTGTGGCTAATCCTGGAATGTTCCAAATTGAGAACAAAGAACTGTGATTTGAATAAAAGGGCAATACAGCACGTGGTTCAGGGCTTTTTTCGACCTGTGGCTGACCTTTCCTGGACTTTGGCACAGCACCTATGAGGGGCTCCTTCGTGAGTTGAAGGATGGTTGTTGTTCTCTCTGCCGATGCCTGATGTATTTTTGCTGCCCGCTCGCTCTTGGCTGCAGATAGCCACGGCAGAACTCCAGTGCATAATTCAAAGGAAGCCTATCGGGGATTTGACCTGATAGAAGCGTCCATGTGTAACATTAAGGAATTGAACTTCCCTCTCGGGAAATTGTAAGTAAGCCCTCGTTTTGTTTTGCAGTATGTGATACGATTGTGTCTAGAAATCGTAAATAGAAAGAAAGAGACTAATAGTTAACTGGCAGCTATATGTGAATGAATGTCTTGTTTTTTTTTTGAAGAACTTGTTTTGTTAATGTTATCTGATTCTCAAGATGCTTGATACAATATCTGAATTAGCCTTAATTAAGAAGTAAATGTAATGGAAGAGAATTAACTGTGATAACGTTCTTATAGCAATTGTGTATGCTTATGAGTTATATTTGTCCCATAGAGGATATTCTGTGATAAGTAAGATTGAGTAATTTTGCTAGTAAAAGTGTTATAATCTATGATGTTCAGATAGTGAGTTAATGTGTGATATATGGTGCATTTTGTTTAAGTTAGTATTTAATCATTCTTTCTATGCTTTGTATCATGTCTTTGAAGTCAAAATAAATATGTTTTGTTATTACAATTGCCTGATTCTAATTCCTAAGCCAATGCACTATCCTGAAAATAATTAACGAACCTGCGGGATTAAATTATAACAGTGAACCACGACTTGCATTTTTGGATATTTGAGTAGAAGTGTAAGATTACATTTTGTCTTCTTCTCGCCCTGACTGTTAACATAAATTAGATCAATTGAGTGGGGCAGTCGAAAAATTAAAATAAATTTCTTAATTGATTCGTGTACGATTGCTCAGGGATTTCCACGCCAGATAGATCTTCAAAACGAGGTCTATCTAGCAGCAGATTTAAAAGGAGGGGGGGGGAGAAGTAATACTAAGGAAGTAAGATAGATAGAATAATAAAAGACACAGTAAATATTACAACATTATACATGTCCTAAATGATACTAAAACAAGGAGCGATGAGAGCTTGGTCCACCTTTACCACGAGTTGCCTCAGTCCTGAAGATACTTCAGGTCCAAACTATGTTTGCTTACACTTGGATAAAGAATTAAACTAAATTTATTATAGTCTAACCAAGTGGGAAAAAACTTCCACCATCTTTCTCTAAATCCAGAGTAATTTAATAATAAGGTGGTACAACTTTTGGCAACTCGTATAGGTAAATATGACTTCTCCATTGCTTCTGCCTTAGTATCGCCACTTCTGGGTCTGGCTCCCACTGACAAGACCTCAATAAAAGTTGAAACCGGTCTGGGTAGTGGCCCTTCCCTTAATGCATAGCATTATACATGTCCGCAAGGAGATGTGCTTTGCATTATGGATACTAAGACAAGGAGTGATGAGAGCTTGGTCCACCTTTACCACGACTTGCCTCAGTTCTGAAGATACTTCAGGTGCAAACTTTGTTTGCTTACACTTGGATAAAGGATTAAACTAAATTTATTACACTCAGGCGACACATTCCACTCTCCACACATAACCTGCTCCTCATCCCTCTGCTCACACCCTTTTTACATAGCTTCCAGGATGGCCTCTTGTTCTGCCCACTCCCCCCCACCCCATCCCTATTCTATGAAAAATTTCTTCTGTGTCAACCTGATAACAACCCCTAACTTATGTCTCATACTCCACATTCCAAAGACCACTGACCACGTATGTGAATTTTCTCTGGACTCTTTTTAAACCCAATGACCAAATCTGTGCACAGTAATCCATATGAGGCCTAAGCAAGGCTTTATACAATGGAATCATAACCTCTTTATTTCTGCACATCAGGGTGTTGTGCATCATTGCCATTATCTGATGCGAATACTTCACAACTTGTGCAGTGTGGTCCCTGAATTTTGGGTCCCTGTCCACCACCACTACCAGATCTCTTATCTTTTCTACCTCCTTTAAAGTTTTCCCACCAAGTGTATACTTTGCATCCCTTTGTTGCTTACCAAATTTCAAAACCTTGCACTTTGCAACATTGAACTGACAGTTCTACTAACATGCCCATTTATACAATCTATTCAAGTCCTCCTGTAAGGCCATAACATCTGTTTGACTCTTCATTGATCTCCCCAATTTTGCATCATCTGCAAACAACTGCATATCACCAGTTAAACCCATCCCAATATTATTAATATACAAATTAAACAACAATGGTCCCAATACAGATCCCTGTGGTACACCACTAGTGACCATCCTCCTTCAGAACACTGCACCCCCCATATACAACTTTCTGATACTTATCTGGCAACCTGTCACTGCAAGCGCCCATCATTTGCAATTGGATTGTCAGCATTCTTCCTGGATGTAAGCTGTATGTGATGGTGGATGGCTTATCCTCTCACTATTCAACTAATGCTGGGGTTTCACAAAGTTCTGTTCTTTCACTCAACCCTCTTCCTTCTGTATATTCGACCTACTTTAGTTGACCACCAACCCAATACACAGTTTCATGGATGACAGCAGACTGCATCCCCCCCCCTTTCATTTGACAAAACTTAAACTGCATGAATCACCTCAATTTAAAGGCCATTTCCAGGTGTAAAATCTTGTATGAAGGAAAATTAGAACATAAATTTTCTATACCGATTTTACTTGGAAATAACAAATTATACAAAATACTTGTAATTGAATTAACGTTTACCTCAAAATTTTTTTGCTGTATTGAATCTGGTAAAATATTAGAGTGAATTGTTAAAATATTTAAGAACCACTGAAATTGTACAAAACAAAGAAATAGCTCAGGCAGGATTAGACATGTAGACCTGAGGCTAGTGAAACTCATGAAGGTCAACGGGCTATGGGTTTTCCCACCAGAACTCAGTGACAGCAGGGTGGCAGAGAAAACCCCTCCAAGAATATCCAGGCTGTTTAATCTGAGACCATTCCAAGGTCGGGAGAGGAGGATAAAAGGGAGAAATCGAGGGGCCAAATCGCTCTGTTCCTTGTTCTCACTTCCGGTCTTGTCTCGAAGAGGTTCCTGTGTCCAGCCGTTCCAAGGATGGGGGGGGGGAGTCGCATCCCACCAGCAGAAGTCCGATGATGATAGGAGGTTCATAACAGCACTGATGGTCTATTCCAGAAGTCCCACCGTGACGTTTGTAGATGATCTCTGAGTATGCTATATCATCATTGCTGAGAACTAGTACCCGAAAGCGGTTTTCACCGAAGGGAAGAGAAAAGTGATCGTGATCTCTAGGATCTAGTGTACTGACCTAGCTGACAAGGTTGCAAGTAAGAATTGTCCAGAACTTTTGTAGATTATGAAAATTAAGGCTAAGAATGCCGATCCTATAGTTAGTTAGCATCAAGAACTTTCGTGAAATCAGAAGGCCGTATTTCTAATTAACAGTGAACTAATTGTTTACAGAGTTCAGAGAAATTTGCTAATGTTATGTGATGAAGGGGAAATTGATTGTGAAGTTATGCCTAATTCTCTTTTAGCCTGAGTTAAGTTACATTAGAGTGTATATATGTCTATCCACGTGTCTGATTGTTATGAACATGTATATTGTTTTATATCAAAAGGCTTAAGCAAGAAATGCTAATCTAATTGAGCGGAGAACCAGACATGTGTTTTACTTCGTTACCATTGTCATTTGGCCGAGTTAATCGGAGATAGATATTTTGATATGCAAAGATTTAATCTTTGTAATTACCTTGATTTAGAATGAATAAACAGTTTTGTTTGTTAATAGCGTGCCTGATTCAGACTTAACCAATGCACTGTCTCATAAAACATAGAATCTGTGTCTCCTGAAGATGGAATAGTCACGACTAACTGATTTTTACTTTTAAACGTTGCTTAAATTAGAATTAAACTTTAGAGATATTTCCGTGTTGAGCTGGATGTTTCTCTTGCAGGTATGGGAAAGACTTACAATTCCTCTATGTGATCTTTAATGGTGCAGTCGAAAAATAAATAAATTTTTAAAGATCAGTGCAAGAGAAACTCAGCAAGATAGACAAAGGAATTGGTTCTAGCCCAAAGCACTTCCTGAATCTAGACTGAGTACACGTGAAAATTAGTATACATGCGACCTTGAGAAAGGAGGGGAAAGTAAATTGTAGCCAGAGTGGATTAAGGGTGATTGAACTAGCTCAAGCAGCGACTACAAACTCGGTATTACAACTGATAGGGGAAAGAATATAAAGGTGCAGTTTGAAAGTTTGATGATAAGTTAAGTCAATAAATAAATAATAATTACAAGTACATAAATATACATATAAATAAATTAAATGAAAAGAGATAATATTTACACAGGCCAACCTCCAGTGGTGGTTCAGATTCCCAGGGATTTTCATTGCTAGCAAAACCCAGCTTTGCCTTATTTCCTACAAAAAAAAAATCTTTCAGTATTAACTTTGACAACTCTCAAATCTCTAAGCAAGATAAAATTTCTCTTCTTGGAATCACCCTGACATGACATCAAGCTTCTCCTGGCATAAACACATCACAACCAGTTGCCTCCTCAACTTCCCAAAAACTAGGATTTCTCTTTTGCTCAACACATTACTTCTGAACAGTGTTAAAAAATCACAAATTCACCCAGCTATCAAATACTGCTCTCACATTTGGGGTGGGGTCCCTAAGAGCGCCCTAAAAGTTCATGATTTAATACAGAAGATGGCAACAGATTGATTAATGATCCATCTCTTACCTACTCACTCCACGCACTTCACACAGTATTTGGGTTCTGCAATGTGTATCTTCTATGGATATTTCCAGTGTGAATGTTCATATAAAAGAGCATCAATAATTCCTCACCCTCTACTGTAGCGTTTCCCAAACTTTTCCTATGATGGAACACTTCACAAATCCTGAAATTTTCATGGAACACCTTGGTTATTTTGTAATATATTAATTAATAATTAATTGTTAATTTAGCTGATTTTTATTATTAATTAATACTTGATCATTAGTTATTAATTCATATTTAAACATAAACATCATTAAATTAATTTGTGCTGATTTTCATTGACATATCCCATTCTGATCACCAAAAATGTATAATATTATTAAGTACTTACGAGTGAATGCAGATTTTTTCTCTTGTGTGCTGGTGGGGGAAACTACCCCTCCAGCACACAAGATGTACAAAAGGAGGGTTTCCCCCTCCTTTTGTACATCCTGAAGATCACTTTGTAGGCTGGTGGTGGATGACTCATTTCTGTTGTGTCACAAACACATTCAATAAGAGATTTCTTAATACTAAAATTGAACAAAGTCCCTTATCTCTTATTCATATTAAAATTTAAATCTGCAGGCCTATTACTTTTAAAAAATCACGGCACTATGGTTTCGAAACTTTCACCCTACAATACAAACTTGTGAAGAAAGTATTCAGTATTACTAGATTTGAGAACCGGATACAGACTACCTTTGATCTTCAATTTTAGTGGAAAAATTTTCTTTATACTTCCTTGCTGATTGGTCACTGACATTTGCAATACAGATGTTATTTCTTTCAGTTTTGAGAACAGAGGATATGTCGCCCATTGTTGTAATCGGCTTGCAGGCGATTTTTATGACTGGTCATAAACAGTGGTATTCCCTTTCCCAAACGTTGAAAGGTTTCAATGTGTGAAAATTAACGATAATTCATGAGTACTTCCACATTTAAAAATACACTGCTTGGTCACTAACATTTGCTACACAGATGCTATTAGGCGTTCTGGGTCTGAGCTTTTCGACATATTCACGAATATTATTCTCCTCAGAATATTTCCACTATAAAATATTTATTCATGAAAAATGCTTAGAAAACTAAAATGACAAATTCCAGGAGAACTTCTCGCGGAACACTTATTCACCTTCCGAGGAACACAGTTTGAGAAACCCTGCTCTACTGAATCCATTGAAACACATGCTACTTCTGCCCAACTTCCCTTCATAGTACAACTATGTACTATGAAGGGATGTTGGGCGGCTTGTTCTGTGGGTCAGGTACTTCATAGTACCAGACCCACAGAACAAGTTTCTTTTCTTCATCTATCATCCCTGCTATGACTGTATTGTGGAACAGTCTTCCCCTTATGTGTTTTCCAAGGAATAAAAGACACAGGCCTTCAAATCAAATTAAACAAGTTTCTCCTTTCCCAGACCACTACACATACATCATATGGTTCTATTGTACTATAGTCTGATCAGCCAACCTCTTTTGTGTGGGCTCAACATAAATCTGTCTGCTGAATCTGCAGGGGAAAATAAATGTGGGCATTGTGAACATTAAGTACTCTGAGCAAGAGGACAACATTTAAAGAAAGAGAATAAAAAAAGTTCTGAATTTGGTGGCATTAAGAGAATGATAACGATAGCAAAGGAATATGATAGAATGAGACAGAGATTTTTATCCAAAGAAGATCAAAAAGAGGAGATTCTAAGTTAGAAACTCTTTAATGGTATATCATTGTCGTGTTTTTGATAGCTGAAATTAGCAGTGTTTGAAGAATCTGAAATTTGAAAACGTGTGGTTTTGCATGTATGGTTATTTTAGTCGGTATTAGATAGGGTATGAAATACACAGTAATGGATTATTTACTAAGCTTCACATTGAGAATTTCACCCACCTGCTTTGCAGATTATAGTCATGGTAGTTCCTCTCCCCTGCATACCACTGTTCAGCTTCCCCAGCAAATTATTAGCAAGCTGATCTGGAAGCCTCTTAAATCATTACTATTAAGTTTGGTCCAGTATTATATTAATATAGCGACTGATCTGTGGGATAGCTTTTCTATTTATTTCCTTGAAATAAGAAGTGTTATCTCTCTATCATGTTCTGATTTAGCTCTGACAATATCACATATTTAAATTATATTTTTGTTTCTGCCCTTTATACAAGTATGAGCAAACCAAAGTTTGCATGTGAAGTATCTTCACAACCAGGCCACTTGTATACAGATGTTATTTTTACATCATGTTGATCCAGTATCCCACAATGCATAGGATACTTTGTTTTGGACATTTATAGTTTCATGCATCACTATCTTTCCTATAATGTATTTTGATACTGAGGCAGTTTGATGTGATTCAACAGCCATTATATACAAGTACACTTGAAGAAAATAATATACTTTCTGACCAATTGAAACAGCTTGCTATATCATTCGTGTTTCATGCTGTTAGAAATTGGGAAAGTAAATTGGATGTTTGTTCTGGAGTCCAGCTATAGTTTTGGCCACTTCAAGCTTCCAATGAGCAAATTGGTGGGTATTATACAGCTTTGAAATTCATATTGAAACACCTCAACTTCTGTCTATGTTGTCACTCCTGTGCAGTTTCCTCCAGCTTGAATGAACTTTGGAGTCCATTCAGTCTGTAGCAGCTTAATTCAAAACTTAATTACAACTTAATTACAACATGGTTTTGTGAAGGGTAGATCATGCCTCAGTAATTTGCTCATGTTTTATAACACAGTAACGACTGAACTTGATAAGGGTAATGGGTTTTCAGTGATTCTACTGGACCTTGCCAAGGCCTTTGATAGGATACCACATGGAACTCTAATCAGTAAACTGGAGCAGATGGGGATAGATATAGGGTTGGTGAGATGGATAGGAGGGTGGTTAATGGAGAGATACCAGAGAGGGGTTTATTCAGGAGTGGAGTCCAAAAGATGGCTTGTGACTAGTGGTGTGCCGCAGGGTTCTGTTCTTGGACCACTACTTTTCAATTTGTTCATTAACGATATAGGAAAAGATCTGAGAGGAAGTGTTCACTTAGTTTGCTGATGATGCAAAGTTGGGTAGAGCAACAGTGAGTGCACAGGATGTCAAAATTTTGCAGGATGATTTGGATAGTTTGGAGGACTGGGCTAAGGAAAATGGATGTCAATTTAATGTGCAAAGTGTAAGGTTATGCATTTTGGAATGAAAAGATTAGCAGCAGTATATCACATTGGTGGAACCGTACTCCAGGAGATTGATGAGGCCAGGGATTTGGGAGTGTTGGTGGATAGGGAATTAATGTTTAGGGGGCACATTGCAAAAGTGGCTAAAACAGCTCATCAAATCATTTGGTTACTGAAAAATACTTTAATGAGCAGAGACAAACAAGTTATTGTTCCTCTATATCAAGGAACAATAACTTGTTTGCCCTGATAAGACCCCATCTGGACTACTGTGCCCAGATATGGGTGCCAGGGTTTCTTCTTGATGGGGAGGAGGTGGAGAGGATAGAGATGAGTGACCAAGATGGTGGCAGGTCTGTGGAATGAACATTATGAGAACAGATTGAAGATTTGTGGGTTGCAAAAATTGGTTGATAGGCAGAAAAGGGGTGATATGATTGAGACATTCAAATTACTGAAGGGTTTCTATAAGATTAATCCAGAAGATATTTTTGAGAATAGGGCTGGTGGTGGGAGGACTAGGGGCCATACATGGAAGTTGGGCAAAAATGTGGTTAACAGGGGTGTTAGAGCTAGGTTCTTTACTTGGAGAGTGGTAAATGAGTGGAATAAGCTGCCAGAGTCTGTTGTGGGTGCTATGACCGTGAATGAGTTTAAGGCGAGGTATGATTGATACTGTGTGAAAGACGAATAGTTGTTCTTGACATGATGTTAGTGCCTCCCTCGATGAGTCTGTCAACTCCTTGGAGTTGCCCGTAATAATAATAATAGTAATAACTTAATCACAACATGAAAGGAACAAAATAAATAAGATATTTGTTTGTTTAGCTGCTAGTAGTTTGCTAGTTTTATGAACATTTCAGAGTAACAAGTTTGTCAATATGTAAGCATTAAATAATTAGTTATTAGTGGAAACAGTTTTAAAATTGTAGTGGACAATTTTAAAAATTGAAAAAAGAAAAGTCCTGATTTGGCACCACACATTGTGGATAAAAGGAAGTTTACAAGTATGAAATTGATCTTAAAATGACTGTCTTTAATATTTTTAGTGAATTGATGTAGCCATACTTATTGAGATTTTGGGAATGTTTCATAGTTGCTGCTGATTCCAAAAACTCTCTCTCTCTGACTTTAATAAACTTGGCTAAATGGAGGAAGGGGAAATCCATTGCTGTCCCCTCCAGTTGTTTGTATATTTTTCTTTTCTATGTGATATAACCGGTATGTACTGTATTGATTAATTCAGTTATGCCTGGAAGGAAATGGAACTTGAAAATCAAATCAGGGATCTCTCTTAGTGGTACATTAATAAATAGTGAAGCAATATTAGAGCAACAGAACTAAATATTTTTCATGAATATTATAGTCATGGTAGTACCTCTCCCCTGCATACCACTGTTCAGCTTCCCCAGCAAATTATTAGCAAACTGATCTGGTGGAAGCCTCTTAAATCATTACTATTAACATTGCCCCCAAATATTTGATATAATAGCCATTCTAGCATGCATATTCCGAGTATCAAGTAATAATTGATCTACCACTCAACAGGTCCACACAGTGCAAATTACTTGTGCCTTTAAACACGGGTTGTAACCACATCACTTTATTCCTTTTTTTGGCTTCCTCAGTGGTTAGCTATACCTCCAGTAACTTTAGGGAGGCAAGTCATCATCATTTAGATGATTTTTCGAGGTTGCGAGCTGTTGGAGGCAATTACAGATAAAGGTGGCACATTGCTCTAATGTGTCATAAAGGGTTATCTGGTTATTATGGATGCAGTTTCCGGAGACGAGCTACTTCAACCAGACCAGAGTATTATCCAACTCTATCAACAAGATGGAACCCTCTGATGTCCTGTTGCCAACTTGAGGTGCTGTGACCATAGGTTGAAAAATTTCCACCCAGACTGGACTAAGAAGGCTTAAGTTCAAGATGACTCTATTCAAGGAAACCATTGGTTTACATCTCATTAACCACAAACTACCACAGTGCTCATCATGAAATTTTGTTCTTTAATGAGTACCATATTAGCCTATAAACAGATTCTAGATGTTTGATCTGGGGGGGGGGGGGAGAGAAAGAGGAATGCAAAACTATGCCTCCAACATCAGAGAAAGACACTTACGGTAGAGGCAGTATTCTCAGTAGGGTGGAGTAAGGATTAATGGCCGCACCCTTCCATGTTTTTGATAGGGATATTGTAACTGCAGAGGTACTGAGAACAGATTTTTGAACCCTAAGATGCAGTTGGCCCAGATTTTCTTTTCATTTACAGTGCAATTGTCATAGAGCTCAAGTGGTGGAGGAGTATCTTGAAACTGAAGATATCTAATGAATGCCATAGCTAGCATGCTCACTAGACTTAAATCTGATTGGACATGTATGGAATGCCCTTAGACATCATGCCAAAGAGTGGTCTGGAATTTGTCACAGAATCTTGTAGACACCCTTATATCTAGCATAGTCTATTGCTGTTGGGCCTGCTTAGCCATTAGAGAGGATCATAGACAGTATTGATTTTATGTGACCATATTTTTGAGCTTGAACATTTTGAGTTGACTTCTTTAATGTGATATTTTTGGTAATTCTTATACACTGTGTAATGTCCCTTATACCTCTTTGATATTTCTCACTGTCTTCTCATTTCATTGTTATTCTGTTGTATACTACCATCATACCAAATTTTGTCCTCCATCACAAACTGTACAAGTTACACCACATTTTCAAAATGTTTTGTTGAGCAGTGTATCTAAAATATCTTATTTGTTTCTTTGATTGCTGCAAAATTACAGATGAACTGCTGCCAACTCCTCTTCGGTTTGTCCTCTTTGTGTTGGCCTCAACATCATAAACCACAGAATAAACCATTTTCTGTGATTTATTGTGTGGTTTATTAAGCTGAGATAAACTGCAGTCATGCAATTTATCTCAGCTTTCTGAAGAACGTGTTTATATATATACGCAGTATATATGTTATGCGCAAATTATGAAATCGCACAATCCATTAACTATATAACGTGCTTGTACAGTTCGTGGAATGTGTTCGCACAATTCATGAAATGAGCATTACATTTTCTGCTCATTTCATTAATTGGGTGCATAGTAACAGCAGCGCATGATGTGCGGAAACTCGTGATAAACTGGTGAAGAGTATTATTGTTTGTTGCTGTGTTTTAATAATTTTTTTTGTAATAGTATTAGTCAAGTGTTACAGTAAATTTATACAACATAACACCAGAATTCCTTTCGTCATGTTTAGTAAGGTTAGTTTCTCATTGGCGTGAGTTGCAGGACCCGTGGCTTATATAATATGTGATGATTAGGTTTTAATTACAGTAAATTTGTACAACATTACATCAGAATTCCTTTCGTCGTATTTAGTAAGGTTTGTTTCTCATTGGCATGAGTTGCAGGACCTGCGGCTTACATAATATGTAACGATTCATCACTATTAACTTAATAAAGTGATATTTTAGGATTCCACGAACTGTACAAGTGTGTTATACAGTTCATGGAATGAGCAAAAATGTTGCGCATCCCATGAATTGTGCTATTTCATAATCTGCACATAACATATATAGTTGATAATATATTGATATAATATATATCAATAATATATTAATGATATATTAATATCAGTAATTAATATATCATTACTTTATCATATATTAATATCTGCTCAAAACAATTAAGGAATATTTTGGTTTTCTTGTAAATTATAGTTATAAAAATAATTTACAAATGTAACACATTTATTTTAAAATATTCTTAATATACAATAGTGTAGAACACCCAACTGCATACAAAATCATGTTAAGACTTGTTGAAACGTGTCTTAGCCATATTAGCATGTGTGTGGGGAGTATAAAAGTGTGGTATATCTCATCAATATTCTGCCTTAGAAAAATTCAATAACATGCAAATTTCATTTTTTTAGACTTGTTATGAGCTTGTTGTGCTCACTTCCACAGTGCATAATTATCACTTCAATTGTAAACTTGTGTCACCTACCACCCATTATTTTGTTAAAAATGGCAGAACAACATGATATCCTGGAATCCATTGCTTGGACAGCCATTGGTCGATCAGAAGCTGGACAAATGCGGCAAGTTGTTGCTCAAGCGTGTCATGTATCTCAAAGCTTAATTTCACTACTTTGGAATCGTTTTCTGGAGACGGGAAATGTTTGAAATCATCATGCCATAGGTTTATACCCTCGAAGACCAATGGTTTGCATTCTACTTACTGGAAATCACAAAAGAGTCAGAAGAATTTGGGCACAGGAACACTGCAATTGGACAAATGAGGATTGGGCTCATGTACTTTTTAGTAACAAGTCCAGGTTCAGTCTGTAGCCAGATAACCGACGTATCTTGATATGGCATGAAAGTGGAACAAGAAATAATCCACAGTATGTTCGTGAAAGAACATCCCAACATCAAGGTGGGAGTTTGATGGTATGGGCTGGAATAAGTATAGGTGGCCATACTGATCTCTATTTTATCAGAAACCGTTCCTTAACAGCCCAAAGGTATTGTGATGAGATTTTGGAACCTATAGTTCATCCATGTGTTGCTGCAATTGACAGAATTCATTTTTATGGATGACAATGCTCGTCCACACCGTGCAAATTTGGTACAAGGGTTGTTTGAGGAAGAAGGTATTGAACAAATGGACTGGCCATTCACAAGCTCGAATTTGCTCTTGAATACCTTCAAGAGCTCAAAATTGCTCTCACAGAAGAGTGGGGAAATATCCCACAAGAACTGCTTGATCATCTTATCCGGTCCATGCATTAAGGTTTGGCTGTTAATGGACACCATATGCCCTATTAAAATTAACAAAAGTGTTTTTGGCTATTCTTGTTGTTATTCTTGTTAAAATTATTTCACGCTAAAATACATAATTTGTTAAATTGGTAATAAATATCGATTATTTAAACAATAACTCATCAATTACACCCTATCCATAAGTAAGAAATATTTATTCCATATCCAATAGTTATAATTATTTGCAGAAATTTATAGTTATCTGACAGAAACTAAAATATCCCCTAATTGTTTTGAGCAGTGTATATTAATATATGAATCTGCATTGGTTATCAGTGGATTACATAACTGATTTTGCTTAGAAAAATTCAATATTATGCAAATTTCATTTTTTTAGACTTGTTATGTACAGAAGACTCCACAAACTGCTTCTCTGCCACCTTTGTTAACTTTCACAGGAGTACAAAGGAGAAGATATGCAAGTGATGCAGGTTGGTGGGTTTGTTTGATATTTCACTAACAAATAGTTTTATCAAATTTTTACATAAATACATAGGTTAAAAAATATTCTTTGTAAACATTTTTTTGCTGTTCCTATATTCTACATTTCTTTCTCATTGCTATAACAAGTTGTTTTTCTAGGAAGTATAATAAATCAGTTTGACAAATCATATTCTTGGGTTCATTCTTATTTTACTTAAGCATAATCAAGCAGGTGTTTGCATGTGAAATATCTTTACAACTAGGCCACTTGTATAAAGAGTGCAGTTGATTTACATCGAGTTGCTCTAGTATCCCATAATGCACATCTCTCTCTCTGGCATATATAATGCCATGCATTATGAAAAGAATCAATACTTAGACCAGGTTTGAACCTAACTGCATGGAGCCTCCTTTATGCAGTGGAACTATTTTGTCTCCTTGGGACTTTACCTGAGCCTAGGTTAAAGTTAAACAGTCTAGTGAGGGACAGAAACCAATTCCTTTGCTCATTATCATAATATGTGGACTGTATTTGCATTGATGTTCTTCAAAATCCTGAATATCTTGGATTCCTCTGCTTCTGTTCTTACATTGTCACTGCAATATTTTCACCTGGACCGTTGCAAAGAGGTCACTCACTTCTGTCACTTTGCTACTGTTAGTGCTGATTAAGGTTATCCATCCATAGTCATTTTTCATTTTACTCACCACATAGTAAAGAACACTTTGGGATGTTTTTTTGGTTATTTTTTCTCAGTCTGATTTTGCCTTCCTTAGCTGTGCCTTTTACTGTTTATGAGCTTACTGATAATTTTTCTTCTTATATACTCTCCACATTTTCTTTTCTTTTTTTTTCTTTTGTCACTCTTTGCTTAAAGATACCATTTATTTGCCTGACTCTTCCTGATTAATCTTCCTGACCTTGTGTGTATATTCTGATATTGTTTCTTTCAGACGTCTTCAACCATCTCCTGTGTGGTGCTCACATCCTTCCCTTGCAGCAGTGCCACAGCACTACTTCTGGCTGCCTCCTAAGCTTGTCATAATCACCTTCCCTGTAGTTCCACAGGGAAGGTGATTATGACATACCCCTTCTTTACTGAAAATTCCATACATTTGGCAAACTCTAAGTTACGACTGTATGGTCCCTTTTCCAAGTCAGAGGCCATGTCTAGAGACCTTGACTCTAGACATATCTTTTGATGCTAACATCAGATCCGGAACTCTCAAACCCTGCATCTCTTCCATCTTTCATTTGATGTTGTTTTAAGTAATAGTAGTCATGCCCATTAAAGAATAGTTTGTAGGTGATGACACCTATGATAGAATGGTTAGTTAAACCATGTTTTCTTTGTAATTTTTGTGTGTTTCTTGGCTGGGCAGTGTCGTGTGGGATGAAAAACCTAGGTTTTCAGGAGCAGAGAACTCTGTCACTTGTGTATGAGATCAACTAATTCACCTTTAGTTAAAAAAATCATTGTAAAGGCTCTTCACAGAGCTTTTACAATACCTAGATAGGTTTAAATACCATCTTCCTAGATGGTATTTAAACCTGGGTTTGTCCAAACAAAGGGCATTCTTGCTCAACTGTGAGTTTATCGTGAGTTCTTAAATTTATTTATTCTGTTTTAAAAAAAGGAGGGGAAAAGCAAACCTTATATGGCAATCATGCTTTCTGGTCTCTTGCCAACTGAGTTCCAATCCTATTTCCATCTTTTATGCATTCAGATGGTGCATCATTATCCATGGAAATCCAATTGTCTGGCTTGATACTTTCCTCCAACTCTTCTGTTGATGATGTTGTATATGCTTTCCTTCCATTCCAGACACACGGCAGTCACATATCCCTGCCATGTAATTTTTCACCAGTTTCTAATGTCAAAGGAATTGTTTCCATACTAGTCATGATGGCAGTTCTCTGATTATTCTGAAAGTTTGAGGTAAACTCTTGTTCTGTCATAAGTTCTACCCATGGAACTTGGAAACCTCTTTGCACTAATATGCTATGGATCTACAGTTTTTGGGACCTGATTGTCATTTAAGAAGAAAAAAAATGTAGAAGTTGCTGAGAGATAAACCATACCACTATCTGATGAATGGTAAATTCTATATAACATTTTTTTTGGAAAGAAGAGAAGTGAAATTCTTTTTTTCTTCAAGTAGTGATTAAATGATAAATTATTAGGAGCCTGTGCTCCTGATATGCTCTGTAGCATATTAAAAAAAGTTCAAGAAACCTAAATAAGATTAGGATGAAATACATGTACATATGCATAACATACAGTGGTGTGAATAAATTTAACTCGTTGTTATTATAGGTTTTTAACTAGTGGCTGAACAGTTGGGGAGGATTTGATTAAGAGTATGCATTTTAATGTGTTCCAGTAAGTAATGGTAAATTTATACTATAAAATGTTTCAGAGTTGAATATTTCATTTCAACACTGAAATTAAGAAAATTATTAATTTTAATGGCATTCTTATCACCCTCCATTTTTAAAAAAATATATGTGATTGATGGAAAAGGTCTTACAGCTTGGTGTGGAGGGCATATTCTAAAAACAGAGTTAGTTTGTCATTCACATGTGATGTCATTTTGATTCCATATGGTTACTCCCATACCTTGTTGGGTTTTGAGAATGAAGCATTCTGCTAGAAGAAGTGGTAGGGTAGCAGATGTCCTTTCCACAAAGAGTTAGTTGACCATCACAAACATCCATGTCTCTGGATGTTTGTGATGGTCTTGAATCCACACCCTCTTGGCTGGAGAGGGGATATGCTAACCACTCAGCCAACCAGGCTAGCCTTAAAACAGAGGAAAATAATTTTATTAGGCACAAATTTGCATAATCATGCCAAATAATGGATGCATTATGGGGTAATATACATATAATTATGTTTTAACCTTTTTTTTATACTCATAAATTACAGTTGTCTAATCTACCAATACTGGTTTATATGATATATGATAATTAATTGGGTGACAAGAAAATTTTCAAGACTTCCAACTTTTTTTTTAATAAATAAAACAGTACATTTAAAAGTAATTAAGATCTATGTAATTTTTATTTTGTGAAATATGAAATCAATATCAAATCAAGTAAGTAATCAATTTGATTACTGAGTGATTTTCTTTAGGAGTTGCCATGTGTTTTATATTTACAAAAAAGCCCAGAAAATTCTTTTTTAATTATAGAATTGCATATAATTTTTTTCTTATTAGAAGTGGACCTAGTAGTAATAGGATCAGGACCTGGTGGATATGTTGCATCTATCAAGGCAGCCCAACTTGGTCTTAAGGTAATTTTAATTCTGGAAAGTTTTTTCACTCGATTACAAATATTATAACTTGAATATTCTTGTTTTAATCCTTTAACCAAACCTAGCAAATAAAATTTGTGCATGAAGTATCCTCACAAATAGTCTACTTGTATATAGAGGCTGTTGACCTTCCATTAGTTTCCTCAGTATCCCATTAATGCAAAGCATACTTCCTTTCAGATGTATGAGGCTGAGCAGAAGCAAGGCAGAGCACATGTGTTGTAAAGTGGATGGCAGCCAAGAGACAGATATGGAGCTGGAAAGAAATGTCATAAAGAAGGTTAATGACTTTAGATACTTCAGTTCAACAGTGAAAGAGGATGGAGAGGCTGAGAAGGAAGTGGGATGCAGGATACAAGCTGGATGGAGATGGCCGGAGTGCTGGTTAATCTAAAGGGAAAAATCTACAGGACAGTGGTAAGATCAGCTATGATGTATGCGAGGGAAACTTGTGACACTGGGGAAAAATAATAGTAGGATGGAGGCAGCAGAGATGAGAATGTGTAAGTGAATGTGTGGTGTGACTAGAAAGGATCCTCTGAGAAATAACTATGTAAGGGGAATGGTGAAACTTACGAACTTAGGAGCGAACATACAGGAGGCAAGGTTGAGATGATTTGGTTATGTGACGAGGACAGAGAACGAGTATGTAGGAAGAAAGGTCATGCAGATGGATGTGCAGCAGAAGAGGAAGCAGGGGTGGCCAAAGAAGAGATGGGGGGGAGCTAATATAGGAGGACCTGAGGATGAAGAACTTGGATGTTGAGACAGCCCAAGACAGGAGGATGTGGAGGAGACTCATTAGAAACATCGACCTTACTTAGTGGGATAAGCTGCAAAAGAAGATATTTCCTTTCAGATGTGTATATCGCTATGCCTTATGAGAATGTCCCTATCTAGACCACTTTGACCTTTATTTGACGTCTCATCAGTGGGAGCTAGATCTAGGAAGATACAAAGGTTAAATCAATGTAGAAGTCATATATTTTCTACAAACAAGGAGTAAAATGGTGTATTGTAATATTATTAAAATACTCTAGACAAAAGCTGCATACTTTATTTACTTGTGTTTGGGAAATGGATTAACAAGAACACACTTCAAGTATAATAAGAATTCTATTATAATGTCAATGTCGAATCTGTAAACTTAGTAAATGTTTAAATATTAAAGAATAAGGTTATAATATCATTTGAGGATAGTCAAGTGAAGATGCAGTCAGTTGTATAACATCTTACTTTCTGGTTATATGTCCTAACATATGAAAATAATTACTGTGATGTTCAATATATGCAGTTTTGTGGGTGAACTGAATTGCAGTTTACTGTCATAAAAGTCCAAAAGCAATTGTTGCCCATTAAACTTATGCTGATTATGTGAATATCAAATCTAATATCAAAAAGTCAAAATGAATCATTAAAATGTCTGTTATCTGAAACTTTATCAATATTTAAACACGAACCTTCCCTTTCCTAACATCTGATAATTTGAAAAAAAAAAAAACTAATCCAGCATGGAACTGAGGTAGCTGGAAGTCATTTAACTCACTACTTACAGTTAAATCCTCCTTTCCAATATAGTTCTGTTATTTATCAAGATAATTCAACTTCCAATTATGCCACCATATATCTCTTTTCCCATCAATGTTTTCATGTAATGAGTGCAATTGATACATTCACCCTTGGCATGAAGAAATTGCCTTGCATTGTACTTATCCATGGTGTAATTGTCTTGTGCTTTTTGATCACACAGGTGGGCCTGCCATCAATTGTGGCATGCACTTACTATCGAAACCAAAGCTATGTAGATGTGGGAAACAACCTCCTGTTTTTGGTGTATATAATAAGCAGTAATTAAGATAATTTTTAATGACATTCCTTTTCTTGAAAACATATTTTTTGTTAACTTTACTATATCCAATGGGATTTTTATTCACTTAAATGTTGACACTTCAGAAGATTGGAATGAAACTGCATATATCAAATGAGCCCCCACCCCACCAGTACTTCAAACTTGGTGTGTAGATATGTTGAAAGATTTTTTACTTGTTGCAAATTAAGTTAAACTTAGAAATTCTTGTTATTATCCTTTATTCAAGCGTAAGCAAACATAGTTTGCATGCGCAGTATTGTCATGACTAGGCTACTTTTATGTAGAGGCCAGTGTGACTTCACATCCTTTCAGGTGTGTATAAATCTATTCATTACAGGAAGTGTTATCACCCAGACTGGTTTAGCCTTTGTGGAGGTCTCATGGTCTGGATAGTATCCTTCCCATGATGCATAGAATTATATACATCTGAAAAGATGTGTGCTTTATATTATGGGATACTAAGGCAATTGATGGAAGGTCACATCAGCCTCTCTATGTAAAGTAGTTTAGTTGTGAAGATACTTCACATACTTACACTTGGATAAAGGATAAAACAAGAATATAACTTTTTAGCAAGTTTAAGCATAGACATTTTATTGTGTAGGCAGTAAATACCCTAAAGAAGAAGATATGTTTTCCCAATAACTTTATTCCAGAATAACTGATGAGGAAAATTATCCTAAGAATCTTTGGTTGTCACATTCTTACCTTCTGTTCTTTTCTCTGGAGAAAGAAAAGATTTCTTGTAGTTTCTGGAGTTTTTCTAAGAAAAGTCTTGCTAAACTTTAATATCTTTTTATATTTATTTTTTTTTGCAAACAACAACTTTGGGTAAAAAAAGGTGGCTCAAGATATCATGAAGTTTTATGCAAAATCTACATTTCAAAACTTGTTGATGTGTTTGAGACTTTCATATACTAACATATATGAAATATTATATTAGAGGATTTGGAATTTTCAATCATAAATGAAATAACAAAAAATATCATTTTATAAAAGTAACAATAACTATGTGCTCTGCTCTTCGTACATAACAAGATTTATTTTGATTGCTGGAGGAAAGAAAAATAAGAATAGAAACTATGTCCTTTTATTTAATGCTAGCCGTTAGTATTTACAACCAGTATATTAAATCATTGCAAGTTCAGTGAATTAATTAACATAAATACAACATATATAAAGTTTTCTTCCCAAGAAGCATCCTCCACCCATTACTCAAAGTAAGTTTTTGCTATTTTTTTTAATTTAACAAAAAACTGCAGTTATAGAAAATATGTGCTAGTTGCATATAGGCATTTACCACTTGCAGACAGCTTAGTAATTGCTTTCAGACCTTGATATTGCTACATTTAATAAAATTAGTTTAAAAAAAAACAACAACTATGACTACTGATTGCAATGTTGCATTTGTTTTCTCTTGTTTTTTTATAGATCATAGTCTTTTATAATCATGATATGAAAATTTCGCTAAGTGTAGAAACCTTTCTGCTGGTGCACAATCTTAGAGTATTACTTCTTTCCATTCATGAAGATGCTGTCTGTGATGACCTAGACAAAATATTGATGTAATGATTAGCTTAATAAATTTTGTTAGTTAATTATAATCTCTAGATGTTTGTTTTCTCCTCTAAATATCAATGAATGATAATGCCTGAGCATCCATACCAGATTAGTGAATTCGAGCCTCTAGCTTCATGGGATAGCACAAGATGTATAACTGATGTTTAAAATACATCAGCTATTTTGAACTGAATCTAACACTTTATCATTGGTTATATGCAAATTCAAAAGAGAGGTACATACTGTTGTATGTGCTACTGTTGTAAACATACTCAAAAGAGAGGCACATACTGTTGTATGTGCCTCTCTTTTGAGTATATTTCACATTCATTCTACAGAGGCCATAAATAGCATTATTAAACAGCGTAGCATTTGTTGATAACATCTGATTAGTTTAGACCTAAATAGTGGCATAATGTCCCCCTCCCCCTCCTTCATCTACAATTATCATCATCAAATTCCTGACATGTACCCTCAAGGGGTGTACAGGATATGACAGTACTACATGAAAAATTTACATTATTAATAACTTCTTATCTACAATTTTCCTCCGAATCAGTCTGTTACTTGTCAAGACTCCATCATTATCAGATCTTATATTTCTATCTACCATCGGTACTATCAACATAAGAAGCCTGGATGGCAAAGAAATGGAGCTAGCTGAGGAATTAGATAAGTACCAGATTGATATAATAGGGGTGACTGAAACAAAAAGACAAAAACCGGTGAGCAATAAATACAAAATATTATATTCAGGCAATGACAATCAAGGAAAAGAAGGAGTAGCCATAGTATTGAACACAAAATACGAGGCTATGATTGGAGTAGAGCTACCCATATATAAAAAGGGAAGTAAAACTGAATGTGAGAATTACAGAGGTATTTCCCTACTAAGTGTTCCTGGCAAGATCTATGCAAATATATTTGAGAAACGATTGAGAAGAATTGTGGAAGAAAAGCTGCATGAAGAATAAGCTGGATTCAGACCAAATAGAGGCTTTCAGGATCAGATCTTCACTTTATGACAAATAGTCGAGACAGCATGGGAATATAACAAAGATCTGTATTTAAGTTTTGTCGATTTGGAAAAGGCATATGACAAGGTGCCAAGAGAGACGCTATTCAATATAGTTATATGTTGTCAATGGGACATTATATCAAGCAATACTTAGTCTTTATTTGGGTTGTAAGTCACCAGTTAGAATTGAAAGAGGTAAAGGAAGATGGTTTAATGTTAAATCTAATGTGAGACAAGGATGTACATTAACCCCTCTGTTATTCACTATCTATATGGATCACATTATGAAGTAAAGGGATATTAAACATGATACCAAAATTGGAGATGTTAATGTCAGCTTTTTGCTTCTTCTAAATAAATCTACTACAAGTTTGCACGATTCTCTGACTAAATTGAATAACTGTTGTAATAGATATGGTATGAAGAACAGCAATAAAAAGACAAAGACAATGAAAATAGTCAGAATCATTGAAAATGTCAGCTGTGTTGTGAATGGAGAACCTGTGGAACAAGTAAAACATTTCAGCTACTTAGGCACGATTTTTTGTGAAGATGGTAAATTCAATATAGAAATAGACAACAAAATCAGCAAAGCTGGTATGGTGGGAAGACAATTGAATAAATTCATATGGAATAAGTAAGAAATTAGTCGTAACACTAAATTAGCTGTATACAAGACAGTGTTCAAACCAGTTTTAAAGTATGGATCTGAGAGCTGGGTCAGAAGTAGAATGCTTGACCAGAGACTAGAGACCGCAGATATGAGAGTCCTGAGAAAGATTATAGGCGTGAACAGATAGCATCAATGGCAATATCATATTAAAAACGAGGATATTAGAAAGAACTTGACATTGTCAACATCCAGGAATGCGTTACCAAAGCTAATCTCAGGTGGTATGGTCACGTAAACAGAATGGGCGAAGAAAGATTAGCAAAACAAGTTCTCTGCCAGGTTGGCAGCAAAACGACCAAGAGGAAGACCAAGATATAGGTGCATTGATATGGTACAAAGTGCCTTAGACAATAGAAATATAAGATCTGATAATGTTGGAGTCTTGACAAGTAACAGACTGATTTGGAGGAAAATTGTAGATAGGAAGTTAGTAATGATGTAAATTTTTCATGTAGTACTATCATATCCTGTACACCCCTTGAGGGTACATGGCAGGAATTTGATGATGATGATCTTATATATGGCACTTTGTATCATATCAATCCACCTATATCTTGATCTTCCTCTTGGTCATTTTCTTGCCAACCTGGCAGAGAACACTTGTTTTGCTAATTTTTCCTTGCCGATTCTGTTTAAGTGACCATACCACCTGAGATTAGCTCTGTTAACGCATTCCTGGATGCTGACAACGTCGAGTTCTTTCCTAATATCCTCTTTTTTAATATGATATTGCCATTGATGCCATATGTTCATGCCTCTGATCTTTCTCAGCACTCGCATATCTGTGGTCTCTAGTCTTTGGTCAAGTGTTTTACTCAAGTCAAGTAGTTTTTAAATAAAAAGACTACGTATTGCTTGATATAATGCCCCATTGACACCATATAACTGTAGTGTATTGAATAGATTCTCTCTTTACACCTTGTCGTATGCCTTTTCCAGATCAACAAAACTTAAATACAGATCTTTGTTATACTCCCATGCTTTCTCAACTATTTGTCGTAAAGTAAAGATCTGATCCCGACAGCTTCTATTTGGCCTGAATCCAGCTTGTTCTGCACCAAGCTTTTCTTCCACAATTCTTCTCAATCGTTTCTCAAGTATACTTGCATAGATCTTGCCAGGCCAGGAACACTCATTATGGAAATGCATCTGTAATTCTCACATTAGTTTTATTTCCCTTTTTATATATGGGTACTATGATAGCTCTACTCCAATCATCGGAAATTCGTCCCTCTGTCCAGGCTTTCTGAATTATGCAGTGCAGCCACTGTAAGATTCTTATACCACCATACTTCAGCATTTCTGGTCGAATATCATCTACTCCTGCTGCCTCTCCACATTTCAAGCCTTTGATGGCTTTTTCTACTTCAAGTATGGATATGTATTCCTGACTGCATGCCTGGTCATTGTTTTTTACCACTGTGGTATCACTGCTTGTTTCATTTAGCAATTTCTCGAAGTAATTACTCCATACTTCAAGGATATCTTTTTCTCCCGTTTTCATGTCACCTTTATCATATCTAACTCCTTTTACAGCACTCTTTCCTCCATTTTTAAGCTTCTTCAACAACCTCCAGAATATCTTACCACCTTCTTGATATTTATTTTCTATGTGCTTGCCAAAGTCCTCCCATGACTTTTGTTTAGCTAGTTTTACACAGTATTTAGCTTTCTTACATTTGTCTCTGTATTCTCTAAGAGCTCAAGCTGACCTCTTCTCCCCATGTGAATTTGTGCACATTTTTATATTGGAACATGGTGTTAGTAATAACGAGTCTATGTCCTGAGCAGAAATCCAACAGGTATTTCCCATTATTATTAGCTTTGCTCTTTTCTCCAAATTTTCCCAAAATATTTTTGTACGCCTGTCAATCACTTCCTGCTCTGATGTTTCGATCTCCAACAAGGACCAACTTTTCCTTTTTTATTGTGTCAGTTGCTTTTTCTAAAGCCTCTAAAAATTCCTCCACTTCTACTTTAGTAGAGCCTTCTGTGGGACCATAGGCACAAATAAGTCTCATTGTCCAGTTTCCCATTCTCATATTTGCCCACATTACTCTACTTGAGACTGCCTGCCATTCAAGAAGATTAGCCTTGTATTTAGTGTTGAATACTATGACTACCCCTTCTTTTCCTTGATTGTCATTGCCTGATTATAACATTTTGTATTTATTGCTCAGAAAGATCTCACCAGTTTTTGTCTTTTATTTGTTTCAGTCACCTCTATTATGTTGATCTGGTACTTATCTAATTCCTCAGCTAACTCCATTTCTTTGCCATTCATGCTTCTTATGTTGATTGTACAGATCTTTAACCGTGGTGATGTTGAGTTGGGGTGTGCCTTCAAAGTTGTTCCAGTAGCTGACTTTTCGCTGTTCGCTCTGGTTCCCTGGCGAAAACAACGGGGGGGATGCTTGTTTAACTGGGCGACACCCCAGCCGGCATGAAATTTTGTTATCTTGTACCATCATTTTGTAAATTGGTTTAAGCCAATAGGAATACAATTTGGTCAGCTTAATCCCAAATTGCCAGCCCATCCTCGTTCATTCAGTATCCAGGTAGATACCCAACAGGGTGCACCACGAGAAGGTGAGGATTGGACATTAGGTCAGAAGTCCTGTTCGGTTCTCTGCATTCCTTTAAAGGCTATGTGGAGGTCTCCTCTCAGTTATGCAGCTTTGACTCCTCATCTTTCGAATAGAATCATTCTGATTTTGATTGTTTCAGTGCACTAAGAATGTGGAGATTTCTTTAAATAAATGTTCATATTTAATCATATTTAAAATGACTCCTGTGGATTAAGCATACATCCCTTATCACAGAACATGGAATCCAAAGGGTTCTATGTTATGTGTCAATTCTGTGTTAAGCAGGATTGAACTAAAATTTTAGCCTAAGTATTGGTGTTCTTGAGGTCTCCTCTACATTGGTGTTCTTGAGGTCTCCAACATACTAAAGATGCATTGCAAGGCACTTGGTAAACACCCAACCAAGAAAATGTTTGGTGATCCCACCAAAATATGTACACTGTTTCTTTATAGCATTTTTGCAGTTGATGACTTTGTCCAATAAAGAAGTTAGTTTTTTTAATTTGGATTTTTTGTCATATTGTGGTCAATTTCTTTTTTTCTTCTAGAAGATCTAAATCACCAATCTTCTAGATCTAAAAAAGACAGGCTAGGTGCATTGTGCCATGTGACTTGTTACACGGTACAGTGCTCCTTGCCTGTGTGGAGTGTTTCTTGACTTCTCTCCAAGCAGGATATATATGGGTGCTAATGGATTTTACGAAAGGGAATGGATGTGAGTTTTTGGATGTGTGGAGTGAGTTTGAGGGAAGATTATGTTTGTATAAGAGGGACAGCCTACACTTGAATGCATGTGGTATTGGGAGTCTTGAAACACTAATAACTAGTATGAGATTGAACACAGAGAGTCAGGGAAACTAAATTATAATGGGAGGAATGGTGAGAATATGAGTGTAAGAGCGACAGTGTCATAGAATTGTCCTAATGACAGGAATGGGCGTTATCATTGAAATAATTACGAGGAGAGAACAATTTCAACATTGTGTTTGTCTGGTTCGGACCCATCAAACACGTGCAGAGATGTTCTATGTGTATAAGGCACAAGAGATGAATAGAGATCTGCAAGTTGTCCACCTGTGTCATGTAGACTGCAGACATGAGTTTACAAAACAACATGCAGGTATCATATTATGTCTACATACGAATGCTAAAGTTTATCGCCTTGGTCAATATGTTGGGACCTCAGATTGTAGGTATTAGTGATGTTACATGTATTTTTTATGTATTCTTTGGTATTACCTGATGTATATGTGCATGTGAGGTATCTGAATTTGTGTTCTGTAATTATCCTTAAATTGTACTTTAGTTGTAATGGAAACACTACTTATACCTCTCCTTGTATGCCTATTCAGTGCTTAATCTCCTTTGTACTCTGTGGCCGTCACTTAGATTGATCATGTGTGTGAATTAGATTAACATTTGTAATCAGATATTTGTAACAATTCCCTTGTTACAAATATCTGGAGTTACCTCCTTGTTAGGTTCTGGAAAATTTATGGAAAATATATTGCTGCGCCATCCAGAACCCTTAGATTTGAAAAGCTTCTTAACCAAGGAGCTAATTCTCAGACAGACACACGATTAATCGTTCTATTAAAATATTTAGTTCAAATTAGCTAAATTTCATGTGCCAATTCTAGTTTGCAGTCGTGGTCTCCGTTAAACAATTAAATTCCACTCGGGTTCTAATTAATAAGTGGTGCATTGGGTTCATTTATCAGGCAACTAGTTAGGTAAAATTACAAAGGTTCATTTATTAAACTCATGCAATACACTTTCACCAAATATTCACTCAGCTAAGATAATCACTTTCTTAAGTCACAGAACTTAATATAACAAAATATAATTTATATAGTGGAATCTTGTCATAAGACAATACTATCAAATCAATTGATTGTCGTTTTGTATTCTTTGATCTACAATTCCTTCTAGGCATTAATTCAATTAGCTTCGTGTACAATTATACTATAACATACTAAACATGATCGACATTTACAATACATTAGACTATGCTCCTGGAGCTGTAACACTTTGCTATTAGACTAAATACTAAAGTCCTGCCTCTTGCATAATATGAGCCTTACTAAAGAATGTTCCTGTTCACTATTATACAATAATTCTTTCTTCCACAACAAAAGAGGCTAAGGTTTGTACATTACCAGATCTTTAAGACTTCTTCAGGTTTGTTCCTCAATCTTCAATTTCTTTTACAGCTTACTTATTCTTTATCCCGACGGTCGTCTCACCTAGGCCTGGTTTGGAGCTCGCTATCATGACTTATCCTTGCCGATGTGGAAGAAAAACAGCTCTGCTTAAGTTGGTCCACGTCGTCTAGCATGACGGTCAGCTTGCGTAGATTTCCTCCGTATGCTGACGAAAATCCCACACCTGGCTCGCTACTTGGCCACTTATCTCCATCAAGACATCGTTCCGTTGGCCGGGTTCACCTACACATCTCCAGGAACAACTCGAGCTGGAGCCCTCGAGTGATGGGCGCTGATGCTGAACAGAAGAGTACGAGGAAAACTGGAATCCAAGAGAAAAAAGTAGTCGAACTGGGGGAGCCAAGCCTTTTTATATTGCACCTTTAGCGGCACCCCTTCTGCGTCACACCTTTTTGCCCATCACCATTCTTCTGCACGCAGTTCCATTCTTCTCTGGTGGACTTGGGGTTCCATCACTTAGATGGCTGATCCGACGCCTGCGGCTGTCCAGAATCGCAAAGTTAGAACTATCTTCTTTCCCCTATCTGCAGAGAGGCTTTCTATAGCCGTTGATACAAGAAGACTTTAGCCGGGCTAAAGGCTGGTCCCATTATCAGGGTACCTTAATTGAGTCAGCACCTGCAGACCACAAGAGGTGAGCATCTCTGCTGCACTGTTCTGTAGATGGTGCTTCTTTAAAAGAGTCATATCTGGTGCCTCCCCAGCATGATTGGGTAAGGGATGGCACCAGACTCCTCCCTGGGTTCGAGTATATTCACCTTTTTAGGACGAGGATCAGTGCCCTGCCCACTCGAGCCCGCACAGCTCGATGGAGTAGTGACGACTCATACTGTAGGGCTGGCTGCTACTATATACAGATATGCTGCTACATACAGCTATATAGCCCAGTGTTGCTTCCACACCCATGGGGTCCGCATGCAAAGGCATGATGCTATGGTCTCCAGTCTGAACAACTGCGTTGGAACTACATTATTGGACCTCTGCAAGTTTGCATAAGCCAGACTTAGTGATTAAAAGAGATGGTGACGTTTGGGTTGTTGATGCCCAGATGGTGGGAACAGGGTGCCCACTAGCCTATAGCCATAATAATAAAGTAAATTATTATAAAAATAACCAAGATCTTGTTAGTAAGATATAGGAGGAATATGGGGCAACCCTGGGGTTTACCAGGAGTTGCCCCATATTCTTTACACCATCTCTTTACATGGCGTATGGAGTGCAGGTAGTTATATGAACTTAAAACAGTTTGGACTTATGCAGAAGGATATAAAAGTTCTTTCCTTAAGGGCCCTACAGGGCACACTTGTGGCATGGCGTTGCCATCAGCGAATGACTATAATGATAACTAGAACAAGCATAGAGTAAAACACTTGTAAAGGCTTAGGCCTATATATCAAGTCTGGACAAGATGTCTGGATGTGATGTAAGGGTAGTACTGCCCATAACCAGTACAAAGATTAATAAATTAAAAAAAAAAAATAACTAGTGGTGTACCATAAGGAACAGCCCTTGGTCCACTGTTATTCAATCTACTCATTGATGATATTGGAAAAGACTTCACAGGCAACATACAGCTATTTGCTAATGATGCAAAGATAGGCAGGGTAATCAGGAATGCTGCTAATATGCAGTACTTGCAGAATGATTTGAATAGACTGGAATTGTGGGCATGGGAAAACGGATGTCAGTTCAATGTCAGTAAATTTAAAGTCATGTACTTTGGCATGATTAGATATCCAATGTTGTGTTATGTTGATGAGATTATGTTAGAAGAAACTGATCATGCTAGGGATCTTGGAATGTTAGTAGATAGCAAGTGGCCATGTAGCAAACATTGCAAATATAACTCGAGATAATTGCAATGCTGAAATGAACTTTGATGTATAAAAAGATAACATTGTCATTTTGCTGCTTTACGAGGCCTTGATAAGATCTCACTTGGACTATTGTGTGCAGGTTTGGTCTCTTGGTTTCCATTGTGATTCTGATACAATGAAAAGAATGCAAAGGAGAGTGTTAAAAATGATATCAGGATTGTGGAATAGTAATTATGAAGACAGATTGAGAATTTGTAGCTTGCAGACAATAGCAAACAGGAGAAAGAGGTTTGAGATGAAATATGATTGATACATATAAACTTCTGAAAGGTCATACAGGATTTCAGTTGATGGAATTTTTCATTTTATGGAGGCTGGGGAAAGGACAAGTTGTCATCATTGGAAGCTGAGAATGGATCAGGGCTAGATTTTTCTCTCATAGTGTTCATGATTGGAATGGATTGCTATTTGATGTGGTATGTGCAAGCAGCTATCAGACTTATTCTTGAATTCATTCTTGAACGAATTCAAGAATAAGTCTGATAGCTGGTGCATGTAGTATGTAACCTCCCTTGATGAGTCCCTGATTCATAATAATATGTATGTATGTGCAGTAGCTCTGAGTAGTCCCCTTATCCTCAGGTTCACTTTCTGCCGTTGCAGTTACCAGAGGTCAACCCTGGTCTGAAAATATTAAATGGAAAATTCCAGAAATAAACATTTAATGAGTTTTAAATTGTGCACTGTTCTGAGTAGCGTGATGAGATCTTGTGCCGTCTCACCTGGGACATGAATCATCCCTTTGTCCAGCTTATTTACACTGTACTGTATACATTATCCACTTGTTAGTCACTTAGTAGCTGTCCAAAAATATTAAATGGAAGATTCCAGAAATAAACAATTCATAAGTTTTAAATTGCGTGCTATTCTGGGCAGTTCACGGTTATCAGATTGACTGTCGTGGTATTTCAGTGCATGTGTTCAAGTAACCTCATTTTACTTAATATTGGCCCCAAAGCACAAGAATAATGATGCTGGTAATTTGGATATGCCAAAAAAAGATGTAAAGTGCTTCCTTTAAGTAAAAAAGTGAAAGTTCGTGACTTCATAAGGAAAGAAAAAAAAATTATATTCTGAGGTTGCTAAGATTCCATTCACATAACTTTTATCACAGTATGTTGTTATAATTGTTCTATTTTATTATTATTTATTTTGTTAAACTCTTACTGTGTGTAATTTATAAATTAAACTTTATCATAGGTATGTATGTATATGATAAACATAGTATATAGAGGGTTCAGTACTATCTGCGGTTTTAGGTATCCAAACTGGGGGTCTTGGAACATATCCCATGTAGATAAGGGAGGACTACTATATTATTATTATTATTATTGTTCCGGGAAACTCCAAGGAGTCGACAGACTCATCGAGGGAGGCCCTAACATCACGTCTGGAACAACTATTCAACATTCACACAGTATCTATCATATCTTGCCTTGAACTCATTCACGGTCGTAGCACCCACAACAGACTCTGGAAGCTTATTCCACTCATTCACCACTCTCCAAGTAAAGAACCTAGCTCTAACACCCTTATCAACCACGCTCTTGCCCAGCTTCCATGCATGGCCCCTAGTCCTCCCACCACCAGTCGTATTTTCAAAAATATCTTCTGGATCAATCTTATAAAAACCCTTCAGTAATTTGAATGTCTCAATCATATCACCCCTCCTTCGCCTATCGTCCAATTTCTGCAACCTACAAATCTTTAACCTATTCTCATAAGGTTCATTCCACAGACCTGCTATCATCTTGGTCACTCGTCTCTGGACCCTCTCCACTTCCTCCCCATCACGAAGAAACCCTGGTGCCCATAACTGGGCACAGAAGTCCAGATGGGGTTCTTATCAAGGCTCGATACAGAGGAACAACAACTTGTTTGTCTCTGCATGTTAAAGTATTTTTCAGAAGCCAAGTGATTTGGTGAGCTGTTTTAGTCACTTTTGCAATGTGCCCCCTAAACTTCAACTCCCTATCCACCAGCACTCCCAAATCCCTGGCCTCATCAATCTCCTGGAGTACGGTTCCACCAATGCGATATACTGCTGCTATTCTTTTCACCCCAAAGTGCATAACCTTACACTTTGCCACATTAAACTGACATCCATTTTTCCTAGCCCAGTCCTCCAAACTATCCAAATTATCCTGTAAAATTTTGACATCCTGTGAACTCACAATTGCTCTACCCAACTTTGCATCATCAGCAAACAAGTGAACACTTCCTCTCAAATCCTTTCCAATATCATTGATGAACAAATTGAAAAGCAGTGGTCCAAGAACAGAGCCCTGCGGCACTCCACTAGTCACAAGACGTCTTTTAGACTCCACTCCTGAATAAACCACTCTCTGGTATCTCTCTTTCAACCACCCTCCTATCCATCTCACCAACCCTATATCTATCCCCATCTGCTCCAGTTTACTGATTATGGTTCCATGTGGTATCCTATCAGAGGCCTTGGCAGGGTCCAGTAGTATCACTGTAAACCCACTACCCCTATCCAGTTCAGCCGTCACTGTGTTATAAAACGTGAGCAAGTTACTGAGGCATGATCTACCCTTCACATAACCATGTTGTCCCCCATACAATATCCCATTTTCATCTATCCAATCCTGTATTCTTTTCTTGACTAATTTCTCCAAGACCTTGACAACGATTCCTGATATGCTAATCAGTCGGTAATTTACAACAGTCTTGGAACCTCCTTTATGCAGTGGAACTATTTTCCCCTCTTTCCACTCCCTCGGGACTAACCCAGACCCGAGACTCAAATTAAACAAAATGGTCAAGGGTACTGACAATTCTTTAGCCGCTTCTCGTACGACACGAGCTGGTATACCATCCAATCCCACAGATGTATTGACATTGAGGTTATGCAATAGACTACTCACCTCCTCTTCATTCACCACAATTCCTGTATAATCTACTTTATTCGTTCTGCAATGTCACCACCTGGATGATATATTCTTGCAAAGTGCTCACTCAGTAACTCAACTATCTCAACTGATTCAGTTACCTCCCTACCATCGGCATTCTTTAAAATCATTCTGCCATGTACATTTTTCCTTTTACTTGCTACATATCTAAA
The DNA here is from genome assembly GCF_054136105.1 of Typopeltis vanoorti. NCBI lineage: Eukaryota > Metazoa > Arthropoda > Arachnida > Uropygi > Thelyphonidae > Typopeltis > Typopeltis vanoorti. The sequence goes on from NC_143560.1 coordinate 27,196,475, forward strand.
AAACTGTTTAGGATTCTCTTTAGCCTGCATGGCCAATGTTCTTTCGTAATCCTTTTTTGCTTTTCTTACCACACTTGTCACCCTTCTGGCCTACGCTTTATACCGTTCATGAGCCTGCTGGTCACCTTTCTCCTTAAATTCCCTCCATAGTCGTTTTTTTTTTCCAGCTCAAGCTTAATGGTGTTATTCATCCATTTAACCCCTACTTGATTTATTATTCGGACTCTAGGTATACAATCAGCCATTGCTTCATGCAAGCACTTCTTAACTACCTCCCATGCACTATCAACTTCTAGTCCTTGCAGTTGTACATGCCATGGCACTGAGCCAATCAAACTCCTAAGCTTGTCATACTTTCCAGCCCGATAATTCCACATGTACCCTGTCATAATTGAAAATTCTACACCTTTAGCCACCTCCCAAGTCAAGACCCTATGATCACTCTCACCGATTGGTGGCAGTGTGGTCATATTTGTTACAGCCAAATCCTCAGATGTAATTACTAGGTCAAGCACCCTCTGACCCCTAGTATTTTCCATTACATGCTGTCGCAGATAGTTATCCCTTAATAACTACATAAAATCCATTTCCTTCCTCCCTGGTGTCCTCTCCTCACTCCAATCAATGCGACCATAGTTGAAATCTCCCATAATAATCACCCTCCTTCCGCTCATTTCTTCTATTTGCTTGTGCATATTGTCACCACCATCTTTTCCATCACCTGGTCTATAGCAGCATCCAATTGTATATTTAGTTCTGCTAGCCACAATCTCACACCAAATGGCCTCAAATGTGCTCTTTTCTCTATCCTGCAATTCAACTTCTATTCTCCTTGGCTGTAGCTCATCAGCTATCATCAACAATACTCCTCCCCCCATATTATTCTCTCTGTCATTCCTGAACACACTATACCCATCAAATTCAATCCCACTAGCTATATCATCTACAGTCAGCCATGTTTCACTAATACCAATAACCTGTGGTCTGGAAGTGCCAACCATGGCCAAAAACTCTTCCTTCTTGTTCCTAATACTCCTAGTATTAGTGTACATGAATTTAAGACCCCCATTAGCCCCAACCCTACCTTGATGTCTTATATTAACTATCCCACTCTGGTTTGTTGTCCTTATTTGCTCTAGCATATTATATTCATTCTTACATTCAACTGCCTCCCTAAGGCCTGTATATCTACTCCCCCCCCTTAACAAATCTAGTTTCCCTGAATTTGCACATCCAGTACATTCAGCAACACTTTCTCAAGTCTTCTTACACCGTAACCATTCAAATGCAAGCCATCCATCTTATATAGATCCTTTCGCCCATCAAACTCACTCCACACGTCTACAAATTCCACACCACTCGTCATACATAACCCACGCATAAAGTCATTCGCAATTATAGCCCTCCTTTTAAACATTTCACTGTCATACCGTGGCAAAAGACTAATCATTCTAACTCTCTCACTCTTTTCTTTTGCTACCTCAAACAATTCATTCAGGTCTTCTATCATTTCCATTTTATCTCCTTTCAAATCATTCGTACCTGCCACAACAATCATTCCTTTCGCCCTTTCCTTTTGCTCTCTAATAGACTCAGTTACATCCTTTATGGTTGCACCAGGTTGGTACGATTTTGTCAAATCCTCTACTAACACACCTCGTACTAACGAGTCTCCATACAGCACTCAATCCTTCATTTTGTTCATGTTCACATTCATACGTCTATTTTTCCTGTCATACCTTTTATTATTGGTTGGTTCATTCAGTCGACTTTTGTTCATGCACTCTAGCTGCGGTTTTGCCCTTTCTATCACATCACACCATTCAACAACGCAATCTCACTCAATGCATCTATCTCATCTTTTTTATTCTCTGAGAAACCATTAATACTATCATTCACACTTTCTACATTCACACTCTCATAATTCTCATGTACAACCTTGCCGTTTCTTGTCATATCGCTATTTTCTTCATTCTGAAGTTTGACAAAAATATCACACTCACGATCCGAAATACACTTCAATTCCTCATTCTCCCTACATTTTCTACACACATTCAATTCTTTATTATCTTCTATCCACACTCCGACCGCACTCCGCAAAGCGTACATTTCACAGCTAGTACACTGACTCATTTCTTTTATACTACCGTTCTTTGATAAAGATGGCGAACCATCATTACTGGCCGCCATTTTCCTTCGTACAGGTGCCATAATTATTTGCAACGTGTTTTATCAAATAATAAGTTATAACACACCAAAAACACACAAACAGACGCACTAAAATACGCAAGGCAAACAAAACTACGCAATATTAAGTAATTTTATCATTGATAACTGAAAATAATACTTATCTTATCAGGAGCTTGCACGAACACTACACACTACGATATAACCTCGAACTCATGAACAGTTTCAGTTAACTACATTTTAAGTTATCAGTGATATATGTAGCTCAAATGATATTAGAAAATATTATGGATACATTTTTTAAATATTTTTTATTATTATTTTTTAACAGACAGTGTGTATTGAGAAGAATGATACTCTCGGTGGTACCTGCCTAAATGTAGGTTGTATCCCTTCTAAGGCATTACTTCATAATTCTCATCTTTATCACATGGCACACACCGATATGAAAAATAGGGGCATTGAATGTAAGTAAAATATGGGTTGCTTTTGTTATACACCCTCTGTCCAAAAAGAAACCGAACTTTTCAAAAATGAAAGAAACTAGTGGCGTCACCTGTTTTATCTTTTTGTTGTCGAAAGCGGCAACTTTCATTAGTGTTGTGTCAACTGTTTATGACATTTATTTCATTAGAAGCCGAGTTATAGTGCCAAGGGTGACAGTGTGTTTTGACGAACGGTCGGAAAATGAGTTTAAAGCAAAGAACTCCGTTGACTTTTGTGTTAAACCTGGTGAAAGTTTTACCGAAACGCATCAAATGCTTCAAAAAGCATAGGTGATGAATGCTTATCAAGTACTCAAGTTTACGAGTAGTTTAAGCCATTTCAAAGTGGTCTTGAGATGCTTGAGGATGACAAAAAGCCGAACCGTCCAAAAACTGGACTGAGCGAAGTTAACATCCAAAATGTGCATGATTTCATCAAAGAAAACTGAAATCGTCCCTGAGATGGATTGAAGATGAATTGGGGATTCCAAAATAAACTGTTCACAGTATTTTGACTGAGAGTTTGGACCTTCGTAAATTGAATTCGCGATTTGTTCCCCACAAGTTGACCGATGACCAAAAAATGTATTGAATTGAACACTACAAGGACCTGATTAAAACTGCTCATAAGGACTCAAACTTCCTTGAAATGATCGTCACTGGTGATGAAATGTGGGTTTTGAGTATGAGCCTGAAACAAAGTGCTGAGTGGAGACCACCAGAAGAGAGGCATCCGAAAAAAAAGTTGCTTGGAGAAGTCAAAAGTAAAGACAATGCTGATTTGTTTCTATGATTCCAAAGGCATTATCCACAAAGAATTTGTTCCGCCTGCCTGCCAAATGGTCAATGGTGAATTTTATCTTGAAGTTTTGAAGCAACTGATAGTGAGAATTCGTCGCGTACAGCATGAATATCTTGATGCAGGCAGCTCGTCACTTTGCATGATAATGCACCATCTCATTGTTCGAACCTTGTGAGACAGTTTTTGAGCAAAAACCAAGTTTATGTGTTGGATCACTCACTGTATTCACCTGATTTAGCACCCTGAGACTCCTTTCTCTTCCCCCAACTTCATTTGCCGATGTAAGGAAAGCGATACAACACCATTGAGTTCAAACAGCAGTAACCACGCCTCAACAGTATCCCAAAAACCGACATAAACTCATTTAACGAATTAATTGACCATGCCAAACACTGTATTGAAGCTGAAGGAGAGTATATTGATTGAAATAAATTATTTGAATAATTATAATTGGCCTGTGTTTTATTTTCTATCAAAAGATTTGGTTTCTTTTTGGACAGAGGCTGTATATTATATTATTATTAAACACTTTCCAGCTTAGAGTTATATTTCTGTATCTTCATTTATCTATCTATGCTTAACATCATAATAATCATTTCCTAATATGTATTATAAAGGATACTATGACAGCACTACATAATTAAATTTGCTCTATTATTAGCTTGCTATCAATAATTTTTTTCAAAATCAATCTATTATTTTTCAGGTCTCTGGTATCATCAAATCTTTGAATGTTTTAATTTTCAATTTTAATATTTTAATCTTCTAAGGCATGATATTAAATTGTATCAATATACCTAGATCATCTTTTTCCAGCTCTTTTTCCTGCCATCACAACAGGTTTGCTAAACTTTCCTTCTATTCTTTTAAATGACCATATGACATGTGAATGAGCTGTTGGCAGTTGTTCGTCTACAATTTTGTGGTTTAATTCATAAAATCAGAGGATCAATATAAATGAATTATTTGTTTATTTAACTGTCAGTATCTTGCTAGTTTTGTAAGGATTTTTCAATTGAAAGTGAATTAGCTGATATCACAGAACTGACAGTTTTCCCTCCTCAAAAACAGGCAAATTGGCTAGAAAAACACACACACATACACACTGCAGACCTAATATTTTGGCCTTGTACTGTAAAATTCGATGTAGCTTAGAATTTTACTAGCGCTTTACATTAATTTTTACAGAGGTCTCATCTCAAACAGTTGTGTTGTAAGAATAAACTTTGTATAAAGAATGTATTTAGTCAGATGGGAAATTAACCTGTTTAAATGTAGTGAACAAAGAATGTCTAAAATTTGTAACAACAAGAGAAAATGCTGTGTCACTGGAAACTGTATGTTAATGTTTTAATTAAGTGCATGGGAAACCTTTGTTTAAAGCTCTGTATATGTCAACCTTCAAGGTCATTCTTAAAAGGGTTGGCGTGGATCAGACAAGGCTCTGCTATCCGACAAATCGGATTTAAGTGCGCTTTAGATAATAAAGAAATAGTCGGCTTTAATATCAGATCAAGGAGTTGCACCAAATTCTTCGGGGGTCTCAACCTTTCGTGAAAGGTCCCAGAGATGGAAAAATAAAAGGGCACTGAGGAGAACATGGATAACAGCAGTTGAAAATAGAGGACACAACTATATGGCTAGGGCACGCAAGGAGTCAGAGGGAGGCAGAGAAGAAAGGGACGCCGGTCTACTAGGCTGTCTAGATCTTGGACGTTGCTGTGGAAATTACCGAAGCTATCACCCGAAGAGCGGACTCCAGCGCCAGGAAAAGAATGCATTGACATCTGAACGAGACTGAATATGCCCCGCACATTTGGACCCCTGCGCAGGAACCCATGAGTCCCAGAAATAAGCATTCCCAAACCCTGCCAACACCTTGATGAGATGACGGTGAAGCAAGACACACACTGTAGAAAGAATCTAAGGCCCGAGACAGAAGAAAAGTCTGACAACTCGAGCAGAACCTTGAATGAGGGCAAGACCCAGATGACAGAGCCTATGTGAGTTTTTTCCAATTTATGTTCTATGTTTCTTTTATGTAATCTAGGAGAAATAATTTAGATGGACTGATAAGATATAAGGTACTAGGAATAAGCAGTGTCTATAAGAAAGCCTTTTAGTTTGTTAGTAATTGGAATACGATTGTAAGATAACTTGTCGTCATCATCATCAAATTTCTGCCATATACCCTCAAGGGGGTATACAGGATATGATAGTATTACATGAAAAAAAATTACATCATTACTAACTTCCCATCTACAATTTTCCTCCAAATCAGTCTGTTACTTGTCAAGACTCCAACATTATCAGATCTTATATTTCTATCATCTAAGGCACTTTGTACCATATCAATCCACCTATATCTTAGTCTTCCTCTGGGTCTTTTTGCTGCCAACCTGGCAGAGAACACTTGTTTTGTTAATCTTTCATCGTCCATTCTGTTTACGTGACCATACCACCTGAGATTAGCTCTGCTAACACATTCCTGGATGTTGACAATGTCAAGTTCTTTCCTAATATCCTCGTTTTTAATATGATATTTCCATTGATGCCATCTGTTCACTCCTATAATCTTTCTCAGGACTCTCATATCTGTGGTCTCTAGTCTTTGGTCAAGTGTTTTACTTCTGACCCAGCTCTCAGATCCATAAGTTAAAACTGGTTTGAACACTGCCTTGTATACAGCTATTTAGTGTCCCGACTAATTTCTCTCTTATTCCATATGAATTTATTCAATTGACTTCCCACCATACCAGCTTTGCTGATTCTGTTGTCTATTTCTATATTTAATTTACCATCTTCAGTAAAAATCGTGCCTAAGTAGCTGAAATATTTTACTTGTTCCACAGGTTCTCCATTCACAACACAGTTGACATTTTCAATGATTCTGCCTATTTTCATTGTCTTTGTCTTTTTATTGCTGACCTTCATACCATATCTATTACAACAATTATTCAATTTAGTCAGAGAATCTTGCAAACTTGTAGTGGATTTATTTAGAAATATAACATCACCCGCTGGAGCATCAAACACTGACCAGGCATGCAGTCATCAATATTCCTAACTGCATGTCTGGTCAGTGTTTTTTACCACTGTGGTATCACTGTTTGTTTCATTTAGCAGTTTTTCAAAGTAATTACTCCATACTTCAAGGATATCTTTTTCTACCCTTTTCATGTCACCTTTATCATCTCTAACTCCTTTTACAGCACTCTTTCCTCCATTCCTAAGCTTCTTTAACAACCTCCAGAATATTTTGCCACCTTCTTGATATTTATTTTCTATATTCTTGCCAAAGTCCTCCCATGACTTTTGTTTAGTTTTACATAGTGTTTAGCATTCTTGCATTTGTTTCTGTATTCTCTAAGAGCACAAGCGGAATTATTTGCCAGGAACTTTTGATATGCTTTCTTCTTTTCCTTCACTTCCTTTTTAACTTCCTGTGTCCACCAGGGAGTTCTTTTTTTTCTTCTTGCAGACAACCTCACCACATGCCTCTCTAGCTGTATCAACCAAGGTTTTCTTCAACGTTTGCCACTGAATCTCCAAGGTTTGATTCCTGTTCTCAAACTCTTTCATTTTTTCTTCAATAATCTTTGTGCATTTTAGTCTACAGTTCACATCTGAGAGCTGCTCAACTTTTATTCGCTTTAAAACTTTCTTACATGTTATTCTTTTCAATATGAAATTCAATTTTATCCTGCTCAAGACTAAATTGTGATCACTTCCAATTTCAAATCCTCTGTACACTCTGGTGTCCTGCACCAGGGAGAAAACATCACTATCAACAATAACATAGTCAATGAGACTTTTCTTATTCCTTGCCTCTTTTCTCCATGTGAATTTGTGCACATTTTTATGTTGGAACATGGCGTTAGTAATAACCAGGCCATGTCCTGAGTAGAAATCCAACAGATATTTGCCATTTTTATTAGCTTTACTCTTTTCTCCAAATTTTCCCAAAATATTTTTGTTATGTTTCACAATCATTTCCTACTCTGCTATTTAGATCCCCAACAAGGGCCAACTTTTCCTTTTTCATTGTGTCAGTTGCTTTTTCTAAAGCCTCAAAAAATTCCTCCACCTCTACCTTAGTAGAACCTTCTGTGGGACCTAAAGGCACAAATAAGTCTCAATATTTAGTTCCCCATTCTCATAATTGCCCACATTACTCTACTTGAGACTGACTGCCATTCAAGAAGATTAGCCTCGTATTTTGTGTTCAATACTATGGCTACTCCTTCTTTTCCTTGATTGTCATTGCCTGAATATAACATTTTGTATTTATTGCTCAGAAAGATCTCACAGTTTTTGTCTTTTTTGTTTCAGTCACCCCTATTATGTTGGTCTGATAGTTATCTAATTCATCAGCTAGCTCCATTTCTTTGCCATTCAGGCTTCTTATGTTGATAGTGCCGATCTTTAACTCTGGTGATGTTGAGTTGGGGTTTGCTTTCAGATTTGTTCCAGTAGCTGACTTTTCGCTGTTCGCCCTGGTTCCCTGGCAAAAACAACGGGGTTCTTGTTTAACCAGGCGATGCCCCAGCTGGTATGAAATTTTGTCATGTCATACCATCATTTTTTATTTTGGTTTAACCAATAAGATTACAATTTGTTCGACTAAATCCCAAATTGCCAGCCCATCCTCGTTCGTTCAGTATCCAAGTGGATACCCAACAGGATGCACCATTTGATAAGGTGAGGATTGGACATTAGATCAGAAGCCCTGGTCGGTTCTACGCATTCCTTTAAAGGCTATGTGGATGTCTCCTCTCAGTTATACAGCTTTGACCCTTAAGCACCCTTAGCATAACAAGTTCATATCTTTATGAATAGATTAGAATTGTTTTTTTTTTATAAGCAGAGAAATAAATGAATATTCATGCTGTATAGTTTGTTTAGAATTGCAAAGGGAAATCTTTTACACTAAATTTTAAAGGATAGGTAGGGAGAGTAACCTCTCAATCATTCAATTGATGTACTTTTGTATTAGTGTAAATAAATGTGTTTTGATTATATGTGAACAGAGTGCTGCCTGATCTTTTGATTTACAATGCACTGTTCCTAAATAAACACAGACCCGAGAGTGGGAAACAAATAAGGTATTAGAAGCGTAATTTAAGTGCATATAGACCACGACTGTTTATGCTATTTTATTTGAAAGAATTTATGCTAGAGAGAGAGAGATCTGCCAGCCGTATTACTGAGTCTTATGCCAAGAAAGGAATACTCGTGCCGCAGTCTGAACAAACATATTTTCCAGTACTCCTTGGCATACGACTAGTAGTGCGAAAGGTGGAATAAATTTTTATATGAAAGAATTAGTCACTAAGAAGACACAAGATAGAGTAAGAAGTTAGCAAGGATGGAGAATAATTAAGATAATAATTAAGATATTACAATGGCACAGCTGATGACATAATAAAGTAGTAAATAATATTAAGAGGCAAATATATAGATTAAAGTTTACAATAGTAAAAAAAGAGTGTACGTTTACAGTATCCTTAGTTACTTTTGCCATAATTTCAAATAGACCGACAATTTGTTATTAGTAGGAACAGTTTTTAAAAAATTGTAACAATACGAAGAATTATAGTGCTAATTTAGCACTATTCATTGTTGTAAAGAGAAGTTTACAAGTATTAAGTTGACTTAAAACCACCGTCTCCTAAATTTTTGATAAATTAATACAGCTGGTTGATTAATAAAACATTAATAAATGTTTCTTAGCTGCTGTTGATTCCAAAAATCTCTCCTACTTGTAACAACTTCTGTAACTCTTTTGGTTTTTTTCATCTAATTCTGTGTGAAAATTGTCATAAGGTATGGTCTGCTAGTCATAATGATAGCAATGAATGTATTTCTTATATTTTCTGAATCAAATTTCAACAGAACTTCTTGTCTGTAGTAAGCCAGTTTACAAGTATGCACAATTTAAACAGTGTTATAGAGGATAGAGTTTGTCCTTAAATGAATGGAGGAGTGCTAGTTTGATATATGGTCTGAGTGTGGTGAGGAGCTAATATGTATTAATCACTTTGGATGTATTTTTAGATGTGCTCTGTTTATAAGGGATATAGATAGTGCCAAATCAGGACTTTAGTTCTTTGTATTGTTCCCACTAATAACCATTTGTTACATTGTATGTTGTGAGAAATTGTTTATAGTAGTGTTTTCTGTAGTGTACATCTACTGTATATTGTTCTTTCCATGTGATGTCCTAATTTATGCTCTAGTTTTTGAACAGATTTTCTCTTAAACATTCACATGCGTACCACAGTAAAAAATAATATTTATTTTACAAATATTTCATTTTATGTATTGTAAGACAATATTGTGAGAGTGAAGAATGATATGTAAGACAAAATATTTAAAAACTTTTACTGTGGCTCGTGTACATGTTTAATTACGGAAACTCCATAGGTCTCACTCTACAAGAAAGATTTTTCCTTGACCTCTTATCATATGCCTTCCCAGATCTACATAACTTAAATACAGATCCTTGTTATGTTAAACTGATTTCGTAATTGTTTGTTTTGAAGTAAAAATCTGATCCCAACCCATATTTAACATGAATACAGCTTATTCTTTTCCAGTTTTCTTAGCCTTTTCTCAAGTATGCTTGCATAAATTACTTACCTAGAATAATTATAGGAAAATTCCCCTATGATTCACATATTCAGTTTTATTTTCCTTTTTAATAGATGCCATTTTATAGATGATATGATTTTTTTTTTAAAGAAAGGTGATTTCCCCTTTTATAGTTGACAGCTCTTCTCCATTCATATGGAATTTGACCTTCTGACCAGTTTTTCTGAATTATGTTGTGTTTCCACTTTAAAATTTAAAAATTTTATAAAAATCATGTTTGTGCATTTCTGGTCAAATATAATAATCTGTTCCAGCTCCCTTTTCACATTTCAGAATAATGATAATTTTTTTCTGCAAATAATATCAGATACTGATTACTGTATTCCCTTTGGATACTTTCTGTCACTGCTTATCTCATTTCATAGTTTTTCAAAGTAATTACTCACTACTTCAGTATTATCTTTTTTTTTTAATTTCCTTGTTATCATCTCTGTTTCCTTTTACAGTACACTTTATTCCATTTCTAAGTTGTTGTTTTTTTAATCATCTCCAGAACATTTTGCCAGCTTTGTAATATTTGTGATATTCTTCTCAGTCTTCTTATGACTTGTTTAGCTATTTACATAGCTTTCTCACATTCTTTTCTGTTTTCTTGAATATCACGTGGTGACTTGTAGAAACTTTCAGTGTGATTATTATTATGTGACACCTCCAGGGAGTCCAAAGACTCATCGAGGAAGGATGCCTTCTCTACAACTCTGTCTCCACCACTCAATCCACCAACTACAATGAACACCAATGCCATTTACCACCCACCATCAACACTACTAGTATTTTCACAAACATCCATGCTCACAGTGGGAATTGAATCCACAGCCTTTTGGCTGGAGAGTGGATACACTAACCACTTGGCCAAACAGGCCGGCATTCTTTTATTTTATTTTATTTTTTTCCGTACATGCCTCTTTTAACATCTTGAGTACCACAAAGTTGTGATCTTTCCATTCTTGTCAACAACCTCATCATATGCCTCTCTAGCTGAATCATTGTTTTTCTTCAGATTTGCCACTTGGTCTCTAAGTCTTATTCACTCTTTAATTTTTCATTAGTGATATTTCTGTACCTTAGTCTACATTTAACCTTTGAAAGTGCCTCCGTAGCACAATTGGAAGAATGACGGTACATTGCGCCCTTTGATTGGAATAGGCCTAAGTTCGATTCTCATCGCGACGGGAGGAATCTTTATCTGGACGATTTTCAGTCGAAGGTGAATTAGCCGATCTCATACGGAAGTAGCAGGGTTTTTTCTCCCAGAAACTCTGGTATTTCATCCTGCATACAGACAAATCGCCCTTCAGAACACACGCAATTTACAGACATAGAATACCAGTTGTGGTGGAGGTGGGCAGTAGATGGCGTTAATGGAGATGATTTGTAGTAAAGGTTTGGTGTAGTGGTTGAGACAGTTGTAGGTGTCCTCTCGCGATGAGCCTTCATGCTCCTTGGGAGTGTCAGGAATAATAATAATAATAAAAAAACTGCTTGACTTAGGTTTTTTTTTATTTATTTATTTATTTTTTAACTGTTTTTTCATATTTTTCTTTCAGTGTGATAACTTTTTTTTATCCTACTTAAATCTAAATACCGATTGCTTCCTGTTTCTCCTGTCAAGGACTTCTTGCATTCATCCAAGGACTCGTATCCTTTCCTGATATTTGCATGCTTTTTGCATTAACCACCCAAACAGCCACACAGATAAAATATATTAAACATATACATTTCGTATCCACTGTATTTCTATAACATCCAAATGTCATATTGACTTCAATGGATACTTCGCATCCATGTAATTGTGGACGTATATACGTGTCAAGGCCAGTGTGATGGTTATATTAGAGTATTAACTAGAATAGCCAGCTCTTAAAACAAATCGAAGGGGTAGCAATGTGCTCTTCACTTTTGTTCCCAATGCTAACTTTTACATGGAATCTTTTGAAACCTTGCCATTTAACTCACCCCCCCATCCCCCAATGACTGAGATATATAAACAACACTTTTGCCATTTGGTTGCATAGCTCACAGGCTTTTCCTAACTTTTTACAGTTCCTCAACAATATCCATCCCTGAATTACTTTTACTGTTGATGAGGAAAAAGAAGATGCTCTTGAATATTTTAATTACAAGGCAACCAGATATGTCCCTTATGTGTTCAATCTTTTGGAAGTCTGCAAACTTAGCAGATACTCACATGCCACTACACATCACCATTCTGTCGAGAATCTTGGAATTTCCAAGACTTTTGCCTCTCGAGTAGAGTGAATTTTGTCCTCAGGACCTGCATCGCAAAACAACACATTAGCCTTACACGTTTTTGAGCAGAACAGTTACAAAAAAAAAAAAAAAGCCTCATTAAACTCCTTAAAACCACCCTACTACACTATATCCTTGCCATACATAAACAGTACAACAGATAAACTGGGCTCACTCTTTTATCCACTGTTCGTGGTATAGGGGACTTCCCAGTGATGGTACTAGCCCTTTTCATTCATCCTCTTTATGTTTGCTTTACTTCCTGTATTCTCTGCTCTAGTTCTGAATCTTTTTTACTATCCTTTCTTCCAGACCACCATTACTGGGATCCAACACCCTGCTGCCTTATTTGCTATGCAACATCTGGAAAGTGGGATCCTGTAGTCTTGCACTACTTTGGCAAGATGGGCAATCCTGGATGGCCTAGCCAGGATCAATCGACTAGTGGGCTTGCCTGCAATGGTCATTGGTGTTGCAGTAAGTTCTCTCACCCCATGGTCTTGGATTGGGATCCAAGGCTTGCTGTGGTGCTGGTATAGCATCCAGAGTAGTCCTGGCATTCCACTCTAGAGTAAGAGTACAATCATTGCTTGTCAGTCAGTGGACACCAGTAGGACTAACTACCAGATTCTGCACTTCTCTATTCACTCTCTTCAGGAGAGTATTAGGTATCTCCTATTTATTTATTTGTGGCACTGTTGTAAAAGTTTTCAACCAGTTTTCAATAAATGTAATTCTTGAGAAGATTTTGGAAAGAATGTGGAAGATAAATGTCACAAAGGTAGCAAAACATTTCAGAGGCTACTAAAACAGCTTAGAAATGGAAGATAGAAGTGAAGTATGGTGGCCTTTCCTGTATAGCTAGTGTCCACAGTATGGTCTGCACGTCCTGACTGGGCATAATGGTACTTAGAAATTCTGTCTGGCTGTCCTGCCTGTTTGGTCATAGTAGGACAGCACTTTTTTTTTCTTCTTTTTTTCTTTTTTTTTTTAATGTGGCTTTCACCCACAAAATACTTCAATAAACCTATAGCACATACTTTGGGTAGTCTGAGGATTTTTTCCCCACATTTTTTATTAATTTAATTATTATCATTTTTTTTTGTATTTTTTCATTTATTTTTTATATAGTCTGGAAACCCTGCTCCAGAGACCAAACATGGGATGTTTTCAAGCTACTTTAGGCCTTCAGTAAGTGTAGCAATAGTCTCATACTGGGTGATGAAAGTCCTCCCACCTGAAGGTCGAAAATGACTTTAAATCTCAAGCATCCATGCCTGTAGCAGGATTCGAATCTGCAGACTGTTGGTTGGAGAGCAGATATGCCAACTACTCAGTCAACCAGGCTGGCACTGCAGAGTACTTTGTGTATAGTAGGCAGATCTAAGGACTCCAGTTGGTCTTTGGTTGAGTGGGGAGAGCAGCAGATAATGGATACCAATTTTTGTATGGTTTGTAACTGGTCAAATGGTTTATCTTTGCCAGCTTATTCAGAAGAGCCTCAGATATATAGGACAATGACAGATTTGGTGCCTGTGTTTTAGAGGTGATGGTTGTGGTATTGAAAATTTCTGATTTGGTAGGGATTATAGACATTGGCTAAGAAGGTGTAAATGTAATCAAGTTCAGTAGCGATAGCATTGCTATCAGAAGAAATCAGTTTTGCCCTATTGAAGAAGGTTTTTATAATTTTATACTGTCGGGAGGCAAAATGTGACTATCTGCATAATAATAAAAATTAGTAATGGAATGACACGTAAGGAGAAAATATTTATCATTTGCAGAGTTTTTAGCTAGGTTTCCTAGCAGTTGTTAGTGCATACAGATGATAAAAGATAAACAAAATAGAACAATTAACCTGCAAAAGTATATGTTATTAATTGCAGGAGGATAACTCTATCTACAAGTATTAGAATTCGAAGAATAAGTAATTATTAATTCAAGAAACACATAGGAATGAGAAATGTAACTCAGGATGGCTTCCCAAATTTGAGAAATTTTAAGGCAGTGTACTTGGAGGGAGAGCTGATTAAGAAAAGATTCAGAGTATTGGGAGAATGATGAGGATTATCTGGGATTCAGTTGGATTGGTGAACAGTTTGTATTAAATAACTAAATTACTGATAACAAACATATCAGCTTCTTTTCCAGCTTAGTGTGTAAAGTTGAAGGGAAGCCAATCTGAACTATAGATGTTAATTACCAAAGAAGATTATATGACTATTAAGGTAATTAGACTGTATGTGATACTTTCAGAGATAGTCAAATGAATTGGTAAAGTCATTATAGTTAGGAGATTGGTAGAAGTAACAAAGTGGAGTAAGGAAATCTTGAGCCAAAGAGATCTATAAAGGAGATTCCAGGTCCATCAACCTTTGGTATTGGATATCAGACGTGACAAAAGTGCAGGTCTTTTTATGAAAGGCAACTTGAGAGACATGAGGAGGAAAGGTTTAGGTGAGGTGAGATACTGTTTCAGAAGATGCCAGTTGTGGTTCTGTGATGAATGACATGTTGTGTTTGGATGTCTGTAGGTGGTGGTGGTGCACACCATTGATGTTAGAATTAAGACCACAGATGTTGATGAAGTCAGTCTGGAAGTTTTTTTATTGCATGGAATTATATATATATATATATATATATATATATATTTTTTATTTATTTATTTTTTTTTTGAGTGTCTGTGTGTGTGTGTGTATATATATACATACACAAGGGGGGGGGCTGAAAAGTTCTAAAAACATAAATTATATTAAAGCAACTGATTTAACCACAAGAAAGAACATATCCTAAAATCTTTTAACCCCCATGTTTCATCAAACTGTAATAATTTGTTCTTTTTCTTTTAGGATATATAAGAAGATGTCAGAGGTTTTGAAGAAATTCGAAGACAGAGGTGCGAATCATCATCAAATTTTTTGTGCTGCAAGAAAAGTCCACAACTGAGATTCACCAAACTTTGTGTGAGCCCTTAGGGGATTGTGCCCAGCATATCCAACAGTTGCCAGATGAGTCGTCAAGTTTAAAACTGGGCACACTGAGACAACAGATGTCCCTAGGGTAGGAATATCCGTGGAATGAGTTTGGGATCATTATCCACCAACATCTGGACATGCAGAAGCTCTCAGCATAGTGGATCCCCAAATATTTGAATGCTGACCAAAAGAGAGAATGTGTGCTGTCATAAGGGATTTTATGTCATTTTGAGAAATCAGGTACAAATTTTTTGATTTGCATTATGACTTTTGATGAAGCATGGAGACAACGGTTTTCATGGCCAAAGAAGTTCTGAACCCAAAAGTCAGCAGACAAAGTTCTTGCATTGTCTTTTGGGATGTGATGGTGTAATCCTTAACAAGTACCTCAGAAAAGGTGAAACTGTTATTTTCACCAGCAGTTTATTCAACAGCTCTGAAGGAATTGAAGGAGGTACTAAAAGAAAAATGTTGGAAAGATGTTGCACGAAACTGAGCAGAGCCTTGTTTTTTGCAGGACAACACATCTGTTCACACTAATCATGAAACCCAACAGATAACACAACTTGGGCTTTCAATGTCTGTCTCATCTACCATACTTACCAGACTTGGCCCCATCTGACTATTTACTATTCCCAAATTTAAAATAAAAATATTTGAAAGAACAAAATTTACCACAGATGATGAAGTCATATCTGCAACTGAGGACTGGTTTGTGCAACAAGGGAAAAACTTTTTTCTCAGATGATGCAGCAGTGTTGTAACAAGTGTATAACATTTTGTAGGGGAATATATAGAATAATGTGTAAGTTACATTGTTCTACCTCAATTCCTTTATGGTGATTATCACAACTTTTCAGCACATCCTTGTGTATATATTGCAATTTGTTGGTGCATTTTTGTTATTTTTAGAGATTTTTCTGGTTTTTGTGGTAGTTATTTTTTGACTGCAGGGACTGGAATATATTATGTTGTCTATCATAATTGCAAGTAAAATAATGGGAAAATTTTAAAAGTGGGGACATGCAGCTGAGTTCAAGAATTTGGTGACTCTACTCCCCCACACACAGAGTGCCCAAACTCCAACCATGGCCTCAGATAGTGCTTCCTTCAAGCTATACTGGCTCCCTAGTTAAATAATTATGGTGTGGACAGACTGAACAGGGAGGCCTTCATCCTCACTATATGTGGGAAGAAGGGGAAGGGAAACAAATTGGAAACCCTCTTCTAGAAACAGACATGGTAAAGGCCACATCATGCCTCTAATAAGCAAGGGCGGTGGTGTTTCACCACCCATGAAAGACATCTAGAGGCCATGGTGGAATTTCCTCCAACTATGGAAAGTATGCTTTTAAGGCAGCATTTCACTAGGTCCCATTTGTGAAAACATGTCGTACCAAGGGAAGGTGGGGATGACTTGGCTGGGAGAATCTATGTATTGTATGATCACCAGCCCTTAATGTTAAAAATTAATAAAAAATAAAACTTTACCATATTTTAGTAAGGAAACAGTCATTTCGATTTAAGTTTTATTGGTGTAGTAGCTCTTGACATTACATAGGAGTGCTTAGATTTAAAATGACATCCATGTAAAATTCTGGTCTTTGGCCAGAAGATCCTGTGTCCCGTATTGGCTCTGTGCTTACTCAGACACACATTTGTGTGTGTTTGGGGTGGGGTTCTTATAGAGGATGTAGGATTGATGTTCTTGAAGTCTCTTCTTGTTGGAATGCTCTATTTGTCCAAAGTATGAAAGAAGGTAATTACAAGGAACTTGGCAAATGCCTGCAAGGGAAAGAGGAAACTGTTTTATCCTTGGTGATAACATAGAGGAAAGTTTATTGACAGAAAAGAAAGTAGACACAAAGTTATTTTTTTCAGGATCATTGAAATTGGTTGTGAGTTTTCAACAACATAGAAGATTGGAATTCTGTGTACAGAGTTGGAGTTCTTAGGAATAGGCTATACATTTCTGTGATAATTTTCTTTGGGTTGAAGCCATTTTGCTGGATAATTTCCTGCCCATAAATTCCATGTTAAAACAATCTTCTCTTTTCCTCCCAGGTGTTTATCAGGTGCTTTGTATTACCTTCTTTCATATATGACATTCCTACATTTCCTGTAAGAAATTTCACAAGTCTGGTCTAGCTTAGCATGGAGTCAACATAGAACCTTAGCATGGACCATAGAATCTTCTGGTTGAAGACCCATCTTTTATGCAGTGCCATTTTAAATTTCAGAACTTATTCAAAGAGGAAATTCTTAAAGTGCTACTTTACTACCGAGACTTGAATCAGAGTGGCCATGTTTTCTTACCAAAAATATGGTAATTTTATTCTTATTAATTGTAAATGAGCTTATGTGTTATACTAACTGTACCATACCACTTTAACACATCGCTTGTATCACATTTGTAAAAAAGCATGATCCATAAGCTTCATATTGAAATATTTATTTATATTCATTAGTAATAAACCTTTTTGCAGTTCTGTACCATATTTTGGTGTCTATGGCACAGACATCTCTTAAAGGGCATTAATGACAAAGGCTTGTCAGAATTACTACTGGAAAGTTTTATATGGTTCATTTTTTTTTTTTTTCCCAAATTCTTTGTTTATTATTTTATTTGAAGCATG
Source organism: Typopeltis vanoorti (assembly GCF_054136105.1). Taxonomy (NCBI): domain Eukaryota; kingdom Metazoa; phylum Arthropoda; class Arachnida; order Uropygi; family Thelyphonidae; genus Typopeltis; species Typopeltis vanoorti. The sequence continues at coordinate 27,214,464 of NC_143560.1, forward strand.
TGTTTGTATTCCATACATAAATTTGCCTTGTATTCTACTATGACCACACTATGACATCATCATGATATGTGATGCTTCCATGTTGACAAATCATTTTCATTAAGCCATTTGGATGGATGGATGGATGGATAGATGGATATATACAGGTATCCCTCGATTAACACGGTTAATTAATCCCTCGATGTTACCGCATATATTAAAATTGCGTTAATCAAATCTAATGATGGTAAAAATAACAATTCGTCCATGATCGATTACTGTATTTATAATTCGTTTTATATGGTACTCTTTTAGGAAAGATAAAAAATGAATGCAAAGTAAGCATTTAATAAATACTTGTACCTACATTATTTACTGCAATTATTTTTATCAAAAGAAGTTATCAAGAGTCGTTTGAACAGTTTTAGTTTTTTTCTTATCGGCATAAATTCTACGATAACAAGCAAAATGATTCTACAGACCCCAGCAAACAAGCAATAAAACAAAGAAAAAACACTGCAAATATAATACATGATGGTACAAATTCAGAAAATTTCATTTCCTAATATAGAGACTACAAGAGTCATGCCGATTATATATAGCAACTAAAAGTTTCGACAGATGCAAGCGTAAGCAACCTTATGGGCAACTCGAAGTAAAGGTGGAGTAAGCTTCAGGTCACTTTCCTGTGTATTTTCCATAATGTAAAGCACATCTCCTAGAGGACATGTATGATAAATAATGTCAGTAATACATGATGTTTATTTATTTTCAGTTACAATCTAGAAATTATTGAACAAAGAATAATATTAAAAAAAAAAAAAACTAAACCATACTATACTGACATCGGAGGTCGCGGTATCTCAGATACAGTTTACTGTCAAATATCACAAACCTTTACATAACGTGTTAAACCAAACTGACAGCAAAAACAGTGCTCAATATCATTCATAACATATGGCATAACTACTTATGACCTCCAAGCTATACACTGAATTGTGTAAGAATATTTATATATATTCAACATTTTGCATGTATCTGTCAGATCAGCTGTGAGCTCTGCAGGGTTAAAGGTGCATTAATCAAAACTCTTGCCGCGTATATCAAGGGATTGCCGCAATTAATTTCGCAGCGTTAATCAAATCCCGCGTTAAGCAAGGGATACCTGTATATATATATGTGTGTTAAAGTAATAAATCCGGTTATTAATAATTACCGGTTAAAGTGAATAATTTAGTATTAATCACTTTGACCAGTAATTATTAATAATTCCTAGAGGAGTCTGGTAAATATAATAAAAACATGTTTATAGGTTATATATATAGGTTTTCATTCTCAATAGAAATTATAACAGCTATAATATTCCGGTTATCAGTTAGGTTAGTTTATAATGAAAAAAGTAAGGAAAGTACTTCTTTTGCAATCAAGAAATCAATTATAGAATGAAAACCTATATAAATTAGGTACAAAATATTCTAAATTTAGGTGGTCAAAGTTTCCAATATTGCAATTGTACAGCCTAACCTAACCTAACCTAACCTAACATAACCTAACCTTTATCGGTTAGGTTAGTTTATAATGATTTCTGATTTCATTGAGCGCAAAAGAAGTACTTTCCTTATTTTTTTCATTATAAACTAACCTAACTATAATCTTATAATAAGATATTTATCTGCTATCTTTTCTTTTATTAAATAAAATATTTTTTATGAAACATGTTTTTATTACATTTACCAGACTCCTCTAGGAATTATTAATAATTACCAGTCAAAGTGATTAATTCTCATAAATTATTCACTTTAACCAGTAATTATTAATAATAACTAGATTTATCACATTAACCGTAACATATATATATATAACGACTTGTAGCATTCTTATGAACATTAATAGGGCATATAGTTCAATGCAAAAGTTAAAAAATAAAACAAAATAAAATTGAGAAAAGGTTGGTGATAGTCCTTTGTAAATTTGCTAACCGTATGATGTTTTAATAAGCAGTTGCATAGTGCTTATTAACAAAAAAAAAAAAAAAAGATGCATAATAAGTGAATGCAGTTTGTGCCATTCAAAAAAATACTAGGAATTTCTCTGACAAAAGTACAAAACAAAATAATTTTATCTTTATAATTTTTACACCATTTTTCTGCATTTTAAAATTTAAAAGTTTCTTTCTTACAACTTCATCTATATTTGACAGGCTGACTTTCATAAGGTGAGAGAAGAGCATAAAGACTATAGGTTCCTCCATTCAGATAAGTTGGTATCTTACTGACTAATTGTATAGAACAGTGCTGCTACAATTGTTACCAATTTGAGCTCTTTTTTTTTTTCCAAATAATCCTGCAAGTTATTGTTTAATTGTTCTTACTGAAATATAAATAACTATATATCTGTTTACCAGATATTGAAGTTATCGTCTACAATTTTTTATTTATTTCATATCCAAACACAAGTAGTAAGTAAGTGGTACAACATGATTTACAACAAATTAGGATACATTACAATGAGATTAGCTTAGATTTAGTAGGTGAATTATACAGGGAATAATAATTAAATATGAAATAAAGGAAACTATACATAACTTATATACAATAAACATGGTCAGATGTTCCTCCAGTACCTTGCACAATCAACTGCTCTTTCTGTGCAGGATATAAGGTCCTCTTTTGCACAAGGGGATGGAAGAAAGGGACAAGAAGAAGGTGTTCCATGGACTGGGTTGTCCCACACTCACAATTGTCTGGGCCAGTGAGGTAGCTCCATTTGATGAGGTTTTGTTTGCAGCGTCTTGTCATCCGGAGCCTGTTTAGGCTTTTCCAAGTATTCCAATCCAAGTGGGCACCACATGGAAGATGTTTGGCTGTTGGAATACCAGTATTATTTTCAGATATAGTGCAATCCATTGTTGAAGTCTTGTCTCTGGGAGGTTTTTAGGTAGTTCAACAGTTGTCAGGAAGCTATGGCGGGATCTTAGTTTTTGGGGCACTGCAGTCTGGCTGTACAGTGGGTGGCATTCATCATTCATTTGTCTGCTTCTTTCATCAGCTGAGAATGCAGATCTTCAAATTGAAGGGGGTGCAATACCAGCCAAAATATTCAGGTCTTTTAGTGGTGTTGGTTTCAGGCATCCTGTAATTAAGCAGCAACTTTCATTCAATGCTGGGTCAAGTTTTTCAGCATGGCAGGATCTAGACCATACTGGGCAGGCATATTCAGCAGAAGAATAGCAAAGGGCCAAGGCAGAAGATCTCAGTGTGCTAGGGTCTGCACCCCATTTGGAGTAAGTGAGCTTTCTTAGTATGTTGTTTCTTGCATTCACTTTTGCCTTTGTTTTTTCTATGTGGGTTTTATATGAGAGGGTGCGATCGAGAGTCACACTGAGGTAGATTGGTAATATAGAACATTTCCAGGAAATGTTCTATATTAGAGCCTTCCCAAGAAATCTGTAGCTTCCTGTTGGCTTCCTTATTGTTAAGGTGGAAAAGGCCAGTCTGGGTTTTCAAGGGGTTTGGTTTTAGTTGATTGCTGGTATAGTATGTGGTTAGACTATTTAAGGCAAGTGATAGAGTAGTTTCAATGGATTTGAAATTTTTTGCTGAGTAGCTATGGCAAGATCATCAGCATAGATAAAATTTCTAGTTCCTGACAAGATGGGGAAATCATTGACGTAGATGTTGAAAAGTAATGGTGATAACACACTTCCCTGGGGGAGGCCATTTTTTTGGTGGTGCCAACAGCTCTTCCTATCCCCAAGGTCCACGTAAAAGCGTCTGTTTTCCAAGAGTGATTGGATCAGGAGGACAAGGCGATAGTCTCCAGTTATTTTGTATATTTTATTTCTGAGTGTGAGATGGTTTATGGTATCATATGCTGCAGTTAGGTCTACAAAGACTACACCTGTGGCTAGTTTTTGCTCATAACCATTTTCTATATATTGAGTGATGTTGAGAATTTGTGATGTGTAGGATTTGCCTGGTCTAAAGCCAGCCTGCTCAGCAATAAGATGGAGTTCGATAAGGGGTTGTAGCCTATTTAGAATTAATCATTCATAGAGTGATTAATTCTGAATAGGCTACAACCTACAATGAACTCAGGCTCTGAAATAGCCTGAGTTCATTGTGAACTGAAATAGGGCTGAGATATCGGGAGGAAACTTGGCTTGGATGAGCTCTATGGTTTCTTTGAGTGGGACATTAGTGAATAGGGAGGAGACATTAAAACTGACCATTATGTCAGTGTGTTGGAGTGAGAGGTTTTCTATACTGGCTTTAAAGTGGGCTGAGTTTTTTATGTGTGATGGTATGTTGCCAGTATAGTGTGTGAGCGTTTTGGCTAAATGTTTGGCTAATTTATATGTGGGGGAATCAATGCCATCCACTATGGGACATAATGGCACATTTTGTTTATGTATTTTTGGGAGTCCATATAATCGGGGGGGGGGGGTCTAGAGTTGTAAGGTTTTAGTTTGTTAGTGACTCCCACAGGCCAAGAAGTGACTTTCTTAAGGAGTCTGTGGAGAGTTCTAATCTGAAAGCTGGTAGGATTATATTCAATAGGGAGCTAAGTGGTACGGTCTAGTACTAAAGCATTAAGCTTACCTTTGTAGTCCTCACACACTATACTGGCAACACACCATCACACATAAAAAACTCAGCCCACTTTAAAGCCAGTATAGAAAACCTCTCACTCCAACACACTGACATAATGGTCAGTTTTAACGTCTCCTCCCTATTCACTAATGTCCCACTCAAAGAAACCAGAGAGCTCATCCAAGCCAAGTTTCCTTCCGTTATCTCAGCCCTATTTCAGTTCACAATGAACTCAGGCTATTTTGTTTGGCAAGGAAAGTTCTACAAACAGATAAAGAGGACAGCCATGGGTTCACCACTTTCCCCACCCTTGGCCAATTTCTTTATGGAGACCTTTGAAGAGAAAGCCTTAAACTCCGCCCCACAAAAACCCACTATTTGGCTTTGTTACATGGATGATGTGTTTGCTATTTGGCCACATGGCTCAGACTCACTCCACTCCTTCCTAACACACTTAAACAACCAACACCCCCAGAGTCCAGTTTACCTTAGAAAAAGAGGAAAACAACACTCTCCCCTTCCTAGACACTTTAATCACCCGCCAGCTTGATGGATCTTTGGTTTTTTCTGTTTACAGAAAACCCACCCATACTGGCAGATACATTCACCAATATGGGGTTACAAAAACACTATATAACAGGGCAAAATTAATCTGCTCAGATGACAAGGCCCTAACTACCGAACTAAGCCACATCCACAACACTTTCTTAGCCAATGGCTATAACCCCAAAAAAATCCCAAAAATACAAAAACCAGTAAACCACAACCCCTCTCCCCCCCCCCTCCTCCACAATAAAGATTACACCAACTCTACACCATCCCCTACATCCAGGGCACCTCTGAGAAAATAACCAATATCCTCAGAAAATATGACCTTACTTCTTGTTACAGACTATATAAAAAGTTGGCATCCCTTATCCGCTCTACCAAAGACCAACCACTTCCCCTAGACCTACCTGGTGGTGTATACCAGGTCCCTTGCAGATGCAAATTGTCCTACTTTGGCCAAACAGGCAGAACAACAAATATCAGGATTTCAGAACACAAAGACTACATCTGGTTTCACCAGTACAGCCGCTCTGGGCTGGCAGACCATGCCTTAGATACCCACCATAGAATTTGTTGGAAGAAAACAAAAATAATACACCGCAGCAAGTTTAAATACGAAAGATTATTCGAAGAATCTTCAGCAGCTCTAAAAAACGTTCCTAACCTCAACAAATTTGGGTGCATGAAACTACCCCGAATTTGGGAGACCTACATTTTGAGAACTTCAGCCCAACTGCCAAGACAACCAAATTAGCCTGCCAGAGGGCACCATTAGGACTTTAAGAACAATATTAGTTTCTTGCTTTCTTCCTCATTTGCTTTTGTTAGTGCCTGCGTGCACATACCATATCTTTATGTTCCTGAAGATGGCAGCGTGACGTTGCCGAAATATAGAAGTTATTTATTAAAGTTATCTTTAATTAATATACTTTATATGCGTTGTTAATTCCGTAAACTAATTACCAGTTATGTATGACCAACGTATAAGCCTTGCTACTAAAAATATAATAATATATACTATATTATGCATACAATAAACACTGTAACTATAAAATAAACAATCTAAAAACTTACGTAAGCATCTTTTTCGCTTGTCCTATTATAATTACGTAATAGTAAAATAGAGGGGGGTCGATAAAACATCAAGAAACTCTTGAAGGGGTCGACAGTCAAAGAAGTTTGGTGACCCCTGTTCTATTTGAACAGTAATGATTTAACAGCTATTTCATAAAACATATGGCAAGTAGAATTTTAAGTGTTTGGTCATTTTCCTTGGAAATCTTTTGTATAGGAAGAGGAAAAAAGTTTGAATCTTGAAGGAGAAAGAAAAATATTTTTTTATGTAATTTTTTGAGAAGCATTAAAGGAAAAACATTAGACAATATTTAAAATTGAGGATTTTATTATCCAATTCTGGTCTTTTCATATCTCTTACTATGAATTTGGAACTCTATGGTTATTTTCATGAATTTTGTTAGAGGAAGTGGTTTTTAGGATAGGGAATTTTTTTTTGCTGAAGAATAAAGAAACTGTTTCTTTCAAGAGAAGTCCAGATGCAGTTAAGAAACAATGTTCTTTTTAACTGGTATATTTTTTGGCCTGGATAAAATGTAATTTGTTTAATTATTATTTTATTAGATTTTTTAAGATGAGTTTCTGTTGTGGTTAAAGTTCAGAATATTGTATATTTCTTTTAATGTATCTTAGTAGTATTAAAATTTTTTTCGTTTTTGTAAATAGAAATTTGAAGACTCAATTTACTTAATTATTGAGGAAGTTAAGATTGATTTTTAGGAACAGAAGAGAATTATCAGCAAAATATGTATATCTAGGTTCTCACTTGTGTACTTAGTTATAGAAATCTTGTAATGTTTTTTATCAGCTGTTGTTTTTATAATATTTTTCTATTAATCAATTTGTAATATAGTCTTTAATATATGATCATTATTCTCTATACTACTTTTAGTATTCTTATTAATCTTTTCTATTCTATCTTTACACTTATTAATTCTTACTATTTTATATTTCTCAACTTTAACTTCCTATCCTTTATTAACTTGACTCTACTGGTTAGTGTTTTTTCTGATACTGGGAGAACTCTGGAAATTTATTTAGATTAATCGACTGCACCACCAGTGCTCTCCTTGTGGTATTATATATAACTATATTATCAGTAGAGTCCACTCTGAAATTATCCTAAAGCTTATCTTTACAGTTGTGACTAACATTAAATTCCTTTGCTCACAGGTTCGTGTTTATTTTGAAACAGTGCATTATATAAAGATCAGGCAGCACACTTTCTAAACAAAACAATCATGTTTATTTTAACTAACTATAATTATACAAAAACATACAATAGGAAAGGGTTCTCTCCAAACTCCACTCTAAGCTTAAAACTTCACAATTTAACATTTAGAAAATGCATGGAGTCATGCAACATATTATATCAACATTCAAAGAAGCTATCAGCCCTTCTCAATTCAAGGAATATCATGCTAAATAATTTATAACAATTATGGTTCTCTCTTAACTCTTCTCTAAGCTTAAAACTTCAGGTATATAACATTCAGAAAATGCACAGAGTCATGCAACATATATTATCAACATTCAAAGAAACTATCAGCCCATTTCAATTCAAGTATTAACATGCTCCATAATTTATATCAATTAAATCTAATTATATTTGGGAACAAACTATTCTTAGACTACTTGCCAGTCCTGAACTATGGCCAATGTTAAGTACAATAAATGTCCCATGGATTCTTAGTCACTTTCACACATCATAATCAAACACATTAAAAGTTACTCACCTATCTTCTTTAGCACTATTATACACCCTTTCCTAGTTCCTTCTTAGGTTCCTTTGGCTTCCCATCCGTTTCAGGTTTTAACTTCCATGCAGATATTCTGTCGTTACCGGCATTTCACTTGTATGGCTCGCGGGGCCTGGAGCACATTTCTCCCAATGTCTATGAATCGGTCGAAGGGATCCGACGATCGAGGCACTACACAGACTGTCCTGTTGACAATGCATACTGGTCCTGCTTCTCTTCTCCCTCAGTAGTTTCACGGCTCCCATGGCCGTCCCTCGCGGCCTTCAACTGGACACGATAAATTGACTCGATCTGAAGTTCTCTCCTCTATTCCCTCTCTATTCTCTGTGTCTTTTCTTCATTCTTAGATGACCTTTATACAATTTCTTCGAATCTCTGGACGAAGGGTCGAGGCCCCCAAACATTCCTGTGCAAACCGTCTTGACCTTCACGTTAAAGTTAACTTTTATTTCTTCCTGAATACATACACTTAATCCTATTTACAAAAAGCTGAACTGCTTCACAACTATGCTGCCCCTTTTACCACCGTCCTTGAAGGTGGTACAGGCTGACTCTGTGCACATTAAAAATTACTTACTTTGTATACAATCCCTACATCAGTGCTATGCCGATTTCTAACGCATTGCCCTTGAATCTTATATTTAAATATTTTCTGTTTTGTACATTCTAGCATGTTAATTCCTTGGGATTAAACTCATGGGCTTTTAAGATATTTACATTGTTAATACAAAATTTCTTAGGCTTGTTTAAGAGATGCGACCTCTGTAAAAGTCAATGCAAGATAAAGGAAAATTTCTACTACATCGAATTTTACATAGGCCCACCCCTTCACTAAAAAAAATTTAGCGAGAATGTGAATGAATTTTTTTTTTTTTTGTGTGTGTGTTTGTTTGTCTGGTGCTCGTTCTCTGGGGTGGACGTTAACTAGTTTTGTTAACTTTCCTAGATCTCTGGAAATATCTCACTTGATGGAACTCTCTTCTTTCGGTATTTTCCAACCTACTGTCTTCTCCTCTCTTCCTGGGATATTACTGGTATCTCTGACTTGATGTTGTTTAGGTCATTACTTCCTCTCCATACTCGACTTCTAGGTAGCCGTAGGAGTCAACTTTCATTTGTGAAATTGACGAGAGGATGTCTGTTGTAGTTCCTATAATCCTTTTCAATAATGTTCACCTCTACGGTATGATTCCTGATTTCTTTCTCAGGCTCCTTCTCTTCCTTCCGACTGTCTGCCACCTTAACACTAGAAATAAGGTAGGCTTCATTCAGAACCTATCCTGAGGATGATCCCTTTCTATTGAGGAATCTGGCAAGGTCTCAGTGTTGTCTTTGCGACACACATAGCTTCATCTTTCACACTAGAAATAAGGTAGGCTTCATTCAGAACCTATCCTGAGGATGATCCCTTTCTATTGAGGAATCTGGCAAGGTCTCAGTGTTGTCTTTGCGACACACACAGCTTCATCTTGCTTATTCTGAACCCTACCTTCATCTTTGTACCTGTTTCCCTGATCCCTTCCAGTTCTGACTTCCAATGTCTGCATCCTGTGATTGTTTCCCCTTCTACTGGATGGTCTAATTCCCATTAAGGAAACATCGCCAGTGCTGAAATCACATGAGAACTTGTTTTTCTTTAGGAAATCAGTTTTTAAGATCACCCGAACTTTTGGACGGGGAGTGTCAGGAAGAATCAATAGCTCTTGTGAGACATTCATATTAAAATCAGGCAACCTCATTTTTACCCATATCTTTCTCTGAGCCCATATTGTGGGACTCGAAATTCCCGTCAGTTTTACAAGTCTCCTTAGCATAGTTACGCTGTCTGGATTGTGGAAGCTTATTCTTTTGAAAAATGCCTCGGTAATCACAGAAACTTGAGAACCGGTATCCAATAGAATATTGCATGGTATCCCTTTTATTTCACTCCGAATGACCATTATGGAATTCTTATTCTGCTCTCTAATTCCTTTCCTCCTATTCCTTGGCCTGTTAGTAGGGTGGCAGCGAGTGAACTCAAAATTGAACACATACTGCATGTCTCTAGTGGGGTTTCTCTTATTTTTGAAACAGTTCCGGGCGAATATGCCCAAACCTGTTACAATTGTAACACTGGAGGGGCTCTCTCCTGTTCTTCTTTTCATTGTCTTCCCCCTCATGATGTGAGGTGTTCTTGAAGGATTTTTCTTCGAGCTCCTCCAACTGCTTGATCAGTAAATTAATCCGTTCCAAAATAGGTTGTTGTAGTCTTTCGGCCTCCTACTTTATCAGTGACCGTAATTCCCCCATGTCTGACAAGTCTACACATTTCTTATTGATTAATCTCCTATGATCTGCTTTGTTTATTACAATTGTATTGGTTTTGTCCTCCTTTTTCTCCTTTCAGTGTTCTCTTAACTTTCTCATTTGGGCATCTGGATCCTCTTTGGATCCAGATGCCCATTTCGGATTTTGAAATAATTTTCTTTCTTAATGGCACGTACTTGGTTAGCACTCAAGGTGGGATGTAGGTCACCTAATCTCTCTTCCTTCTCCTTCACTGCAAGGAAACGCTCTTCTAAGTTTTTGATCTTTTTCTTGTATGCAGTTTCCTTGAACTCCTTTAATCCCAGCTTGAACTGGTGGAAAACAGCCCAATCGAGGTGACCCTTTTCTTCCTCGGAGACGCTTAGACTATTTGCCAAGTTTAATAGTCTGTTATAAAATTCAGTGTGACTGTCTCCTTTCAATCTTGAACGCATTTTTGCAGTTTCCATAGGTTAGTACCCATGCTTTGTACCTTGGAGAACTGGGAAGTCAGGGTGGCCTTGAATTTCTTGTATTCCAAGGTGTCTCGGAGAACCGGAGTTGAATGCAAGAAATTCTTGGCCCTTCCGACCAGTTTATTTCTCAGTAGGATTAGCAACTGGAAGTCTGACAAGTTTCCTAATCTCCTAAGCTCTTCAGCAAAATTAATGAAGGACAAAACATCATCGTGGTCTTCTCCAGAGAATTGTGGGATGATTAGGTGAGAGTTGATTGTTCTAAAAAACTCTCTATCACCCATCGTGTTACTACTTGTGGCTTCCGAATTCGTGTTATCCACATTCATGCTTTACAAAAATTAATTTTTCAGAAAATTTAAAATTGTCACTTTGATCTTTATTCAAAACTGTTTCAATCCAAATAATTTAACTTAATTATTGTAGATTTTATCCTGTCGACTACTGCACCAATGTAAACATTTCTTGGTGCACTTATTTTGTAATTGGCTGCGCCATTGTAATATTTTCTGCGTGTGAGTACTTACCACTTGCAGCCTATTTTCACAAATGGCACAGTTGATGACAAGATTTAATAACTAATAAAGAAAACAACTTTTCTTCAGTAGTATCCCTTGAAGATGCATATCAAAAATTTGGTGGTGGTATTTTTAACAATCAACTCCACAGCTCAACAATCCTTAACATTTTTTGGACCATTGTTTGGCCATGAGTTTTATTCGTTTCTATATATATATATATAAATATATGACCTATATCAGTGGATTTTATAGTGATTCAGTGCAGTTCTCTTTTTATTGATTAGAATAATACAAGAAAATAATCCTTCAGATATAGACTGATTGCTGATTATTTTATTTATTATTTAACATTATAGAGATTAAAATCTTATGTTTTTAGTTGATGGGGTTCGACTTAATCTGGATAAAATGATGGAACAAAAACAGGGTGCAGTCAAAGCTTTAACTTCGGGTATTGCACATTTGTTTAAACAGAATAAGGTATGTGCTAAATGATCTTTTTTTAATTTTTACTTTTGCAGTTTCCTTTTAATGTTTTGAATTTCAGTTTATCAGTGTATAATTTATACAAAGCCATCAGCATATGCTATAAACAATTACCAACAGAATTAGATTTTGAGAATACTCACTTCCACCCCTGTTTCTCACTGGCTGTACAAATGTGTGACAAAAAAGGTGGCAATACTGAATTAATGGAGTAATGGATAATATAGTATACTAATGTACTAGATCAGGGGTGTTCAACCCATTGATCACGGAGCGATTTTTGGTCAATCTCTTGTGTATTCCTCCTTACTACAAATTTAATTAAAACTGAAAACATAATATTTTATTTATCATTATTTTGTATTATTTTTAATTCGCTTTAAGTGTATTGCTATTGTTTATTTATTTTTCGTTAAAATTGTCAAATCAGTAATTTTCTTATAAGTCTGGGTAAATGAATTAATTTGGATCAGTGGAAGCCGAACAGCGAGCTGAGTGAATATGATTATAAGCAAAGTGTAAAAACTCGATTGTAGCTTAAATATTAAATATTCCAAAGCACATTACATTGATTTTTTACTTAGGTTAAGTCCCATGTGAATATTGTAAAAAAAATAAACTTTGTCTCGGTATAGTTTGTATTAGATGTTTTTGTAAATAACTCTTTTGAAGCTAACTGTATATACTGCTTTAATAAGAATATGTTAGAGTGTTAAAAACAAAGGCAATGTTTTAGTCGCCGAAGCTGTACATGGCGGCATTAGAAAGATTGTTATTGAAACTTGTATGTATGAGAAAAGCTTGCAGGCTCTAAGTGTAAACATCTCCGAAGTCAGTCAGAAAGAGTTCAAACAACTTTCCGATGGCCGACAACTTACAATCAAAAGAAAGCGGAGGAGAACCAAAGGCGTGCTAAACTTGAAACTTAAGATGAAAGACTCGTACCGATTCTTTAGGGGGGTTGCCCAACTTCATGCGAGGTCTCAGAGAAGGCCTAATAAAAAGGGACTGAAGCAAGCAGAAGGGGACCCGGTTCCAGAATTGCTGTCAGAGAGGAGGCCGCCCGGTCCAGAGTTGCCGTCAGAGAGACTGCCCGGATCCACATTGCTTGAGAGGAGTTTCCCGCTTCCAGAAAGGAGCTCCTTGGTTCGAGACTACTTCTAGGCTGCAGACAAGGTTTCAAATTGCTGAAAGGAAGAGTTTCAATTGCCGGAGAAAAGTTTCCAGGCCATAGAGGGATCCAGTTAACAGTTGGCAGCAGTTCTTGCAGTTGAAAGGGCAGAAAAAGAAGGTGGTCGTCCAGGCATTTTCGACGAGCCCAAGCAGAGGAGAAAAGGCAAGGGAAATTTCCCGAAGCACCTTTGCTCGTAAGTTTTTCTTTTCGCCATGGGAGAGTAACCTTTTGTGCTGGAGCTGAATGAGCCCACAGCCTGCTACGTTCCCGATGAGATGCAGCCGAGCCAAAATTTCCTGAAGAAGATCTGAGACTAAAGAATTGCCATAGAACTTTTAGTGAAAGACTTTTGACTGAATGTGAGATACAGAGCCTTTGTAAGTTCAAAACTTTTATATAATTCTTATTATAGTTGATACAAGAAAAACTTTTGAGATATATGTTTAATAGTAAGAAATATCCATAAGAGAATCAATTGGCATGTTAGAGGTTGATATCAAATGTGTAAAGATAATTTAACACAGATTTAGGTAACCTCTTTACGAGTAAGCTTAGAGATTAATAAGTAAAAATTTGTAAACTGAGAGTAGGTAACCTTATGTGTTAAAGAAAGTATTTAATGTTGAAGAAAGAAGGTTCTAATTTTTGCTAAAGAGTTTTTATAGATGGATGGAGAAAGCAATCTCCCTAACATTAAAATTGTGTATATTTCATAGTAATGTAAATAATTGTCATTTGACTTTCTTGTTAAAAGAGTGCTGCCTGTTTGTTTGTTTACAGCTGCACTGTTTCTAAAATAAATCGGACTTGTTGAGCGGGAATCTAAGTGAATTGGCCAAAGCGTGAAATTAAGGAAAAGAATAGACCAAGACTGTTTGTGAAAGTTTTTATGTAGGAATTTGTGTTAGAGAAAAGAGAGAGAGAGAGAGAGAGACATATTTCAGCCGTATATTTGAGTTCTTTTTGCTAATCAAAGATATTAGTGGTGAAGTCTCGTTTTAAATAAATTTTCTAATATCTTAGGCATAAGACTCGTAATGCGAAAGGTAGATAAACATAGCACGTAATAAGATAAACAGGAGAGATTCTGAGAGAGAGAGAGAAAGCATGCACAGCAAATTAGAATAACGGAGAATAAAGTATAGAGTAAAAGACATCACAAGTAATTAATAGAAATTACAAGTATACAAAGTTAAATAATAATAAAAGCTTATAATGTCGCTGTTTGACTGGATAACAAAAGTAGACGTATAACAAAAGCACATCGTATGCATTTCGTTTATGAGGATAATCATGAGTGTATCAAAGAAATCGAAGATGTATCATTTTCATAAGGCATGGAAAACTGATTTTTTCTTTACAATGGTAAATGGAACGTGTTGTTGTTTGATTTGTGATTCATCTGTAGCAATTCCAAAAAAAAAAAGCAATATCGAGAGACATTTTCATTCGCTGCATGCAAAATATGATGAAGATTTTCCCCAAAATTCCGGAATATGTAAATCAAAAATTATAAATTTAAAGGCAGGACTTTCTGGACAACAAAATATGATTTTGAAAGTAATAAATAAACCAATACCAGTCACTATTGCATCTTTGAAAGTGTGTCATTTATTAGCAAAAGCAGAAAAGCCTTTACTGATGGAGAGTTAATAAAAGAATCGTTTCTTGCAGCAGCAGAATTTTTATTTTCTGATTTTAAAAATAAAAATGAAATCATTTTGAATATTAAAGATTAACAATTTTCCAGAACAACGGTTATGAGAAGAGTTGAAATTTTAAGTGCCGATCTGAATACTCAGTTAATGTCAGACATTCACCAATGTGTTGCGTTTTCATTACAATTTGATGAATCAAATGACTTCACTGATATTGCTCAGTTAATGATATTTATTCACATGGTATTTCAAGATTATTCAAGTAAAGAAGAACTTTTGAAAATTATACCATTATTGGAAAGGACTAGGGGAGAAGGCATTTGATGAATTTGTGAAACAACACAAACTTCTGCTTTTTAAACTTGTGTCTGTTACTACTGATGGTGCTCCTGCAGTGATAGGTAAATCAGGCTTCATTTCATTATGTAAAAACGATGACAAACATCTAGATTTCTTAACGTACCACTGTATTATTCACCAACAAGTGCTGTGTAGTAAAAGATTAAACACAAAAGATGTTTTGGATATTACATTTAAAATTGTAAATTCTGTTTGAGGAAAAGCCCTGCAACGGCGGTTATTTAAATTACATGCAGATGATGATAGGGAACTTCTGTTGTACAATAATGTTTGCTGACTCAGCAGAAGTCAATTTTTAGAAAGATTTCTTGTATTAATTAACGATATAAAAATTTTTCTTGATGAAAAAGGAGATATTTATCCACAATTGAGTGATAAAAGATGGTTGTTACACTTATCATTTTTAGTAGATTTCTCTACGAAATTAAGCAATTTAAATTTAGACTTACAAGGTAGAGATAAAAATTTAATTGACATGTTAAGTTCAATAAAAACTTTCCAAAAATACTTACTTTTATTAAAGAAAAATATAAATGACCGCGAATTTAGACATCTCCCATATTTATTAAAATTTTTTGAACATAATCAAGAAATGCTTCGCTATGGTTTAAAAGAATTTATTCGTGAAATAGTTTGAGGACACTGGCAATTTGGAAGCACGTGCAAGAAGCGGGAGATCCAAAAAAACTATTGCAGTTGTGCATGAGGTCGAACACGAGACCAACACACAATCGGCAGCTTCCACACATGGGGAATGCAGTGCGCGTGAAATTTCAAGATGAACTGGCATTTTGTACGGGACTGTGTGGTGATCACTCAGGATCATCCTCAAGAGGTATCCTGACAAAATCCAACACATACAAGAACTGAAACCAACCAATTTCGAGAGACGTCATGAATTTGCAAATTAGGCTTTTCAACAGATGGGAAACAATGTGGACTGGATGTCAAATGTCCTGTGGTCTGACGAGGTGCACTTTTCGCTTAATGGAAGTGTAAATGCACACAACTGCCGCATCTAGGCGAGAGAGAACCCACACGTGATTGTGGAAAACCCCTTTGCATCAGCCAAAGGTGACAATGTGCGGGTTCGCTGTGTTATTCATTATAGGCCCCTTTTTCTTTGAGGAAATCCACAGCGGTACATTTCGAACTGTTTCTGTCACAGGCGAGCGTTATGCAGCGCTTTTAAGAGACAGCATCATTCCTTCCTTGCAAGAGAGGCAAGTGCTCCATAGTGTAACATTAATGCAGGATGGGGTGCCTCCACACATCACAGGTGCTGTCCAGCACCTGCTGCGATCGACATTTGGCAATGACCATGTCCTCAGTCGATCTTTCCCACACGAATGACCACCAAGGTCTCCAGACCTTACACCTTGTGACTTTGGTTATGGGACTATTTGAAGTCACAGGTGTACAGAGGTCGGCCGACGTCATTGGCCATGTTGAAAGAAGCTATTCGCCATCATGTCACAGGAATTACAGCTGAAACCCTCTTAGATGCTGTGCAGAGAGTCATGCCATGTCTGACGTTCATTCTCATGAATGACGGCCGTCACATTGAACATTTGTAATCCTAGCTGCATTGCGAACTGTGCTGCGCCACCTGTTGGTGGCAAATGTAACTATTCTGGCAATAAAATTTTTTGTTATTAAAAAAAATCCCATGTCTTTCTGTGCCTTTCTGTGAAAATTGCATCGTGCTACTGTCTATATTTTTCGAATGATTGAATTTTTACTTTTTCTGTTACTTTTGGATCACCCAGTATATATATATCATCATCATCAAATTCCTGACATGTACTCTCAAGAGGTGTATAGGATATGATAGTACTACATGAAAAATTTACAACATTACTAACTTCCTATCTACAATTTTCCTCCAAATCAGTTTGTTTCTTGTCACGACTCCAACATTATCAGATCTTATATTTGTATAGTCTAACGTACTTTGTACCGTATCAATCCACCTCTATCTTGGTCTATACTAGGTCGTTTTCCTGCCAAACTAGCAGAGAACACTTGCTTTGCTAATCTTTCCTTGCCCATTCTGTTTAAGTGCCCATACCACCTGAGATTAGCTCTGCTAACGTATTCCTGGATGCTGACAATGTCAAGTTCTTTCCTAATATCCTCATTTTTAATATGATATTGCCATTGATGCCATCTGTTCATGCCTCTAATCTTTCTCATGACTCTCATATCTGCAGTCTCTAGTCTTTGGTCAAGTGTTTTACTTCTGACCCAGCTCTCAGATCGATACATTAAAACTGGTTTGAACACTGTCTTGTATACAGCTAATTTAGTGTTCTGACTAATTTCTCTCTTATTCCATATGAATTTATTCAATTGACTTCCTACCATACCAGCTTTGTTGATTATGTTGTCTATTTCCATATTTAATTTACCATCTTCACTAAAAATCGTGCCTAAGTAGCTGAAATGTTTTACTTGTTCCACAGGTTCTCCATTCAAAACACAGTTGACATTTTTCAATGATTCTACCTATTTTCATTGTCTTTGTCTTTTTATTACTGACTTTCATACCATATCTATTACAACAGTTATTCAATTTCGTCAGGGAATTTTGCAAACTTGTAGCGGATTTATTTAGAAGTATAACATCGTCAGCATTAAGCAAAGAGCTGACATTAACATCTCCAATTCTGATATTATGTTTAATACCACTTTCCTTCATAATGTGATCCATATAGGTAATGAATAACAGATGGGATAATGTACATCCTTGTCTCACACCAGATTTAACATTAAACCATCTTCCTGTACTTCCTTCAATTCTAACTGCTGACTTGCAATTCAAATAAAGACTAAGTATTGCTTGATATAATGCCCCATTGACACCATATAACTGTAGCGTATTGAATAACTTCTCTCTTGGCACCTTGTCCTATGAATTTTCCAGATCGACAAAACTTAAATACAGATCTTTGTTATATTCCCATGCTTTCTCAACTATTTGTCGTAAAGTGAAGATCTGATCCTGACAGCCACTATTTGTCTTGAATCCAGCTTGTTCTTCCCCAAGCTTTTCTTCCACAATTCTTCTCAACCGTTTCTCAAGTATACTGGCATAGATCTTGCCAGGAACACTCAGTAGGGAAATACCTCTGTAATTCTCACATTCAGTTTTATTTCCCTTTTTATATGTGCTTACTATTAGAGCTCTACTCCAATCATTAGGGATTTGTCCCTCTGTCCAGGCCTTCTGAATTATGCAGTGCAGCAACTGTAAGACTTTTATACCACCATACATCAGCATTTCTGGTCGAATATCATCTATTCCTGCTGCCTTTCCAATTTCAAGCCTTTGATGGCTTTTTCTACTTCAAGTATGGAAATGTATTCCTGACTGCATGCCTGGTCAGTGTTTTTTACCACTGTGCTGTCATCACTGCTTGTTTCATTTAGCAGTTTTTCAAAGTAATTACTCCATACTTCAAGGATATCTTTTTCTCCTGTTTTCATTTTACCTTTATCATCTCTAACTCCTTTTACAGCACTCTTTCCTCCATTCCTAAGCTTCTTCAACAACCTCCAGAATATTTTGCCACCTTCTTGATATTTATTTTCTATGTTCTTGCCAAAGTCCTCCCATAACTTTTGTTTAGCTAGTTTTACATAGTGTTTATCTTTCTTACATTTGTCTCTGTATTGTATTCTGTAAGAGCACAAGCTGACTTATTTGCTAGGAACTTTTAATATGCTTTCTTCTTTTCCTTCACTGCCTCTTTAACTTCCTGTGTCCACCATGGAGTTCTGATTTTTCTATCCCTACAGACAACTTCCACATGCCTCTCTCTAGCTGTATCAACCAAGGTTTTCTTCAAGGTTTGCCACTGAATCTCCAAGGTTTGGTTCTTGTTCTCAAACTCTTTCATTTTTTTTTTTAATGATCTTTGTGTATTTTAGTCTACAGTTCACACCTGAGATCTGCACAACTTTTATTCGCTTTAAAATTTTCTTAGATGTCATTCTTTTCAGTATGAAATTCAATTTTATCCTACTCAAGACTAAATAGTGATCACTTCCAATTTCAAATCCCTTGTGCACCAGGGAGAAAACATCACTATCAGCAATAACATAGTCAATGAGACCTTTCTTATTCCTTGCCTCTTCTCTCCATGTGAATTTGTGCACATTTTTATTTTGGAACATGGTTTCTAGTAATAACCAGTCCATGTCCTGAGCAGAAATCCAACAGGTATTTGCCATTATTATTAGCTTTGCTCTTTTTTCCAAATTTTCCCAAAAGATTTTTGTATGTCTGACAATCACTTCCTGCTCTGCTATTTAGATCCCCAACAAGGACCAACTTTTCCTTTTTCATTGTGTCAGTCTTTCTCTGGAGCCTCAAAAAAATTCCTCCACTTCTACCTTAGTAGAGTCTTCTGTGGGACGATAGGCTCAAATAAGTCTCATTGTTCATTTCCCCATTCTGATATTTGCCCACATCACTCTACTTGAGACTGCCTTCCATTCAAGAAGATTAGCCTTGTATTTAGTGTTGAATGCAATGGCTACTCCTTCTTTTCCTTGTTTGTCATTTCCTGAATATACCATTTTGTATTTATTGCTCAGAATGATCTCGCCAGTTTTTGTCTTTTTTGTTTCAGTCACCCCTATTATGTCTATCTGGTACTTATCTAATTCCTCAGCTAGCTCCATTTCTTTGCCATTCAGGCTTCTTATGGTGGTAGTAGCGATCTCTAACTCTGGTGATGTTGAGTTGGGGTGTTTTTTCAGATTTGTTCCAGTAGTTGACTTTTCGCTGTTCACCCTGGTTCCCTGGTGAAAACAACGGGGGCCTTGGGCCTTGTTTAACACCGGGCGACGCCCCAGTTAAAGTTATCATGTGGTGCATTGATTTTAAAATCGACATGTAAATTACAGTGGATGGATATTTACTGTAAATAATTATACATAATAGATGCATTCATGTATATTAAATTAATTATGCTCCTTTATCTCCTTCTTGAAGCACTTTGACCAAAAGTCATATTCTCCATAGAATTACAAATAAGCAAATAATAATCTTATTTTGGCATATATCTAACATTTAAATTCTTATTGGATACAAAGCAACTTATATTGCTATTCTAGAAATTAAGCAGTTTGATCTTCAGGGGTGGGGGGGGGGTCCTCACTTCCTAACTCTCAGAGCTGTATACTGTATTTTCACATTTTCATTTCTGAAAGATAATATCAAACAGTGCCAAAAAAAAAAGAAATAGAAATATAAGAAACAGAATTTAGCTATAAGTCCTGCAGTTTCATTTGACTGTAAGAACTTAATTTAATAAAGTCAATCATGAATAAAGTTGATCTAGAGATTTGATAATCTAAATGGTGCCAGTTCAGTGCAGCGAAATGCAGAAATTTAATCTTTTGGATAAAAAGTCTACATGTTGTGGATTAAATTGATAAGGCTAGAGTATGGATAGAAGATTATGATGAGAAGAGTTGAAATTCAGTAACATTTGCAAAAAAAAAAAAGTCAACAAAATAGCTCAAAAGAGCACATGGGGGGTTAAGAAACACTGATATCCAGAGATGTGGAAGTTATTATTCCTCTTTTATAAAGCTGTAATTTATCTTATCCTTCCTGTATCTACTGTGCACAGATTTTGCTTTTTAAGTTTCTAGGAGATGAGGAATGACAAAATGGAATTGATTTGTGAGGTCCATAAGTCTTTAGAAATGAAACATTTTTAAAGAATGTTTTGGAGATTAATTGAAAAATTTTCCCTTAATATTAAATGTTAAATACTGCAGCTATCCACCTTTTTCTGATTAATGTTATCAGAAAAAATCATCCTATAATTAATATTTGAAAGGATATTACTTGTTTTGGTCATCTTTATCTCAGTAACCATGTCAGTGTGATATTTCTTCATTTCCTCTGCTACCCCTCTCTCTTTTTCTGTTAATGCTTTTTACAGTGCTGATGGTCATGCAGTACACATGTTTTTTGTGTGTTGTGTCTCGAACTGTTAACATTATATTATGCTGTTTAGTCCAACAGTTCTCATGCTGTTTTATGAAAACTTTGAAATTACATTAAAAATGAATTGTAACTAAAAGTGCATCATAACAAATCCAAGTAAATAAAAAAATAATTTAAGTTCAACCTATCAGGTCTTACAGACTTAGTGGATTGATTGTTAGTGATGATGGAATATATTACCAAATAAACACGACAGGCACAAAATGAATTATCATCATGGGTGACTTTAATTGTCTGAATATTGATTGGGTAGCAGTGAAATCTCAGAAGAGTGAAACTGAATTTATTGAGCTGTTGCATTCTGAGTAATATCTGAATAACTCAAGCAACGTGACAGAAGGAACTTGAGGTCAAAGAGCATTAGATCTGATTTAGTGTCATAAGTGGTTTTAGTTAAAGGCATGACTGTTCTGCCTTAGGTTAATGACAGTGATCATGCTGTACTAGAGAAAAGTGGATACAATATGATACTTTAGGCTTTGCTAAGGCATTTGAACAGGATACGTGGAAGTCTCTTTCATAAATTGGAGAATATGGAATTGGATTATAAAATAATAGTATGGATGAGAGGATAGCTGACTGATGAATATGAAAAAGTGGTATGTGGGGAATTTGAGCATGCAAAATTTAAGTGTGACCAGTGGTGTTCTACAGGGATCATTCCTTGTTTGGTTTTTATTCAATCTTTGCATTAATGACATTGGGAATTATTTAACAGTTGACATATAGCTGTATGCATGCTGATATTGCAAAGATAGGCAGGATAATCAGGAATAGTTGTAGAATGATTTGAATAGGTTGAAATTGTGAGCACATGAAAATGGTTGTCAGTTCACTGTTAGTAAATGTAAAGTCCTGCACTTTAGTGTAATGAGATATCCAGTAGAGTATTATATTGACGGGATTATGGTAGAAGAAACTGATCAGACTAGAGTCTTTGTTTTTTGTAGATAATAAGTTTAAGTTCAATGGCCATATAGCAAAGATTGCAAATACAACTTGGAGGATAATTGAAATTGCTGAAATGAATCTTAACATGTCAGCATAAGGAAATCTATTTTGCCTCTTTACAGGAGCCACGATATGACCTCATTTGGACTATTGTGCCCCAGTCTAGTTTCCTGATTTCCATGGTGATGCTGATATAGTGGAGAGTGTTAAAGATATTAGGATTGTGGAACACAGATTATGAAGATCAATTTAGAATTTGTGGCCTGCAGACATTAACAAACAGGAGAAAGAGAGGTGATATGATTGAGATTTTTGAACTTCTAAAAGGGTCATATATATGCTTGTATTCTGTATAACATACCAGTGGGTGGAATTTTTCATTTTATAGAGAGTAAGGAGAAGACAAGAAGGCATCCATAGAAGGAGAATGAATGCAGTGAAGAAGGGAGTGAGAGCTAGATTTTTCTCTCATAGAGTGCATAATCAAGTAAAGATGTGACAGCAGCTGGTGTTGGTTATATGTGGCCTCCCTTGATGAGTCCCTGACTTGTGGTTATTCTTAATAATGATGATAATATTTACAGTATATATATATAGAGAGAGAGCGAGAGAGAGAGAATTCATTGTAAGGCTATCATTTTTAATTTATGACCCTAAAACAAAGAAACAATAAGGAAACAATATGATAATTTTGCTTGAAAAGATAAAGTAATCTTTAACTGATAATCTAAAAACAGCAAGATTACCTTTACATCAAAATCAAGATGGCTTGCTCAGTGATAATGTTTAGAATATTGAAATATAACAAGAGAGTGGCATTCTTGAAATGATATTTTTCATTTATTATGAACACTTGCAAAATACTTTGATTTTAAATGTTGCTTTAATGTGTGTTTTCTTTTTTTTTTCTTTTTTTTAATATATCTTCCCTTCTATTTTTTTTGTATTTAAAACTGCATTCTACAGTCTTCAAAACTGTTGCAGAGATCTTCTAAAGCATAATATAGTTTAAATGTAAATAAAATAGAAATTCACACTCATGCATACACACACAGATATGAAAGCTTAAAGTGTTGAAGAATATGTAATGCTGCTCTTTTAATATTTACTTGTCTTTTTAAGGTTATTCATATACAAGGCCATGGAAAAATTACAGGAAAAAATGAAGTTACTGCTGTAAAGAGAGATGGTTCATCAGAAGTAGTAAAAACAAAAAATATTATTATTGCCACAGGTTCAGAAGTATCACCATTTCTTGGTATTGAGGTAAAATTTGCATTTGAAATGATATTCTATTGTATGTCAAATTGTATAATTCAGATGAATTATAAAAGTTACTTTTTTTAAAAAATATTAATCCCACATATGAGAGATTGCAAAACCTATAGTATGTTAATGGTATTTATGAGCAAGTGGTAAGAACCTGCTGATATTGTTCTTGAACAGTCAGAAGTTATAGTCCTCAGGGAAAATAGTATGAGGAAGACTTCCATAGAACAGAAGTGGATGGAATGAAAAAGGAGGCTGAAAATTTAATTGAGTAGATTTGAATCTGGATATTGAATGGATGTTGACCAGCAGCTATATATATTTTTATGGGCTTGGAGAAATAATGGAAGCAATTTCAGCAATTCGGTATCTGTGAAATACCTATTGAAAAGACAGAAACAGAACATCATGGAGAAAGTGATTGGGTGGGTCTGTTAGACCAAGAGAGGAATCATATATAAGCTGGATTGCCCTTTTCTGATAACATAAAGCATTTTGAGAGAGTGAGCAATATGCTAAGACCAGGCAGATTTGAGATTTATATAGTATTAACAGGTATAGATAAGAAAAAGCAGAGGTCTCAAACAGATAAAGACATCAGATGTTTTGGAATCCAAGAAGGCTATTAATGCGATTTGTTTTTTGCTAGACATGTGAGTCATTGCAAGAAAAAAAATATGATCTTGCAACATGATCGAAGTGTTATCACTGATTAGGAAATATGTTCATAACATTGAGTTAATAATTCATTTTCCTTGTGAGAAAAGACACTTTGCGTCATGCTAATTGAACCATACTGTGTTGGCACACTTACATGACCAAGATTTGGATAGTGGTTTGGTGGGATCTGAAGAAAGCCTTCATTCCTGCAAGAATTCTTTCAGTTATTTGGTCAGAGCTAGATTGGATTCCATAACTTAAGGAACAAAGAGAAAAATCATAACTTAAAATCTATAATGAATTTTTATGCAATTTAGTGAAAAACAGTATAATATGAGATGTGAAAGAAACACCCATAAAAATTATCAGTAAATAATTTAATTCGGTAACAAATAGGTTCATAAAGACAGTGTTCAAAAACAGCATTCACAATGATGTTTCATACTGTTTATAATGGTATCCAGAAGTTCAGTTTGTGATTACTCCCAGATAAATTAGAACATAAATAGTATGGATAGTGGCTAATACACGAAATATTGCTTAGAGTCGTAAACTGAGGTTTTGTAGTTGAACTTGAGAAGAACTTGTAGTTATGGGGACTGAATGTATCCATATTCTTGAGATTTTTATGTCATCATTATTGCTTAGATTAGGATGGTTAATTAAAATTTCACAGACTTCTTAAATTTGCATTTATGCCAGGTTTTTGTATGATGTATGGAACAGGTACCTTTCCAATCAGTTTGGTGTAGGATGTTGGAGCATGATCCAAGAAGCCTGATTTACAAACTTCTTTTTTTTTTCCACATGACCAATCTCATTTGATTTTTAACTTTTTTTTACCCTTAGATTGTCATCTGAAGCCAATACTTCAAAGGAAACTGTGATATCACAGTTTCCCTTAAATTACTGAAGTGAATTTATTCCAGCAATCATCCAAATGTACAAAATCAGTACTTTGGACCTTGCTAATAGGTTAGTTCAAGAACAAAGTGATATTGTCTTTTTGGAATCTTGGAAAGTTGCTTAAGTTATAAGAAGTGGCACCAGTGCCACTCCTTTTACCTTAAGCAACTGTAGCAAGTGCATGCTGTTCAGTATGCATTCAGCAGGCCCTTGCTCAATCAAAAATGGGTTCTTCTCCAACAAGATAGTGCCAGACCACTCACATGTTCAGGTGTAAAAAAAAAATATATATATATATATATCATTAGAGAGCACAATTCTTGAGTGCTTTGGTACTGTTATACTGTTATTTGTTTTGAGATGCACTAGACAACCTGATATATTCTTTGCCAAGTGTTTGTTTGCAACAGCTTTTCTTATTCTGTTTTCTGTTATGCTTTCATGAATCACACGTAATATTCACTAAGAAAGTGCCTATTTAATTTTCATATTCTGTTTTCATGGAATATGGAAAAAACTTCTTTTCTAATCAAATGTGATTCAGCTTTCTGACCAAGCTGTCTGAATTACACAATTTAGCCAGCATAAAACTTTTATATACTCAAACTATCAAAAAATCATGAATGAACATGTCTATAGATGTGATGCTATTCTAAAGGAGAATGCATTTGCTATAGTGAAAGTTAACAGTGGCTCTGTAAACTATCTGTATGTATTTCAACTGTCTTACATTATTTAATTAAACTTCGTATAAAGTTATTTTAATTTGCATTTTTGGAAATTATGGAGACAACTACCGTGTTTGAATAAAAACTTTAGTTTACTATTACTAAAATTTTACAATTCGACGTTTCGACCTTTATGTTAAGGTCATCTTCTGGAGCGTACAAATATACACTGGAAACAAGCTATACCACAATCATACTGGTTCGTTAAAGACACTGACTAACCGCTACCACAATTGTTGGCCTGACCTCTGGTGGGAAAAAAAAAAAAAATTTTTACATCCGCGCTAAAGTCCTATTATTTGTGTTGTCTACTATATACATATATTAACATTATATTAACATCATTCCAGCCAGTTGGAGTGGAATGGTTTATAATAATAGCAGATTGGCTAGAGTCCTGACTTGTGTTGAATCTTTCAAATTAGGTTGGCTGAATGTGTGCCATCCAGATCCTTGGAATTTTCATACCATCTTTGTTGTTGATGTTTGGGTGGTTTATCAGGATTTCGCAGGATTCTTTAAATTTTCTTTCGTACCATGTTTTTGTACGGTGTAAGGAGCAGGTGCTTTTCCAGTTGATTTGGTGTAAGGTGTTGAGTGCGTGGTCTGAGAGGCCTGCTTCACCATAATGGTTATATTTAATGTGTCTAATGTGTTCTTTTTTGCGTATAGGGATTGTCCGTCCTGTTTCACCAATGTACGGTAAGTTACAGGTGCAGCGGATGCAATAGACTCCAGGATGTGCTAATGGGAGGAGAGGGTCCTTAGAGGAGCTGAATATAGTTTTAAGTTTAGTGGGTGGTTTAAAGGTGGCATTAAGGTTATAATGTTGTAGGATTCTGTTGATTTTTTCGGATAACCCTTTAATGTATGGGATGGCTATGGTTTTACTGTAGTCTAGATTCGTTTTTGTTGTGGTTTTATAGAGTATTTTATTGACAGTATTTTTGTTATAGCCATTGTTTATGAATGTGTCACTAATGATTTTTAGTTCTTGTTTCAGGGCCTGCTGGTTAGAGCAAATAGTTGTGGCTCTGTTTTTAAGGGTGTTTATGACTCCATATTTTTGTGCTGGGTGGTGATATGAATTCGCATGTATGTATTGGCCCGTGTGTGTAGGTTTTCGGTAGACCGTGAAGGATAGATTGCCTGAAGGAAGACGTGTAACTAGTGTGTCTAGGAACGGGAGCGAATTTTGGTTTTCGATTTCGATGGTAAATTGCATGCGTTCGTGTTGTTTGTTTAGGTGGCTGAGGAATGTGTTTAGCGTTTGTCGACCGTGCGGCCAGATCGTGAACACGTTGTCAACGTATCTGAGCCAGATTGTCGGTCGAAGCGTGGCGGAATCAAGAGCCCTTTGCTCAAAGGTTTCCATGTAGAAGTTCGCGATTGGGGGGGATAATGGTGAGCCCATGGACGTACCTTCCTTTTGTAGGTAGAATTTGTTTTGCCACACGAAGTAACCGGACTTTAGTACGTGGGCAAAGAGGGCCGTAATGTCGGGCGGAAATTTGTTTTGTAGTAGGAGAATTGTGTCATTGATGGGGACATTAGTGAAAAGGGCAGAAACGTCAAAACTGACTAATAAGTCGTCTTTGTCGAGTGTTATGTTTTTGATTATGTTTATAAAGTGTTGTGTGTTTTTTATGTAGGAGGGGGAATGACCTACCAACTCCTTGAGTGTTGCCGCTAATTTCTTGGCTAGGTGGTAATTGGGACTGTCTATTCCTTCCACTATTGGTCGAAGGGGCACATTTTGTTTGTGTATTTTCGGAACCCCATATATTCTGGGGGGGCGGGCGTAGTGGGGTTTGAGTTTTTTAACTGTGTCTGGTGGCCAAGAAGTGACGGACTTTAATAGTTTTTCTGTTTTGTCCTTTATCCTCTTTGTTGGGTTATAATTCACCATTTTATATGTGTTGTTATCGGCTACTAGTTGGTTCATTTGAAGTATGTATGTTGACCTGTCAAGGACAACAGTGGCACTGCCTTTATCAGCTTTCGTTATTATTATGTTTTGTTTGGCTTTTAACGATTTGATTGCTGCTAATTCTGTTTTAGTCAGGTTATTCTGTATGGTTTTCTTGGTATTTAGGACATTACTGGTTTCTAGTCGTATTTTGTCTGCTATGTTGTTAGGTAGGGATCTGATGCCTCTTTCAATGTGGTAGATAAAATCTAATTTGTTTACCTTTTTAGGCGCTATTGCGTAGTTCAGTCCTTTATTCAGCAGCGTGAGTTTGCCGTTGTTCAGGGTGTGGCTTGATAAGTTGATCACATGGTTCTTGCTTGTCGGTGGTTGGTCGCTCCTTGTCTCCCTTGTTTGTTGTTCATTGTTGTTTCTTGGGGAGGAAGTCCTCTGATTGGCCGCCATATTTTGCCGTTGTTTCAACCAGTGGAATTTTTTCTCGAGTTTTTCTTTGTTCTTTTCCAGGGTATGCTTGGCCGAATTGTTAGTAATTCTTTCAAGTGTTTGTAGAATGTCTTGGTTGACATAGTTGGATAGTTCTAATTGTAATTCAGAAACTAGATTTTGTGTTGTAGCTAGGTTTCGGCGGGCTGTTTGGATCTGTTCCCTAAGCATTGCTTTTTCTGTGCGGTCATAGATACGAAGTGCCTTAGCGGACGTAAATTTCTTTTTTAGCCTGAAACCTAGCTACAACACAAAATCTAGTTTCTGAATTACAATTAGAACTATCCAACTATGTCAACCAAGACATTCTACAAACACTTGAAAGAATTACTAACAATTCGGCCAAGCATACCCTGGAAAAGAACAAAGAAAAACTCGAGAAAAAATTCCACTGGTTGAAACAACGGCAAAATATGGCGGCCAATCAGAGGACTTCCTCCCCGAGAAACAACAATGAACAACAAACAAGGGAGACAAGGAGCGACCAACCACCGACAAGCAAGAACCATGTGATCAACTTATCAAGCCACACCCTGAACAACGGCGAACTCACGCTGCTGAATAAAGGACTGAACTACGCAATAGCGCCTAAAAAGGTAAACAAATTAGATTTTATCTACCACATTGAAAGAGGCATCAGATCCCTACCTAACAACATAGCAGACAAAATACGACTAGAAACCAGTAATGTCCTAAATACCAAGAAAACCATACAGAATAACCTGACTAAAACAGAATTAGCAGCAATCAAATCGTTAAAAGCCAAACAAAACATAATAATAACGAAAGCTGATAAAGGCAGTGCCACTGTTGTCCTTGACAGGTCAACATACATACTTCAAATGAACCAACTAGTAGCCGATAACAACACATATAAAATGGTGAATTATAACCCAACAAAGAGGATAAAGGACAAAACAGAAAAACTATTAAAGTCCGTCACTTCTTGGCCACCAGACACAGTTAAAAAACTCAAACCCCACTACGCCCGCCCCCCCAGAATATATGGGGTTCCGAAAATACACAAACAAAATGTGCCCCTTCGACCAATAGTGGAAGGAATAGACAGTCCCAATTACCACCTAGCCAAGAAATTAGCGGCAACACTCAAGGAGTTGGTAGGTCATTCCCCCTCCTACATAAAAAACACACAACACTTTATAAACATAATCAAAAACATAACACTCGACAAAGACGACTTATTAGTCAGTTTTGACGTTTCTGCCCTTTTCACTAATGTCCCCATCAATGACACAATTCTCCTACTACAAAACAAATTTCCGCCCGACATTACGGCCCTCTTTGCCCACGTACTAAAGTCCGGTTACTTCGTGTGGCAAAACAAATTCTACCTACAAAAGGAAGGTACGGCCATGGGCTCACCATTATCCCCCCCAATCGCGAACTTCTACATGGAAACCTTTGAGCAAAGGGCTCTTGATTCCGCCACGCTTCGACCGACAATCTGGCTCAGATACGTTGACGACGTGTTCGCGATCTGGCCGCACGGTCGACAAACGCTAAACACATTCCTCAGCCACCTAAACAAACAACACGAACGCATACAATTTACCATCGAAATCGAAAACCAAAATTCGCTCCCGTTCCTAGACACACTAGTTACACGTCTTCCTTCAGGCAATCTATCCTTCACGGTCTACCGAAAACCTACACACACGGGCCAATACATACATGCGAATTCATATCACCACCCAGCACAAAAATATGGAGTCATAAACACCCTTAAAAACAGAGCCACAACTATTTGCTCTAACCAGCAGGCCCTGAAACAAGAACTAAAAATCATTAGTGACACATTCATAAACAATGGCTATAACAAAAATACTGTCAATAAAATACTCTATAAAACCACAACAAAAACGAATCTAGACTACAGTAAAACCATAGCCATCCCATACATTAAAGGGTTATCCGAAAAAATCAACAGAATCCTACAACATTATAACCTTAATGCCACCTTTAAACCACCCACTAAACTTAAAACTATATTCAGCTCCTCTAAGGACCCTCTCCTCCCATTAGCACATCCTGGAGTCTATTGCATCCGCTGCACCTGTAACTTACCGTACATTGGTGAAACAGGACGGACAATCCCTATACGCAAAAAAGAACACATTAGACACATTAAATATAACCATTATGGTGAAGCAGGCCTCTCAGACCACGCACTCAACACCTTACACCAAATCAACTGGAAAAGCACCTGCTCCTTACACCGTACAAAAACATGGTACGAAAGAAAATTTAAAGAATCCTGCGAAATCCTGATAAACCACCCAAACATCAACAACAAAGATGGTATGAAAATTCCAAGGATCTGGATGGCACACATTCAGCCAACCTAATTTGAAAGATTCAACACAAGTCAGGACTCTAGCCAATCTGCTATTATTATAAACCATTCCACTCCAACTGGCTGGAATGATGTTAATATAATGTTAATATATGTATATAGTAGACAACACAAATAATAGGACTTTAGCGCGGATGTAAAAATTTTTTTTTTTTTTCCCACCAGAGGTCAGGCCAACAATTGTGGTAGCGGTTAGTCAGTGTCTTTAACGAACCAGTATGATTGTGGTATAGCTTGTTTCCAGTGTATATTTGTACGCTCCAGAAGATGACCTTAACATAAAGGTCGAAACGTCGAATTGTAAAATTTTAGTAATAGTAAACTAAAGTTTTTATTCAAACACGGTAGTTGTCTCCATAATTTCCAAAAATGCATTCGGATCACCGTGCAAGCCTAAAAGAAAGGGTTATTTTAATTTCTTTGTATTTTAAAATTATCGCATTTATGTGAATGTCATTATACTATAAAAAATTCAAAAATTTAATTAGTTCTTTATAAAACTTGTGCATTTGTATACATCAGCCCCACAGTGTCATGATTTTGAATTAATTGAATGTGAAACTTAAATTATTATAAAATAGTCTTATTCAAAATATTGTAATTTGAAGCTTGCAATTGTAGTTTGAAAAACCTTCTTTCAAAACTGAATGAATTTCTAATTAATGAGGAAAAAAACCTTGCCTTTTTAGATGAGATTGTGTGATCCTTAAGTGTTTCAAGCAAGACACTTAATTAAGAGTTCATTATAATGACAAGCTATCACTCACTACCTTGAACCTGGATTATTATTCAGGAAACAGAAAAACATGTGAATATGGATGTCAGCTATTCTAAAATATAGCCATTTGGACTTTTCTAGTTTTCAGAGAGCGAGATGAATGTTTCAAGTATGCAGTTTAATACAATTGAAGTACTGAAATGAAAAGAGATAAACGATAATTTTATCAAGTTGAACAAAAAACTACAGTTAAAGTTTGAGATATCCTTTGTGCTGGTTGTCCAAAAATGATTCTGGTGCTGTGCATTTATTTTAATTGTTCAAATAAAACAAGTCAGTTTATATTGTTTTCAAAAGAGAAATTAATGCATTTCTGTTATTTGCAGAAATGTTTTAATTGTAGCCACTCAAAAAAAAAAAAATCTTGATTTTTCCTTTTTATCCTTTAAAACAGAGGTCGGCAACGCAGTGCCTGTGGGCACCATGGTGTCTACAATGAATTTTTAGTGTGCCCTCAGAGAAATTATTGTAAACTGGTTTGGAGCGTGCAGCGTGGATTGCAGTATATCTGAGAGATGCATTCATTACTAGTATGTGCTAAAATGCAAGCAAACATAAAGAAAAAACATTGCAAATATAATACAAGATGGTACAAATTAAGTGAACATTGAATCCAACATTATTTCATAGCCAAATATAGAAACTACAAGAGCTTCATGGCGAATATATAGAAACTAAAAGTTTCAGCAGATGCAAGCATAAGTAGTGCCTTATGGGCAACTCGTAGGAAAGGTGGAGCAAGCTCCAGACCTCTTTCCTTAGTATTTTCCATAAATGTAAAGCACATCTTGCAGAGGTCAGCAACCTTTTTAATATGAAGAGGCAATATAAAATTTGAAAATTATGGAGGGCTCAAGACACAGGCATTTTTTTCTCTCATTTCAGGCTTAGAAATTCTATGATTAGTTGTTTTTAAGAAAAATGAGATTTCATATTTAAATGTTATTTTATTTATCTCGCTTTTACAACATATTTTTGTCACATATGAATGAATATAAAATACCATTAAAAATAAAAAATGAATACAAAAAGAATATTCATGTTAAAAATTAGCATGAATCTGTCAGATGAGATGTGAGCGGCTTGCTTTATCAATCATAATGGCAAATATATTCGTTTATTATGCAATAATAGTGTGGCAATTTCTAAAAAAACTGATATAGAAAGACACTTCAAAACCATTCATGCCAATTGTAATTTTAAGTTTAATTATTTAGATCAGGAGGATTCGGCAACGCAGCGCCCACAGTATTGCGCCCTTCATATGAAAAAGGTTGCCGACCACTGCTCTAAAACATTCGGACTTTTTAAAAGTTGATCTCAGAGTTATAATTGAAACAGCAAGTTGTGGTATCAGTATACTTGTGTGAACTTGAATTGTTGCTAACATTCAGCATCATTACTTCTAGGCAATACCAAACATATTCAACTAATATAACCTGCAAGTGAATACCATCGTTGGCTTGTTAGCTGCATAAACAAATACAAAATTTATTTTTTTCATAATACAATACAATACAAATACTTATGCTTTTCCAACCATTTATATCAATTTCTTATTCAGTTAATTCAGGGCTAAGTTAATTTAGTTTCAACTTATCAGCCAGGAATTTCATTCTATGCTAACTAGCTTATAAAGTAAATACATCTGGATGGTACATTCCTTTAATGCATACTAAAATAACTAATATAGATATTTGTGGTTCTGGAATTTTTGAGTGTTTCTGGAATTAACAAACTTCATAAAAAGAAATTAAAATACTTGAAGAAACATCTTGTTCATTAAGAAATTGTTTATTCCTGTATTTTGCTAGCATATGTAATTCTGCAATGATTCAAGACACATATTGCATGCTTTTAAATTGAATTAACTTGTTGGTTTATTGTAAATATAGATGTTTAGATAGTATCTCTTAGTTCTGCAAATAATTGTGATTGTATGTAGAAAATAATAAATTTGATTTCTTACATGTTACTATAGTTTAGTATTATTTTAAGATATATTGCTGAACCTTCATAGTAATTTAAGATATCAAAGCATCTCTGATGTGATCTTTGAGCATTGTTCGAAGAGTGGGTTTTAGAAGTAACTTGATAGTAGTTAAAGAACACTATGATTTTCTTTACTACTGAGAGTGAGACTTGATAATGCTTAATGTGAATTAACTAAATATATAGAAAATCATTAAATAGCAGTAAAAGTATAACCCTAGAGGCAAAAAGACAATTGTTTTGTGGGGTAGAATTTGTTTAAGCAGCAAATGTAAAGGAGAATATTTTATAAAGTTAAAAAATACTAGCAGTGCTGCCATGACCTTTATAGGAATGCCATTTGAATTGCACTAATAAAAAGATATTTCCTGTATTTTACATGCAAAGGCATTTTAGCCAAAACAATACTTGGTAATGATCTACTTTTATTAATATAGCGTTTTTTAGAGTAAATTTATAATAATAATAAAAAAAATTCTTTTGCTGAGGTAGTAACAATTATTTTTTCCCTTCATTATGCCACTGTTCTACCATTTATATTTATATTCTTTACAGTTTGAAGAAGTAGGGTGTTATTGTATTCAGAAATGCAATAAAATTCCAGCTCTTCACTTTCTCGGAAACCAAACTAAAAATTTTAAATGAAGTAATCCATACCTTGAGATATCATTCTGGAGGAAAATTGATATATATATGCACAGTCTTACCATAAATATTGTTACCCTCACACTGTCCACAGAATCGTACAAGTCCTGTTCCATTAATGGTGGTGTGCACATACACATTTGCCTGTTTATCAGTAGAGAAAGAGTTGTCTAGGTGTACAGATTAACAAACAGTGGGGGGGGGAATTATGAGAACATTATAGTTATAATAGCACTTCACAAGGTTGGAATGCAGCTACCTGTTATTTTCAACATGCTAAAAACATTCCTGTTAGTAATGGCAACCATTTTGTTACTTGAATTTTGCTATGAATCTCAGTAACAGGCATGCACATTAGTTGTTGTTTTTTAGAACAGCTGTTCTAAAAGTATATTAGTTAAGTGAGGCCTTTAAATAAATAAATTTCTATTACAACTTTTTTGCTGTGTAACAGGAATGCTGGTAGGCAAGCAGGAAAGGAGAGCAGAAAAAAGTGTAATAAATTACCAAGTTAAGTTCTCTAATTTCAGAAAAGTTATTTCATGCATCTTTAATTACTCTCCAAGAATACATAACTGTGAAATTAATACTTAAAGGACAGTATAATGTATCAAGCTTTTTGATATATGTTCCAAAGAGCAATTTGGAAAGTAAAAGTAAAGTTCCTTTTATTAGAATTGCAGTTGGAACTGCTCAATTAAATGTATTCCCATTGTATAAGCGATTATTTTTCATCCCTACTTTAAAAAAATGAAAGAAAGATGTGTTTAACTTGCTTACTGAAAGAAGACATATGCAAGTATATTAATTAAGTGAGGCCTTTTTACTTTGTATATTCTAAGGAATTTGAAAGGAAATGAATGAATGAGTAAAAACAATAAAACAAGTGCTGCAAAGGAAATTCTCATATGGTCAAGTAAAACTACATAAGTTTTAGCTGAATACCATGTTCAGTTTGTTTTGTAAAGTAGTTAATGTTATCTCTCAGTATTGAATTCAACTGTGCATGTCAGAATATGATAGAATATTGTTGATCTTATTTATGCAATTCCTAGAATGGGCATTTAATACTTTATATGTATTAAAAAGTTAATACAATGGAACCTCGGTTGTTGAACGACTCTCATCCTGAACAAGTATGTTCCCAAACATATTTTCGGAACAAAATTACGCACCGGTTTCCGAACAGAATCTTCATTCCCAAACAGGCAATCCTGCAACCATGTGTTCCATGGGCTGAGATGTATGACAGGAGCAGCTTCCGCTCAGCGCAGACACCTGCTCCAATTTGCAGTGCCTTTTCTTGATGTTCTTTTGAGGTTTGTTATTTTTTTTATAAATTGTTATTAAATAAGCCACCATGGGACCGAAGAAGGATAGTGATATCAACAAAGTGAAAAGTTGTTAGAACTACGATAGAGGTGAAAAAAGAAATCATATCCAAATATGAAAATGGTGTTCGTGTCTCAGGTCTTGCTATGCAGTTTGGTATGGTGAAATCAACAATCTGTACAATACTCAAAAATAAAAGAGGTGATCAATAAAGCTAATGTTGCAAAAGGTGTGAGGGTTCTTAATAAACAAAGATCACAGACAATTGAAGTGGAAAAAATCATTGCTGAGTTGGATAAACCAGAAACATTTAGCTGGTGATAGTGTGAAAACCCGTGGTAAGAGTGGTAATACTGATGTGCTCAAAGCTAGTAGAAGGTGGTTCGAGAAATTTGAGAGGTGGCATACATAGTGTGGTTAGGCATGGGAGGCTGCTAGTTCAAACCAAGAAGCTGCTGAGAAATATGTGCAAGAATTTAGTGACTGTGTAAAGGCTAAGGGGTTTTCTACCCCAACGTCTTTACTTGTGATGAAACCGGCCTGTTTTGGAAAAAAATGTCAAGGATTACCTACATCACTCATGAGGAAAAAGCATTGCCAGGACACAAGCCAATGAAGGACAGGCTGACTCTCTTGCTATGTGGGGACTTCAAATTCAAGCCATTGTTTGTGTACCACTCTGAGAATCCGAGGGTGTTTAAGAAAAATAATGTGATGAAAAGTAAATTGTCTGTTATGCAGAGGGCTAATAGTAATGCGTGGGTAACCAGGCAATGTTTTATTGAGTGGATGAAGTCTTTGCCCCATGTTTGAGAAAATTCTTTCAAGAAAAAAATTTGCCAATAAAATGCCTTCTTGTGATGGACAATGCTCCTGCTCACCCTCCAGGCTTGGAGGACGAGTTTCATTTTATCACAGTGAAGTTCCTGTCCCCTAACATGACTCCTCTAATCCAGCCCATGGACCTGCAGGTCATTTCGAACTTTAAGAAACTATACACCAAAGCACTATTTCAAAGGTGTTTTGAAGTGACATCTGACACAAAATTAACACTCAGAGAATTCTGAAAAAATCACTTCAATATCCTCCATTGCTTAAGTATCCTTGACAAAGCCTGGGTGAAAGTGACTTACAGGACCATGAACTCGGCCTGGAGAAAATTATGGCCAGACTCATCTCTCCTTGTAGCAGGCAAACATCGAAGCTTTTAAGGCTAAGTATGTTGCTGTTGTCGATAATATTGTCTCTGGACAAAAGCATGGGCTTAGAAGTTGACAGTGGACAGGAATGAGCTCACCACGGAAGAACTGGAACACCTTCAGAAGGAGCAGCAAAAGACGGTAGTGGAGGAAATGTCTTCAGAGACAGAGGAAGGAAGAGAGGATGTTCCTAATTCTTTGATCAAAGAAATGTGTGCGAAATGGGATGAGGTGTAAAGTTTTGTGGAAAGTTATCACCCTAGCAAAGCTGTAGCAAACCTCATCATAAACTTTTTCAATGACAATGCCATGGCTCACTTCAGAAACATTTTAAAATGCAGGCAAAAACAAATCTCATTGGACAGGTTTTTAGTGAGACAGAGGCCCAGTGTGTCTCAAGAAGAGTCGATAAAGCAGGACTGAGGCAACTCTGGACTGAGACCTCAATAAAGGTCAAAACCGGTCTGGATAGTGGCCAGATACTATGTTTTTAGTGAGACAGAGGCCCAGTGTGTCTCAAGAAGAGTCAATAAAGCAGGACTGAGGCAACTCTGGACTGAGACCTTAATGCTATGCAGTAAGAGAAATAATCTCCTTGCACATGTCTGAGGAGATGTGCTTTGAATTATGGGAGATACTGAGACAAGGAGTGATGAGAGTTTGGTCCACCTTTACCACGAGTTGCCTCAGTCCTGAATATACTTCAGGTGCAAACTTTGTTTGCTTACACTTGGATAAAGGATTAAACTAAATTTATTATAGTCTATTTATTGTATTTATTCTTTTTGTGTATGTGCTGGATTAGAGGAGTCATGTTAGGGGGCAGGAACTTCACTGCAATAAAATCAAACTCATCCTTCAAATCTGGAGGATGAGCAGAAGCATTGTCCATCACAAGAAGGCATTTTATTGGCAAATTTTTTTCTTGAAAGTATTTTTTCAAACATGAGGCAAAGACTTCATCCACTCAATAAAACATTGCCTGGTCACCCACGCCTTACTATTGTTAAATTTGTGACCTTTGAAAACTTCATAGGAGAATTTACTTGATCACAATTTAACAAGTAGAAACCTTAATAAGAAAATCATGCTTGCATCTAAGTATAAAATGAAATAAATATATTGAAAAGAATAATTATTGACTCGTATAAGAACATTGATTCTATAATATTAGAAAAATGAGATAATTAATTTACAGTATTTAGTTATAAGAATTTTGCAAATTTCACAACAGATTACCAATGTTGACAAGTACCCTGAGTGTCCAAGGTGAAGTAAAGCCTCACCTAGATTGGGCCATCTTCCAGCAGTTCAGACAGGGAGTCAAAGCAGAATTAAAAGAGACTGCATTTAACAAAAGGTTGACCAATCTATGTGACTGCACAAAGAACGTGAACAAATGCTTGGAGATCTCCGTCCTGCAGTTGTTCCAGGTCCAGTCAATGTAGTCGAAGAGAAAGGGAACCTGGAAAAGAGGCATGAACAAATCAAAGAAAGTAGGGAAAAGAGAGAAATACCTAAGATGAGAGAAGGGATAGAAGAGAGTGATAGACCATTGATAAATAAATTGGCAGGGTCCTATGCTGATACAGATAATA
This sequence comes from Typopeltis vanoorti, assembly GCF_054136105.1. Taxonomy (NCBI): domain Eukaryota; kingdom Metazoa; phylum Arthropoda; class Arachnida; order Uropygi; family Thelyphonidae; genus Typopeltis; species Typopeltis vanoorti. The sequence continues at coordinate 27,252,252 of NC_143560.1, forward strand.
TCAAGGCTTTGGTTAGACAAGAAATAGGAATTCTCCAAAAGCCTATTATGGATCAGTTGGATGAGGTGATGACACAACTGGGAACTTTGTCTGTAAGGACCCCAGAGCCTAGTCATAGCAGAACTGATGAGACCACTAGGTTAATACGAGAAGAAGTTGAGCATCTAAAAGACCCCTTCTCGATCGGTTGGATTCAGTAATGCAGAGGCTATCAGAAATCACCTCCCAACAAGCAACAGTAAATCCTCCGAGTCAAGCGAGAACTATTGATTTGAGCAATAGTAGAGAACCCCCCAAGGTGCTTCAAGTATGACAAGATTGGACACCTTGCTCGTGACTGTTATGTAAATAGCAAACGCTTTGGTAAGGGCCATAATGGAGAACTAACACGTTCGCTGCCAACTACGAGTATACTCGTAGTTGGTAAACCAGCTACACAAGCCAGCTATGAGTATACTCGTATGATGCTTACCACTGGCAACGAGATTACCGTACTGACCTTGAAGAAGTGAAAATGCTTGGCTTGTGGAGCTAGCATCAAAACTGTGTATTCTCATAGATGGTATATGCTCTGCACAAGCCAACTACGAGTATACTTGTATGACGCTGACCGCCGGCAACGAGAGTACCATACTGACCTTGAAGAAGTGATATTGCTCGGCGTACGGGAACAGACTATGCCGAAGTAGCGTGGCAGCGAACGTGTTAAACTCGCACACTTATACGAGCAGAGTATGGAATAAAGGGCAAGGAAAGAAGGAGCAGCCTAATGAATTGATGGTGATAGCCAGTGCAAAGCCTTGCTGGACACTGGAGCCCAGTCATCCATCATGTCTGAGGACTTCTTTATCACAATACAGCCCTATATTAAGGATAATATCACCCATCTCAGGCGACATATGAGAATATCAGGTGTTACAACCTCCAGCACTCACGCTTCAAGATCGGTGAATCTTAAGATATACCTACTGGAATTCAAGTTGTGTGTTTGGCAAGAGTTTCTGGTCCTGTCAAGGTCCTCTCTCCCACACATTAAACTGATTCTGGGTAATGATTTCCTGTCAAGGTATAAATTTAGGTGTGATTATGTAAGGAGGGAGACATACCTGCTAGAAAGGAAGCAGATCAAAAGAAAAGACCACAATCCTCGTCTAGGAGAAAGCTTTAATATAAATGCCCCTGCAAGTAAGAAGAATAATGTTAGATGTCAAGGAGAGTAGGAGGATCCAGTCTCAGACAGACAGTTCTCCAGGTACACTCGGTTTGGAGAGTGCATTGGGGCAAGTATACCAAATGAATGAATGTCAACCAGGATGGGGGAAGGAAACTATGAGAACCAGAAGAACAAACCAGGTATAACCTTAGGCCCCTGACAGAATGGTAAAGTAGACCACAGGAAGGGAGTTTATCCCCTGAGTGAACATACCTCTGATGAACGGAGTTCTAACAAAAGGATCTTAACCTGGGATGCATCTCGGACAGCTAACCGAGGTGCGAAAGAAGACATAAGTAGGGCAAATAGGAGAAGGAAACTTAAAAAGGGAAAAAACAGTCAGGATAAAGCACATAGCAGAATTTAGTGACTACAATTTACCAGCTGTTTCTTCAATAAGCAGCAAGTCCTGAAGGAATGAGGAGAGAAGGAAAAGAAAATTTGTCAGTTGACAGGAAGGAATCCAAGGGGATGAATTACACCAATAGAAAGCTAAATGACAATGCTGTCAAAAACAAGGGCTCACTTTACTTCTGTAATCTGGGGAATCCACAGCATGAAGAGTGGATAAGAAGCAGTATATCCTTGACAAAAAAAAAAATTTTTTTTAATTTTTAAGGAGGGAGGGAACCATTGTTAAATTTGTGTCTTTGTGAACTTCATAGGAAAATTTACTTGGTCACAATTTAACAAGTAGAAACCTTAATAAGAAAATCGTGCTTGCATCTAAGTATAAAATGAAATAAATATATTGAAAAGAATAATTGTTGACTCGTATAAGAACATTGATTCTATAATATTAGAAAAATGAGATAATTAATTTACAGTATTTAGTTATAAGAATTTTGCATGTAAAAGGCTTGATTGTTAATCACTTGAAACAAGAGATTGTAAGTTATGCTAATTCTTAGAAAAAATAGGTGAGCTGATAGAGTTCGATAAAGCTGACTCATATGGTTACCTAGAACCGAAGTGAAGTCCAAGGTCACAGTTCCCGATTTAGACACTGCCACGTCAGTCGTGTGCACACGGCCCACCAAAGATGGAAGGTTCAGCAGGGAGACGCTACCCTAACAGGTTACGAGAAACATATCCAAATGTCGGAGGGAAGAAAATTAATTGCAGGAGGTGCCAGTAGGGTCATAATATAAAAGGGTTAGGACCCCCCCACACACACACACGAGGTCTTTTGCCAGTTTTCGTTTGGAGGTTACCTTATGCAGTTTCCTGAGTGATGGTCAGGAGTCCCCTCCGTATGCCACGGCATGGAATATTAGTGAGTGGGATTTAGGTCCCGTTTTCCTACCATTGAGAACAAAGGACACCACATGGTTGGGAAGAATGGTATTTGCTGCATACTATGCCAACCCTAGTCTAAAGGAAGGAGACTATCAGTGGAAATTGTGATTATCCTCATGGCGAATCTGATGACTGCAGAACAGCATATAGATCGTGTTTCCTTAGAAGAAGCCTGATATGCTGCAACCGAGATGGGGTCCTAACCCTTTTATATTATGACCCTCAAGTACCCCAAAATATGTCCCACTACAGAAGGAGATTTTCTTCAGGAATCGCAGACAAGTAACGTCTAGTAGACGAGTTTCATCAAACAGTATTGTGAAAGATTTTATGTTAATTCTGTTAATTTAATATGGCTGTAATTGTAATTCATATTACTAAACAATTGAAGGACTTGAATGAGAGTTGAACTAGGACTTTAGCTCACTTAATATGTTCGCTGCCACGCTACTTCGGCATAGTCTGTTCCCCTACGCCGAGCAATTTCACTTCTTCAAGGTCAGTACGGTAATCTCGTTGCTGGCGGTAAGCGTCATACCAGTATACTCGAGTATACTCGTAGTTGGCTTGTGCAGAGCATATACGATCTATGAGAATACACAGTTTTGATGCTAGCCCCACAAGCCAAGCATTTTCACTTCTTCAAGATCACAACAGTAATCTCGTTGCCGGCGGTAAGCGTCATATGAGTATACTCGTAGCTGGCTTGTGTAGCTGGTTTACCAACTACGAGTATACTCGTAGTTGGCAGCGAACGTGTTAATAGTATAGAGAAAGAGGGAACTAGTTTATCAGTGTTACTGAACAAGCGATAGTGTGTATAGATACTAGTATATGTAATTTACCCTTAACTGAGAAAGGTCAAGAGAATTGAATGTGGCGTTCATTGTAGTAACGGAATTGCTAAGCCCACATAACTCTTATAAATTAATGTGCATAATCGAATTGTGTCTAATTGAATTATTGTGTCATATTATTGTTCTTAAGCGGGTGAGAGATTTAAGCCAACTTAATCATTGACGGGAAAGCCCCTTTATCTTATGTGTGTAGAGTCCTTAGTGGGGGGCATAACAGTTTATCCCACGTGCCAGTGTGAAATTTTAATTTTTTTTTTTGTATTTTGCTTATCTTATTAACATTGTATCATCTTAGTATTGAATTGTAGATTTTAGAATTTAAGGTACTGTATTGTATTTATGAGTTTAATAAACTTTTGCTTATCAAATATTCGGTTGTCTGAAATTCCCATTCAATGCACTGCTTGTTATAATGTACAAACCTAGGCATGGGGGAGGGGGAAAGAAAAAGTTAAGTCACAAGATCAAGGTTACGACTGCATAATTATTTCACTTCTAGACTTATTTAGGATTTTGCTTCTTGTTTTAATTTTTTTTTATAAACTAAATATCCTAAATGGTGCAGTTTTAAAAAATAAATGTTTTAGGATACTAAGTTGAGCAAGAGCTTAGATTTCTAGTACGGAGGTGACGATACACGAAGAAAAAGGCTAAGATATATAATGGAAAGGAAAGTATAAGGGAAATATATAATTAAACAAGAATGGGACACAACACTGTTAGCCCTCTGCATAACAGACAATTTACTTTTCATCACATTATTTTTCTTAAACACCCTTGGATTCTCAGAGTGGTACACAAGCAATGGCGTGAACTCGAAGTCGCCACATAGCAAAAGAGTCAGTCCTTCATTGACTTGTATCCTGGCAATGCTTTTTCCTCCTGAGTGATGTAGGTCCTCCTAGACAATTTTTTCCAAAACAGGCTGGTTTCATCAGTTGAAGACTTGTTGGGGTAGAAACCCTTCATTGTTTTTGTATGCAAATTTATGCATGAAGTACTGTTATAAAGGTTTAAATAAGTGGGGTTCAGGAACGGATTAATCCACTTTACATTAATTCTTATGGGTGAATGGTTTCAGTTTTCAAACAAATCGGTTTCCAAACAGCCTTTAGGAACAAATTATGTTCAAGGTTCCACTGTACTTAGAAAAATAAAAATGAATTTACTAATTGTAATTCTGTAGAGAATAAGAAATATCAGATCATCTTAGAGAGAGAAAATTACTTATTATAGAGAATTGTATCTATTTATATATTTATGGCAAATGGTTTATTTTTTTTTTATGGAACTGAGTTTCATTCTTTAGAATACGCATGTTGATCCTTCAATGCACCATCACAGATATGAATCTGAAGCCTTCTAACTAACTAAAATAGAATTATATATATATTATATTATTATCTTACTCCATGACTAAATTTAATATAGGTTGGATATAGGTGGGGAATAGCATAGTTGGAGCAATTGAGTTTCAAATATAACAACTGTCAAGATTAAATTTTTACATTATGACAAAACAGACAGGATACCCCATAGAACACTGTTACGCAAATTGGAGCAGATGGGAATGGATATTAAATTGGTGATATGGATAGGAGAATGGCTCAGGGAGAGATACCATAAGGTGGTGTATGGAGGAGCCGAGTCCAGAATGAGGCAGGTGACCAGTGGTGTACCTCAGGGCTCTGTGCTTGGGCCAATGTTGTTTAATTTGTATATAAATGATATAGGAAACGGCTTAAAGGGAGATATTCAGTTGTTTGCTGATGATGCAAAGTTGTGTAGTGCAATAAAAAAATCAAGCTGATGTTGAAAGTTTGCAGGAGGATTTAAATAAGCTGGTAAAATGGGCAAAAGAAAATGGATGTCAGTTCAATGTGGAAAAGTGTAAAGTCATGCATTTTGGGATTAAAAGATTACCAGCTGTGTACTACATCGATGGAAAGGTACTCCAAGAGATTGATGAGGCTAGGGACTTAGGGGTATTGGTAGATAGGGAGATGAAGTTCAGAGGACACATTGCTAAGGTGTCCAAGATTGCACATAGGATTACTTGGTTGTTGAGGAACACACTGACATCCAGAGATAAAGAGGTTATTATTCCCCTTTATAAAGCATTGATACTTCCACATTTGGATTACTGTGCTCAGGTCTGGTCACCTGGATTCCTTGGAGATCAGGAGGCTGTGGAGAGGGTTCAGAGAAGAGTGACCAAGTTGGTGAGTGATATAAAAAATACTCCCTACATTGATAGATTGAGAGCTTGTGGATTGCAGAGATTGGTTGATAGGCGAAGAAGAGGGGATATGATAGAAACATTCAAATTACTAAAAGGTTTTTATAGGATTGATGCAGGGGAAATGTTTCAGCTGTGTGATAGTGATGGAAGAACAAGAGGTCATCTCTGGAAATTAAAGAAGAGTGTGGTTAACAAAGGTGTCAGAACAAGGTTTTTTGCCTGGAGGGTGGTGAATGAGTGGAATTCATTGCCTGACTTAGTTGTGAGCTCTTCGTCTGTAAATGAATTCAAGAAGAGATATGACAGATATTGTTTTGCTAGTTTGGGTCTCCCGCGATGAGTCTACTGACTCCATGGAGATACCCGTAATAATAATAATAATAAAAAAAACAGTTGAGAAAGTCGAAATCTCATCTTCACCTCTGTCTTCATGCCTTACATAGAAGACAACTTCAGTGCCCACAACATCAAGGAGATTACAATAATTATCCACTCAAAAGCATACTCAGCAGAATCCAAAGAATGATTTTATGATATTTGGAAGTCACTTATTATTTCTTTCCACACGTCAGACTAACTTTTCTGCCAACTATCATGCATACCTACTGAACAATGACTGACCCTGCCAGCTTCCATGCTCCACATATTTCTGTTTTTTTATTTTTGTGTAATGGTTCCTACATGTTCAGTTTTCTGCTAATTGTATTTTTTTTTGTTCTTCCTAACATAGAAGAAGACCCTAGCTAGTATAGGTGATGAAACTAGTCGGTTTAACTATTTATATCATGACCTATTAAACCCATTGTCAGTTATCATCTGTCACATTCGTTTTTTGGTTGAAAAATCTATGTACTTATCATAGATTATTTTTTATTTAATAAAAAATAAATTTTGAAACAAATTTTTAAAATTTTATTAAACACTGATGCAGCACCTCTGGATCAGTTTATGGAACTTCTACTGACTTATTGATACTTATTAAAAAATAGAGGTCTTGGGTGTATAAATTTTTTACTAGGCAAGTAGGATTTTGCATAATTTGCTGGATCCTGCATGTGACAAGATACTAGGAGAAGAGCTCTTCAAAATGTTATTTGTATAGTATTAACAGCATATTATACAAATCAATATGTGGTCTATATTTTTTGTTGTAACTCCACTGTTAGAACTGAATTACAATATAATGCAGTATAATAATAGAATTGTATAATATTGCAATATATTGAAGAATGATATTGCAGTATAATGCAAAATAATAGAACTAAAGTATTGTACACCCACCACACTTCGTAGAGCCGACCTTTGCAATGTGCGTAGAATAGTCGATTCATGCTGAAGGGGAGAAAGAAATATTGGATGTACGAATTGGTACACGAAATCACATGCTTTATACATAAATTTTCCAACTGTTGTACAAGCATAATAGTTACCACTTTAAGAACTAGAATTTTCATAAAAGAAAAGCTAATTTTCTGACATATAATAATAAACAGTCATCCCACGAAACGCATTGATTACCCTAATATCAGACTGGATTCTCCTTTTGACATGTTCAGAAGTGTCAAAAGGTTTTCGCATCTGTGGGCATCTGTGGGCATACAGTACAGGAAGATGGTTTAATGTAGAATCAGTTGTAGATAAGGCTGCACACAATCTCCTTACTTATTCATCATCTGTATAGATCATGTTTTTGAAGGAACATTAAATAGTTATCAAAATTGGAAATGTTAATATCTGCATTTACATTTACTTTATGCAAATGATGTTATACTCTGAAGCAAATCCAGTACACGTTCTGCAGGATTCCGTAACTAATTTAGCATGAACATGAGCATTTTTTATTTAAAAAAAAGCATACTATAAAAATAGGCACATATATTGATATCAGCTGCATCCTGAATGTACAAATGTGTAACCTATAGAACAAATAAAAGATTTTCACTACTTAGGCACAATTTTTTGTGAAGGCATCAAATTAATTCTGGAAATAGATAACAGAATAAGCAGAACTGGTGTGGTGTGTGTGGGGGGTAACTGAATAAATTTATATGGAATAAGAGTGAAATTAGTCAAAACACTTAACTCTTTTCTAAATAACTTAGGGAATTGAAACAACGTAGATCCGAATATAAATTAAATTATACTTTAATAGATATTTCTGATATTTCGGCAATGTCACATTGCCATTTTCTAAAGGAACTTACAAAAAGTCAGGTGCACACAGGCAATAACAATGCAGTAACTTTAGAAAATGGCAATGTGACATTGCCGAAATATCAGAAATATCTATTAAAGTATAATTTAATTTATATTCGGATCTACGTTGTTTCAATTCCCTAAGTTATTTAGAAATGCATAACCAACGTATAAGCCTGTCTACGAGAATCAACACTTAACTCTATATACAGTATTCAAACCAATTTTAACTTATGAATCCGAGCCTGAATGCTAACATAACAAAGTATTCCAGTATCTATGGGCAGAACCAGTCTCATGTGGTATGGTCACTTAATCACTAAAATGGGAAAAGAATGGTCAGCAAAACAGATCTGATGCCATGATGATGCTGGAAAAAGACGTGCTCTTTTTTTGAGTCTTTTTTCCAACATCATGACATCATAGACCTGTTTTGCTAACCTTTCCTCTTCCATTTAAGTGATTATCATGAAATTCAGTTTGAAGTGCTTTAGAAGGCTGACATATAAAACCTGATAATATTGGATCCTGATAGATAAGACTAATTTGCAGGAAAATTTTCTGTACAAAGTTATTAATGGTCTAAACTTGCCATGTACCATCATAGTATCCTGTATATCCCTTAAGGATATTTATCAGGAATTTGATATCGATGCAGTTAATATTTGATTTAAATAATGTCCATTATTTATATTTGTTGTTCATTATTTATTCAGTATTTTTATTGTTTCTGCTGGAAATGTCAAAATGCACCTGGGAAGGTGTTTTTGTAAGATTTTTTGTGCTTTTTTGATAGTTTTTTAAAAATAATTTGTTGAAGGAAGTTTTTTAATTGCATACTATGATTTTTTAAATCTTCTGCATGATTCATTGAAGTGAATAGAGACATGCATTGCAAAGAGTCTAGGAGATATACTGCCTATACAATTGAGCACATCTTGCTTTATATAATGCTTCCTAGAAAGTGTCCCTATAAACAGTATACCACATACACTGCCAGATGATCAGAAGATTTTGCTACTCTTGCAGAACTAGAATGGATGAAGTTTTTTAATTTGTTATTCTGCTCTCCTTTTTAATATTGCAAGTGCATTGAAAAATGGTCAAGAAACTACTGAAAATTCTGGTTGCATAAAATTTTATGTAAGTTTTTTCTTTATTGTTAATGTAATACAAATGCATCACAATCATAATGTTAATTACAGATATAGACCATATTGGTCTGTTCTGGTCTCATTATCCATCTAATATCTTCTTTTGCAGTCTATCTGGCCTTCTCTTTCCAATTGGTTTATATTTTATTTGTTTAGGATATTGGCCATTCGGTTTACATGTTCTGTCCAATTTTGTTTGTAATTGTCTAGTTTTTCTTCTATTGATTTTATTTTTAGTTCTTTTAAAATATCTTTGTTCCTTTTTTTTTTGTCTAATAATGTGTATTTTGCTGTTCTTCTTGTGAATCTCATTTCACTTTTTTTTTATTCTTTGTTTATCTTGTTTGTTTATTGCTCAAATTTTGCTGCCATATAATAACATGGCACTGCTAAAGTATTGCATATTTTCAAGCATGTTTCTTTTTGTAGAACATTTGGATTGAGTGTTTTGGCCTATAATCTGAAAAAAATTTTGAAGTTTTTCATTTTATGTCTTCTCCTTCATATGATATTTCACATCCAAGATAAACTGAAAGTATAATGTTAAATTACGCCAACAAGTTTCACCAACTGGACTGTTTGGCTTCTTCAGGGTATACAAACGGTAAAGGTAACTCAAAGTCGCTAGTACATAGAACAAACGTATAAAATATAACAAAATTAAAAAGACGTGTAACATCATACACATGGAGCGTGTTTTTCATTAGTTATTGTTGCATGTACATGCTCTGTAGTTTTCTGTGAAATTAAATTCTGGCAAACTTAGTGATCTTATTAGGGTTTTCCATATGTCAGGCAGGATCATTCCTTGATTTCTGTTTAGACTACTTTCAGAATGGAGAACCACTGTGGCTTCTTTGAAATTGCGACACCAGAAATTTTCTTCTAGATAAGGCATGGAACTTTTGTCCCATTCAATGGTGTAGCTTGTGTTGAAGTGGAGGGCTAATCCGGAACTATTTATTCTGTTGTTTTTAACATCCCCTATGTGTTTCTTTTTTTCTTAGACTTCTTGATGTCTGACCTATGTAATTAAGACCACAAGAGCAAGGAATGTTGTATACTTTAGCGTATATTTGAAGAAGGCATTGCCGTCTTTTGGTGACCTTAATATGTTTTAGATCGTCTTGATTGGTTCGAAAGTTACTCTAATTTCAAAAGGTTTGAAGAGTGTGGCAATCTTTTTTGACACTTCCTGCATAAGGGAATGCAATTGAGGATTTATATTGAGTCTTGGCAGATTGTTGTCGAGTGGGGTTGCCATGAAGAATTTTTTAAATTAAATTTCTTGGATAGGGCCATTGTTTACCAGGGTCTGTGATATATGAGTTAATTCATCCTGGAGGTCTTTTTCTTCTGATATGATGCTGGTGGCTCTATTTTTGAGCATGTGTATGATGCTAAGTTTTTGAGAAATGTGGTGAGTAGATGAGAAGTGAAGATAACGTCCTGTATGGATTGGTTTACAGTAGACTTTAAGGCTGATATGTCCATCTGCTTGTTTTTTGATTAGAATATCTAAAAATGGTAGTTTTCTGTCCTTCTTAAGTCCAAGTTGAATTTGATTTTCTGATGGAAGGAATTTATCTTTGTTAGCAAGTCAAAAAGTGCTGTTTTAGTGTTTCTCCAAATTATAAAAAACATCATCAACATACCTCCACCATGTTAATGGCTTAGGATCTAATTCGGAAAGGATGTCATTTTCTAGTTTCTCCATGAATAGATCTGCATGCAGAGGAGATAGGGGACTGCCCATAGCCAAGCCAGTTAGTTTTTCATAGATAGTGCTATTCCATTTAAAGAAGTTTGATTTGAGGCAATTACTGAATAGGTTAGCAGTATCTTGAGGATACAGATTGTATCCTCAAGATACTGTTGATAACTTCTTCTAGGTTGTTGGTGAATAAAGATACCACGTCCAGGCTGGCAAGAATATCTGTTTCAAAACTGGAGATGTTTTTCAATTTTGTGATGAAGTGCTTTGAATTCTTTATGTAGGTATCAAAGTTTCGAATATGATCCTTTAGGAGACGGGCAAGGTGTTTAGACAATAGGAAGGTTTGAGAATTTCTTCCATCTACTATGGGGGTGTAGAGGGACTCCACTTTTGTGAACTTCAGGAGAATGGTATAATCTCGGTGTCACTGGATGCAACAACTTCAATCTCCATTGTAGATCTGTAGACCAACTATTCATATTTTGCAATAAATTATTAGTGGCCTCATGGTTTTTCCATGTAGGGTCTGAGTTTAATATCCAATAAGTTGATGTATCTGAGAGTAACTCTGTGATCTTAGCTGTGTAGTCTTTGGTGTTGAGGATAACGGTCGAGTTTTTTTTGTCTGCCTTTAAAATGATGATTTGTTTGTCCTTCAAGTTGGAGAGAGAGCTCTCTTTTCTGAAGGTGTTATATTTTGATTTGGTGGTCTTGATGATGAAAGGGTAATAGCACTCTTTAATCTAAGATCATTGGCTATTGTTTCAGGCAAAGACGAGAGTGCTATCTCTATGTTGGAAATAATGTTGACCTTTGGAATATGGTTAGGTGCGATAGCAAAATTGAATCCATTTTTTAGTTTGCTGACTTCTGGTTGTGTTAAGGAATGATCAGAGAGGTTAAAGATTACTTTGTACTCAGGCATGCTGGGTTTAGACTTATGACTTCTTTCATATAACTTATATTAAATTGCTTGTGGTCTATACTACATCAGACATCAAGAAGTCTTGAAATAAGAAAAAAGGAACACGTAAGGGGATGTTAAAAACAACAAAATACACAGTTCCGGATTAGCCCTCCACTTCAACATAAGCCACACCATTGAATGGGACAAAAGTTCCATGTCTTATCTAGAAGAAAATTTCTGGTGTCGCAATTTCAAAGAAGCCACAGTGGTTCTCCGTTCTGAAAGCAGCCTAAACAGAAATCAAGGAATGATCCTACCTGACATATGGAAAACCCTAATAAGATCGCTAAGTTTGCTAGAATTTAATTTCGCTGCAAACTACAGAGCGTGTACACACAATGAATCACATGCTCCATGCATATGATGTTACACGTCTTTTTAATTTTGTTATATTTTATACATTTGTTCTATGTACTAGCGACTTTGAGTTGTCTTTACCATTTGTATGCCCTGAAGAAGCCAAACAGCCCAGTTGGTGAAACTTGTTGGCATAATTTATCATTAAATTTATTGGTCAAAAAAAAAAAATAAATAACAGTGTAATCGTATTCTATAACTGAAAGTATTTATCTGTTCTATTTTCAAACTGGAGTTTGTCTACAAAATTCCCTTGTTTTAGTTTTATCTATGGATATTTTCATTCCAAACTCTTCTACTATAATGTTTAAATTATATATTGCTTTTTGTAAATTGTCTTTCTTATCTGATATTATTATCTGATCATCTGCAAATAATAGTGTATTTGTTTTGTTATTCTGGGAAATTTCTATACCTGGATTGTTTAAGGTGTTCCACTGTATTAATATTTCATTAATATTAATATTGAAAAGTGTTGGAGACAGAGGCATCCCTGTCTTACTCCTTGGTTTATAGATTGTTTTTAAGATATCTTTTCATTTATTTTTATTTTTGTTTCGTTATCTTTGTATATATTCAATATTGCATGTAGTAAAATATTAGGTATGTTTATTCTTTGTAATATATCAAACAGTATGTATCTTTTTACTTTCTCAAATGCTTTTTCATAATCTATAAAGAAAATGAGTTTCTAAATTAAATTCTCTTCCTTTTTCTATAAAGTAGTTTTAAACAAAAAAGCTGCATCCATTGTAGAGTATCGTTTTCTAAATCCATTTGACCTTCTAATAATATTTTTATTATTCCAGACAAATGCATGTAATAGTTATGCTTCTTGTCTGTTTATAAGCTATATATATATATATATATATATATAGCTTATAAACAAACAAATATATATATGTATATAAAACAAAATAATTATTTCTTTCTAGGTGGATGAAAAGAGGATAGTATCTTCAACAGGTGCATTGTCATTAGAGAAAGTTCCTGGAAAAATAGTTGTGATTGGAGCTGGCGTTATTGGTTTGGAACTGGTAGGCTAGTCATTTATAATTGGAATAGTTACATACATTAGATTGCAGAATTCTTAGATTGGAAATATTAAAAGATGTTGCTGATTTAAGAAATATATTGAATTAGGGACTCACCAGGATCCTGCAGTCTTTAGCTAACCAGCTTTGTTGCAAAGTGAATGTACATGCTATAAAGATACATCCATGCTCATAAGTGGTTATATGTCTTTGTATGTTAGGGTGAGGGAAACATGAAGCTAAAATAGTTTGGTGATAGCAAGGGAAACATCACCAAGAAATTACTTGATGTTTTTAAATAAATTTCTCCACTTCAAGTTGATGATATATATATTTATATATAGTATACTAGACAATAAATTATATATATATATATATATATATATATATATATTTAATTCTTTACCCAAATACTCAGTTAACTTATTGAAACAAGAATTTAATCTTGTGTGTCTAATGTATTGAATTTGCAACCAACTGAAAAACTTGCTGCAAATATTTTTTTTCATTCCTTTTGTTCATTATGCATTATACTCCTAATAGGAGATTCTGAATTTTAAAACAAATATTTATACAAAACACATATTCTATCTACCAATAATTGTCTGGACACCCCAGTTATTTGAAGTTATGGAACATTCCAAGTTTGTTCTTCTTCTTCTACTACGCGTTATTCCTGCTTCCCATGCAGGGTCCGCGTGTTACTTTAGATGCGACTTCTTGTTAGTACTACTCCCAACCGACCCGTCGCCTGGTCTGCTGCTGGGGGGGATATATTTTTGACTGTAGAGGCGTATGTTCATAGGGCCGGTTTGCCTGTTTGCGGGATGAAAAACGCCAGATAAACTGGCGGAAAAAACCCTACTGACTGTGCCCAAGACCGGCTAACTTGGCTATGCCTGAGGAAGATCCTCAAATTCCTCACTTCTACAACGGGAATCAAACCTGGGACACTCCTTCCCCAGGCATATGGTTTCCAAGCGCAAAGCCACTAGGCTAACCGTGCAGTGAACATTCCAAGTTTGTTAATGACATAAAAACCAGTGTACAGATAGTAGGAAGCAGTATTTCATTGTATCAGTTGAATATGGGAGGTATGGCAAGACAACGTGAACTCGGTGACTTCAAAAGAGTTGTCATCTTGAGCTGTCACATTGGTGGCATGTTGATACGTGCCATTGCTGCTCAACTGGAGCATCCAAAATCAACAGTTGGTGATGTGATCAACAGATGGAGTCATTCTGGTCACTAGTGCAAGAAAACACCTAGGGTGCCCACCAAAAATGACTGACAGAGACAGGAGGGTGTTAAAACAAGCGGTATGCAAAAACCAGCTACTGTCAGCACAGACCATCCATGATGAGTTCCACATCACCAGCAATATCATGGTCAAAACTAATACTGTACAAAATGAACTCCGTTTACTGGGTTTCCATGAAAGAGCAACGGCACACAAGTTGAACATCACAGCAACAAGCAAGGCGACTCGTCTGACCTGGTGCAAAGAGATATGAACTGGACAATTGACCAGTGGAAAAACGGTACTCTGAAGCAGTGACTCAAGGTTCACTTGTTTCAGTCTGATGGTAGGGTGTGTATGTGGAGGCAGCCTGGTGAATGCTTGTTACCACAGTGTGTTGTATCAACAGTATAGTTTGGTAGTGGAGGAGTAATGGTGTGTTGTGCATTCAGCTGGTTGGGGATGGGACTACTGGTCGTTGTCCATGGTTCCATGAAGGCAGCTCAGTACTTTGATATTTTGGATAATCAAGTGCTGCCTACACTGGAGTTTTTATGGAATGGACTTGTGTTACTATCAAGATGACAATGCCCCATACCACAAAGCTGCAGCTGTTACGAAATGGTTAGACAAGCAGATCTGTAGAGATACACCAATTGGAACACTTCAAGGATGTTGAAAATGAAAGAAAGCACAAATCAGGGCTGGCAGCCCATATAACAGAAACAAAACATCAAGTAGAATAGCAACAAACTAAAATGTTCCACATAGATTACCATTTTTACCCAAGAGCATTCAAAGAATTAGCTGAAATGATGAAGTATCCTCTGCAGTGTAACAAAAAAAAAAAAAAAAAAATATGATTTAACATCATTTGGTCTTCATTAATCCATCATGACACACTCATATCTATCAGTAGTATACAGCAACCCATAAATTAGATTAGCAGCCAGCATAATAGCGAATACATGCTTTCCATTGTTTAAATTAGTTCAAATATTTTCACTAAAAATGTTAACTGTTTCACTAGAAATGTTATATACTACTTGCTTTCTCATTTTTTGGTTTATTCATGTTATTTCCAGATGAAGTGAAACAAAGGATTTCATGAAAATAGTTGAAATAAAAATAGCTTCTATTTGCATCTTTGTGGTTAAATACCAAATAAAATATTTCTAGAATGTCCTGTCTTCACATAAGCTTGCACAATTAAATGTCATTGAATGCTGTCTGTTATTTGTGGTTTCCTGTCTTCAATCAGCTGTTTTATGTTTAAACCATCTCTCAGATCAACAATTAAAAATTGGTGTGAATGCTATCTGTATGCAGGTCTGCCGAGAGAAATTTTCGGGCCCGTGACAAGTCTGTGGTCCGGTTCCACTTAAAAAGTGCATCACTTTTGTTTAATATAAAAAAAATCATATAAAACATTAAACATTTATTTAAAAAAGTGTACAATAAATTAAAAATTTGATACATACCATACAAAATACAAACATTAAATAAAAAGAGAATTTTTAAATTTTTATTGCCTCATCCACTTCCTCACTTTATGGTTAGTGAAATCTCTAATCACCTCGTCATGTTCTATTGATAGCAAACAATCACAAAACCTTCGTCTATCAAAATACTAACAAGAACGAAGCATTCTGGCAGGGAACATTACTGTGAATGCAATTACTAGCTAGCGTTAGCACAGCCAACTGCAACAACCTTGCACGAATACCTATTGATGTTATCACCTGCTATAACTACAGCGATCCATGCCGAGAGAATCAGTGTCTTCCAGACACTCACTGCGAGCTAAAGAGCATAGCTGTCTGTCTAAAACAAAACACAGTATCATTCTCGATATGCCATTATCCTTTATCATTGTTGTATTATTATGAGAATTAAAACCATGCATTATAAACGCAGTTATATGACACGTCGGGGCCCGATGGTCGGGCCCTTTTCTATGCCAGGCCCATGACAAAAGTCTTAGATGTCACCACCTCTCGGCAACCCTGTCTATTTTTTTTTTTTTCACTTTTATTCCATATTAATTTATTCAGTTAATTCCTATTATACTAGTTTTGCTTATTCTTTGTCTATTTCTTTATATAATTTGCCATTTTCACTAAAAATTATATATTAATGTTTTACTTGTTCTATAGGTTCTCCATTCAGGATACAGCTGGTGTATTCATATTCATGTTCCTTTCTGTTTTCATAGTCTTTGTCTTTTTAATTGCTGATTTTCATACCAAATTTGCTGTAGCAGTTATTGATATCATGCATAATGCAATTTTCCATCATAATGTGAACCATATAGGTGATGAATAACAGTGGAGATAGCGTGCACCCTTGTCTTAGACCTGATTATACCTCAGACCAATTTCCTGTACCTCCTTCAGTTATAGCTGTTGACATGCAAGTTAAATACAGACTGTATTGCTTGTTATAATGTCGTGTGACCACATAGTTATTTTGAACACTTTTCTCTTGAAACCTTGTCATGCCTTTTCCATATCTACAAAAATGAAGTACAGATCTTTGTTTAATGTCCATGATTTCTTTACTGTTTGTGTTGAAATCTGATCCTTACTATCTCTATTTGGCTTGAACCCAGTTTGTTCTTCTCCAAATGTCTTATTTTCCTCGTCTCGGGCATGCTTGCATTAATCTTATATTGAATAATACTGAGTAGGATAACTCTTGTTATTCTTGCATTTGATTTTGTTTCCCTTTTCATAGATGGTACTATGAGAGAGCTCTGAAATCATCTAAAATTCAACTTTTGACCCTGCCTTTTGAATTTGCAATCACTATAAAACTTTTATATACCTCTATATTTCTGCATTTCTGGTCAGCTATCGTCTTCCACTGTCTTTCCCATTTCAGTTTTTAATTACTTTTTCTAACTCAAGTACTGATATTTACTCCTGATCACATTCCTCTTGAACTATAGGTTGTGTAGACTCACTACGGAATAGTGGTATTTCTGCCACTATTCTGTTGCTTCTTGTTTCATTTAAGTCTTTCAAAGTAATTACTCCAGATGTCTGTTGTTGTTATGCGTCATCCAGTTGTTTCCACTCTTGGTAATCTTGTAAACAAAAGCTCTCCATCCCACTCGTCCTCTTGTCCTTTCTTTCAGCACTTGTAAGATCAAGTTGGTAAGTTCTTTTATGCTGTCTGTCCGGCTCTTCCTCTTCTTCTCATGCCCTCAATCTTCCCCCCACCATAATTTTACAATGATTCATCTGCTCACATAATATGTCTAAGGTACATTAACTTCTGTTAGCGATCATTGCCTCCAAGGAGCATTCTGTCTTTATACTGTCTAAAACCTTCTTATTGGTCATACTTGCAGTCCATGGGATTCTTAATAGTCTCCTCCATTCCCATGATTAAAAGGAATCAATTTTCTTTTTGTCTTTCATCTTAGTAATCCAGCTTTTGCATCCGTATGTCACTACTGGAAATACCATTGCTTTGACAATTCTAATTTTCATGGCCTTACTCACACCTCTCTCTTTCATAATTTTTGTCAGGTTTAACATAGCTTTTTTTCTCATGACTATCTTTCTTTTAATTTCATCTGCACATTCACCATCATTTCTGATTCTGGACCCCAGTAAATCATAACTTTCAATGATTTCTATTTTATCTCTCACTATTATAAATTCATCTAAATTCCCAGCAACTGATTTTTGCTGAGGCTTAAAGTCCAGCTTTGTTATTTTCCATCTTAACCAATAGAATCAACTGTTCCAGATCTTCCTTAGGTTTCTTCTATGACTGTTCTATCATCTGCATATCTTCAGTTATTTATTTTTTTTGTTAATTTCAGATGGGTCTTTGTCTAAGCTAGATTCTTATAATATATTTACTATGAATATTAAAAAGATAGGGCAACAGTATATAACACTGCTGCACCCTTTTTTTTCCCACTCAAACAAGTTTTTGCTGAAGCTTCTTGGTTATCATTCAGCTCTCTTATCAAGAGAATTAGATGCTCAGGTGTTCTCATTGATCTCATTACAGTCCACAATCTGTTGAGATCCACACAATCAAAAGCTTTCTTAAATCATTAAAATAAACGAATACTTCCTTCTGAAATTCTCTTGTTCTTTCCATAATCCATCTCATGTTTGTTATTTGGTCTCTAGTTCCTCTACCTCTCCTAAAGCATGCCTGTTCTTGTGGCATTTCTCTATTCATATATGGCTCCAGCCTTTGTTACATAACTTTACTTGCTTGTGAAATTAAAGCGATGATTTTATAATTCTCACAATCTCTGGGATTTGTTTTTTCAGAATGGGATTGAATACCGATGTTTTTCATTTCTAGGCCAGTATATTTTCTTCCAAACCTCTTGTCAAATTTGAGTTCATATATATTCATCTCTTCATCCCCAGCTGTTCTCAGTAATTCCACTGACATTCAGTCAGCTCCAGGAGCTTTTCCTTTTGGCAGCTGTTCCATTGCTGATATTACTTCACTTTTCATTATCATGGGTTCCTCAACAAATTCTCCTTCAATATTATTATCCTTCTTGTAAAAATCCTCTACATACTCTTTCCATCTTTTTTCACTGCTTCTTCTTCCATCAGACATTTTCCCAAATTACTTTTTATAACTCCTAATCTAAGGATAAACTTTCCTGTAACATCATTTATTTTTCTAAACAGATTTCTTTTTCTACCAATAATATTACTTTCTTCAATTTCCATACACCTTTTGTTTCAATGTTTTTCCTTATCTTTCCTAGCCTGTCTAGAAATCTGCACTCAGTTGTCTAACCCTTTCTTTGTTTCTCTGAAGTTTCATTTTTCTTCTTTCCTCTGCTATTCGAGTAGCTTCTTCTGACAACCATTTACACGCTTTCTTTCTTTCTTGTTGTTTTACTTAGTCTTCTATTACTGTACATTTTGTTTCTTCCCACAGTTCTAATTCTCTTCCTGTCCTCTCCAAACTTTTTATGTCCTGTCTATGTGATTTTATACTTTTGACACTTTCTTGTTATTTATCTTCTATATTCTTACCAAAGTCTTCCATTTCTTACATTTATCTCTTAAGAGTACATGAGTTACTTGCTAGGAATAGTTAACATTCCTAGCTCCAAAGATTGTATGTCTGACAATCATTTCCTACTCTGCTATTTAGATCCTCAACAAGGACCAACTTTTCCTTTTACATCGTGTCAGTTGCTTTCTCTAAAGCTTCAAGAAATTCCTCCACTTCTACCTTAGTGGGACCTCCTAAATTCTAGCTCTTAAATTTGAACTTTTATTCAAGGAATCTTTCCAATTGTTCCTATATCAACCCATCTCCTATCCATTTAATGTATCTGAGAAGTTATGATTTGCAACAGATATGTATTGGAGCCTCACATATCACAGCTACTTCTCCTAATCAGTAATGATGATGACCTTTGATTGAAAAGACCTGGGTTTGAATCCTGTCTATGATGCTTTAATATGCCTTTTTTTTAACTGAAGGTGAGTTAACCATTCTCATTTGAAAGTGGCAGATTTTTTTTCCTCCATTAAATTCAGGCTCTTTATCCCACAAAATATGCATTCTTGCCAGAAGAACACAGTCAACATAGGTAATGAAAAGACTGTACTATGAAGAATATCTCATGACATCTTCAGACTGAACATAATAAATGGACTGTTACATGGAATTGAAAACAACCTTTACAAAGTACATTCTTTTTACTTCTGAGGCCAGTAGTATAATACTGTTTGGAAACTGTATAAAAATTTAAAAATAACTGATAAATGAAGGCAAAGGCTCAGTATTTAAAAATATATATTTAAAAATGTAGATTATTAGTAGTGGTTCAAAGTTATCATTTCTTATAATTTAATTTTGGGAATTGATTCACATTCTCAAAAGGACATTGAACACCCAAAACAAAAATGTCATAGTAATTATTATTATGATGATACCATTCATCATGAAAATTTAGGATTTTAGTATTTAATTTTAAATCAGCAACAATATATTTTTTTTTTATTATAGGGTTCAGTGTGGTCACGCTTGGGTACAGAAGTTACTGCAGTAGAGTTTTTAGGACATATAGGTGGTCAAGGAATTGATATGGAAATTGCAAAGTCCTTTCAGAGAATATTAACCAAACAAGGGCTTAAAATTAAATTGAATACAAAGGTTACAGCAGCTGCTCAGAGTGGAGAAAAAATAAAAATAAGCACAGAACAGGTGAAAGATGCTAGCAAAAAAGAAGAGGTAAGAAAGATTGTTTATAGTTAGAATAAAAAAAAAAAACAATTTATTTAAGTATAAGTGATTATAGAAATGTGGTATGGGAAAATTCTCAGTTTAGATCAGCAGTGTTCAACACTATTTTAGAAATCATATTCCAAGAGTGAAAAGTGATTGAGGCCTATTCATCTGTGATTTCTTGAATAAGTTATTCAAGGAAAATACACATTTCATTAATTATTTACAGTTGTTTTATTGGAATGCATTGTGTGTAAATATTGACAATGTAAAAGTGATCAAGAGTGAACTTATATGTAAATAATTGTGTAGAGTATCATTGACATCAGAGCAGAGCAATTCCAGAACTAATTTTCTTGAGTATGCATAGAAAAATTTTAAATACATAAACCAAGAAAATACTGAAGAGAATTGTGGAGTAATAATATTTCAATGAAGTTTTTGGATGATATTTACTTCTTAACAAAGACACATGTTGACAGCTGTATTGCCAAGCATAGAACGAGGACCCCAGATGTCACTGATGCAATTCACGTGATGTCACTCAGCATTTCTTTGATTAGCACTGGAGAATGCTTAAAAAAATAATAGCCAGAGAGCTGGGGAGAGTGGATTATAGAAAGAGGTAAATTCAAGGATGGAATAATGTAGATCCCAAATTTCCATAAATTTAGGGAATAAAATGGAAGTTTTATTTAAAACGTACACTGATGTACGGTCTGTTAATGTCAACTGATATATGCTGATATTTTCAAGATACTTCTTGCAGGAATTTATTCAGATGAAGTAAAGGAATTGTTGATAATTCCTATTCTTATTGGTGATTGAACAAATTCCTGCAAGACATACCTTGGAAATATCAGCATATATCATTAACTGCAGAAACTAATATGTATTTCTATTAGGTTATGCAAGAATTTGTATTTTCCATTTTGGAATAGAAGCAGTATTTGTTTGAATTTTCTCTCAACTTCTGGAAGGTAGGACTGTTTTGTTTCTTCAGTTAATATCTTCTCTCCTGGAATGGACAGCTACTAATATCTTGAACTCTGAATGCAGAATAGGCAAACTGATATAATTTATCTGCTCTGTTGAATGTTAACTTAAAGTTGTTTAAGAGGTTGTTAGATTAGTATGATCTTATCTTGACCTGTATGTATTTGTCTTAATGAATTTGTTAAACGTTTTAGTTAAGCTTAGTGCACATTTATCTCTGCTTGTACAGTTTAACAGTTTGAGAGAAAGTGTGCGAAGGTGACTTTATATTTTAATTCTTGATATATTGAAGTGTAAGCCACTAGAGGGCTACATGGTGTGTAGTGTTTGTAGAGAGCTCCTGAACAGATAAGTATTATTTTGAGTAATAATTGGTAAATTTGCTTGAATCTTACATAGTATTATTTACTTTTCGTGTCTTAGCGTGTCTGGGTGATTTTTGCGTATTTTCTGAGTATTTTAATTAGTAAATTGATAGATACGATTATTTGTGCACATGACCCCCCATGAAGAGAAATACAAAGATGGCGTCCAGGTCACCATCTTTGTCTAAAAATTTTAATTTAAACGATTTGATTCACTGTACTGTTTGCGAAATGTATGCATTGAGGAGAGCAGTTGGAGTCTGGTTAAACAACGATAGTGGAGTGAATGTGTGCAGAAAGTGTAAGGAATGTGAGGATTTAAAGAGTGTTTCAGGTTGTGATGGTGATATCATTGTTGAAAGTGAGACTGTAGAAAATAGTGATATGCGAGTGATATTTGCGAGGTAGTACCTCGCAAATAGCTGTGTGAGTGGCGTCAAAAGTGAAAATGAAGGTAAACATACAGAATGAATGAATGAATTAACGGAAAATAAAAATGATGAGACTAATGCAGTGAGTGAGATTGCACGGTTATGCAGAGCGATACACAGGGCAAATCGGCAGCTGTAGCATTGGCAAAAATGTTTACCGAGCATACTGACTAATAAACGGCAAAAGTACGATAGGAAAAATAAGAGTATGATAGTGAGTATAAACAAAATGAAAGAGCGAGTGTTGTATGGAGATTCTTTAGTAAGAGGTGTGATAGTTGATAGTTTAACAAAAAGGTACCAACCTGGTGCGAATGTTAAGGATGTAAGCGAGTCAATTGGAATGCAAAAGCAGTGGGTGAAAGAATTGATAGTAGTAGCAGGTACAAATGATTTGAAAGGAGACAAAATGGGTATGAGAGAGGATTTGAAGGAATTGCTTGAGGTAGCAAAAGAGAAGAGTGAGAGAGTTAGGATGGCGAGTCTGTTGCCGCGGTATGGCAGTGAAGAGTATAGAAGGAGGGCTATAACTGCTAATGACATTATGAGTGAATTATGCAGGAGGAGTGGTGTGGAATTTATGGATGTGTGGAGTGAGTTCGATGGGCGAAAGGATTTATATAAGATGGATGGTTTACATTTGAATGGATTTGGTGTACGGAGAATTGAAAAGGTGTTGAATGTAGTGGAAGTGGATATGCAGAATCAGGGAAACTAGAGTTATTAAGAGGGGGGGGGAGTAGATATGCAGATTTTAGGGAGACAGTTGAGTGTATGAATGTGTGTAATATGCCTGAGCGAGTAAGAAAGACAACAAATCATGGGATAGTTAGTATAAGGCATCAAAATAGGGACAAATGGGCTTCTGCAATTTGTGTATACTAATACCAGAAGTATTAGGAACAAGAAGGAAAACTTTTTGGCCTTGGTTGGCACTTCCAGGCCACAGGTTATTGGCATTAGTGAAACATGGCTGACAGAAGATGATATAGCTAGTGGGATTGAATGTAAGGGGGGTATGGTGTGTTCAGGAGTGGTAGGGAGAATAAAATGGGGGAAGGAGTATTGTTGATGATTGCTGATGAGCTACAGCCAAGGAGAATAGAAGTGGAACTGCAGGATAGAGAAAAGAGCACATTTGAGGCTATTTGGTGTGAGATTGAAACTAGCAGAACAAAATATACAGTTGGGTGCTGCTATAGACCTGGTGATGGAACAGACAGTGGAGATAGTATGCATAAGCAAATAGAAGAAATGAGTGAAAGGAGGATAATTATTATGGGAGATTTCAACTATGGTAACATTGATTAGAAGGAGGAGAGGACACACGGGAGGAAGGAATTAGATTTTATGCAGTTATTAAGGGATAACTATCTGCAACAGCATGTAATGGAAAATACTAGGGGTCAGAGAGTGCTTGACCTACTAATTGTATCTGAGAATTTGGCTGTAACGAATATGACCACGTTGTCACCAATTGGTGAGAGTGATCATAGTGTCTTGACTTGGGAGGTGGCTAAAAGTGTCTAATTTACAATTAAGACAGGGTACATTTAGAATTATCGGGCTGGTAAGTATGACAAGCTTAGGAGTTTGATTGGTTCAGTGCCATTGTATGTAAAACTGCAAGGGTTAGATGTTGATAGTGCATGGGAGGTAGTTAAGAAGTATTTGCATGAGGCAATGGCTGACTGTATACATAGAGTCCGAATAATAAATCAAGTTGAGGTTAAATAGATGAATAACACCATTAAGCTTGAGCTGCAAAAAAAGAAACAACTGTGGAGGGAATTTAAGGAGAAAGGTGACCAGCAGGCACATGAACAGTGTAAAGCGCAGGCCAGAAGGGTAACGAGTGTGGTAAGAAAAGCAAAAACGGATTATGAAAGAACATTAGCCATGCAGGCTAAAGAGAATCCCAAACAGTTTTTTCGATATGTTGCAAGTAAAAGAAAAAATGTATATGGCAGAATGATTTTAAAGAATGTTGATGGTAGGGAGATAACTGAATAGAATCATTTGATATTGTTGAATTACTGAGCGAACACTTTGCAAGAGTATATCATCCAGGTGGTGACATTGCAGGAATGAATGAACTAATAGATTATACGGGAATTGTGGTGAATGAAGTGGAGGTGAATAGTCTATTACAAAACCTCAATGTCAATACTTCTGTGGGATTGGATAGTATACCAGCTCGTGTCGTACGTGAAGCGGCTAAAGAATTGTCAGCGCCCTTGACCATTTTGTTTAATTTGAGTCTCAGGTCTGGGTTAATCCCGAAGGGGTGGAAAGAGGGGAAAATAGTTCCACTGCATAAAGGAGGTTCCAAGACTGCTGTTGTAAATTACCGACTGATTAGCATATCAGGAATCGTTGTCATGGTCTTGGAGAAATTAGTCAAGAGAAAAATACAAGATTAGATAGATGAAAATGGGATACTGTATGGGGGACAACATGGTTTTGTGAAGAGTAGATCATGCCTCAGTAACTTGCTCATGTTTTATAACATAGTGACGGCTGAAATGGATAAGGGTAATGGGTTTACAGTGATTCTACTGGACCTTGCTAAGGCTTTTGACAGGATACCACATGGAATTCTAATCAGTAAACTGCAGCATATGGGGATAGTTATAGGGTTGGCAAGAAGGATAGGCGGGTGGTTGATGGAGAGATATCAGAGAGTGGTTTATTCAGGAGTAGAGTCCAAAAGACAGCTTGTGACTAGTGGTATGCCTCAGGGTTCTGTTCTTGGACCACTACTTTTCAATTTGTTCATTAGCGATATAGGAAAGGATCTGAGAGGAAGTGTTCACTTATTTGCTGATGATGCAAAGTTGGGTAGAGCAACAGTGAGTGCACATAATGTCAAAATTTTGCAAGATGATTTGGATAGTTTGGAGGACTGGGCTAAGGAAAATGGATGTCAATTTAATGTGGAAAAATGTAAGATTATGCATTTTGGGGTGAAAAGATTAGCAGCAGTATATCACATTGGTGGAACCGTGCTCCAGAGATTGACGAGGCCAGGGATTTGGGAGTGTTGGTGGATAGGGATTTGAAGTTTAGGGGGCACATTGCAAAAGTGGCTAAATCAGCTCATCAAATCACTTGGTTGCTGAAAAATACTTTAACAAGCAGAGACAAACAAGGTATTGTTCCTCTGTATCGAGCCTTGATAAGACCCCATCTAGACTACTGTGCCGGATATGGGCGCCAGGTTTCTTCTTGATGGGGAGAAGGTGGAGAGGATCCAGAGCCGAGTGACCAAGATAATAGCAGGTCTGTGGAATGAACCTTATGAGAACAGGTTGAAGATTTGTGAGTTGCAGAAATTGGTTGATAGGTGGAAAAGAGGTGATATGATTGAGACATTCAAATTACTGAAGGGTTTCTATAAGATTAATTCAGAAGATATTTTTGAGAATACTACTGTTGGTGGGAGGACTAGGAGCCATACATGGAAGCTGGGCAAGAATGTGGTTAGCAAGGGTGTTAGAGCTAGGTTTTTTTTTACTTGGAGAGTGGTGAATGAATGGAATAAGCTGCCAGAGTCTGTTGTGGGTGCCATGACTGTGAATGGGTTCAAGGCGAGGTATGATACATACTGTGTAAATGTCGAATAGTTGTTCTTGACATGATGTTAGGGCCTCCCTCGATGAGTCTGTCGACTCCCTGGAGTTGCCCGTAATAATAATGATTGATTGTCTTTATATGTTATGTATATATTAACTGTAGCTGATATTTGATTTATTAATTTTTTTTTGTGTACTTGGAGTAGTCACTGGCTTCAGCTTTAATAGACAGTGATTAAGTTTTCTTTGAATTGAATAGTACTTGAGTTTGAGATCGAGAATGATATTTCCATAGGAGACAAACCTGGTTGGCCTTTTGGTAGTTATGATATATGATTGAATGCCATAAGGTAAACATTCATTTCATCAAAATATTTACCAAAGGAAGGTCATCATGTTTCAGCAATTTGCTCATATTTTATAATAATATTATGGTTGGGTTGGATGAAGAGAATAGATACGCTATGATAATGTTAGATTTTGTTAGATAAGATATCATGTGAAAGACTGTGGCATGAATTGGAGAATATGAGATTGGAATATAAATTCTTGACTTGGATAAGTGGATGGTTAACAGACAGATATCAAAAAGTGGCATATGGAGGGTGTGAATCTTCCAGATTTAAGGTGACTGGTTGTATGCCTCAGTGTTCAGTCTGTGGGCCATTGTTATTAATTCTGTACCTTAATGACACTGTGGAAGGGTCTAACAGGAGTAATGCAATTGTTTGCCATTGATGCCAAGATAGGCATATCAGTAGCAACAATCAGGGATGCTACTGATATCTAGCACTTACAGAATTATTTGAATACGATGGATGGGCAAATGAAAATGATTGCGTTTAATGGTAGTAAGTGTAAATTTATGCACTTTGGCATGATGAGATTTCTAGCAGCATATTATATATTAGCAGGGGTAAATACAAGAAACTGATGGGATTAGGGATCTTGGTGCAATGGTAGATAGGAATTTGAGCTTCAAAGGTTACATAGCAAAAATTGCAAGTGCAATTCAGAGGTTAATCAGTGTGGAAACAAACCTTGACATGTAAGGATAAAGAGGTCATTTTGTCTTTTTATAAAGCCTTGATAAGACTGCACCTAGACTACTGTGTGCAGATTTGGTCTTACAGGTTCCAAGGGGATAAAGAAGCTGTGAAAAGGGTGCAACAAAGAGTTATAAAGATTATATCAGGATTATGGGATTTAGATTATGAGAACAGATGGTGAGTATGTGGATTACAGACTCTGGTTAACAGGAAAGAGAGGTGATATGATGGCAAATACCTGTTGGATTTCTGCTCAGGACATAGACTGGTTATTACTAATACCATGTTCCAACATAAAAATGTGCACAAATTCACATGGAGAGAAGAGGCAAGAAATAAGAAGTCTCATTTAATGTGTTATTGTTGATAGTGATGTTTTCTCCCTGGTGCAGGATGCCCACCAGAGTGTACAGAGGATTTGAAATTGGATATGATCACTATTTAGTCTTGAGCAGGATAAAATTGAATTTCATTTTGAAAAGAATGACATGTAAGAAAGTTTTAAAGCGAATAAAAGTTGAGCAGCTCTCAGATGTGAACTGTAGACTGTACACAAAGATTATTGAAGAAAAAATGAAAGAGTTTGAGAACAGGAACCAAACCTTGGAGATTCAGTGGCAAGCCTTGAAGAAAACCTTGATTGATTATCATCTGATGAAATTTTTCATTATAAGGAAGGTGTAGAGAGAACATGGGAGGCATCATTAGAGGTTTAGTTTGTTAGCAGTCAAGAAAGAGGAAAGGGAAAGGGCTAGGTTTTTTTCTCACAGAACAGTGATTGAGTGGCATAGTTTGACTTTATAGGTGGTGAGTGTATCTAGTGTGAATGAGTTTAAGAGAAGGTATGACACTGGTTTTGGTGATGTATAAGCCTCCCTCAATGAGTCCTTGACTAATTGGAGTTCTCAGATAATAATAATATAAGAAACAAATATCCATAAACATAAATATCCATAGGGGGTGCTTAAGGGTCAAAGCTGTATAACTGAGACGAGACCTCCACATAGCCTTTAAAGGAATGCGGAGAACCGACCAGGGCTTCTGACCTAATGTCCAATCCTCACCTTCTCATGGTGCACCCTGTTGGGTATCTACCTGGATACTGAATGAACGAGGATGGGCTGGCAATTTGGGATTTAGCCGACCAAATTGTATTCTTATTGGCTTAAACCAAAATACAAAATGATGGTACAACATGACAAAATTTCATGCCTGCTGGGGCATCACCCAGTTAAATAAGGCCCCCCATTGTTTTCACCAGGGAACCAGTGTGAACAGCGAAAAGTCAACTACTGGAACAAATCTGAAAAAACACCCCAACTGAACATCACCAGAGTTAAAGATCTGTACTATCAACATTAGAAGCTTGAATGGCAAAGAAATGGAGCTAGCTGAGGAATTAGATAAGTACCAGATCGACATAATAAGGGTGACTGAAACAAAAAAGAGAGAAACTGGTGAGGTCTTTCTGAGCAATAAATACAAAATATTATATTCAGGCAATGACAACCAAGGAAAAGGAGTATCCATTGTATTGAACACTAAATACAAGGCTAATCTTCTTGAATGGCAGTCAGTCTCAAGTAGTGTGATGTGGGCAAATATCAGAATGGGGAAATGAACAATGAGACTTATTTGAGCCTATGGTCCCACAGAAGGCTCTACTAAGGTAGAAGTGGAGGAATTTTTTTGACTCTTTAGAGAAAGCTACTGACACAATGAAAAAGCAAAAGTTGGTCCTTGTTAGGGATCTAAATAGCAGAGCAGGAAGTGATTGTCAGACATACAAAAATCTTTTGGGAAAATTTGGAAAAAAGAGCAAAGCTAATAAAAATGGCAAATACCTGTTGGATTTTTGCTCAGGACATGGACTGGTTATTACTAACACCATGTTCCAACATAAAAATGTGCACAAATTCACATGGAGAGAAGAGGCAAGAAATAAGAAAATTCTCATTGACTATGTTATTGTTGATAGTGATGTTTTCTCCCTGGGCTTCCAATTTCAAATCCTCTGTACACTCCTTTCCACCAGAGTGTACAGAGGATTTGAAATTGGAAGCGATCACTATTTAGTCTTGAGCAGGATAAAATTGAATTTCATTGAAAAGAATGACATGTAAGAAAGTTTTAAAGTGAATAAAAGTTGACCAGCTCTCAGATGTGAACTGTAGACTAAAATACACAAAGATTATTGAAGAAAAAATGAAACAGTTTGAGTACAGGAACCAAACCTTGGAGATTCAGTGGCAAGCCTTGGAAAAAAACTTTGATTGATTCAGCCAGAGAGGCATGTGGTGAGGTTGTCTGCAAGGATAGAAAAATCAGAACTCCATGGTGGACACAGGGAGCAAAAGAAGAAAGCATATCAAAAGTTCCTGGCAAATAAGTCAGCTTGTGCTCTTACAGAATACAGAGACAAATGTAAGAAAGCTAAACACTGTGTAAAACTAGCTAAACAAAAGTCATGGGAGGACTTTGGTATGAACATAGAAAATAAATATCAATAAGGTGGCAAAATATTCTGGAGATTGTTGAAGAAGCTTATAAATTGAGGAAAGAGTGCTGTAAAAGGAGTTATAGATGATAAAGGTGACATGAAAACTGGAGAAAAAGATATCCTTGAAGTATGGAGTAATTACTTGTTTCATTTAGCAATTTCGAGAAATTGCTAAATGAAACAAGCAGTGATACCACAGTGGTAAAAAACACTCAACAGGCATACAGTCATTAATACATATCCATACTTGAAGTAGAAAAAGCCATCAAAGGCTTGAAATGTGGAAAGGCAGCAGGAGTAGATGATGTTCAACCAGAAATACTGAAGGATGTGGTATAAAAGTCTTGCAGTGGCTGCACTGCAGAGTTCTGAAGGCCTGGACAGAGAGACGAATTCCCAATGATTGTTAGAGTTCTCATAGTACCATATATAAAAAGGGAAATAAAAGTGGATGTGAGAATTACAGAGGTATTTCCCTACTGAGTGTTCCTGGTAAGATATATACAAGTATACTTGAGAAACGGTTGAGAAGAATTGTGGAAGAAAAGCTTGCTGAAGAAGAAGCTTGATTCAGGCCAAATAGAATATCTGTCAGGATCAGATCTTCACTTTACGACAGATAGTTCAGAAAACATGGGAATATAACAAAGATCTCTATTTCAGTTTTGTAGATCTGGAAAAGGCATATGACAAGGTGGCAAGAGAGAGAAGCTATTCAATATGCTACAGTTATATGATGTCAATGTGGCATTATACCAAGCAATACTTAGTCTTTATTTGAGTTTTAAGTCAGCAGTTAGAATTGAAAAAGTACAGGAAGTTGGTTTAATGTTAAATCTGGTGTGAGACAAGGATGTACATTATCACCTCTGTTGTTCATTATCTATATGGATCACATTATGAAGGAAAGTGGTATTAGACATGATATCAAAATTGGAGATGTTAACGTCAGCTTTTTGCTTTATGCGGATGATGTTATACTTCTAAATAAATCCGCTACAAGTCTGCAAGATTCCCTGACTAAATTGAATAACTGTTGTAGTAGATATGGTATGAAGGTCAGCAATAAAAAGACAAAGACAATGAAAATAGGCAGAATTGTTGAAAATGTCAACTGCATTGTGAAAGGAGAACCTGTGGAACAAGTAAAACATTTCACCTACTTAGGCACAATTTTTAGTGAAGATGGTAAATTAAATATAGAAATAGACAACAGAATCAACAAAGCTGGTATGGTAGGAAGTCAATTGAATAAATTCATATGGAATAAGAGAGAAATTAATCGGAACACTAAATTAGTATAGAAGACAGTATTCAAACCAGTTTTAACTTATGGCTCTGAGAGCTGGGTCAAAAGTAAAACACTTGACCAAAGACTAGAGACCGCAGATATGAGAATCCTGAGAAAGATTACAGGTGTGAACAAATGGCATCAATGGCAATATCATATTAAAAATGAGGATATTAGGAAAGAACTTGACATTGTCAGCATCCAGGAATGTGTTAGCAGAGCTAATCTCAGGTGGTATGGTCATTTACACAGAATGGGCGAGGAAAGATTAGCAAAACAACTGTTTTCTGCCAGGTTGTCAGGAAAACGACCCAGATGAAGACCAAGATATAGGTGGATTGATGCAGTACAAAGTGCCTTAGATGACAGAAATATAAGATCTGATAATATTGGAGTCTTGACAAGTAACAGACTGATTTGGAGGAAAATTGTAGATAGGAAGTTAGTATTGATGTAATATTTTTCATGTAGTACTAGCATATCCTGTACGCCTCTTGAGGTTACATGGCAGGAATTTGATGATGATAAATATCCATATCCAGAACTTCAGAAGTACTGGTGTAATAGCCAGAAATCTCTCGCAAAAAAAATACATCAATGGGATGTTTGTGGTTTATATTTATCATTGCAGTGTGTATGTCTAGAGAGAGAGCATTCCAAGATTGGTGTGCTAATTTAGAATAAACATCAATGAAGATTATCTGTTGTCCTATTTCAGGTTTTAAATTTATTCATTTGTTTTCAAATCTGCATCAGTGCAATTGAAATGAGAACCAGAATAAATAATTCTGCAGCTGAAAGATGGGTGTTAAACTATCTTATCTAAAATTTTTGGCTATGGATGCTTGAATGCATGATGTTAAACCAGTTTTAATTGATCAACTTTTTAAACCAATTGGACTGGATTTTAATCCAATGGATTAAAACTGGAAGCATCTTTCATCTCATAGCCATATATTGGACTGTTCTGTTCTAGGTGTCTTACTTGAATTAAAAATATTTCAGTTTATGTTTGAATGGATAATTGTAATGAACTTACATATTGATATGGTAAACAAAAACTAGCAAAACTTTCATAGGCAATCTCTCTCTCTCTCTCTGCTTGCCAGCAGTAGTAGCATAACTATCATACTGTGAAACCTTGGGGGAGGAAAGGGATCCTGGGTGGACCCAAGAAGGTGTTGAAGGGCAAACAAAAAATATTTATGATGCTAAGGGGCACTAACAAAAGCTTGCTGGAGTAGAGAAGAAGAAATTAGTTAAAAGAACAAGATCTTTAATTAGATTAAGGACATTGATAAAAATCTATTACCCACCCCATTTTCAGCTAATTACGAGTATTATCTAGGATCCTCACAGAGTCAACTCTTTTCATAAGCTGTAATATGCAATTTTCATATGTATATTATGTCTGTCGTATATTTGTCATTTGGCCACGTTTCATATTGGAAATGAACCATTATCGTCAAAGGTTAATAATTTCCTACCTTGGATAAAATTGACTGTGGAAAAAGTAAATGATAATCATTTAATCTTCCTAGATAATCTTCTTACTTCAAGAAATAGATGCCACTTTAGCCTTTTCAGTATACTGCAAATCTGCCGTCAGCCTGACGGCAGTTTTGCAGTAGTTAAGAATTTCATCATGAAATTCTTGTTAGAAAAGTTCACATGAACTTATTTAAGTTAAAGGATATTACATCCCATATTGTTTTTTAGCCAAATAAGAAACTCAAAGAGTTACATGCCAGATATAGAAACTTTATAAAGTTCGACGATTCCAAGCGTAAACAAATACCTGGATAGTGCAACACCTGACCCATTTGGTAGTGCAAACTGAGGCAACTCATAGTAAGGATGGAGCAACCTCCGATCACTATTCTTGGTAATTGCTTTATTACGCTTGGAATCGCCGAACTTTATATAGTTTCTATATTCAGCATGTAACTCTTTGAGTTTCTTATTTGGCTAAAAAACAATATGGGATGTAATATCCCTTAACTTAAATAAGTTCATGTCACCGAATTGAAGCCTTTGGCTCTTCATATAATTGGTAATTCACATGAGCTATCTGCATGTATTGCTTTATAACAAAAACTCTACACATGTGGTGCATCAAAATGGTACCATCCAAAGAATCATAGGTAACTTTGTATAATGTCTTCATCAACTGCCACAATTGAAAGAAGAGCTCCCATCTGACCTATTTTATATTTGGTGACTCATTATTTCAGAATAAGTTACCAAGATATTGAGAAAGTTTCAGTTATCTACAACTTTTAAATAGTTTAATGAGTTAAAGGGTTGAAAATAACATATTGTGTATAAAGGGCTATCAAATATACCCATTTATATTTTTTTAGACTGACAAAACAGAAGAGGACTGATGAATGACCATGATTACAATCACTCCATCAAACCTTGCAGTACTGGACTATCCCATAATACCAGACGTGGAATTATTTCATGGATTACTCTTGGATAAAAGATAAAACTAGAAATTATATTTTAGTTTTATCTTTTATCCAAGAGTAAATAAAGTTTTATTTTATGGCCATAAAATGTCCGAAAACTGATTGATTCAATAGACGGGAGAAGATATTAAATGTATAATATATTAAAGTCTTATCTTTAATGATACCTCACTAAGTCACTTACATTACTAGATTCCCTAGTAATGCAAGACACATTAGACACAGTAATAAATTTTTTGAAATTAGTAACAAATATTAAACTTTAAAGGTCTCACACATCATGGAAGTGAGACCTAACACAGTATCCATCGGAACGATACTTTCTTAATTCATAGAAATCATTTTAAATGTTGCTTCAAAGAAAGTTTACAGGCCCTGTTACATTGTCCAAATTTAAATTGGAATGATTGCCTCTTGATCTGAAAAGTTTGAGATTCTCAACCTTGGCAAATACCAAAAATAATCAATTATGTATTTGATATGATCCTTCTAGATTGCAGCACTTGCTGTTACTTAACTAATCATATTTACCTTGCATTTTGTTACTTTGAATTGCTTGTCATGGAGAGAAGACACAAGAAATAAGAAAAGCCTCATTGACTACGCCATTATTGATAGTGATATCTTCATGCTCATTCAGGATACAAGAGTGTACAGAGGATTTAAAATTGGAAGTGACCATTACTTGGTACTAAGCAGGATATCACATTGAAAAGAACAGTATGTAAGAAAGTTTTAAAAATAATTAAAGCAGCTTTTACAAGTAAATTGTAGACTCGACTATGCAAACGTTATTAAAAAAAATTTACAGCAGTTTGAAAATGAGAACCAAACTTTGGGGTCTCAGGACATTGATTGATCAGCTAGGGAGGTATGTGGTGAAGCTATCTGCAAGGATAGAAAAATAACAACACCATAATGATACAAGAAGCAGTCTTGGAAAGGAAGAAAGCATACCAAAAGTTCCTAGTAAATAAGTCGACACGTGCCCTAAAAGAATGCAGAGAAAAATGTAAGAGAGTTAATCTATGTGTAAAAGTAGCTAAACAAAAATAATGCGAGACTTTGGGAAGAATATAGAAAATAAATATCAGGAAGGTCGCAATATGTTCTGGAGACTATTGAAAAAACTTAGAAATGGAGGAAAAGAAAAGGAATCAAAGATGATAAAGGTGACATGAAAACTGAAGATAAGGATATCCTAGATGTTTGTAGTAATTACTTTTAAAGACTGTTAAACAAACCAAGTAGTGGCAGAACCATACTAGAAAATGTTCAAGGGGAATGCAAAGTATAGAGGTATAAAACTTTTGCAGGACTACACTGCATGATTCCCTTTTCAGAAGGTCGAATTCTCAATGATTGGAGTACAGCTCTCATATTACCATCTATAAAAAAAGGGAATAAAACTGAATGTGAGAATTACAATGGAATTTCTGTACTAAGTGTTCCAGATAAGATTTATGCAAGCATACTTGAAAAGAGTTTGAGAAAGATTGTGGAAGGGAAAGTGACATTAAACCTGATATCAGAATTGGAGATGTCAGACAGCTCTTTGCTTTATGCAGGTGATGTACTTCTAAACACATCTAGTGGAAGGCTCCAGGATTCACTAACTAAATTGAATAACATCAGTAACAAATTTGGCAAATTTGAAAAAAAATTTACAGCAATTTGAAAACGAGAACCAAACATTGAGGTCTCAGTGACAAATTCTGAAGAAGACATTGATTGATCAGCTAGGGAGGTATGTGGCAGATTTGTTACAGATGTAACAAATGTTTATTGCCGATTTTCAAAATCTGCAATAAAAAGACCAAAACTATGAAAATAGGCAGGAACAAACTGATATCAGAATTGGAGATGTCAAACAGCTTTTTGCTTTATTCAGGTGATGTACTTCTAAACACATCTTGTGGAAGGCTCCAGGATTCACTAACTAAATTGAATAACATCGGTAACAAATTTGGCAAATTCGAAAAAAAATTTACAGCAATTTGAAAACGAGAGCCAAACATTGAGGTCTCAGTGACAAATTCTGAAGAAACATTGATTGATCAGCTAGGGAGGTATGTGGCAAATTTGTTACAGATGTAACAAATGTTTGTTGCAGATTTTCAAAATCTGCAATAAAAAGACCAAAACTATGAAAATAGGCAGGAACAAACGTAAACTTCATCTGTATTCTGAACTCTATAGACCAAGTAAAATATTTCAGTTATTTAGTCACAGTTTTTAGTGAAGATGGCAGGTTAAATCTGGAAATAGATACCAGAATAAGCAAAGCCAAAACACCTAACTAGCAATACAAGACAGTGTTTAAACCAGTTTTAAGTTATGGATCTGAGAGTTGGGTTAGAAATAAAGCACTTCATCAAAGACTAGAGACAACAGTTATGACGGTTCTGAGAAAAATTACTGGAGTGAACCATTGGCATCAATGGCAGAATCATATTAAAAATTAAGATATTAGAAAGGAACTTGACTTTGTTAGCATTCAAGAATGTATCAGCAGAGCTAATCTAAGATGGTATGGCCACTTAAATAGAATGGGTGAAGAAAAGTTAGCAAAAACCAAACAAGATGTTTGGTGCCATCTTGGTGTTTGGTGCCAAGATGGCAGGAAAGAGACCCAGAGGAAAACCAAGGTCCAGATGGATTGATTTGGTCAAAAGTGCCTTAGAAACACAATGTTAGATATAACAATATTGGAATGCTCACAAGTGTTATATTTAAGTGTAGTTAGTTATTATTTTATATCTTCTATATCTTATGTTTTCCCATGTTTCTTTATTTTCCTAAATTCTGATTGTGTTCCCTCCTCAATTAATTTTATCTTTATTCTAATTCACTCCTTACTTCTCATTCCCTTAATTACAGCTATCTATCAAAGTTCCCTAATTTCACTGTGGCCACACTCTTAGATGAACTCGTATGCAAATCCTTCAGACAAGGAGATTGACCCAAGGTAGAGCCAAATTTCTCCCTGGCTGAAAATCTGACGTCAACTCCTTTTCAGAATTAAGAAAATTTATTTTTTAATGCTGCGCCATCTTAATTCCTATACAATAGAAATAATATTGTCAGAGAGTCAGCCCGCAGACTACTACACAATTTACTTAATTTAACACAAACAAACTTTATGATATTTTATCTTCTACTGCAGTCGTGACCAGTTCCTGCACTTTTACTTAAAACAGGTTCTACTTTTAGCAAGAGGTGCATTGGCTTGAATAATCAGAACTTGATTTTTGTAAAGAAAACATGATAGTTTATTCACTCAAAGTTATGATACATGTCATTCAAAGAAACTAAATTAAATGAGGAATCTCTAAGGACAAATGTTATACTAACAGACAAGATCTATATTATACTCGACATCTCACATTAAAGTACACAAACTGAGTCAAGCTGTCTTAATCCTGCTCACTTATTACAGTTACGCTCATGAGTATCTTGCTCTCCCACAAATATTAAGACAACCATATTAAATCAATTCAATAACATGCCTAAAACAGTATACTTCTAGAGCTACAAAATTCTTGCTAGAAGATTAGGTACTCGAGTCCTGAACATTTTCAATCACAAGAAATGTAACACTTTCTTTCACCCTGGCCTTAAATGACAATACTATGGACACAAAATTTCTACATTACCGACCAGTTTTATACTCCAGGAGGCTCTTCACATCTGATTTTCCTACAGGCTTACTTCGGGTGGTTTTCTAGTTCTGGGGTCTGTTGTTCCTCGTCTCGAGAATCCAGTGATTTCGGTCACGAATCACTTCCTTTCCGGATACTCGAACTTCTCTGATGGAAAGGTAGGTACAGCTGGAGCTGCACGATATTTCGGCGTTTACTGGATGTTTCATTGCATCTATGAGAATGCTCGAACTCTGCCACTACTTACCATATCGTCGGCGCTTGACCATCCTGCCTTCACCCGAATGACTTCTCTTTGGCTCCCGCCATTGGATAAGGACCACAAAAAATATGAGAGAGAGAGAGAGAGAGCTCATGCCGCCAAACTCTTTATACTCCTCGTCATCTGTTCTCCCTACTACGTCATCGGTTGCACCCGCTACACAAGCCTCTTTGCACAGCGTACCTTCACTTTCTCCGTCGCATCTCCACGTGGGCATTGCACGTGCCTTGGACATCGTGTTACTGCCTGGGGTCACACTTATAATCCAATTATACAAAATTCTTCATTTTTCCCTGACTTTCCTGTTACAATATTACCTTTTTTATATCTTAATTCTTGTCTGTTATTTACAGGGCCATTTATAAAACAATACATAGAAAAATTATAAGAAGTAATCACTACTACTATATTTACAAAATTCGAATTTATACCTATTTACAAGTATTTCTTTTGGGGACTTGTGCATTCCAGTTAAATCCCGAATAAAATGCTTGAAGATAAATTAAGCCTTTCATTCCAGATTTAACATAGGTTTCCCCTTCCAAAAAAAAGTATTCTCATAGGAAAATTTTTCATGACCTCACTTCTTCAATATTTCTGGATAAGATTTTAGACTTCAGCTTATACTCTTGCCTTCCCCAAACTTCTCTTGAACCTAAATTGTACCTCATTTTAAACTGAACCTTATTCTCACGATTACACCTAATTTCATTGCTATCTTTTAATGTTTTGGACCTAAATAATTCTTCATTAGATTTGTTCAAAGAGCTTGCACAATCTGTTAGTAAATGTGCAGCCTTTGTAGCAAGTGATAAATTCCAACATAACAAACCACTTATAATTTTTCTGAGCATGAGAAGAAGTTGACATAACCAAGCTGCTGCTGAGGTTGTATATTAACTTCATATTTTCTGTGTCTGTTCCACCTTGGTCTGTTATAGAAACTTCTAGACCTATCATTTATCTTAATGTAGTTTACTCCGATTGTTCTTGGACAGTCATCCCCAAAATTTTCTTCTGTAACATCTTGGTCATTTGCTAATTTTACATTTGATATTTGATGAGTCTCGGATTGACTGTTCACTCCTGAAGTTGACGCTATTACAGAATCAATCTGGTTATCTTGAGACACTTCATTAACTCTATCAGTTGACGTGACATTCCTTTTACTCTGCACTCTTTCTTCATGAGATCTCTCATTTTTATTTTTACCTTTAAATGACCGTTTTCTTCCCATAAAGAACATTTCATTTCTAGAGAAGTTGCATGAGAATTTGCACTTCTAGAAAATTTATGCCCAAGATGATTTGTGTGCATGGGCGAGATGTCCTAGGGAGGACCAACAAATCTTGTCAAACACTCATGTTAAATTCAGGTAAGTATACTCTAGCTAATAATTTTACTCTTACCTTCTTTGTTACATATATCTCTGATGTTGAGATTCCTGATAATCTAATTGGTCTCCTTAGATTAAAGATGCCTCGCCATACACTGGATTTTATTTCTCGAAGATAATCTTCAGTAATTACAGATGCCCAGGAACCAATATCTAATAAGACATCACAATGAGATCCTTGCACCCTTCCCTTAATAATCATTTTTGATCTTCTTTGTTGTTTACGATCCCACTGTCTGCTCTTCCATGATTTACCATCACAATCATAAGGTGTCTGCCCATAACTCGTCTCATATCTACTTCTTCTATAGGAGGGTATTTTGCTCTTAAAACAGTTGCGAGCTATATGTCCAATCTCATTGCAACTAAAACATTTTGGAGGCTCCCTTCTGTTCTTTACATCATTAGTCTCCTGAGTTTGCGGTATGGTTGACTCAGAAGTCTTTTCTGTGACTGCCGCCAGTTGTTTCAGTACAGTTTCAATATGGCTTACCATCGGTTGTTGTAATCTTTCAACTTCTTTTCTTATTATTTCTTCAGTCTTCTCTGTTTGAGATATAGTTGTTTGAGTGGTCCCTTCAGTTATTTCCACCAGCCACTTAAGTGCAGCATCAAGACGGTCCATTATGGGTTGATGTAGTCGTTCAACTTCTTGTTTAAGCATTGAATGTACTTCAATGTCAGATAGCCCTACTTGTTTTGGGTTGCCCATTTCACAGTCAGTCACTAGATTGACGTTGACTGATCCTTGTCTATTTTCTTCACTATTCCTCTGATCGTTAGTCCTTCCTTCACACGTGCCAGGTTCATTGTTAGTCTTGTTCTCACTAGCATAATTATTCGCCTCCTTAATCACATTAACATAATTGGCCTCAGATGCAGGACGAATATCTCCAAGCATCTGTTCCTTCTCTTTCACTGTGACATAACATTCCTCAAGATTTGTGATCTTTTTCTTAAAAGCAGTCTCTTTTAACTCTTGCTTCACACCTTGCCTAAATTGATGAAACACTGCCCAGTCGAGGTGAGATTTATCCTCCTTAGAAACGTTCAGACTTGGCAGTGGTCAGCAATCTATTAATCAGTCACGTTCTCCCTATCCTTTTGAATACTTCTCTGTAATTTCCAGATGTTAGGGCCTAAACTTCTTGCTCTAGAGAACTGAGAGATGAGGATTTCCTTAAATTTTTCGTAGTCTAGTGTTTCTTTAAGTAAGGGGAAGAATAGAGGAAATTCTTAGCCTTCCCCACCAACTTACTACGCAACAAGATCAAAAGTTGGAAGGCTGTCCATCTACCAATTTTTCTCAATTCCTCGACGAAGCTGAAAAAGCTAAGACGTTGTCAGTTTCCTCTCCAGAAAACTGTGGAAATACTTGTTGAGGATTAATGGTTCTAAAGAACTCATCATCATTCATGCCTGAACTTGATGGCTGATTCATACTTGTATATATAGGCTTACAAATTTACTATCTTAATTTTATACACAATATTGCTAAAATTAATTCCTGCAGCAAAATCTTCTGCTTTCAAGCCAAAACCATCTCACCTTGATATACTAACTTAATTTACTTGTTTAATTCAGTAAATCAAGTCCTGTCGGCTGCACCATTGTTAAATTTATGTATATTTATTTATTATTTTATATCTTCTATTGTCTTGTATTTTCTTATGTTTCTTTATTTTCCTAAATTCTGATTGTGTTCCCTCCTCAATTAATTTTATCTTTATTGTAATTTACTCCTTACTTCTCATTCCCTTAATTACAGCTATCTATCAAAGTTCCCTAATTTCACTTGGCCACACTCTTAGATGAACTCGTGTGCGAATCCTTCAGACAAAGAGATTGCCCCAAGGTAGAGCCAAATTTCTCCCTGGCTGAAAATCTGAAGTCAACTCCTTTTCAGAATTAAGAAAATTTATTTTTTAATGCTGCGCCATCTTAATTCCTATACAATAGAATTAATATTGTCAGAGAGTCAGCCCGCAGACTACTACACAATTTACTTAATTTAACATAAACAAACTTTATGATATTTTATCTTCTACTGCAGTCGTAACCAGTTCCTGCACGTTTACTTAAACAGGTTCTACTTTTAGCAAGAGGTGCATTGGCTTGAATAATCAGAACTTGATTTTTGTAAAGAAAACAAAGAAAAGTTTATTCACTCAAAGTTATGATACATGTCATTCAAAGAAACTAAATTAAATGAGGAATCTCTAAGGACAAATGTTATACTAACAGACAAGATCTATATTATACTCGACATCTCACATTAAAGTACACAAACTGAGTCAAGCTGTCTTAATCCTGCTCACTTATTACAGTTACGCTCATGAGTATCTTGCTCTCCCACAAATATTAAGACAACCATATTAAATCAATTCAATAACATGCCTAAAACAGTATACTTCTAGAGCTACAAAATTCTTGCTAGAAGATTAGGTACTAGAGTCCTGAATGTTTTCAATCAAAAGAAATGTAACACTTTCTTTCACCCTGGCCTTAAATGACAATACTATGAACACAAAATTTCTACATTACTGACCTGTTCTATACTTCAGGAGGCTCTTCACATTTGATTTTCCTACAGGCTTACTTCGGGAGGTTTTCTAGTTCTCGGTTCTGTTGTTCCTCGTCTCGAGAATCCAGTGATTTTGGTCACAAATCACTTCCTTTCCGGATATGTTTCGTTGCATCAATGAGAATGCTTGAACTCTGCTGCTACTTACCGTATCGTTGCCGCTTGACCATCCTGCCTTCACCCGAATGACTTCTCTTTGGCTCCTGCCATGGGATAAGGACCACAAAAAATATGAGAGAGAGAGAGAGCTCATGCTGCCAAACCCTTTATACTCCTCCTCGTCTGCTCTCCCCACTACGTCATCGGTTGCACCCACTACACAAGCCTCTTTGCATATCGTACCTTCACTTTCTCCGTCGCATCTCCACATGGGCATTACATACAGATAGATCCTGAGATAGGTAAATCCATACTTATGTAAGAAATTTGCTCACCAAAATATGCTGCATCATCCCAGTTCCAGTGTCTTCTCTCTTGCTGTGAATTAATATAGTGTTTGCTATTTATATAGTGTTTGCTTATTTTCACATTTTTGGTGTTTTTTCTAAATATTATTCACAATGGCTGGTGGTAAACGTGCCCTTGAATCAAAACATGAACCATTTCGCAGATGTATTGCAATTGATCTAGAGATGAAATTAGATATACTGAAGAATCACGAAGGCGGACAAACTTATCTGGTATAGTACGTGACTAGGTCTTGTGATATCGAAAGTAAATACTATAGTAAAGGATGTTTTGCATATAAAAGAGTATGTTGAAGGAACAGCCAGCATGAAAACAACCGTAATAACAACAACAACAAAAAAAAAAAATTATGAAGGCACACTAACAGAGATAGAAAAATTGCTTTTGATATGGATGGAAGACCACATCAGAAACATATTCCTTTGAGTCTTATGACAAATACATGCTATGGCAACAAGAAGTTTATTTAAAAACCTTAAGAGAAAATTTCCGGAAGAAACCAGCCGGCCTGGCTGGCTGAGTGGTTAGCGTATTCGCTCTTTAGCGAAAAGGCTGCAGGTTCGAATCCTGCCGTGGGCATTGATGGTTGTGATTGTCTGTGGAAATACTAGTGGTGGTGTAGTTGCAGTTAGTTGGTGGATTGAGCGATGGTGACAGAGCTGTAGAGCAGTTGCCCTCCCTCGATGAGTCTTTGGACTCCCTGGAGGTGTCAAATAATAATAATGATAATAAACAGAGTTGTTTGCTGCAAGCAGTGGTTGGTTTGCATGTTTTAAACCTGCTGGCTTCCAAATAGTCAAATTGTAAAATATATTTGGTGTGTTCAGTGTTTAAAAATTGTCCAACTGGATATGGTATAAAATGTATGTATTTTTTGTATTTGAAGATGTTTATCATTTTTTTTTTTTTTTTTTTTTTTTTTTTTTTTACTATTTAATATTTCTGCATTGCACTACATATTTATTTTTTGCATGTGTTTGGCATGACAAAGTCTATTGTGAAAGGGTAGGAAATCCGACCTCCATAAATTTTGACTTGCGCAAGGGGTTGCAGAATGGTTGTGTTGAGGAGTATTTGTATTATTTTGGAAGCACTTGGGATGCTGATGGTCCTGAATTTGATAACATTCATTAGCTTTTTTCTAATGGCTTGAGTCTCTCTTTATTTGATTGCATCTTTATATTTTTTGGGTGTCATCTTTCTCCTTATAGAGTCCTATGTATTACTTCTGCATTATTTTGATGCTCTCCTGTTCTTCTAGTAGTTTTCACCAAAATCCTCATTGTGTGCCTTTATTTCCAACATGTTTTTGTTCTTCTATGCTCATATTATCTCATTTTTGATATGCTTGTATTTCTTTCTATATCTTCTCTGTTAATATTTCTGTATTTCCTTTATCTTGTATATTATTTCTTTGGTTATCCAAGGTTTTCTCAGTTTGTTCTGTTGCCATCCAACAGCATTATCTTCAGCAGTTGTACTAAATGCCTCTTTTAGGAATCTCATTGGTTTTCTATTGTTGACTTTTTGTTGTTGAACTCTTGTTCTTGAAACTTACCGTGTATATTATTACATGATGCCTCCATGAAGTCTTGAGACTCATCATAAGTGGCCACTCCACCTTTTATGATCCACCTTCTGCATTTCTTCATTAACTGCACACAATACTCCGGTTTTGCTTTATTAATTACATGCATTTTATGTATGTTTTGGGAAAGGAAGAACCTAGGCTTTGTAGGAGGGGACCTGCTGTCTGTATGCTAACTCACCTTCAGTTGAAAAAGATGTGAAGATTTCTTACATTATGATGAGAGCTTTTTCATTCTCCCCGCTACACTGTAGAAGTAGTCATATAGGCATCAGTGTTTCATTTCTTTCTCCCTTCATTATTTTTTAATTTCTTAAGTTTTAGGTCTCATTTTCATTAGTACAAAGCAGTGGACAGAGCTGACATCAGCTTCAGGATAACTTATTGATTTTTTTTTTTAAACCTCATTTTTATATATCACATAGTATATATAATCTATTTAGTACATTTTACTGTCGCCTGGGTTTTTCTGCTGTATTTAGCTCAGTTGGTAATGATGGTGATGCCCTTTGGTTTGAAAAACCTTGGTTCAAATCCTGTCAGAGATGTAAAGAAACGTCTTTTCAGGTAATTTAACTGTTAGTCAGTCTGATATGGAAGTGACAGGGTTTTTCATCCTATAAAACAAACAAACAAACAACAGCCCTAGAGAACACACACACACACACACACACACACACACACACACACACACACACACACACACACACACACACACACACACACATAATTGACAGACATAGCACACAATGCAGATAGGAGTGACTGTTGTGTCAGATCATTAATTAGATTCATGTGAAACCAGTTACTGGGCTGTGCCCAAGCAGAAGAGTAGGCCAGAAGGAAGGAAGAAAACAGTACCCTCTGCTAGAAGCAACTAAGCTCAAGAACATCAAATTAGAAATAATGAGAAATAATGAGAAATAAACTCAAAATCCTTGCTTGACATATGTAACAAAAAATGGAAATAACAGTCAGTTATTTGTGATTATATGTTATTTTCTCATAGGCAGGAGTCTGTTAGCCTTTCTTTCCTCCATTTTTCCATTACAATGTCAGTGGCTAAATTTTTCTGCCATTCTCTCTTTCTCTCTCTCTTCTTGACCTCCTTCATTTATTATCAGATTTTTTTGGAGCAGTTCCCACTGTGAACTTTCATTGATGGTATATTTTTTGTTTCTCTGTTACCATTGCTGTTGCAGGCATGCATACTTGTATGTTGGCATAATCAACTGGTAGTGCTGATAACTTGATTTTCGTTATTCTATATTGAATATTTGGAATCTAGTTATGGCTTTTCCACAGAATTGTTTCAAAGTATTGTGATCCCTCCTTGCTCATCTTGGCAGCCAGTGTGTATTATTCTGATTTTGTCACTCCAGAAGTTTCCTTCTTTTCATTTTTCATTACATATGTCAAACAAGGATTTTCAGTTTATTTCTTATTATTTCTAATTTGATGTTCTTGAATTTAGTAGCTTGTAGCATAGGTACTGTTGTCTTCCTTCAAGTCTACTCTTGACTGTTCTTAGTGTGACGGTTACACTTTGACTTGTTTGTCTAGGGTTGCCTTATTAGGAGTTTTTGCTTATACCAACAATTTTTCTGGTTCATTGAATATGTAGTTATTTGTCATGAAGGAATATTACTAGATTAATTCACAAAGCAGTTTTATAT
Source organism: Typopeltis vanoorti (assembly GCF_054136105.1). Taxonomy (NCBI): domain Eukaryota; kingdom Metazoa; phylum Arthropoda; class Arachnida; order Uropygi; family Thelyphonidae; genus Typopeltis; species Typopeltis vanoorti. Next base: position 27,297,079 of record NC_143560.1, read on the forward strand.
GTGAAGGAACTTTACTTAAATGAATATTTAAAAAGTTTCTACATTCAGCTTTTAAATAATGCTAGATTTAATATCCACTCATATAATTTTGCATCATCGAACTGAAGCCTTTTTTTGGCTCTTTATTTTACTAAATATTTAATGAGTTTACCATTTTGCATTATTATAGCCTGAATCAGAAAAGTTTGTTTTCATTTTGAACTGTTCATGTTTCCAATAATTAAATCATACAGCAATCAACAATTAGTTGATTGTTGGTGATTTCATTCCTCTCAAAATATCTTTGCTTTCATTTAATTAGTAATAAACTTTTTTTTTTCAATAAATATGTCAATTCAGTTAAAGATAGAGAACACACACAGAATTACAGACGTGACTTGTAACATTAGTTGCCTTCCAGTATCCAGTAATATTAAACAACTACTTGGCTGGTTTATTCTCTCAAGGTTGTGCTATTTTGATAACTAATGACAACATGATTGTATGCTTTTAAATTACACTCAGATCCAAGGAGTTATTTATTCTATGGTTGTTAGTTTTGCAGTACATTAGAGCAGTTTGGAATATGCTACTTAGCGGGATTTGATTTTAGGAAATTTAAGCATAATTCATTATTAAAATTTCAGTTTTCAGTGTGCATGCACACACATACACTGTGTGCGTATGTCGTTAAAATAAAATGATGAATTTATCTTAAGATACATATGAAGATATCAGTTCATGTAATTTTCACCGGTTTTCTCTTCTACAGATGGAGTGTGATGTTCTGTTAGTTTGTGTTGGAAGAAGGCCATATACAAAAGACGTAGGTCTTGAGAATGTTAATATTAAGGCTAATGAGAGAGGACAAATACAAGTGAATTCTCGTTTCCAGACAAATGTTCCAAAGTAAGTTTTTAACTTGAAATGATTTACTTCCATATGCACTGCTTGGAAAGAAGTCAATGGACAACCCCCACAGGCAAGTCACATGTTTGTAGCCAGTATAAATAGGAGGAATATGATGCTTCCAAGGTGCAACTGTGTCTGGGTGAAATGGATGTGAGAAGGGAACTGACGGAGTTTGAAAGATATGTTGTGATAGGCCATGTTACAGGACTACCTATTTGACAAATTGGGCCATCCCAAGTCAACAGTTAATGATACCATACTGAGATGAAAGCACAGAGAATCAATTGCAAGTGCTACCTGCAGTGGATGACCCACCACACTTCTGAACATGACCATAGGGTGCTACGAAGGATAATATGTAATCTGAAATTTGTCGACAATGTGTTGAATGTGGAGTTCCGGGCATCGACTGGAACATGAATCTGCACAAAAACATTCAGAACCGAGACTCACAACAAGGGTTTTCATGGCAGGACCACAATGTGCAAACATTACTCAAACCAGTATGGTATGTTGTCTTCAGTCATGTAAAGAGTGTGTACAGTGGGATGTGGGAGCTTGGAAAACTGTGTTATGAAGCAATGAATCACGCTACACCCTCTACCAAGCAGATGGATGGGTGTAGCAGATGTCCAGTGAACATCTCTTTCTAGAATGCATACCCTCAACTATAAAATCTGGAGATGTCTGTGTGATGGTATGTCCTATTTTTCCTGGTTTGGCCTCGAAGTTTTGTTTGCACCACAAGCATAGAACTCCGAGAAGTATTTGAACATTCTTCTGGATGATGCAATGATGATGATTTTGTGGCATTTCTACTCTGATTATTGTTTATTTCAGCAAGACAATGCAGCATGTCATAAGGCTGCTGCTGTAACTGCTTGGTTTGTGAACACGAACATCACAACACTTGACTGGCCTTCACAGAGTCCTGATCTCAATTATATTGAACATCTGTGGGATGAACTGGAGCATCAGGTAAGGTCAAGGGACATTCTCCCCACAACAGTTCAGGACCCCATTACATGCCTACAGGAAGATTGGTCCAAAATTCTTATTGATTCTTGTAGGATTGCTGCAGTCATTGAATCATGAGGTCCTGCATTAAGGTGGGTGCCATGGCTGTTTTTTCCCTCACACTGTGGTGTCCATTGACTTCTTTTTTCAAGCAGTGTCTATGCATTCATCTTAGACATAAACATATATGCAAATTTGCTCAGTCATGTTAACAAATATTGTTTGGTTACAATGCTTTTGAGTTTTAGTTCATCATTTACCTTTATTTCATCTCCAAGGTGTGTGTGTGTGTATATATATATATATATATATATATATATATATATATATATACATACACGGTATACTCTCAAGATATAAATGCCACCAACTGTAAAATAAACAACTGAAAATCAAGCTAAATTTTTGTATAATTGAATTCAATATGTAGGCAGAGCTATGCATCAGTTGTCACTGTTTCAGTTGGCAGCATTTAATTAATATAGTCCATATCTAGTTTACAATCTGCTATTCTTTTGTAATTTTTGGACTTTATAAATACTTCTACAGCCTATCAAAATGGAAGTCAAAAACAGATGGAAAGAAAAATACGGAAGTTCTTTTTGCCAGATAACTCAGTCTTATGTTATTTTCAGAGATTTTTTTTTTTTTAAGGTGATTCTCAGGTGAGCAGCTTTTATTAGCTTCCATCTTGACTGTTTTGTTTATGTTAAAATTCTTGATGGTAACAATATAATGACTGCATAACGAATTCTGACAATTGATATTTAAAAAAAAATAATAAAAAGCAGTTTTTATTTTAATCTCAGAATTAGTTGTATGATTCTACTTTTCTTGACTAGTTTCGAGAATTCTAGAATTGCAATTCTCAAAATCATTAATCTATAGCCTAATGGCTATAGATTAATGTTTGGCCTTGAAGTTTTGTTTGCACCACAATCATAGAACTCAGAGAAGTATCTGAACATTCTTCTGGATGATGCAATGAATCTCAAAATCATTCATATTGAGTTCTATAATTCTTGACTAGTTCTGGATACTTTTTCTACACTTCTTGGGGAGAGTTTGTTAAATATAACTTAAATGATAAGAAACATTTACTTTTTCAAATCTAGCAGAAATTATCATTTTTAAAAACATGTTTTGCATCATATTCAAGATCTGCAGGATGATGCCATATGGTTTTTGTTACACTATGTAGATGAGTAACATTCTAAAGCTTCCTTTAATTTTCTGACAAAATAAGTTATGATCCATTACATTTCTGTTTTCTGCCATAGTACAAGAGGACCTTCATCGGTTGTATTATATGCTATTCTGGATTTGTTATTCTTTTCTGCATCTTTAATGTCTCAGGCATGCTATTCTTTCCAGACCATCCTGCTTGTCCTACGTAGCACATGTTGTGTGAAAACCACTGGTTTTTTGAGGGGTAGATGAGGTATTTTAGGAGGATGCAGAAATCTTATGATGGCATGAGGACTGAAGATTATTTTTATGTCACGTTGTTGAAGTATTTTAGGAATTTTATCTTATGTGCTAGATGTAAGGATGGATTATTTATTGCATCGTTGTATTGATTATTTTTCTTAACTTTGGGAGAAGTTTTGCAAGATGTTATTCATCATCTTATACTTCTGTGTTGCTAGATATGTATGATTTGTTAGTGTTTTAATTATTCATATGTTTTGCTTGAGGTGGTGGTGTTGAGATGTAGCATGAAGATATTTTGTGGTATAGGTATATACAATAGTTTTATCCAGTTAATAAAGCAGATTCATATCCAGGTACTTATTATTATTATAATTTTATCAAAAAAGACAGCTGAAGAGATTGAGTGAGACACTCAGGAGTAATTACTTTGAAAGACTATTAAATGAAACAAGCTGTGACAGAAGTAGAAGCTCTCATAGTACCCATCTATAAAAAGGGAATGAGTGTTCCTGGTAAGATTTATGCAAGTATACTTGAGAAATGGCTAAGAAAAATTGTGGAAGGGAAGCTTGGTGTAGAACAAGCTGAATTTAGGCTAGATAGAGGGAGCTTGTCAGGATCAGATTTTCACTTTAAGACAAATAGTTGAGAAATCTTGGGTACATAACATATGTATATAAGTTTTGTTGATTTGGAAAAGGCATCTGATGAGGTACCAAGAGGAAAGTTCTTCAAAATGCTACAGTACATGGTGTAAATGGGACATTATATCAAGCAATACATAGTCTCTATTTAAGCTGTAAGTCAGCAATTAGACTTGAAGGAGGTACAGGAAGATGGTTTGAGGTAAAATCAGGTGTGCAACAAGGGTGCACATTCTCTTCGCTGTTATTCATTATCTATATAGATCACATTATGAAGGAAAGTGATATTAAATCAGATATGAAAATTGGTGATGTTAATCTTAGCTCCAGTACAGGATGCAAGATTCCCTGACAAAACTGAATAACTATTGTAATAAATTTCATATGAAAATCAGCAATAAAATGACAATGAAAATAGGCAGTGACATTGGAAACATCAACTGTATCCTAATTGGAGAACCTGTAGAACAAGTAAAACATTTCAGCTATTTAGGCACAATGTTTAGTGAGGATGGCAAATTAAATATGGAAAAAACAACAGAATTAGTAAAGCTGGTATGGTAGGAAAAAGCCGAATAAATTTATATGGAATAAGAAAGAAATTAGTCACAACACTAAATTAGCTGTATACAAGACAGTGTTCAAACCAGTTTTAACTTATGGATCTGAGAACTGGGTTGGAAATAAAGCGTTTGATCAAAGATTGGAGACCACAGATATGAGAGTTCTGAGAAAGTTTATTGGTGTGAACAGATGGCATTATTGGCAGTATCACATTAAAAATGAGTTACTGGAAAGAACTTGCCATTGTTAGTATTTAGGAATGTATTAGTAGAACTAATCTCAGGTGATATGGTCACTTAAACAGAATGAGAGAGGAAAGATTAGCAAAACACGTGGTCTTGGCTATGTTGGTGACCGAGATGTAGGTGGTTTGATACAGTAAAAGGTGCATTAGAAGACCGAAATATAGTATCTGATAATGTTGGAGAATTGACAGATAACAGAATGTAATTTGGAGGAGAATTGTTGATTGGATGTTAGTAATGGTGTAACTTTTTTATGTAGTACTATCATGATATCCTGTACATCCCCTGAGGATACATATCACGAATTTGTTGATGATGATATATCACACTTTATATATTGACTTTCTTTTTTTATGTGACTTCCATCTGTGAAGGTTTGTGAATTACAGTACATTAGTGCTATGGTCAGGCTTAGATTTTTATTATTATTATTTATTTAATCGTATTTTGTATTTTTATTATTTTTTGCATTTGGAACACTAAACAACTCTGGTCCTGATGTAGCCAGTAATGATATGTATATGATGTCTCAGTTGTATCCTCAGAAAATCGAATGTATTATGAATATGAATATATTCGTTTTTTGAACATCACCCACAGAAGTTTACAATGAAAATATGCCATTTAGTAACATTTGAATTTAAGAATTTTTTTTTATAAAGTTAAACTTTTAGATATTACTAAACCAGTTTTCATTGTATGGCTTTGATTTTACTGGCTGAGCTTATTTAATATTTATTATGAGCAGCTTATTAAGATATATCTAAAATACTAGACACACATGTGTACTAGACTGGGTTTATGCATAGTATTGTATGCTTGCACTTTTTTTTATTTTTTATTTTTAGCATATATGCAATTGGTGACTGTGTTCCTGGTCCAATGCTTGCACATAAAGCTGAAGATGAAGGTATGTACTTTGCAGTTATATAATATAACATGCTTTGCACGTGTTTGTTGCTGATGAAATGTGTTATTTCGTGATTGTTGTTTCTGTTGTCTATTTCCATTTAACTTACCATCTTCACTGAAAATTGTGCCTAAGTAGTTGAAATGTTTTTAACTTGTTCTATAGGTCTTCCATTCATGATGCAGTTGATATTTTCAATGCTTCTGTCTATTTTCATTGTCTTTGTCTTGTTATTGCTGATCTTCATACCATATCTATTACAGCAGTTATTCAATTTAGTCAGGGAATCTGCAGACTTGTACCAGATTGGTTTAGAAGGATAACATCATCTGCATAAAGTAAAGAGCTGAAAATAACATCTCAAATTTTGATATCAGGTTAACACCACTTTCCTTCATAATGTAATCTATAGATAATGAATAATAGAGGGGATAATGTACAACCTTGTCTGACACCAGATTTAACATTAAACCATCTTCCTATACTTTCTTCAATTCTAACTGCTGACTTGCAACTCAAATAAAGACTAAATATTGCTTGATATAATTCCCCTGTGACACCATATAACTGTAGGTTTTGAATAGCTTTTCTCTTGGTACCTTGTCATATGCCTTTTGCAGGTCTACAAAACTTAAATACAGATCTCTGTTATATTCCTACGATTTCTCAACTATTTGTCATAGTTGATCCTGACAGCCTCTGTTTGGCCTGAATCCAGCTTATTCTTCACAAAGTTTCCCTTACACAATCTTTCTCAACCATTTCTCAAATATACTTGCATAAATCTTACCAGGAACACTTAGTAGGGAAATACCTCTGTAATTCTCACATTCACTTTTATTTCCCTTTTTGAAAATGGTACTATGAGAGCTCTACTCCAATCATCTGGAATTCGTCCCTCTCTGCAGGCCTTCTGAACTATGCAGTGCAGCCATTGCAAGACTTTTATACCTACATTTCAGGCTTTTGATGATTTTTTCTACTTCAAGTATCGATATGTATTCCTGATTGCATGCCTGTTGATTGTTTTTTTTTACTACTGTGATGTCACTGATTGTTTCATTTAGCAATTTTTTTGAAGTAATTACTCCATACAACAAGGATATCTTTTTCTCCAGTTTTCATGTTAACTTTATCATCTCTCATTTCTTTTATAGCACTCTTCCCTCCATTTCTGAGCTTTTTCAACAGACTCCAGAATATTTTGCCACCTTCCTGATATTTATTTTCTATGTTCTTACCAAATTTTCTCTTTACTTTTTGTTTAGCTAGTTTTACACAGTGTTAAGCTTTCTTTACATTTGTGCATGTATTCTCTAAGAAAACAAGCTGACTTACGAGGGTGGTCTGAAAAGTTCTTGGCCTAACAATGAAAAAATGTATTCATAATTTCAAAATTATTTTTATTTTTCATCATCATCTCCCTTAAGACTAATACATTTATTCCAGTGATGCTCCATCACCATTATCTTGTCCCTGTAGTGCTTCTCAGTAAGATCTGCAAAATACCTCTCTACAGCTACAATAACCTCTTGATTTGAAGAAAAACGCTGACCATCAAGGAAGAGTTTTAGTTTTGGGAAGAGATAGAAGTCAGAGGGAGCCAAATCAGGGGAATAGGGTGGATGTTCCAACAATTCATAGTGCACATCCCTTAATTTTTCCATTGCCAAAACACCTTTGTGGGAAGTTGCATTGTCCTGATGAAAGTTCTCCAAACTGGGTCTTTTCTCACGAATTTTTTTGTTTAGTCTGGTTAAAAGATCAGAATAATATTTACCGGTTATCGTTTTACCCTTTTCAAGATAATTAATAAACAAAATGCCTTTAGTATCCCAAAACACCGATGCCATGACCTTTCCTGCTGATGGAACCGATTTTGTCTTCTTTAGCACTGCTGTTTGGATTCTGGTGTGTAATAGTGAATCCAAGTCTCATCCATGGTAATAAATCGATACACAAAATCAGTCTTATTCTTGTTAAAACGCTCCAAACATTGTTCAGAGATTTTCTTGCAAAGCTTTTTCATTTACAATTCTTCATGCAAAATACACATTCTTTTGAAATGCCTATAGTCTCAGCAATTTCATGCACTTCGACTCGCCGGTCATCCAATACCATATCATGCACTTGATCAATGATTTCTGGTGTCGTTACACTTTTTGGACGTCCTTCACGTGGATCATCTTCAAGGCTGGTACAGCCACATTTGAACTCTGCAGCCCATTACTTAATTGTCAAAAACGAAGAGTGCCGATAAACATTTTTGAACTTCGAATGAGTTTCTTTTGCTGTCAAACCTTTTTTGACAAAGAATTTTATAACCGCATGATACTTAATTTCATCCATTTCAAGGGATACAGAGAAAACTTTTGTTTCAGACAGCTGTATAAAACAAACTACTTGATAGCATGCCTTGCAATTTCATATGGATGCTTATGACAGATGTACCAACTTAGAAAAAAACATCTTGCTGATAGTGTTGCCATCTATGGTCGTAGCTGAGAACTTTTTAGACCACCCTCGTATTTGTCAAGAACTTTTGATATGCTTTCTTCTTTTCCTTCACTGGCTCTTTAACTTCCTGTGTCCGCCATGCCGTTCTGATTTTTCTGTCCTTACTGATAACCTCACCACATGCCTCTCTGGCTGAATCAATGTTTTCTTCAGGGCTTGCCACTGAATCTCCAAGGTTTGGTTCCTGTTCTCACATTCTTTCATTTTTTTCTTGAATAATGTTTGTGTATTTTAGTCTTCAGTTCACATCTGAGAGCTGCTGAACTTTTATTTGCTTTAAAACTTTCTTACATGTTCTTCTTTTCAATGTGTAATTTTATTCTGCTCAAGACTAAATGGTGATCACTTCCAAATTCAAATACTCTGTACACTATTTCTTAGATAAACTTATACAGTTGGTGATACATAACTAAATTTTTTGGGAAAGACAACATATACTATTATATTAATTAAAAAAAAATTAATTAATACTTCCTATATTTTGGTCATGTTACATTACTATCTTCAAGGAACATAAAATTAATGATACGTACACGCAGGCACTAACACTGAACAAATATGGCTGAAGACAACAACTAAAGTCAGTCCTAGAGTCGTAAAAGGTGCTGCCTAGTGGGCTAAATTGGGTAGTAGTCTTGGCTGTTGGGCTGATGTTCTAAGAATGCAAGCATCCCATATTTGGGGCAGTCTCATGCATCCAAATTTGTTGAGGTTTGGGGAGTTTTTTAGAGCTGAGGCTGATTCTAGGAATAATCTTTCATATTTATACTTGCTGCGGTGTAATAAGGTAGCTTTCTTCCAGCATATTTTGTGGTGGGTATCCAAAGCATGGTCAGCAAGTCCTGAGTGGCTGTATTGGTGGAAACGGATATAATTCTTATGTTCAGATATCCTGATATTATCTGTCCTGCCTGTTTGGCCATAGTAAGACAGCCTCTGTTACGGGAGCAAATTGCTGCTACCCCCGCTTGGCTAATGCTAACGAGGCTATTCATGCGCTAGAAGAAGAGCTTGCCGGCATGCTGAACAATTACCTTTGGACGATCCTCTCCGACATCTCTAATTGTTCAGAAAAGGAATTCCAAAAAGTACGATGTTGGCACATCAAAAAATTTGAAAGTTTATAAGAGAACTCACCTTGCAAACCTCAACTACCTCTTAGCACTGTAATAAACCTGTCATCCCTTACCTTGAAGCCTGAAGCAATCGGCACACTCTCACTAGGCCACAACTTCACTATAGCACTAAAAAAAAAATCCCTTTTTAAAAAATAATGATTTCAGATAGAACATGGTATTCCCAACATTCCCAACCATATTGCCAACAATATCAGACTAGATGTAGCCATTGTTCTTATCCAAGCTAAACCTCCAAAAAGCAACCAATCTAAAGAAAGAATTCAATGCTCTACAGGAAATAAAAAATAACAATAAAATAATAATTACTAAAGCGGATAAGGGAAATGCCACTGTAGTTCTAAACAAAACTGACTACACAACTAAGCTTTCCTCTTTACTATTCGATCGGTCTACTTACCTCCCTATAGAATATGATCCCACCATCTCCAAAATCAGAACACTCTATAGGCTCCTTAAGAAGGTTACTTCTCAGCCTAAGGAAGTGACTAACAAACTAAAACCTTTTGACTCTAGATCCCCAGAATATATGGACTTCCAAAAATCCATAAAGAGAATGTGCCATTACATCCCATTGTGGATGGCATTGATTCCCCACATACAAATTAGCAAATATTTAGCAATTGTGTGAGCACAGAGTGCTCACACAATATACTTGCAACACACCTTCACACATAAAAAATTCAGCCCACTTTAAAGCCAGTGTAGAAAACCTCTCACTCCAACACACTAATATAATGGTCAGTTTTGATGTCTCCGTATTCACCAGTGTCCCACTCAAAGATACTTTGGACCTCATCCAAGCCAAATTTCCTCCTGATATCTCGGCCCTATTTCAGTTTACCATGAACTCAGGCTATTTCGTTTGGTTGGGAAAATTCTATAAACAAGTAGAGGGGACAGCTATGGGTTCTCCACTCTCTTCACCTCTGGCCAACTTCTTTATGGAGACCTTTGAAGAAAAAGCCTTAAATTTGGCTCCACTTAAAACCACTGTTTAGCTACGTTATGTAGATAATGTGTCCGCTATTTGGCCACATGACTTGGACTCACTCCACAAACTTCTTATCACACTTAAACAATTAACACTCCAGGATCCAGTTTACCTTGGAAAAAGAAAACAATAACAATCTCCCTTTCCTAAACACTCTGATTACATGCCAGCCTGATGAATCCCTGGCTTTCTCTGTTTACAGAAAACCTACACATACAGGTAGATACATTCACCAGCAATCACCCCCCCCCCCCCCCAACAATATAGGATTATAAAAACCCTATATAACAGGGCAAAATTAATCAGTTCAGATAACAATGCCCTTACGAGTGAACTCAACCATATTTTTAACACCTTTGTAGCCAATGGCTACAACCTTCATAAAATCCAAAAAATATTAAAACCAATTAACCTCAACCCCTCTCCATAACAGGGACTACTCTAAATCTATCGCCATTCCTTATATTCAGGGTACTTCTGAAAAGCTAACAAAAATCCTAAAAAAATATGACTTGACGACTTGTTATAAGCTATATAAAAAAATTGGCATCTATCTGCTCTCCCAAGGACCAGCCACTTCCTCTAGACCTACCTGGAGTATACCAGGTCCTTTGTAGTTACAAACCGTCTTACTACAGCCAAACAGGCAGGACAGGTAATATCATGATGTCTGAACATAAGGATTATATCTGTTTCCACCAATACAGCCACTCAGGACTTGCTGGCCATGCTTTGGACACTTGCCACAAAATATGCTGGAAGAAAGCTACCTTACTACACCTCAGCAAGTATAAATATGAGAGATTATTCCTGGAATCAGCCGCAGCTCTAATAAAAACTCCCCAAACCTCAACAAATTTGGATGCATGAGACTGCCCCAAATGTGGGACGCTTGCATTCTTAGAACATCATCCCAACAGCCAAGGCTACTACTCAATTTAGCCCACTAGGTGGCACCTTTTAGGACTCTAGGACCGATTTCAGTTGTTGTCTTCAGCCATGTTTGTTCAGTGTTTAGTGCCTGCCTTCACATATCATTAATTTTATGTTTCCTGAAGATGGTAATATCACATTACCGAACTATAGGAAGTATTAATTAAAAAATTTTAATTAATATAACAGTATACGTTGTTTTTCCCAAAAAATTGACACTCTGTACACAAGTGTTGTGCACCAGTGAGAAAACATCACTATCAATAATAACATAGTCAGTGAGACTTTTCTTATTCTTTGCCTCTTCTACTAATGTGAATTTGTGCGCATTTTTATGTTGGAACAGTGTGTTAGTAATAACCAGCACATTTCCTGAACAAAAATACAACAGGTATTTGCTATTATTATTAGCTTTGCTCTTTTCTCCAAATTTTTCCAAATATTTCTGTATGTCTGACAATCATTTCCTACTCTGCTATTTAAATTGCCAAAGAGGACCAACTTTTTCATTCTGTCAGTAGTTTTTATAAATCTGCGTATGCACGATAAAGGCAGTACATATGTAAAAATTCAAATTGGCTTCTCTAGCCATTCCATAAAGTCAGTGTAACTAATACTTTAAGGAATAGAGGTGTTACAGCTTTGATTGAATAGAAAGAATATTTGAAAGATAATATTTCTTCCATTTTGCAAACTCTCCAAATCAAGTTTCATCAGTGAAGAATGCCATTTATCATCAATGGATAAATAAAAATTAGTTCAAAATATTATCAGCTCTAATACTACTAAGTCGAATATATTGTAAAACTATAGCAATATTAGAAAGTAAGACAGTTCTGTGTAATAGCTATTTTCATACTTCAAAGTTTGAACAGTTCTTCGACTCCTCCAAAGTTTCCATTCATTCTCTTGCTTACCCAAAAGGATTTACAAAATATAAAGCATTGACAATTAACTACAAAAAAAAAGAAGAGAATATTAATACATAATCAAATTCTTCTAATAGCCACTGTGAAAAACCTTGAACTTAAAAGCTGCATAAGTAGCATATGTGATCCTTGCAGTCTGCATACCTCACAGAACCATGCAGATCCATTAAAAAATATACATTCTTCGTTCCAAAAATGGTATTGGTCTTGGTTCCTCAGTGGTGTTTGTTTCCATCTCCAGTCTGCAAAACCTAACCAATTTTTTTTTGACAGAAACTCAAATTTCAACCTCCTTAAGTACTACTTATCTTGGCTTTCAAATATTATTCAATGTAAACCTTCTGATTTTGACCTTCTTTGACTGAATATCTCTCCTATTCATTTGCTGCCTCTGCCACTCTCTTAATGCCACCAACTATTCAATATTTTTCAACACCAACTATTCCGAATTTTTTTAAAAATTTCCTTTCCTTAAATGTTGATTTTCTTCAGTCCAGCTTTCCTAAGTGAAGTCTTTTTTTCTTAGTGCCTTCAGTGTGTTCACATTACCAGCTGTTTCTCCTCTTCCAGCTGCACAAATCAGACATGTAGATGGGCTGAGATGTTTACTATCACTAGCAATCCACAAATAGTTCATGTGCCTACCAGAACACTAGTCAGTTCCAACCACTCTGTAAACATCCCCATACCTCATCCTTTTTACTACTGACCCATTCAAGTACACTGTGAATGTTGTTTATCTCTGTCTATCCTCTACATCAATGTTTCTCAACCTTTCTAAGCCCAAGGACCAGTAAAATGCCTAAAATAATTCTATGGACCACAAAGTTATGTAATTTTTTTAAAAATGTATGTGGGGAATTATCAACATTTACATATACATTTACAACATATACAACATTTTACATAATAAAGTTGGAAGTGAATGATTAAAAGTGTATTATCACTGAACAAAGTTTTAATTTTTATTAAACAAATAAAGGTATCAGTTTCCAATTTGCTGTGAGCAAATGAATAGGTATTTCAGCTCCATCCTGCTGACATCCCCATTCATCTGCCCACACTCATTAAGCTCATCCCACAGCAACATTTTTAGCGCCGTTGGTACCATGGGCAAATGAAACGGGAATGTCAGTGCCATCCTGCTGATACCTTCATTTATCTGCCCACAACGATGTTTATCTTTAATCCCCATTCATCTACCCACAGCAACTTTTATATTTTATATGTCATCCCCATTTATCTGCCCTCATGAAGCTAGCCCACAGCAACTTTTATCTTCACCCACTCTCTGATTCGACCTGTGACATGTAAACTGTTCCATTAGCTAAGTGCATTGTGAGATGAGGGAAAAATGTTGTTCTTATCTTATTCCATTCATCATAATACTGAATACGAATTTGACATCCATGGATTCCATCATGGATGACATCCCTTGTCCTGTCCAAACCATCCCCTGCATATACCCAAAAATTTTACTCAGAACATCCCAAAGCCATTAATGCCCTCCATCCACACACACACCTCTGGCCAATACGAATCGCCTTATTTCCTGAGGAGTTTTCTATGACCAGCAAAAAAAATTTAAGATATCCTGTTATATGAGATTATTCCCAATATCTATAAACAGTCCAACCCACCAAGTCAGTCGTAAAGTGCCATCTCCGTGGTCGGGCACGTTTCCTGCCAGCAACCGTATGCCGTATATACCGTACGCATGTGATTTGTACTAATCATGTTATGATGGTGGTAGTTTTAATTATATCCGTCCTGTTTTATTTATCCAGAGACACAACAGTGATTGTCGTAAATCTGGCAGATTCATTACTCATGTGGTGGTTTTATTTATATCCGTCCTATGTGCTGCTTATTCGTTACGTTGTGATGTGTGTATCTGTACAGTCCATGACTATACGGATGTTGTTGTCTGCATGCGACAGATTCGGTGTGCTCGGCCGCATATTCCCGCTAGCGACCGTACGAAATACGGAACTTCGCTAAACAGAACACAGGCAGCTATCTCCTTAACCAACAGAGCTGAGCCTTACTGTGACGTCACTTTGCGTAACTTTCATTTCATCCCCGATTTTGGAAATGGATTAATTTTAAAACCAGTGACGAGAATAATCGGAACTGTAGTCCAAATTAATAATATGATATAATTAAAAGTAAGTAGTAATGAGATGGTTCAGCTTCTCGGCCTTTGCAGAGTTGTTGGATATCTGGCTCAGTATTGATCAACTTCAGTTGAAGATTGGTACACACACTAAGACGATTTCTGTATTTTGTTTTTATTTCAAGGAGCGATGAAAATCCTTTCTCACAAAGATAGATTATAGCAAGTTACGTGATTTTCAGTGCTGCTTCAGATAATTCGGGAAATTCACTTCTCACTGAAAGAGAGATCCAGAATCGAGCCAAACCAAGATCACTGAATTGCATTTTAAGCCCACTGTCACTTGAAAGCTCAGTTAACTGTTCTTTTTTCAATAACGAAAGGTCATTCTCATGACTATAAGCCTGAAATAGATCTCGAACCCACAGAAATTTCTTATAAAAGTTATTCAGAAAATATGTTTCAAAATTGTGTTTTAGAGTTTTGAGGTGGTCACAAACCCTTTCCAGAAACTTCGAATCAACGAAAAGATAATTTTCCACTAAAAAGGATTCCAATGTTGGAAAAGGTGGAAAATTATCCACCCAGTTTTTTTTTTCTCTCGAATGCCTTTATTTTGTTGTAGGCATCAAGAACAGTTAAAGAATTTCCCTGAAGGGAGAGATTTAGTTCATTTAATTTCGAAAAAAATGTCTTAAATATAGGATAGTGTCGATAACCATGCTTCGTCAACAAGGAGTGATGCAAAATTAGAATTATGTTCACTTACAAACATTAAAACTTCGTGCCTTATTTGAAATAAGCTTGTTAGTACTTTTCCCCTGGAAATCCAGCAAATTTCAGAATGAAGCAAAGCTTATATATATTCACTGTCCATTTCATCGCAGAATACTGAAAATAACCTGTTATTTAGCGGTCAAGCCTTAATAAAATTAATTAGCTTTTGCAGCATTGTATAGCACTGTTTTAAATTCTGGTGGCATTCCTTTGGAGGCCAACCTTTTCCTATGTATGAAACAATATACCTGATTCATATCCGGAGCCACTTCCTTGACTATAGAAACTACCCCAACTATGCCTGCTTGTAAGGGTGCGAACTCCATCCGAACAGAAGCCCATGCATTTTTCCCACTGGATCCCTTTGTGTATTATGTAATTATTGAGAGTGTGATTTACAAAACAGAATATTGCCATGAATGTTGTTATCATGCGCATATCTTACGTAGCATATTAATTGCGCATCATCTGTAACATCAGTAGTCTCATCTATTTGTAAGGCATAATAAGGGCTCTTCTTAATTCTTTCGATTAATGAGATTCTACGTCACCTGCATATCATTAATTCTGCACCTACAGTGTCATTGAAAGAGGAGTCAAATCAACATCTTTTAGTAACTTGTTGCCAAACATAGGTTTTACACATCTTTTATAGCTGGAAGTAGTAAATTTTCCCTGATAGAATGAGGTTTCCCTGTTTTCGCTATGTGCAAACCAAAAACTACATGTTTCCCATGATTTAATGTTGCTAAGCATTGCTGAAATTGGCTTTTTTTTTTTTTTTCACATCACAATGTTTAGTTTCTAAATGTTTTGCAGGTTTCATGCGCTTGTTCGACAACCCTTCATAACACAAAACACATTGAGGTTTCTGTTCACTTTCATCTCCACACAAGTAAACCTGAATTCCAAATATGAACTGTCATATTTCCTACTGTATTTTTTTCTTTGAACTGCTTATTTCTTCTACTTTAATAGTATCAGATTTACTCGCCGTTACAACATGTATATCACAATTAAGGTTAGCATCACCTATTTTGTTTGCTCTTCTTTTCAAATTCCTAGTTCTAAGACACTTTTCCATTATTAAAAAACATTTCCAAAAAATATATAAATACTGGGGTTAACTCAGGACACACTTTGTCCAAGTATCATTTAGCACTTCTGAAGGTATACTGAGCCTTGGTTGAAGGAGGAAAACCTTCAGTAATAAAAATCAATAAACAACAAGCAATTGGTTGCAATATGGATAACACATGTTGACTTCAAATCTGACAAAACAGCAAGGGAAGGCCGAAGCAATGAAACTATATTGTTGTTCCACTTCACTCCTCTTATTATTCGTCATTCTGCTGCTACAAATTATTGTAGTCCCAGAATGACGAGTAATAAAAGAGGGGTGAAGTGAATAATGATATAATTTTATTGCTTCCGCCTTTGCATATTCTGACACTATTTGTTGTTTTTTCTTTAAGTATCCATTTGATTTCAATAATTTTTACTTATTATTCAATTTTAATTTGTTTGGATAATTTAAAAAAAATATTTATTTAATTAATTTAAGTCTGCTGCGGACCACCTGTCCCATCGTCGCGGACCACAGGTTGAGAAACACTGCTCTACATAATTCAGACCACACTAGTACAAATTTCTTTCCCCTCCATCCCATCCCACTAATGCAGCAATATATACACAACCACTCACATCTATGCATTCATTGTATGATTATAAGAAAGCCAAGTGATATGATCTATGCAGTTTCGCTATCTCATTTTTCTTAGTTACTGTTTCTGGCCATCTGACCTAAATCTGTGTTCTGAACATATCAAAATAATTCTTATTGGAAAGAATCAAGCATACTATAATTGGCTTGCATCCAAAACTCCATCTTCCTTTACCACTTGTAACAAATCTCAACATATTTGCAAGAAAACTGGCAACAAATCAAAAACTGATTTTGAGAGAGCTAAAAGCAAGAAATCTTCATCCTGTCCAAATGACCACCATGCCTTCTAGTCTTTAGCCAAAGCTATTGGCTGTGACTTCTGTACATTACTAATATATTCTCACCTCTGTTACATTCAGGTAGTTCTGTTGCATCATCACCCACAGAAAAGCCAACATCCTGGATTCCTATTTCTCCTTCAATTTTTGCATGGATAATCTTGGTAAATTCTTCCTCTCCTCCTAACCATTCCAAACATTCAAAGCTCAAATTTGACTTTTCATCAGAAAGAGATCAGAAATTTTTTTTCCAAATTGGATGCCAAAAAGTGTCCTGACCTTGATTTGACATTCTTTTGATTGTTCTGATGGTTTGTACTCCAAAGTTGACTCCATCTCTGTTGCATTTTTACATTCTCTTATTTCACTGGTATTCATCCTGCAGTTCTGGAAATTAGCTCACACAGCCCTTTCCTAAGAAGACTAACAAATCTTTACCTTCAAACTACTGTACAATTTCTTTTACCCGAGTTCTTTCTAAAGTAATGGAAAAAATCGTTAACACTTTCCTATGTTACCTTGAAGGTTTTCGAATAACAAATGACTGCCAATATGGATTCCATCACTGTCAGCAGGGGATCAGCTCACTTAGTCATCCTCTGGATAAATACCATGAAAAAAATCTCAAGTTGTTGAGATTTGCAAAGACTTGTACAAAGGTCAATTGAGTAAACTCCCATCATTTGATCTACAATTACAACCCACTTTCCTCCCAACTGCTGCATTTGGGTTGCTATCTTTTTTGACTGGCCATTCACTTCATGTGATGGATGGTTCCTTCTATCTATACAAGTAATGCTAGGGTTCCCATGCATTACTTTTTGTCCATTCTCTTCCTTGTATATATAAATGATCTCCAGATGACCAATAATCCACTACACAGTTTTGCTGATGATAGAATGTTGTACTTCTCTTTTTCATTTGACAAACTTTGCAATGTGCAAATCACGAGAACCTTAACCTCTACTACCTTAAATTTCCTTCTCCAAAACATGAATGAGGTTTGGGTAACTTTGTCAATTCATTGTTAGCAAAGCATGTCTCTGCTTTATTTTCCACAAAAAAAAAGATCCCTTTACTTCCAGTCTTAATTTTGACAACACCCAAATCTCCATTCAAGATGGGATTTATCTTCTTGGGAATACTCTAACCTTAACTTTCTTTTACAGATATATTACAAACATTGCCTCCTCTTCATCTGGCAGTGAGGTTTTCTCTTTCACCCTAGTTACTTTAACTCCAGACAGCTTCTAACTAATAGTGAAAATCACTGCAAATCTCGATTGAATTCATTTTATGTGCCTTACAGAAAATCGGAATTGACACTGAAGAAAGCAAACAGTTGTGATATCTTTGCTAGGCCTTTATTATAAATTTGCCCAACAGTTGAATATCACCAAATCACACTTAGTTGCACCACATCTAGAGTGGTGCCACTAAGAACTCTCTGAAAATACTGGGTTCTGTACAGAAAAGGGCAGTTAGATTGATTAATGATCCCTCTTTCATTGATATACTTCACTTTGCACAGGTGTTCGGTTTTTGCTGCTTGCATCTTCTACAAAATATTATGGCTACTGTTCATCAGATTTCACATCAATAATTTCCATACATACTGTCGAATCCATTCACTGCATTCAGCAACTAATCAACACTCCTTTGCAGTTCAACTCGATGCCCACAGAATAAATTCCTTCTTCTCTTCATTTATCTCTTCCACTGCTGCCCCTAATAATACAATCCACTACACTTCAAGTTAAATGTCAATAAGTTCCTTCTTGCCCACCCATGGTATTTAATGTGCTATAGGCTGACCAACTTCTTATGGTTTGGCTTTTCCATATATATACAGTATATATGTTTTTATGGAGAAAAAATTTGTATATACACATAGATTTCCATTTGTTCTATGGTGTTGTTTTAGGGCATATTTTTGCTGCTCAACGTTTTGAATTGCTTGTTTACTGATCTCTTAGTTTCAGATTAAAATATATGCATTAATTAAAATTATTAAATTCCTTATGTCTATGTGTTTACAGAGATCATTCCATAATTAAGTTTAACATTAAGGATGTCCTAGATACTTGTACTAAATAAACCAAATGGATATATAAAGTAATGATTATCCAGTTATTTATTTTGTAGTTGTCATTTAATTATTAATATTTAATGAATTTTTCAGGCATAGTATGTGTAGAAGGCATAGCAGGTGGTCCAGTACATATTGACTATAACTGTGTGCCATCTGTTATATATACACATCCTGAAGTGGCATGGGTTGGTAAAACCGAAGAAGCTTTGAAAGCAGAAGTAAGTAGTTTAATTTTATCTCCTATAGCTGATCAATTGTTCTTAGAACCATGTTCATACCTCTTTAATTTACCAATTTCTTTCAATGCATGGGAAATAACTTATATTTTTGATTTTGCATTCTTCCGATTGCCAGGTAATTGTGTAAAGCATTAATTATCCCACCTAATTTTGTTGATTTACTATATTTTGTAAGCAAATTGGATTTAGTGTATTATGTGGTATTAGGAAGTAGGAAATTTATCATGCTGGCATGCTTATGCATATATACTATATTGAAATAAGCATTGGGCATCTTTATTATAGAAAAGCAACCAGATATACAGGGTGTTCGGGATAAATTTGACAGTTTCGTAAGGAAAAAGAAAATCTTCTTTGTATCTATTAAATTTAATGAATTGACAAAAAAACATTACAGGCAGAGTTAATTACAATACTATCAACAAGATTTACTCAAAATAACCACCATTAGCATCGATCACAGCTTCAATTCTGCTTCGGAACCTCGAACAAGCTGATGCTACAGTCTCCCTGGGAAGGGCCGCAAAAACTGTTTTAATTTTATCCATTAACTGGGCTTTTGTATTACTGGAAGTGCGATTGGTGTCTTTTTCAACTGCGCCCCATACAAAATAATCTATGGGGTTAAGGTCTGGGGAGTTTGGAGGCCAAACATTTGGACTGGTGAAGTTGTAGAAATTTTCAGACAACCATTTTTGACTTTTCCCAGAGGTGTGGCAAGGGGCCGAATCCTGCTGCCATACATACGGCCTACCATTGGCTACCCTTGTTATCCAGGGCTTGACTACAGTTAGCAACTCCACGAACAAAGCCCGAATTCCAATGCCAGGGTTCTTCAACACCTGTTCCTGCAGATTTGCGAGGAATTCTGCTGTACGAACGCAATCAGATCGTCTGCTAGGGATCTTTCTTCTTGCTACATCCTCGTAGTCACCATTGCAAGTCTCTAGTTCATGCCTGATTGTTTTTACTGTATTCAGGGAGCATTGGGCAGCAGTCGTAATATCCTTATTTTGATGGCGGGCACGAATCATCATGATACAAGTTATTCTCTTCCATGATTCAGGTGGGTTCCAGCTATCCATCCTTTCTGACATCTTGTATATGAATGAAGAAGGGTCCAAACTTTTAAATGAAGAGAAGTGTGTGTTAATACATGTAACTTACGGAAAAATATAATTAATTATAAATATGTCAAATTTATCCCGAACACCCTGTACTTATGGTGTTCTCTACATCTTTATATAAGCTATCTTTATATATACGGCATGTAGAGAACTTCGAAAGAAGTGTTCTTTTCAGTGACCTATGCATCATTTCTGGGTAATCTCAGCACTGGAATGCAAGTGTGATTATGACATCATTTGTGGAAAATAGTGTGCATAAATTTGATGGGACTACATATAGTTCTGGCTTCCTTCATACATTGAAAGGATGGAAAATGATTAGAGAGAGAGAGAGAGAGAGAGAGAGAGAGAGAGCAAAAAATGCTTCAGAGCTAATCCTTCCTTGTCTGCTATTGGTGTGTGTGTTTGTGTGCTTCTGTGTGCATACACATGAGAATCATGTATATGCAGTTAAGATTTATATGAATTGTAGTGTTGTCCCAGCATACTATTTCGTCACATTGTGTTTGTGGAAGGAAAGCATGCAGAGGGGGGGGGGGTAGCAAATAGCTTGGATTAGTGTTGTATACAGAAATTTCATAAAGTGATTAATAGGCACTGTTGGGGGGGTGCTTTTGTTTTATTTTAAAGAATGCATTTTAGGCTCTGTACAAGTATATACACTATCAGCAGTAACTAAAGTTCATTACAATAATGAAATTAATAATGGCCATGATAAATGTTGTGTTTTGGTGTGTACTTTTTGCTGAGTAGTATATCCCTTTTTAAGAGTTGACAATTCTATATCTCTCTCTCTCTCTCTTTTTCATATAGTATCATATGTACCTTTGGAAGGGTTGAGTGATGCTTGGATTTATATACATGGATCAAGCTTCGTTAGAGTGCATATTAATTTACTTGATATTTGCTGTCAAGTACAGGCTAGTATGACAGTACTACTGCACGATTAAGTTTACATTATTACTAATCTCCTGTATCCCCCCTGAGGATATATGCCAGAAATTTGATATGTTTAGTATTATTATTATTATTATTATTAATCTTCAATCAACAATTTTCCTCCAAATTAGTCTATTACTTGCCAGCATTCCAATACTGTAAAATCTAACATTTTGGTCTTCTAAGGCATTTCTGACTGAATCAATCCAGACATCATCTTTCTTTGATTTTTTTCCCCCTTCTATCTTAGTATCAAACCCTTTCAGTCCTTTTCTCTAGGAACCAAACATGATGGTAATCACTCAGACCCCCAATTGCAATGTGGTGGTATTTCACTGGGTGGTGAAAGTAATTACCATCTAGGACTAGTTAGCATTTACTCTAGCTAAGAAGGTATCCCTTCACAGTGGGAATACTCACTGTCATGAGCCCCTTTAGTAGAAACAGGCCACATCACGAGAAGGTGGAGGTTGATGTGTCTTAGTGAGGCTATATATTGCACATCACATCACAAGCATCATGGTCTTCTCTTTGATGGTATCTGTTTTGCAGATAAGCTTATATGTTGGTTACACATAGCTTTTAATTTTTCTGTATACTAGAATATTAATTATAAAAAACTTTAATTGCCATCATCGGGGATCACAAAAAACAATATATGTATGCAAATGAGGCTGAATAAATGCAACAGAAGTTGAGCCTAGAGTCCTAAATGGTACCCCCTAGTGGGTTAAATTGAGTTGTCTTGGCCGTTGCGCTGACAATCTTAAAATGTATGCTTCCTAAATTTGTTGAGGTTAGCAAAGGTTTTCAGAGCTGAGACAGATTTGAGGAATAGTCTTTCATGCTTGTATTTGCTGCGGTATATTAGAGTGGCCTTCTTCCAGCCTATCCTGTGGTATCTATTTTAATAATACACATGTGAGTTCCTGTCAGTGTTGATTAACGGCATCATATATTTGGTGTTTTTCATATAATAATTTTTATTTTGTAATTGAAGTTTTTTTTTTCTTAATAAAATAAAATGATCAAAGTGTTTTATAATATGAATTATTTTATATGAAAAGATAAAGTAACAATATAAATTCATCCTTTTGCATGTTGGCTGTGATTCACATTGTAATTCACATTTTTTTGTCATATTGTTCCTTCTGGAATTAGTCGCTCTCTCTCTCTGAATATAGTAACTCATATGATAGCATTCCGCATATTTTCCAGTTTGTACTACAAAACAGTTAGTCTCCATGGCATGACAGGTTAGTAGATCCTTTTTTGTCAAGTTACCAGGAGGCTTCCCAATCATTTTACAGATAATCTAGCTGCCATGTCATGCCTGGAAGAGAGTCCAAGGACAGTGATACACAGGAGAAAGAAATGCAATAGATCAAAAACTGAGTACTTTGTGTGTGTAGGAAGCATGCCTATGAGTTTTTCACTCACACTACATGCCTCTACTTTTTAACTCCTCAACACAAATCAACAATGCAAGTCATTATGAATAATGCCAATAACATGCAGATTAAAAAAAAAAAAACAATTTCAAAATCACAAAAAAAAATGTAACAAAAATCCATTAAAAAATGATAGATAATGTGCACAACCGTTTATTAACATTTAAATCTAACCTATTATCTTTAACAGAACTTCAACTGGTGTTCTTGGCCACTGTTATCCATTTGAACTTTTCAAACTATACTTTTCATGATTCTTTCTTCTACAAGAACCCATGCATTTGTTAAAATTCAACATCCCATGTCAGAGAATGAGAAATCTTGAATCCTCTCTTTACAGTCTGCTGGTTCAAAATTTCCTTTTCCCATTTAATTGCATTCATTTGCTGTCTGTGTTGCATCCCAGAGTAGTGATTAGTTTGACCTTTTTCATTATTTGTCTTTGAAGCTTGATTATTTACAATTCAAATACCCAAGCATTGAGATTGTTTTCCTTAGAGACTTCAATGTTCGGGTTGAATTCCCTTTTTCAGTTCTACCATTCAATCTTGTAGATAGAGATATTAGCAACAACCTTTCTCAAATTGTCCACCTGCTCCAGCAGAATAAATGTAATCTTATAATGCAACCACAGTACAGAGAGAAATAATTAAACAGCAGGTTTAATTATGTCAGTATTTTGTCTCTGTCACAGAGACATCATCAGGAACACAGTGTTAAAATTACAATACCATATGTGCTGCTGTGACCTGTGTCCTGGCACAGTAATGACCTTTGATGTCTTTGTACCATAAAAAATAAAATATTAAAAAAAAATCATTTTCCTGTATTTGTATCTTTATTTTCTGGTTGGTACACAATTTCTTAATTATTTTCTATCTCTCCAGTGTGTTCCAGTTTCCTTCATTATTTGAAAAAGCTTTTTCCATTGTACATTATTGAATGCCTTTTATAAATCTATAAATGCAATGTTCATAGCTTTATTTCATTGCTTCAGTTTCCTGTTGTTCTTGAAGCTAGTGTTGCTTCTCTAGTTCCTTTACCAATTCTGGAATTCAAAGTGATCTTCACCTAAATAACATTCAATTTTTGATTTTATTCCTTGCCTCACTATGATGGGGGGACTGAAACGTTCTGATAAAGACCTAGAACAAAAATGATATTAAGGTAATGTTGAAAATTTTTTCCACTTTCTGATACTATAAATTAAAGATGCCAGAAATTATATTCTTGGTTTCATCCTTTATTCAAGTGTAAGGAAACAAAGTTTGCACATGAAGTATCTCCACGACTGGGCTACTTGTACATAGAGGCTAATGACTTCACATTAATTGCCTTAGTGTCCCATAATACAATGCACATAGCCTTATGGACATGTATAATGCTGTGCATTATGGGAAGGGCCACTACCCAGACCGGTTTCAACCTTTATTATTATTATTATTATTATTATTCGTGACACCTCCAAGGAGTCCGAAGACTCATTGCAGGAGGACACCTACAACTGTTTCAACTACTACACCGAACCTCTACTACGAATCATCTCCATCTACCGCCTACCTCCGCCACAACTGGTATTTTTTGTCTGTAAATTGCATGTGTTCTGAAGGGCCGATTTGTCTGTATGCGGGATGAAAAACGTGAGTTTCTGGGAGAAAAAACCCTGCTACCTCCGTATGAGATCGGCTAACTCACCTTCGATTGAAATTGTCCAGATAAAGATTCCTCCTGTCGTAACGAGAATCGAACTTAGGCCTATTCCAATCGAAGGGTGCAATGTACCATTGTTCTTCCAATTGCGCTACGGGGGCACTTTTTCATTGCTTCGCCCATTTAAGCCAGTCCTTATAAGGACTTTTGGACATGATAGTATGCTAATAATTTATATAAAATTGCTTCAGAATAATTAACTAATTTATTAAAATCTTTTACACGTTTTTGATAAAATATTGAGACAACAAAATTTATTTAAATAGCAACTGAGTTGTTGGGATCATAGGAGAGAGGAATGAACTTTGTTGAGCTCTCATCAGTGGAAGCCAGACCCAGAAGTGATACTAAGGTTGAAGTAATGAAGTCATATTTCTATATACAAGTAGTCAAAAGGTGTTGCATCTTATTACTAAAATACTGTGGATTAGAGATAGATGTTGAGAGATTTTTTCACTTGGTTATAGTATAAATGAAATATGCCAAGAAATTATATTCTTGGTTTCATCCTTGACAAGTTGTAATTTCTTGGCATCTTTAATTTATGATATTAAGGCAACTGATATAACCACAAGAAAGAACATATCTTTAAACCATTCATGTTTCATCAAATTGTAGTGATTTGTTCTTTTTCTTTTAGGATATATATGAAGATGTGAGGTTTTGAAGAAATTCAAAGACACAGAGGTGTGAGCCGTCATCAGTTTTTTTCATGCTGCAAGAAAAGTTCGTAACTGAGATTCACCAAACTTTGTGTGAGACTTTAGGGAATTGTACCCCACATATCCAACAGTTACGAGATGGGTGGTGAAGTTTAAAACTGGGCATCCCGAGACAACAAATGGTCCCAGGTCTTGGAACACTTCCACAGCAATCACACCCGAAAACACTGATGCAGCGCATGCCATGATCCTTGAGGATAGATGAATACCAGCCAAAAACATTGCAGGGACTCTGGGAATATCCATGGAATGAGTTTGGGTCATTATCCACCAACATCTTGACATGACATGCAGAAGCTCTCAGCAAAGTGAGTCCTGAAATGTTTTAATGCTGACCAAACCAGAGTGTGAGGTCATTTTGAGAAATAAGGTGCAAATGTTTTAGTCCATATTGTGACTGTTGAAGAAACATGGCTTCATCACTATAGCACAGAGACCAAACAGTAGTCAGTCAAGTGGAGATACAAAGGTTCTCCATGGCCAAAGAAGTTCCAAACCCAAAAGTTAACAGAAAAGGTTCTTGCCATTGTCTTTTGAGATATGCATGGTGTAATCCTTACCAAGTACCTTAAAAAAAGGTAAAACTGTTGTAGCAACAGTTTATTCAACAGCTCCGAAGGAATTGAAGGAGATACTGAAGGAAAAATGCCTCGGGAAACTGAATAGAGCCACTGCTCACACTGCTCATAAAACCCAACAAACAATACACAACTTGGGCTTTCAATGTCTGCCTCACCCACCCCATTTGCCATACCTGGTTCCATCTGACTACTTCCTTTTCCCAAATTTAAAGCGACACTTGAAAGGAACAAAATTTACCACAGATGATGAAGTCATATCTACAGCTGAGGACTGGTTTGTGCAACAAAGGAAAGACTTTTTTCTCAGAGGATTGCAAATGATGCAGCAGTGTTGTAATAAGTGTATAACACTTCGTGAGGAATATGTAGAATAATGTCAGAGTTACATGGTTCTACCTCAATTCCTTCATGGTGATTGTCACAACTTTTCAGCACACCCTCATATATTTAATATGATCTTTGAGGCATGATTGAGTAAACTTACTGTTTAATAATTTTTATAGTCTGCTGCATTCCATTGCTTGGGTATTGTTACCATCAAACTTTCTTCGAAATTATGTTCTTCCTCTTGATACATTAACCTAATCACTTTAAATAAGATTTCTTGTATTGCATCTCCCAGATTTTTTTAAATTTGAGCAGGTATTTCATTTGTTTCTTCAGTTTTCTGGTTAGGTAATTCATTAATTGCTCTTTTAATTTGAACTGTTTTGCTGTTCATATTTTCTCCATTATATGTCTTCAAGATATTCCTTCCACCTCTCTCTGCCGTCTCTTTTTTAGTGTTAAGTAATTTTTTTTTTTTTTTTTGTGTCATGCTACTTGACTGTTTGTTGTAGTATTGCAGATGTATCCAGCAATTATTTGATATGCCTTGTGAACTCCTCCTCTTTTTAATTTATGTTCAACTTCTTTACATATTTCTTCTGTCCAGTTCTTCTTTGCTTTTTTTGAAATCTTCCTTAATTTTGTCCCTTTTCCTCTAGTGTTTTTCTTTGCTTTATTTCATTCTTCTGTTAATTTATGTATTTCATTTTTAGTCCAAGACTTCTGCAGTTGTAATTTTGTAAATCCTAATCCTTTGTCTCCTGATCTTTTAGTTATTTCCTTGATGACCATCCAGTCTCTTTCTCATTGTTTCTTTTTTAATTTCATTTTTAATATCTGAGTTTTTCAGTAGTTCAATATTCCATTTTCTCCTCCTTATTCTATGTCTTTTGTTATGTTTTATTTTACATTTTGCAATAACAAGTGAGTGGTCATCACTCTCAATTTAGCTCCTGGGTAGTTAGCATGACTTGAATTGGTTTTATATCTCTTCTTAAATAGTATATAATCAATATGATATTGAACATCATTTGGTGATTTCCATGTATAGCATCTTAGTTTTGCTACTTCAAAGGCCATGTTGTTTGCAAATCATTGTATTTCTTCTTTTGCATTCTTTCTGCCACATCCAAATCATCCAGTTTCTATGCATTTATTGTCCTCTCCAACCACTGCTTTCAAGTCATCCATTACAAATACATTCTTTAATTGATGTTATTAGTTCCTCAATTTGTTTATATGCCTTTTCTATCTCATTATCTTGTTGGCATGTATATTTGAATTATGGCAAGTTCCACTGGGGTTTCTGTTAAGGTTGTCAGTATTTTGTCATTCAGGTGATAAGTAATTATAACCTTTTTTCCCAATCTTTCTTTAGTAGCAAACCCACACTATTTTGCCCTTTCTCTCCTGCTATAGATGATTCTGTGACTTCCACTCCACTACCCTTTCATCTGGTTTCACTAACTCCTAGAATCTCGACATCTTTTTTAATTGCTTGTTCTTTCAGTTCTTCTGGTTTTCCTACATTCAACATTGTTCTCACATTGCAAGTTCCAATTTGCATTGGTATTGGATAAAACCAGTGTGATTTGTTCTGGACATTTCCAGAAAAAAATTTGATAATATTTCTTGATGTTCCTGATACTTTTCCTTTCTCTAGATAATTTACTGTATTTCTTCTCATTTCTTCATTATGTAGATTCACTGTATTTTTCGGTTGGGTAAATACTGCATTAGTTTTCCCCTTGCTTTCTGTACTACCACAGTTTTGCAACTATTTTGTAACTAAGACTAGAGCATTAGAAAGAAAGAAAGAAAAATACTTGAATATCTTGAATACCATCAAGTCTTCTAGTCATGATGGTTGATATCTCCTTAATTGCATTTAAAACTTCAAAATTAATCCCTATCCACCTCAGTTCTTTAAAAATTATGGAGAAAGTCATCAACTGTAAATTCATTTACTGTCTAATAGTTCACAAGTAATCAGTGATAGTATGGATTCTGCCACACTCAGTTTATAGCATATCTGCTTCCTAATATCACCTGTCTATGAACACAAACTGTGAAAAGGTTTAGTGAAACCAGTGTGATTTGTTCTAGACATTTCCAAGATATCTGATAATATTGTTTGCAAATATCCTTCAGATATTTTGTAGTCTTGATATGGTATCTCTTTTTACAAACATTCCTTTCAGATACTATTAATTTACTTAAACAAGATTTTCCTCCTGATATTATCAAACTTTTTGACTGTATGATACAATCTGGTTATTTCAGTGTACAAAACAAATTATACCACAAGTTAAAGGAACTTGTGGTATAATTTATACCACAAGTTCTATGGAGCATTTTGAAGATCATCTCCTTAAAGTCATTTCTGCTAAACCTACAGTGTGGTACACATGTGTAGATGATATTTTTGCAATATGGAAAGGTTCATCATCATTTATTTCAAAAATAAATATGATTCATCTGAGAATTAAGCTTACTTTAGAAGAGGAGAAAACAGTCAACTAGCATATTTAGATATTTTACTTCTTTGCCATCCAAATAGAGTTTACAGTTTTCTGTTTTTAGAAAAGAAACTCATACTGATTTTATATCCCTGCTAATTCCAATCATCATCCTAGTCGAAAGGTTGAAACCATTAAAACCTTATTACATTGGGTTCATAACTTTTGTTCCACTGAAATTTTTACAGCAAGAATTGAATTAGATGAAATCTGCTTTTATGAAAAATGGCTTTAATAAATCTTTTATCAAGAAAGCTTTTAACAGCTTTATACAATCTAGATTGTCTAAAGTTTGTCGAGTATCTAGAGCTCCTGAAGACATCACTCAGATTCCACTCCCATATGTTGAAGGGATTTCTGAACATATAGCTATAGTTCTAAAACCTGTTAATATTGCAATATTCTTTCATCCTGTCTGGAATCTTTCTACTTTCCTTTTTTCATCTAAAGACGCCACTCAACCTCATAGATGTCTATCAGATCCCCTGGTTTGTTTTACTTTGGACAGTCTGGTAGATCTGCAGCCATCCATCATGAGAAACATAAATCTTATATCTAGTAACATGAACCTGAGCAGTCTGGCTTAGCAGAACATAGCCATGTTTTGTTGAGCCAAACTGCTCTTGTATCTTGACTAGAAATATAGGTTTTTTTTTTTTTTTTTTTTTTTTTTTTTTTTTTTTTTTTTTTGGAAGTAGGTTCCTTATAGAGTAATTACATATAGAGCACTGTGAGGCCTTTCTGCATGAACTAAACTTTGAACAGTGATGGCCTTTTGGTTATCCACTTTATGTTAAATATTTTTATATCATTTTTATGCAAATCAATTCCTGATTATTGCAGTATTGTAATTTTTTGTTTTATAATTGTGAATTTATTGAGTGTCTTTTGGTTCTATTGATGCTGTAGTAGTGCTTTTTGAAATTGATTATTGTATTGTAATTTTCATTTGTGTTCCATTATTGTGATTATACTGAGGATGCCTCTGATACTTATGTGAAAATTTTACATCAAATAAATTTATTTCACGTGAGTTTTAGTTTCTGTCTTTACTTTTTCTAAATATGTCAGCTTATGTACTTATATTAAAGCATGTGTACAACTCCTAACAGTGTATGAATTCCAAATCTGCTGTACCTGAGAGTGGCAGCAAATCCTGACTGTGACCCAGTGCATTATGTCATTTCTTTAAATAATGTTATGAGTAATAATCATCGTATAAGCTTCAACCAGAATTTCTATCATCCACAGCAGTTCACTAACTCACAAGTTCAGTAAGTTGAAATTGTAACTTTTGAGACAACTCAACAGGCTTTTCTGTAACATTGTAGAGATAATAAAGTCATTTCCACCTGTGTAAAATTAAAACATGGTTTTCTTTCTAGCAAGGTGCACTTCATTCATGAGTGCACTTTGGTACTACATGCACTTTGCTTGCTGACACTAACATAAGTATTCATACATTGTTGGAGGAGCTCACTGTTATACTGAATGTTGACCTCTGAATAATCCTCTAAGACATCATCAGCTGACAAGGAATTCCAAAAAGTAAAACCTTGGCATATCAGAAAGTTTGTCAACTTAGTTAAAGACTTGCCAAAACCTCTGACTGCTCACAAACAATGTAATACACCTGTTCCCCCACTACTCTCAGAACAAATGTCATTAATGCACTGAATCATGGCCAGAACTTTGCATCACTCCCAGGAATATGCAGATTAAACATGGAATCTGTAATCTTCTCACCAGTGAGGTCAGCAGTATTAGGATAGATGTAGCCAACATACTGTGACAGGTAAAACCTCTCAGAAGTAACTTTCCCAGCAGAGTATTTAAATCTATACTGATTCTCATAAAAAAAAAATTAAAAAAATATAATCACAAAAGCAGATAAGGTCTGTGTACTATAGTAGTACATAGACTGTTCTACCTACTACCAGCTAAACTATGATTCTACCAACACAGAAATCAAAATCATCCATACATTTCTGAAAAATGTCCCATCCTTGCTCTTGGAGGGTACCAACAAATTAAAACCTTATTATTTCAGATCACCTCTCCCCTTCTGGATATATAAGCTTCCAAAAATTCATGAAGAAAATGTACCCCTATGTATGGTGAATTGTCAACTGCATAGACTCATGCAGTTGACAATTCAGCATACATAAAAAAAAACTCACTCTGTTTTAGTCAGGTATACAAGACCTTACTCTTCTCAACACTGACTTAATGATCAAATTTGATGTCTCCTCCTTATTCCCGTTTACATTCCCATTTACACGCTACATACACAAATAGAGGGTACAGCCATGGGCTCTCTGCTTTCTCCTCCCTG
This sequence comes from Typopeltis vanoorti, assembly GCF_054136105.1. Classification (NCBI taxonomy): domain Eukaryota; kingdom Metazoa; phylum Arthropoda; class Arachnida; order Uropygi; family Thelyphonidae; genus Typopeltis; species Typopeltis vanoorti. The sequence goes on from NC_143560.1 coordinate 27,328,232, forward strand.
GTGAACTTCTTTATTGAAGACATTTGAAAAGAATGCCTTAAACTCTATTCCCCTTAAACATATTACCTGGCTGTACCGTGTAGGTGATGTTTCACTTTTTGGCCACATGACTTTGTTGCCTAAACTTCCCTTTCGTTTGAAACAGCCAACATCCAAGGATCCAGATGTATCCTTCATCTATAGAAAACCCACACACAGGAAAATACCACCAGCAGTCACACCCCAACAGTATGGCATTGTGAAGACCTATTTTACAGGGCAAAATTGATTTGCTGTGATAACACTGCACTTACTATGAAACTCAACCAAAATACAATCTTGTGACTACCTATAAACCACACAGAAAGTTAGCAGATAAGGGTTTACCTAAAAACCCTTATCTACTCACTTAAAGACCAGTTGCAACTTCTGGATTTACTTGGGATCTGCCAGGTATCCTGCATTTGCAACCTTTCCTACTATGGCCAAATATGCAAGACAGCCAACATAACGATATTAGAGCACCAAGACTACATCCATTTCCACTACTATAGCCACTCAGGTTTAGTAGACCCCATGCTTTTGGATACCAGGGGAAAAAAGCAACTTTAAATTGGAGATGCTTTTCCTTGAATCTGCTTTTGCTCTTACTAATTATCCTGACCTCAACAAATAGGGTTGCATTAAATTGCCTCTCAGCTGGAAAAACTCATCTTCAGACAATCAGCCCAACTACTGAACAGCAAATATCTGCTGTTGGCTGTTCAGTAGTTGGGAAAAAAGTTGAGAACTGTGAGGTCTTGTATACTGGACTTAAATGAGGTGAGTTTTATTTGAAGAGTCATTACCAGTAATATGAGAGAGTGCTTTGACTAAATGTTTAGCTAGTTTGTTGGTGGGTGAGTCTATGCAGTCTACAATTTGGCATCCAGTCAAGAACATTTAAAGCAAATTACAACCATATTCTTCCTATATTTCACTTGTAGATGTTGAGAGTTTTTTCACTTAGCTATATCATAAATTAAAGATGCCAAGAAATTATATTATCGGTTTAATCCTTTATCCAAGTGTTGCAAACAAAGTTTGCATGTGAAATGCCTTGACAGTTGGGCTTCTTGCATATAGAGGCCATTGGCCTCACATAAATGGACTTGGATAAAGGATTAAACCAAAAGATAATTTCTTGGCATCTTCAATTTATAGTATATTATTATTATTATTAAGAGACCTCCAGGGACTCATCGAGGGAGGCCACACACTACATGCACCAGCTATTATGCTAGTTCTTGAATTCATTCACATTGCTTGCACTCACAACATCCAATGGCAATCCATTCCAATCATGCACTACCCTATAAGAGAAAAATCTAGTCCTCATCTCCTCCTTACTGTCATTCATTCTCAGCTTTCAAGGATGCCCTCTTGTCATTTCCCCACCCTCCATAAATTGAAAAATTTCATCAACTGAAATCCTATATGAGCCTTTTAGAAATTTGTAAGTCTCAGTCATTTCACCCTTCTTTCTCCTGTTTTCTAGTGTCTGCAGTCTACAAATTCTCACTCTGTCTTCTTAATCAGTATTCCTTAATCCTGATATCATTTTTAACACTCTCCTTTGCACTCTCTCTAACATATCAGAATCACAACGGAAACCAGGAGACCAGACTGCACAAGAGTCCAAGTGAGGTCTTATCAAAGACTTGTTAAGAGGCAAAATGACATCCTTATCTTTACATGTGAATGTTTGTTTCAGCATTGCAATTATCTTTTGAGTTGTATTTGCAATCTTTGCTACACGTCCCCTGAACTTCAACTTCTTATCTATTAACACTCTAAGATCCCTAGCCTCATCACTTTCTTCAAGCATAATCCAACTAATATAATATCACATTGGATATCTACTCATGCTGAAGTGAATGACTTTACATTTACTGAGATTGAACTGACATCCATTTTTCCATGCCCATAATTCCATCCTATTCAAATCATTCTGCAAATACTGCATATCAGCAGCATTCCTGATTACCCTGCCTATCTTTGCATCATCAGCAAATAGCTGTATGTCGCTTGTCAAATCCTTCCCAATATCATTAATGTATAGATTAAAACAGTGGACCAAGCACTGACCCTTGTGGTTCACCACTGGTTACCTTAAATCTTGCAAACTCACATCCCCCATATACCACTTTTTGATATCTGTCAGTCAGCCATCCTCTTATCCACACTAATATTATATAATCCAAACCCAATAAATTCTCCAGTTTATGCAACAGTCTACCATTCTGTATTTTGTCAAAAACCTTAGCAAAATCCAAAAGTAACATTGTGCATCCATTCCCCTTGTCTGGCTCAATGGTAACAATGTTGTAGAATGTGAGCAAGTTGCTAAAACATGACCTTCCCTTAGTCAAGCCATTTCTGAATGCGAGCCTCAACCAATTTTTACCTTCATCACCACTCCTGAGATAATAATTGGTCGATAGTTGGATACATCGGTCTTTGCACCACCCTTGTGCAATGGAATTACCATACATTCTTTCCATTCCTGCGGAATCTTCCCTGTTCTGAGCCTCGTATTAAACAGCCTGATCAAAGGAATAGCCAGTCCAGTTCAGCTGAACACTCTTTTAGCACACGATATAACTATATACTTGGTATAACCATGTAAAAAAACTTTCAACATCTATCTCTGATCCAAAGTAATCTAATAATAAGATAACACTTTTCACTACTTGTATTTGGAAATATATGACTTCTGCATTCGAAACTGGCCTGGGTAGTGGCCCGTCTCATAAAGCATAGCATTATACACAACCGAAAGGAAGTCTGTTTTGCATTATGGTATACTAAGGCAATTATGTGAAGCCTCTATATACAAGTAGTCTCCTGTTGTGAAGATACTTCACTTGCAAACTTTGTTTACTTACACTTAGATAAAAGATTAAATCAAGAATATAATTTCTTGGCATCTTTAATTGACTGATTTCACTTGTTCTCATTTACTGATGCAGTGCATATGTGAATATATTAATACTGGTGTATTATTCTCCTGATTATGCCAGTTTAACTTTGATTAAATACTGGAAACAATAAATTCATTTAGTTATATTGTCTATGTTGTTAGTTTCTTTAAACAACAGCATGAAGAATAATCAACACTTATAATCTTGAACACCAGAAGTTATGGGAGTTAAATGGATGAGTAGTATCAGAGTAGGAGTTGCATAAATATAAAATGTCATTGAAGGAATATTTATTTATTTATTTGTATGGCAGAAATAACAAAACATGCAGTACAATACACTGTCATTTTAAAATCAAATAGAATTAAGAGTCTAACTAAGATGAAAAGCCAAACAGCTATTTTTTTTCTGGCGAGGTTGATATAAGTTAAGGGGATAAAAATCCCTTATTGTTTTTTCAGCCAGTAAGCGAAACTAAGATCGAAAACTATGATCTGTAACGTTTCATGCCGACGAACTGTCAGCGTATCCAAGCGTAAGTGACCACTTGGTAGTGCCACACCACAGCAACTCGTTGCAAAGGTGGAGCAAGCTCCCTCACTGTTCTTGATATTTTCTCATAATGTAAAACACACAGCTCTTAAGAGATGTAGTACTGTTTTATATTATGAGGAGAGGTCAGTGAGGGATCTTGCTCCACCTTTGCAACGAGTTGCCGTGGTGTGGCACTACCAAGTGGTCACTTACACTTGGATACGCTGACAGTTCGTCGGCATGAAACGTTACAGATCGTAGTTTTCGATCTTAGTTTCGCTTACTGGCTGAAAAACAATAAGGGATTTTTATCCCCTTAACTTATATCAACCTCGCCAGAAAAAAATAGCCGTTTGGTTTTTCATCTTAGTTATACTATATTATAATATAATTAGTGACACACCTTTTGGGCAATCGTATAGCAAAAGTATGTAAGTTTTCTTCACTTAAACTCTGATATTCTAGGTCTAGCTACTCACTGATGAGACCTCAAAAAAGGTTGAAACCGGTCTGGGTAGTGACCTCTCCTCATAATGTAAAACAGTACTACATCTCTTAAGAGCTGTGTGTTTTACATTATGAGAAAATATCAAGAACAGTGAGGGAGCTTGCTCCACCTTTGCAACGAGTTGCTGTGGTGTGGCACTACCAAATGGTCACTTACACTTGGATACGCTGACAGTTCGTCGGCATGAAACGTTACAGATCGTAGTTTTCGATCTTAGTTTCGCTTACTGGCTGAAAAACAATAAGGGATTTTTATCCCCTTAACTTAGAATTAAGAGTCATTTTAAAAAACCAATAAAATTAAAAGATTATATCCATATTAGTCAAATAGTTCATAGCTTCGGGAGTAGCACCTAGAAAGTCTGATTTGTATCCTGAATATTCTCTAAGATAATATTGGGTCACCATATAGTCCACAGTTTGTCTTTGAGCTCCACAATTACAATGTGGGGACGATCGTTTACCCCATTTAAAAAGCATATCCGCACGTACACCATAACCAGTTCATATTTTATTAAGCTGAGTCCAGGATTTTTGTGGAAGGTTTGAGCAAGCATCAAAACTTTTTGTAATTTGTTGAGAAAAAATTTTGTAATATCATCTGTCTGGCTTTCCTGCCACTTTTGCTTCAGGTTGAAGTTAGATTGTAATAGTTGTTGGGCTAATGGTGGATGTCTCGATCTCAGTCATTGTGCACTCAAGTCTGGGAGATCTAAGTGTATTGGTAGGGATGTGTTCTCCAGGATTTTCTTATACTCCTTTAAGAGAGCTTTAGTTCTGCATAGACTTGATGGAACAATGTTACTAAGAATCAGGAGCCAATGTGTGGGAGTTGATTTGATTGTGTCAGAAATCAGTCTCATTGTATTATTTAGTTGGTTATCAACAAGTTTAACATGTGTGCTGTTTAGCCACACTAGTGAGCAATATTCAGCAACAGAGAAAACTAGTCCGAGAGCTGTAATCCATAGATTTTCAGCTGTTGCTCCCCATGTCATGCCTATTAGTTTCTGCATTATGTTATTATGGGTTTTAACTTAGCTGCAACATGTTAGATGTTGCTTATAAGATAGCATGCGGTCCAAGGTCACACCTAAGTACTTTGGAAACTTATTGTGTCATAGTAAACATCCTCCTTCAAAGCAGCTATGCAAAGTGGCATTTGCCATGTGATTATTAAGGTAGCTTGATTCTTCTGTTTTGTCTGGATTGAGCTGGAGCCTCCATTTTCTGTAATATTTACCTATTGTTTTCAGATCTTTTGTATTTTTTCAGCCTGACTCATGTTTTTGTGTCAAATGGCAATTACAGTGTCATCAGCATAACAGAACTTGCGAGAGATGGTAGCGGGCAAGTTGTGTGTGGATAGATTATAAAGTAAGGGCTCCAATACTGACCCTTGTGGAAGACCATTATTAAGTTTTCGTTGTCGGGAGATTTTATTATTTCCTAATATAACTTGGAAGAAATGTTCCGTGCGCAATCCGTTTACATGGAACAATACTAAGAAATTTATATATAAGACCTTCACACCATACTGTGGGATAGGCTGCTGTTAGGTCCAGGAAGACAGCTGATGTTTTTTCTTGCTTCTGGAATCCAGCTTCTATGTGTGATGTTAAAGTGAGCACTTGATCACAGCAACCGCGTTTTTCTCTAAAACCAGCTTGTTCAATTGGGACATGTTGCATGATTGGTATGGACAATCTGTTGTGCAGAAGGAGTTCTAACATTTTATAGGTGCAACTCAATAAAGCGATAGATCTATAACTTTTTGCCTCCTGGGGCGGCTAGTCAGTTTAAGAAGGCCAGTCAATAATATATCGGAAAAGAATTCAGAAAGTCATTTTATAGTATTTGGCCTGCTATTAATCAAAAATTTAGGATGAATACTGTTGAAGCCTGGGGCCTTGCCTGCTTTGACATCTTTTATGCCAATTTTTACTTCATCTACAGTAAAGATTGAGGCATATTGTGAAAAAGCAGGAGCATTTGTTTTTAGTGTTCTAAGTTCTTTCTTAACTTTCTTAGTATGTTCATGGTCTCTAGGTGCCCTTTAGATATTAACAATTTGATTAGCTATTTTCTCAGTGGAGATCATTATGTTTTTTCTTTTAGGTAGATTAGTTGTGGATAGTTTTTGAAGAAGATTCCAAGCTTTTCTACTTGATCGTTTGAAGTCAAGGTTTTCAACCATATCAATCCATTTTGTTTTTCAAGATGAGTTCAGACTATGTAGTAATTCATCTGCTATTTCATGATCTTCACTTTTGAGGAACACTCTATAGATATTTTCACTCTCTTCATTCCATCCGGGAACAGTCTTTTCTGTAACCTATAGGGGAATATTTTTTTGCATTTGATATGAACGCTCCTACAAATCTCTTGTACTCGGCAACTCTAGCAGGTATCCAACGAACACATTTCTCCAATTTGCTTTTTTAAAATTTCAATGTGGTCGTGGAAAGGATCTTGCTATAGGTAGCATCATGCCAATTTCTAGTAACACTGGTCGATGTTGACTGCGTGGGAAGTTAGAAAGTACATATTGTCTTGCTGGTAATGGTTGCCCTTCTGTATTTAATGAAACAAAACAAAGGTCGCGATTAGACTCCATTTGCCATGCTGCTTATCTAAAGGTATTTCTGTCCCTAGCATCAAATACAAGATGTATATTATTTATTCCTGCCCATTGAACGATGGCAATACTGCAGTCATTGTTAGTACTTCCATTCTTCATGATGGCTATTAAAATCGGCAATTCATACTGTTGGATGCTGATAGATGGGTATCACAGCTATATGTGATATGATGCGAGTCCATGGTGTTAAAGGAAGTTTATAGACATTGACTATTGTTATGTTGTAGATTTTCACACTCACAAGATGGGTATCATTATCACATCTCGTTGTTAGGGTGAGAGCATTTTGTATATCGTCCTTAATATATGTTGAAATGCTATAATTCCGATGGTATGTAGGACCAATCAGGGTGTAACCAATTAGTTTTCCTCTTCTGTTAAGGTTGTTTTCGTTTTCAGCATGCGTTTTTTGAAGCACAACATGAATGTTATTTTTTATTGTAGTATTTTGCAGAGATAATCACATTTTGGTCTGTTAATTCCCTCAAATATTCAGTTGACACATCTTAAAGCTAAATCCCAATTTTTTGTCAGAATCATCAATAAAATCAGAAAAATCAGTATTGTTTGACTGCATGCCTTAGCCAGGAGAACTAAGTGTTAGACTGGCTGCCAAATCGTTCTAGCTCAATTAGCGTTACCCAGGGTGCACCACGAGGAGGCAAGCTAGATTACACCCCACTGAAGGAATATAAAAGAAAGGAATGAGATCGGCAAGCTCATGAACAGAGCAAAGCATAGGTAAGAAGGGTAATTGGGCATAATAAGGAAGGCAATTCAGATTATGAGAAGAACTTGACCAGGCAGATGTAAGGAAATCTCCAAATCGTTCTTTCATTATGCAGAAGTAAGAGGAAAAAAGGATTTTGGAACTTTAATGAATGTAGGTGTGACAGAATCAAGGGAAGTAAGCTGAATGATCTGATCACTTTTCAAGGGTGTGTCATCCAGGTGGATATAAGTCAGTGACTAATGAGGCAGGATCAATGTCAGTATGTATGGGTAAGCTTAAGTGTTGGTAATTATTCATAACAATGCTTCATAGAAATGACACCAGAGAAATAAAAAAAATAATGAATTTACTAATATTTATCAGGTGTTTTAACTAGCATCATATTTATAACAGTTCAAATTATAACTGAAATTGACCTAATGCTCTAACTAGGCACCCTCTAAGGACCCGATAACAACAAAGTTGATGTAGAGAAGCCAAGCTGAGTTGGTCTTAGAAAATGGATGTTTCTCAGATTTTTGGCAAATTAATGCAACCATTCTTATTGAGGTTAGGGAGGAGAGAGAGAGAACTTCATAGTTGATGCTGATTCTAAAAATAGTCTCTTAGAACTTGCAACTTCTATGTAGCATAGTTGTCTTCTGTTTAATGCCGTGTGAAGGAAGATCCAGAGCATGAACATGGTTTACATTCCTGACTTACCATACAGATGATTGTGGATGTTTTCAAGGCAGATGTTAACAGATTTGCCAGTTTGTCCAAATTAGTCTAAGCTGCAGACACAAGGAAGTTTATTCCCTGCAGGATGTGTAAGAGGATGAATCTGATCCTTAGGAGAATGGATGAAGGCAGATAGCTGACGCTAGTTATAAGAACTATCAGAAATACTAAATCCCGAAATTTGGTTGATCATGTTCACCATCTCCAAAACTGCAGCCACCTAAAAATACATGGACATGGCTGGAATTCTGACAAAATCCAATCCTCCAAAGAATAGCATTCCATTCTTTATTTTTAATTCTTCACATTACAATATCGTAATGCTAGGACAATAACTAGCACATCAACTGTATGCATACACACATATAACGTGCATACCATTGATGTATGCTTTATAAATTTATGTCAAAGTTTAACCAGCACCCTTCCCTAGGTATCCTGTTCATTATTTGCTGATGCATACTACATGCAACAATGTTCCTTGAAGAGCTCAGAGAGAAATTATTTTAATGTCCTGGACACTAAAACCTAACACCTGTGAATCCTTATAGGATTTTACATGCCACATGCTTTAAAAAAAAAAAAAAAAAAAAAAAAAAACTGGTAGAAAGCCATATTCTTCTAAACAATGTCTTTAAACACACCTGGATTAGAAACATAATAATCTATATTATCTTTATCAAGGTCTCAGTTTAATCCACAGACTTGAATATCCAGGACAACAGTAACACTACCATCTCTTGATGCCCAAAAATCAGGTATGGTGCATACTTCAGTCCTGAATTTAGCTCCTTTCTGACTAACCATCCTTTCTGTTCTAATCAGTTCTTTATGATGGACAATGATGCACATATTGCATCATGGCTTTTAACTTTAATACTGTGGGTTCTAAAACAACATTGAGATATATGTGTGATAGTCTCTCTGAACCCACATCTAGTATCCATATTATGCCTACCACAGGCTATACTAGCCTTGGTAGAAAGAGTATTTATCCTAGCCTTGACCAGATCTATATACTCCCATCCAAACAACATTCTTATTCCTTCACAGACTCAAAGATGTTGAAACTGAACCCTCTCTGAGCCACTGAAGGACTTCCCATTGACTCTGAGTTATAGAGAAACAATATACCTTCCATTTTCAAAGGTCTAACATAGTATAGTTTTAGAACTCCTTTGATTCAAATTCCTGTTGAATCAAAGGAGTTCTAAAGGCAGCTATGATAAAAGGTGAAGATGAATGCTGGAGTTTATTTAACCTTATATATTTTAAGCAAGGAACCATCCATCTCACTGCAGGAATTCCCAATCCACCAGATGTAACATCCATATGAAGATAAGCAACTGGAACATCATGTGGTAGTCTCAGCCAAGATCTAACTGCTCGATGTATTTGTTTATCTAATCTATTCAGGATAGTCAAAGTTGGTTTTCATAATACTAAAGAATGGAATAATTTAGGTAATACAAATTGATTTAATAACACAATGCATTGCTGAGGCTTCACTAGAGCTTTTTATGAAGCTTATCCAGAAATGTTGAAAGTTGACTTGACCAAGGTCATTGTCCATCAGGCAAAAACATTAATTCCAAGTACTGCCACTTGTCCAAAATACCAATAAGTTTAAGAGGACAGTTGGAAACATTAAAGATGTAATCCTGGACTTTTGTTTTCCTGTCATGACCTGATGGTATTAGGATGATGATAAAAGACTTGTCTTCATTAATAGTAATACCTCTGGGAGTAAAATGCTAAGCAGCATGGTCTAACAACTCCTTAAGACTCGACCCATCTTAGTTTCAGCAACAAGTATCAAATCATCTGTAAAATGCCGTCACATTTATTTGCAGTCCATTCAAATAAAACCAATATATTGTGACATAGATGAAAGAAAGCCATCAGTAACAATATTAAAAATGATAAGGGATCTCCTTGTCTAATACCATGTTTAGAAGGAATAGACTATGTTTAATCTCAAACACTAATTGTAATGGATGACTTAATATCGAGAAATATAATATTTAAAAAGAACAAGACAACGAATTCTTGAAAGTGCTTCAAGAAGAGCAAGCAGTATGAGAGACACTGTCAAAAGCTTTCTGTACATCCAACAAATCACTCATAAGTAGAATGCTCAATCATCGAGCTTCAGAAATTAAGCTGGTTAATATGATGATATTTTGGCACATCCATCAGGAATGAAGGCTCCTTGCTTAAAATCATAAGGAAATATCTTTTGTAAATGCTTTACCAATATTTTGTGGAATAATCTAAGAAATATGGGAGCTACAGTAATAGGTCTTTATTAAATAATATTAAGTATTAAATGGTAATGGTAGTTGAGACAGATTAGTAGCATTTGATTTTTTAGGTATGAAAATGGTCCTTGACTTTTTAAGCAATGGAGGAATATAATTAATAAACAAGAGAAGGTTCAACATGTCCTGTAGAATCTTGAGAGGAATATCCAGCTTAATTGCAGTAAAACCATCAGGACCAAGAGCAGAAGAATTTTCTGTAAAGGCAGCTTTAATTTCTGATTGATTAATCATATGATATGCTGCAAAAAAAAAAAAAGAAAGAAAGAAAAAAAAAAAGTAAACTTCAGTACTAAATAACTACTTCTGCAGTTAATCAGTACTGTTTTTATGTATATGCGTGTGCACCCATGTGCCATACTGTATAATAAAGACAATCCGAATGTAGTGGAGAACAATCAAAGCTATTAGGCTGAAATACGGGTGATGAAGCAAAGAATCTGATTTTAAAAGGAACCTGTGGCATAGTAAATTAATTAATAAAGAAACACGTAAAAACCACAGTGATATCTTTAATTAGTAAAAGGACAAATATTTCGTACTAAAATTAATAGTACATCTTCAGTGTCTGTTACAGTAATAGGAATGGAATACAAGCAAAACGTTCGGTGGATCACCTTACAATCTATCGTAAATTGCATTGATTCTCCAACTTATCAAATTGCAAAAGTATTATCACATTCCTTAAATGCTCTCACTGGTCATTCCAGATCCTATGTAAAAAACTCAATAGGTTTTCTTGAAAAAAATCATGGATATTAAAATTATAGATTCTGAATTGTTAGTCAGTTTAGACATAATTTTTCTGTTCACCAATATTCTATTAACCGACACAGTCAATTCTTTATATGAAGATTACCCACCAGGTATCACAAGGATATTCGAATATGTCATCCACTCAGGTTATTTCAGTTAGAAAAACAAAATCTACAAACAAATTGAAGGTACTGCCATGGGTAGCTCTCTGTCTCCACCTTTGGCAAACTACTATTTGAAACAATTCGAAGATACTATGTTCTCATCCATTCATCCTCAACCATCTCTTTGGTACCGTTACGTCAATGATGTTTTTGCTGTTTGGCCACACACACCGAAGATGAACTTTCCACTTTTCTACAACGGATAAATAACCTTCACCCACGCATCCAATTTACTATAGAAAAAGAAAACTCTGGTACTTGACCATTTTTGGAACTTACTAGAACGTCTTCTGGTATCTTATCTACAAGCGTCTTTCGAAAACCCACATTTACTGGCAGATACATTCACAAAAAGTCTGTGCACCACATGTCTCAAAAATTTGGCATTCTTAAATCTCTAATTCATAGAGCACATAAAGTTTGCTCTTCCCCAGTAATCTTACAACAAGAACTTTCCATCATTAAAAAGTTAATGGAATCAAATGATTACAACTCCAATCAAATCCAACAGATACTGTTCCAATACCTACAGTTTCTTCAACACACCGCAGAGTTCCTATTCCATACATTCCAGGAATCTAAAACCTATAGGTAGAATTCTGAAAAAGTATGATTCCAACATATATTCCTATCAACAAAATTTCTTCTTTATTACCTTCTACAAAGGATAAACTGTCTTCTCTATCTTTGGCTGGCGTTTACCAAATACCTTGCGAATGCGATGTCTCTTATTTTGGACAAACTGGCTGTTCTTTGGAAAAAAAGAATAAAAGAACATCAATATTATATTGATTATAACAAACCTCTGAAGTCTGGTCTGGTGCAGCACAGTATTGACTCTACTCATAGTCCAGTGGGATAAAGCTGTTCTCCTCCATAGATGCAGATTCAAATATGAATGCTTATTCAAAGAAAGTTGTGAAACTATCTTACACTGACCGAATTTAAATAGAAATGACTGTCTGTCTCTCTCAAAGATCTGGGAGACTTTTATCTTATGTAAAAAACCATTTATCTTAATAGATTAATTTGTTATTTTCTGTTATTTCCTAGCACGCGGTAACAATTGTATTTTAATAGGTGATCCACTGAGCATTTTGATTGTATTCCATTCCTATTACTGTAACAGACACTCAAGATGTACTATTAATTTTAGTCAATTAATAGTACATCTTCAGTCAACAAATACGAAATATTTGTCCTTTTACTAATTAAAGACATCACTGTGGTTTTTACGTGTTTCTTTATTAATTAAGAAGCAAAGAATACTTGCCTGCAAAATCTGAAAACTGATTGGAAGATGGTTGATTAACTTGTCCTTCCAATATTAATCTTACCGACATGCCTCTATTTCACCTATATATATCCTGCATACGAGTATATTCTCTCTTTCTTCTTTTATGAGACAACACCTCGACACTTTCCATAGAATTAACCTATCGAGTGCCTGCTGGAAAATGCTACTGTTGACAAAAGACTTGTTTTTAATATAATTATTTACAAGAAGAACAAAATTCTGATTAAACAAAACTTTAGAAATAATATCCTTAATTGATTAATGGTAATAGGAGTTCAGTGGAGGTTCTTGTACAGACTGAAACAAATAAGATTCTAAAGAAGAAGATTTATTTAAAGAATATGTATTTATATGGAGTATGAATTCCTGATCATTACTAAATTGATAAATAAAATCATTTGACATTGTCTTAACTAATGATCTATAACTCTCCAATTTTCTGTTTGATTTAATTGTTTTAATTTCCTCCCTTTCTACAGAACTATGATCTATAACTTTCCAATTTTCTGTTTGATTTAATTGCATTGAAGGATCTGTAAGGTAGAACAGGTGAAAGAGCTGTACTGATGTTTTGTCCACCAGCAATTAGTAGGTCAACCTCCCTTGAAGCAAAAATTTGCTCTTTTACTGGGGTCCATTTAGCCTTGGCCCATCTTACCTAGGTAAGAGCATTAGCCTTGGTAGGATGTTTAGATGATCGATGGACACTCAGACCTCGAGCAGAGGAGAAACAACAAGGGCAGTAGGAACACAGAAATGGACCTTGGTCACAATTAGAAGATATAGCAAGTATAGTTAATGATAAGGCTGTTGTTTGTCGTACTATCCTAAGAGAGGAAAGTTCCTTTATAATACTTGTTTCCATTGTAGTGAGCAAGAAAACCTATCAAGGGTGCTAACCCTGATAGGAGGAAATAGCGTGTACCATTGCCAGCCAATGGTACATGCTATTATGGTAAGTTATTGTGCATTAAGTTGGTTAAAGGTAGAATTCAGGAATTAGTAGATAGGAATAGAATACAAGAAGGGACAGCATGGCTGCTGAAGGGAAAACCTTGCCTTAATAATCTCTCTTCTGTAGAAAGAGAGTAAATTACTAAGGCAAGGTTTACCCTTCACCAAACTGTGCTGTTTGCTGCTACTCCAGGAGTATTATATTTCTATCTTCCAGTGTTTGAATTTTGCCTTTAACCAACTTAATGCAGTATCTGCAGATCAGATCTATAGTAGTGAGATCTGAGCTACACTTTGAAAGGCATTTTTTGATAGGATACTGCACAAAACTTATGTGATTTAGAGCAAATGAGATTTTTTATATTTATTTTTTTATGTTGAACCCATACACAAGAGGTTGGTTGATCAACCTATAGTACATTAGTACCATGTATGGGAATGGATATGCTGGGAGTCATAAGAGTGACCAATAGACATCAGAGAGTAGTATATGGAGAAGTTGAATTAAGGAGAAGGTTGATAGCAAATGATTGGTCACAGGACAACGTACATATATTCTGTTTAATTTGTTAATGATACTGGGGACAAGGAGGAGAGAACATGATATCTTAGTTATCTTATTTTAGCCATTATACGTTAATGATACTAGGAATGACTTGAGAAAGAGGGAACATCCAGTGGTTTTCCAGTGATGCTGAATTAGAGCAGGAAGTATCTGATAATGGTAATGTAAGAGATCTTGCAGGAATTGTGCACAAATGTATATTCAGAGGATTTATTTAACAAATTAGAAAAATAACTCAAAGTATCATTTGGATGTCAAAGAACATATTGGCAATCAGTAATATGGAGAATAGTATCCTTCTTTATAAGCTTTTTGCCCTGTACAGATTTGGTTGCCTGGATTTCTTGGGGGTGAAGTGAGAAGAGAGCCCATCGGCGTGACCGAGGTGGTGATAGGTCTATAGGCTCCTTATGAGGAGAGATTGCAAAGTTTAACTGATAAGTAAAAAGAAAAAGTAAACAAAAAAAGGTTGTGATAGAATAATAATAGTCCTATTATATATAGAGAATTTGACCTCATGATAAATGTAAATATCCCTTACTGTTAAAATGTTAGCTTCTACCAAGAAACATTATTTTTGATTATGTAATGTATTTAAAATAGTAATGCATTATCACATAAATTTTCACCTACTTGTTGAATGACTGATGGGAAAGGTATATAGCATTTATGATTTTTAATGGTGAGAATTGAGGCAAAATAGTTAATGTTTATAATTAAGTTTCTTCTATTTACATTAATGTCAGCATGGACAAAAGATCTCAGTAATTAAATTTATCTTTTAGCCAAAATAATTTTTTGTAGAATTAATTTTTTAATGCGACTTCCATTATGAAAACTATATTAGATTACTACCATGCAAGAGTTGAGGAATTTTTCTGTTTTTATTAATTTTATGTAATTTTTTTTTTTTTTTTAATCTGGAGACCCTGCTCTGTCAAGACCAAATATGGTCTTGATGGAGCAGAGTCTCCAGATTTCTCAAACTGCTTCATTTTCATCTTCCACGACTCGTGCTTCTAGGTCTATAAATCTAAAGTTATACCTGCCCTGAGTTCAAACTATGTGTTTGGCAGGAGTTTCTGGTCCTATCAGGATCCTCTCTTCCACACATCAAGCTGATCCTGGGTAGGGATTTCCTGTCAAGGTATGACTTTAGATGTAATTATATGAGGAAGGAAATATACCTATTGGAAAGGAGACAGATTACAAGAAGGGGGCAAACTCCAGGGTTACGTAATGAAGGGAGAAACGAGCCTCAGGAGAGGAACCATGAATTCCACATGAATAAAGTGAAGAGATCATTAAACGAGGAGTTAATCATTGAAAAGAAATCAAAAGTAGTTAAGGTTAAATCAGAGGTAAATTACTGCAAGGTTAGAAGAGGAAAGAGAAATAAAAAACAGAGAAATACATCAGTCATGAGTAAATGGATAATGCATGCATTATAAAATTGACGGAAAAAAAAACTGATATGAGAAGAGGAACACTTCGCAAGGAAAAATTTAAAAAAAAATTTTTTTATAAAAAAGGGAGGACCTTTGTTACACCCTGATAACTTAAGAATGTGAAATTTTCAGTTACCATGATATAACAAGAGAAGAAATAAAAACCTGTATAGATAACTAAGTAAACAAGCTTGTTCCTAAGCAGATATTGTTAAGAGCCTTCGAAAGTAACGAATACAAAAAAATAAAAAGGAAGAAAAACATGCTTGCATCCAAGCGAAAAATATAGCTGAAATTGTTTGTTGAACTAAATAAAAAAAAAAGAAGGTAATTTTATTACAGTTGTGATATGATAAAATAAGGTTAAGTAAAGCAAAGAAGATTAGTCATAGGATTTTGTATGTGAGAAGCTAGTTTTTACACTTGAAATAAGAGATTAAAGATTTGAGTTAATTCTTAGAAAATTTTGGAAAGGGGATTAATTTAGTATAGATGACATAGAGGTTAGCTTAAACAAAAACCAAGGCTCAAGGTCATAATTTCCAAATTGAGACTTCGTCACGTGTCAGTCGCATGCACACGGACCGCATGATGTATTGGCAGAAAAACGGCACTCTAATTGATCAGTGAAATTGACTCCAGTAAGGGGGGAAGAAAAGAAATTGAAGAAGGTGCCGGTAGGGTTCATCATAAAAAGGTTAGGAAAGCCTCCCCCCACAGGGCTTTTTTCCTCAGAGTTTTCTTCACGAGTCTTCGTATAGGTCTCATGCGGTTTTCCTGAGTGACGGGTTAGGAGTTTTCTCCGTCTGACACAATAAGGAAACAAAGTGTGTGGGATTTTGATTCCGTGTCCCTATTGTGAGAAATGAGGGACGCCCTTTAGTTAAAAAGAGAGAAAATAATGTCAGTGTGTTTCATTGTCCAGTGATCGTAACAAAAGAAAGAAAATTCTATAAAGACGTCAGTGCCCACGTGGCGAATTTCATAGCCATAGAATAGATGATCCTATGTATCTCCTTGATTGAAGAATGTAAGGTAAAGATTGTGAAAGCCCATCATAGTGCCAAAAGAACTTAGGAATGATAAGTTATAGAAGAGTTCATCCTAGAAAGGTAAAATATCAGAAAAAGGTAGAGACCAAAGTAGAAGACCCAAGACAAAAGGTACTGTAAAAAAATCTCGTGTCAATTCAAATCATATGTAACTGTAGTCATTGTTCAATTACAGAACAGTTGAAAGGATTAATGAGAATTATACTAGGACTTTAGTACATGTCAAACTAGAATAAAAATTAGCTTGTTACTATTAATCAATACGTATTCATGTGCCTAGAGATTTATGCATGAGAGTTTTAAAGGTCAAAGGTGTGTATTAGCTCAGCGAAAGGATAATTTTAATCCATATTGTCTTAGTGAGAAAATTAGAGTAACTGATTATATAGGTCCTAGAAAATACAGAATTATAGCGTGATCAAACCAGAAAGGGGTTAGACAAAGGATCAACTAGTTCTAGAATTATACATGTTTATATGTATAGAATCTGTTATGGCTATATGATCACAGTTCTCATGTAGGATCTTAACCTAATACTTGTGTTTAGCTAGTGAAAATTTGTATTATATATTCTTAGTATTGAATTGAGTTTGATAAGGAATGAATTGTACCATGTTTAAAAGTTCAATAAACTTTTGTTCATTGAGTCTGAGATTGTCGCTCAATGCACCACTTGTAACAACCTACGAACCTAATCATGCGGGAGGGGGGGGGGATTGTTAAGTTATGAGATAAAGGTCTCGGCTGCATATTAGTTTCACACTCAGACATATTTTGGTATTGCTCCTTGTTTTTGAATCTTATATCTTAAACTAAATGTCCTGAAAGGTGCAGTATAAAATAAATATTTAGGGACACTAAGGGGAGAAGAAGCTTGAATATTTGTATTTGGGTAATATCTCATATATAAATAAGATTTGGACAAAGACAAGTAGAGTTTCACATGTAAGGATAGTTGAAAGCCTAATAATCGTAAATTGGGACACAACAACATCATCTCAAAGACGCTTTGTCTGTCCAGAATGCCTGCAAGCCTTTATCACCTCTGTTGGTCTTGGTGTTCACCATCATACAAAGCATCTCATTGCTGTTAATGCTGAAATTTGTACCGAATGTGCAAAGGCATGTTGGACTCTTGAAGAGGAACATCTTTTTTGCCTTACATGAAGCCTTATTAACTACAGAAGATATGACCCATATTAATGAAGTTATAGCAGAGATTCTGCCTAGGCAGACAATAGCTGCAATCAGATCATATCATTAATTACCATTCTGCAGAGGACTAGTGATGCAAATATGGACTTATGTTAGAAGATCTCACGAGTGGGTATCCCCCCCTTCCCATGCCCCCATTGTCATCATCTCAAGAGACGAGTAGGACCACAATTCCATCCCTTCTTCAAGTATGCTTTACAGCATCTCAGGATTACCCTCCTCCCTCTCTTAGTATATTCTCAGTTATTAAAGTGTTACTCAATGAAATATCTGTTGAATCATTATTTGGAGATGGAATTTTCCGGTTAGTAGAATATCATTCTGCATCACCCGTTTGATCTAATCAGAAAGAGGAAAAGGCATCTTTAATCCAAATGCAGGCATTATATAAGAAGTATATAAGTGTTTGTTCTAGAACAATACTGATGGAGCATCTCATCCTTCAAGTGAGATGCAAGAAGAGTTTGTCTGCTCTTGGAGGGATGTCTTTTCCACTCCATCGCCTGCTTTAGTCCTTCCTTCTATTTCAACGTCCAGAAGCAGAACGTTCCCATCCATCCTTCTTCTTTTGATGAAACAAAGTCTTCACTTTACTTAACTTTTAGCAACTTCATCAGCTGCAGTACCAGATGGCTTTATTGATGCAGAACTTCAGTGGATCCCTCTGCCTATCTTACAAGATTTAATTGATCTTTTGTTTACCCAATGTATAAGCTCGTATTTCCCCAGTCAAACAGTTATTCATTCCAGAGTAGGAAGATGCATCTGCACCCTCTGATTACTTGCCAATTACAGTTGCTCCTGTTCTCTTACATCTTTCATAAAGTGTTAGTTAAATGTCTACAGTCATAAATCCAACATGATTTTAGGCAGAGAGTCTTCATCCCTGCAGATGGCTGTGATGGCATGTCTGAACCTCTAGAAGTCCTTTGATAGTACCTTCCTTCAAGCTATACTTCAAGCACTGCCTGTCACAGGATGTCCAGAAATTTTCCTCACCTATATATCAGATTTACTCTGCAAATTCCCTTACTATCACCCTGGGCTCGAGGTTGATGTCCATCTCAGCACTTAGGAGACCCTCCAATGAGACTGTATTCTGTTTTCTTCAATGTCATTGATGAGTTTTTTTCACTCTCTTCCAAGCCGTAAATGCTACTCTTTTGACACAGTCACTGTTAATATTATGGCATTCATTGATGATTTTATACTCATAGCTTGTACTAGAGAAGGCTTGCAGGAGCTCCTCAACCAAGCAGTCGACTCTTTTTAGTTTGCAGCGTAAACATCATTGTGGTTTCCCCTGCATGGCATGTCCTTGCATTCTATCTTGAGTCTGGAGAAGGGAGATACCTTGGTATTCTCTTCTCTCTGACAGGTTATTCCTCTTTCCCATCCACCCTACGATCCTTTCTCTCCTGTCTCCAAAAAGCCCTACTTAAAGAGGCTCTTCATTCTGAATTATTTCCTTCTTCTTCCTAGACTGTACCATAGGTTAGTCCTTGGTAAAGTCTCTTTCAGTACTGTCCTGGATGGAATTAGCAGTTCACTCAATGGTCCATTCATGGTTACCTCTTCCTCATGATGTGTTGTCAGCATTGTTCTATTCCTCTAAATCATTGAGGTCTTTGGATTCCCTCATGCAATGGTTAGTGCTTAGATTACATCTGTCAGGTTACAGAAATTTTCCCTCTCCACTTCAGAATTATATCTTGGCTCTTCTAAAACTTGTATTAACACTGATTATCGATATACCGCTGAATAACTGCTTGGTGGAAAGACAACTGCCTCTGCTGAACATAGGAGATGGGCTTTAATGTTGCACCAATTCATTCAACAGAGTTGCATTACAAGAATCTAAACATATTCCCTCTCAACATTGATGGATGGGACATGCTTCCTGCCTGGATATGAATGTATATATTTAATTAGGATAAGAATCAGTGCTTGTCCTCAAGCATTTTCAGTGTAAAGTTAGAAAAATAAAATCTCCATTAAGCAGGATGGTGTTATACCATTCATTTCCCACCTAAAGACAACTACAAACATCCATGGCCCACAATGACATTCAGAATTTGCAGCCTTTTGGTTGGAGAACAGATTTGCCAACCAATCAGCCGACTAGGCTGTCAATTTCCATTATTTCAAAATATATATAAATGTGTATTGATTGCTTTCTTTTCTGAAAACTGATTTTTTTTTTTTTGTTTCATTTTTCATACAATGTTTTCAGACATTTATAGACATTCAGTTAACTGTGATCAAATGAAATAAAAATAAAACTTTTGAACAGTTTTAGATAAAGGTATAATCATTTGTTTTCTGACTATAGCAAACTTGTGGCCACATTCTATAGCAGACTTGTATTCTATATCCACTTGTTTACTATAGCAAATTTAGCAACTTATTATTATACAGACAATCTATGTGTTATAGTGGATTGTCTGCTATAGAAAATTTCCTTTAGACTGTTGGGATTTAGGTTAGAGCTCTTCAGCAGTTTGTTATAGTGAGTGATATAATAAGTAAGAGATAACTGAATTAATTTAAAAAATGTAAGCATATTTATTGTTATATGCCTTTTTTTATACAGGGAGTTGAATACAAAATTGGAAAATTTCCCTTAACAGCAAACAGCCGTGCAAAAACAAATGCTGATACTGACGGTCTCATTAAAATCATTGGTGACAAGGTTACCGATCGAATCTTGGGAGCTCACATGATTGGTTCTGTAAGTTAATGAGAGTTTAATACTTTAGTTATTTAAAATGATATCCCTCATTTTAATCGCATGTATTCTGAACCAGTTTTTATATATATATATTCTCCCTCCCCAGGCCAATTTATGAATATATGTTAATGTTCAATTGCTGTAATAACATTTTACTTTAATTCATTTTACAAACTTTGTAGTGTCCAAAATCCTAGGCTTCAAGATCTCAAACTAGTGCCTAAATCTTTATACTATTCTTTGATAGGGTGAGAATAACCTCATGAGGATCCTCTTCAGTGCTACTAGAACATCTTAACCCCCCCCCCCCCAATTTTTTTTTTTTTTCATACAACAAAGATCTTATTTCATTTTCACTTACCCTTTATAATATGCATATCACCAGAGAATCTGATCTCCCCTCTCAGATTGACATTTACCTCTAGTTTTTTTCAGGCACAAACATATCACTTGATGAATTGGAATACATGACATGATAATCAGTTAAACATAATACAGATTCTAGCTTATGTAACTTAGATGAGTAAATATAGTAGGAGGGAAATGGATGAACAGTGAAATCAAGCAAGCTGTGTTTGAAAAGAAAAGGTTATGGAGGAGGTACAAGACAGTTGATGGTGATGATCAGATCCATGAAGAGTTATTGTGTGAGAGAACATTGGCTGGTCAAGCCAAGGTTAATTCAAGGGAATTCTTCTGCTATATGGTAAGCAAGAGGGGAAAATAATTATGGCAGGTTGAGACTGTTATGGTGCCAGAGTGACCATTGCAAAGGATATAGTGGAATTATTGAATGACCACTTTATCAATGTATATCATACTGGTGTAAATGATGGTGTACAACATGAAGAAGGTTGACAGTTATTAGGAAGATTGAAAGTGAAAGAATCAGAGGTGTGTCAGGTGTTGATTGGGTTAGATGTATGTCAATAAGACTGTAGGAATAAATGAAATATCACCATGTAATTTTAAGGAACGGACACAACACTTAGTTATGCCCTTGACCTGGTTATTTAATGAAAGTCTTGCAGTGGGTAAGGTTTCTAAGGAGTGGAAAGAAAGCAAAATAGCACCACTCCACAAGCATGGTTCCAGGAGAGAAGTTTCCAATTATAGAGACCAGTATATCTAACTGCAGTTGTAGTCAAGGTTGGTTAGTGTAAAATCTTGTATAGAAGGATTTTAGAATAAAATTTCTTCTATATTGATTTTACTTGGGAAATAAAATGAATTTAATATACTGGTAATTTGATTAATACTTAACTCAAATTTTCTGTAATAAATGAAAAAAATGTTAGAATAAATTGTAATAAGCAATTGGAAAACAAAGAATAACTCAGATGGGATTAAAAATGTAAGACCTGAGGCGATCGCAACTCGCGAAGGTCAACGATGTACAGAGTTTCCTGACTTAACTCAGTGACCACCAGGCTGAGAAGACCCCTTCAAGAAAATCCGGGCGATTAAATCTGTAAGAGTTCCAAAGTCGGCAGAACAGAATAAAAAGGGGACGAATCGATGGAAAAAAGGCTTTTAGGTGGAGGCTTTTTGGTGCAAGGATTTTCAGTGCTAGGCTTTTTTCGCCGCGAGCCTTTCAGAGGCTAGGCTTTCCAGTTCCGGTTTTTCTTTCCAGCTACGAGGAGTTTCCAGTGTGTCCTGCTGTTCCTCTTTCGGCAATCCAGCTGAAACCCGACAATGATGGGAGGCTTGTAATATCAGTGGTGATCTACTCCAGAGTCCCACTGCTAAATTCCTTGACGATCTCCGCATGTGAAGTATCATCGATGTCATAAAAAAAGTGCCCGTGTGTGAATTTTACCGGAAAATAGAAGGTGTCAACGATCTCTAGGATTTTGTGTAATGAACTGGATAACAAAGTAACAAGTAAGACTTTTGTATAGGCCTTTCCTAGATGTGAAATTAATGGCAAAGATTGCTGAATTTTTTTGTTTGTTAGCATAAAGAACAGTAGTAAAGACGGAAAGCCGATTTGTTGAAAATAATTGTGAAGTAGTATTCTTATGTTGGGGAGATGATAATAACATCTTGATGCAATTCAGAAGAGACAGTCTGGCTAGCCATTCCCTTTTCACTGCCTCACTTCAATTACTTTCACAGGCAGTCCAATTCAACCATGTGTCTTTTGCATTCTCTTTTCCACTGGTACTGCTGTGCTGAATTGGCATTCATTTATGAATGATGAAAGGCATCCACCATCATTTCTCTATTTTCAACTAAACTGGTTAAATTAACAAGCAGCATCTATCCAAAATTCTTTTGCAATCTAGATGCAAACTCATTTAACCTGCTTCTGCTCTTCTTTCATGCCATCTGCCTTTGATTTCTAGAAGAGCCTTTCTCACAAAGTGTTCACCAACTATATTCTCCATCTTTCAAGAAAAAATGTCAGTAGATTCCTTCTCCCTTAACTCTTGCATAACATGATACCATTATGCTATAGATTTTGCAAGTCCACTCAAATTTTATTGATTAAAAGAAAATTCTCGGCAGATCTGGTTATTCCTTTATTCCAGACATAAAACCTCAGTAGCACATGTACTGAAAGTGTTCTTATTTTTATGTAACAATTTAAATTTTTTTGTTGTTGTTGTGCCCACAAAAAGTTATTTGCAAACCTATAGTACATTTTGCACCATGGGTGGGCTAAGGAGCTTTTTTTTTTTTGAATATTTTTAATAAGTTTACATATTTTAAATAATACTGTAACACATACTTCGGTACATTAAAAGTTTCGAAGTTTGGAAAATGAAGGAAGGCTATTCATTGTAGATCATACATACTATTTCTCATGATTAATTTTTGTTTTATTTTATTTTTATTTTTTCAGATATTTCAATTTTTCATAAAGTTGAAAGCATTTGTTTCACGTTATTTATACCTATGTGTATGTTTTTCCCTATGTGAATTTAATCGAGATATTATGGTTTATTTATTTATTTATTTTTTATTTTTGGTCTTTGGGACAGGATTCATAGATAATTAAACTCTTCACCCCCCTCCCTGAAAAGTTGTAAACTATTATCCATTAGTACTGGGGGATTGGTTAAGAATTAGATAATACATGAATCTTGCTCTAGAAACCAAAGTAACTGTTGTCACCAACTGACAATCTGAGGATTCAAACCCTTCTGTGGGTACAGATGCTTTTGAATGTCTTAAGTGGTAGATGAATTACATTGCCTGGCATGAGACCACCACTCTGCTTATTACAGACCTGGGGTGACTTGAAAAAGTGCAGTAGATTATCTAACTCTTAATCCACATACTAATACTAACATATTATTATTATTACTGTTATTATCGATGCCAACTACAGGGCAGTTGGCATCGATAATAACATCGATAACAACCATAAATAAATAAAATCGATAACAACCATAAATTACAGGGCAGTCAGAAATACATACTGTATAACAAGACCTCAGACAACTAATCATATCACATATAAATATAATAATTATTATGGAAAGGCCACATGAAGCTTCTACACTCTAAATAAACTACTTTTTGAATACAGGAACCTTACAAACTACAATAGCCTGAAAAGAGCCCTAAGGACATACAACAAGAAACACTCACCCTACACACCATGCAAACTTAATGAAACACAATATATTAGTTCAGGCTTCCAGTTCAGCAACACATCAAGACATTCCAAATTATCGTGTGTGTGTGAAAATGAATTTCTCAACCTACGGCTGTAGTGGATATCAGACATATCAAACATCAGCCTACTTCCCAACACAGCAAACAAACCAATAAATAATAACTAGCCAGTGTCATCCTCAGATAAGCTTAATAAATAAACTTCAAGGATGAAAGCTGAGAAATTACATATCAACCAAGATCAACAAAAAAGGAGGAAAAAAAAAATCCATATATTACATTTAAGTGCTGTAGTAACAGCACTTAAATGCATTAAATCAAAAATTGTAAATATATATAACTCATTGTTATTGTATAAATGCTGTAAAGAAAGCAAGCAATATTATTCAACCTCAACCATAAATTACCGATTACAGTAACTATTATTAATACATTATACAGAAAAAAAGAAAAAATTGTACAAATTTCATTGTTAAAAAAAAAAAAAAAAAAAAAAAAAAAAAAAAAAAAACAGAACTATATCTGTTGTAAATATGTAATCAGTGTATGTATCATATAATCATAATATGTAATCATAATATGTAATCATAATTTTAATTAAAAAATATTACTGTATATTCATGTATGTATTATAAATATTATGTATAAGTAATAAAGTCTGATTGAAAAGTTAAAAAAAATATATTAGAGATCTCCAGGGAGTCAGGGACTCATCAAGGCAGGCCACATATTACACGCACCAGCTATCATACTTATTCTTGAATTCATTCACACTGCCTGCACACACAGCATTCAATGGCAATCAATTCCAGTCATGCACTACCTTATGAGAGAACAGTCTAGCCCCCCCGTTCTTAGTGGCATTCATTCTCAGCTTTCAAGGATGCCCTCTTGTCATTTCCCCACCCTCCATAAAATGAAAAATTTCATCAACTGAAATCCTCTATGATCCTTACAGAAGTTTGTAAGTCTGTCATTTCACCCTTCTTTCTCCTGTTTGCTCAGAATCACAACGGAAACCAGGAGACCATACCTGCACATAATAATATAAGTGAGGTCTTATCAAGGTCTTGTAAAGAGACAAAATGACATCCTTATCTTTACATGTGAAAGTTCATTTCAGCATTTATTTGCAATCTTTGCTACATGGTCCTTCAACTTGCTATCTACTAATACTCCATGATCCCTAGCCTGATCAGTTTCTTCAAGCATAATCCCACCAATATAATACAACAACACTGAATATTTAATCATGCCAAAGTGCATAACTTTGCATTTACTGACATTGAACTGA
Organism: Typopeltis vanoorti; assembly: GCF_054136105.1. Lineage (NCBI taxonomy): Eukaryota > Metazoa > Arthropoda > Arachnida > Uropygi > Thelyphonidae > Typopeltis > Typopeltis vanoorti. The sequence goes on from NC_143560.1 coordinate 27,353,733, forward strand.
TATCCATTTTCTCATACCCACAATTTCAGCCTATTCAAATCGTTCTGCAAGTACTGCATATCAGCAGCATTCCCGATTACCCAACTATCTTTGCATCATCAGCAAATAGCTGTATCACCAGTTAAATCCTTTCCAATATCGTTAATGTACAGATTGAATAAGAATAATAGTGGACCAAGGACTGATCCTTCTGATACACCACTAGTTAACTTAAATCTTGCAGACTCACATCGCCCATATACCACTTTTTGATATCTGTTAGTCAGCCATCCTCTTATCCATGCTAATATTTTATAATCCGAACCCACATTCTTCAATTTATGCAACAGTCTCCCGTGCTGTATTCTGTGAAAAGCCTTAGCAAAATCCAGAAGTATCATGGTGTATCCATTCCCCTTGTCTAGTTCAATGGTTAATTTTATTACAGAATGTGTGCAAGTTGCTAAAACATGACCTTCCCTTAGTAAACTGATGTTGTTCATTGCAAAGTAAAGATTCAATTTTTCCAAAATCTTCACCACTGCTCCTGAGATACTGATCAGTCAATAGTTGGATACATCGGTCTTTGCTCCACCCTTGTGCAATGGGATTACCATACATTCTTTCCATTCCTGCAGAATCTTCCCTCTTCTGAGACTCAAATTATATAGCTTGGTCAAAAGAATAGCCAGTTTGGCTGAAGACTGTTTTAGCACCCATGCTGATATACCATCAGTCCCTATTGTTGAAATCTTAATCAGATAGTACAACAGCATTAATACATCCTCTTCATACACCTGGGTTTTTTCATTCAGTGAAGAGGTAGCAGTGAACTTAATGTTGCATACACCAGGTTGATAGTTTTTAGCAAAATGAGCACTCATTAGTTGAAAAATCTCTTCTGCATCAGTCACCCTCACACTGTCTGCATTCAGAAGAATTATTCTTTCATATCCATTCTTTCTTTTACTTGCAGCATATCGATAGAATTCTTTTGGGTTGTCTTTAGCTTGCAGAGCCAGTGTCTTTTCATATTCAGACTACTTAGCTTTCCATACAACAGTTGTTACTATTCTAGTCTGCCTCTTATACTTCTCATAATGGACATCATTATTATGCACACAGTATTCCTTCCACATTATATTTTTTAAATGCTTCCCATGCTCTGTCAATATTCTTCCCATTCAGCAACCAATACTATTCTGCTGAACTCAGTATACTCCTCATTTGGTCATAATTTCCTGCTTTGTGGTTCAGCATGTAACCTTTTCTAAATGGAACATTCATAAACTTAGTCACTTCCCAAGTGAGTACTGCATGATCACTCACCAACTGGAGGCAGAATAGTTACGTCTTTAACTGAAACACCCTCTGACACTATAATCAAATCTGACATTCTTTTACCTCGAGTTCCTTCTGTCACATGCTGCTTGAGAAAGTTGTCTCACCACACCTCAATAAATTCAGTTTCGTTCTACTCATGAGATTTTACTGCAACCCAATCAATATTTGGATAATTAAAGTCTCCCATTATGATTTCTCTTTTTGTGCCCATCGTCTGTATTTGGTGATGTATTTCTTCATCGCTAGCAACCGATCCACCAGGTCTGTAACAACACCCCACTATGTAATTGATCTTATTAGATTCCACTCACACCAGATAGCTTCGAATTCGCTGCTACACGAAATACTGTTACTAGGACCACAATCATAAGTTTCAACGCTAACTGGATTCAAGTCATCTGATATCATTAGCAGCATCCCCCCCCCCTTCTATCATGTCGATCCTTTGTAAAAATACTACTGTACCCTTTACATTCAATACTAGTTAGTATATCTGATTCTGATAGCACTAATGCCTACAATCTGAGGTCCCGACACATTGACCAAGGCAACAAACTCTACTCCTTTGTTTCTGATACTTCTAGCATTTGTGTAATAATAACCTACCTGATATGTTCTTTTGTTTACTCTTGTCTGCATGATATAGTTGGACAACTTACAGATCTCTATTCTTCTCTAGTGCCTTATACATGAAGACACCTTTGCACATATTTGATGCGTCCAAACCAGGTGAGCACAAAGTTGAAATCATTCTCTCCTCATAATCATTTCCATGACAATGCCCATTCCTGTTATTACAGAATTTCATCAGTGGAATTCACATTAAAAAAAAAATGCCATGTCTACTTTAAACAAGGTCGTAGTTTCACATAGGGCAATGCAATTTGTCAGTTATAAAGATATTCATAAATATCCATGTCTCAAAGATTTGAAACTGTAACCTGTTAGTTAGAAAGTGAAAGTGCTGTTTACAAGCCAGCAGGCCATTATAATCACTGGTTTGCAGAAGGGGAAAATTCCATCTTTGTCAAGATATAGGTTTTGTCAAGACTTTGTCAAGATATAGGAAATCAACTATATCAACTTTGTCAAGATATAGGAAAAAATGTCAGCAATGCATGGGAATCTGAAAAAATGCTTGAATGAGGCAGTATCTGAATGTATCCCTAGTGTTCGAAGAATAAATAGGTTGGGAGTGAAATGGATGTGCAGCCTTATTAAGCTAGAGAACCACAAGAAGAAAATGATGTGGAAAGAATGTCGTGAGAATAAGAGTGAGAGGAGTTATGAAATATATAAAGCTCAGGCCAGAAAAGTACCGAGTATTGTGAGAAAAGCTAAAACGGATTATGAAAAGAAGTTGGCCATGCAAGCTAAAGGCAATCCAAAAGAATTTTATCCTTATGCCGCAAGCAAAAGAAAGAATGAATGTGGAAGAATAACTTTATTGAATGCAGATGGTACACGAGTGTCGGAAGCTAAGGAGATTGTTCAATTAATGAGTGCTCACTTTGCTAAGGTATATCAACCAGATGTATGTAGTATGGAGCTACTGCTACGTTGGATGAAGAGTTAGAAGTTCATGAAAATGAGGTTGAAGAGCTCTTGCATAACCTGGATAAGAATTTGTCAATAGGGACAGATGGAATATCTGCCTGTTTGTTAAAGGAATGTTCAGCTGAATTGGCTCGGCCTTTCTCACATTTGTATAACTTGAGTCTCAGCTCAGGAATGGAAGGAATGTATGATAGTTCCATTGCACAAGGGTGGTGCAAAAACTGATGTGTCTAACTACTGACCTATTAGTATCTCTGTGAAGATTTTAGAGAAGTTCGTAAGAACTCGCATACAGAAATGGGTAGACAAGTATTCTATACTCTGCAAGGAACAGCATGGGTTTACTAAAGGAAGGTCATGTTTTAGCAATTTGCTCATATTTTATAACAATGTTATGGCCGAGTTGGATAAAGGAGATGGATACACTATGATAACGTTGGATTTTTCTAAGGCAGATGTATGTAGTATGGAGCTACTGCTATGTTGGATGAAGAGTTAGAAGTTCATGAAAATGAGGTTGAAGAGCTCTTGCATAACCTGGATAAGAATTTGTCAATAGGGACAGATGGAATATCTGCCTGTTTGTTAAAGGAATGTTCAGCTGAATTGGCTCGGCCTTTCTCACATTTGTATAACTTGAGTCTCAGCTCAGGAATGGAAGGAATGTATGATAGTTCCATTGCACAAGGGTGGTGCAAAAACTGATGTGTCTAACTACTGACCTATTAGTATCTCTGTGAAGATTTTAGAGAAGTTCGTAAGAACTCGCATACAGAAATGGGTAGACAAGTATTCTATACTCTGCAAGGAACAGCATGGGTTTACTAAAGGAAGGTCATGTTTTAGCAATTTGCTCATATTTTATAACAATGTTATGGCCGAGTTGGATAAAGGGGATGGATACACTATGATAACGTTGGATTTTTCTAAGGCAGATGTATGTAGTATGGAGCTACTGCTACGTTGGATGAAGAGTTAGAAGTTCATGAAAATGAGGTTGAAGAGCTCTTGCATAACCTGGATAAGAATTTGTCAATAGGGACAGATGGAATATCTGCCTGTTTGTTAAAGGAATGTTCAGCTGAATTGGCTCGGCCTTTCTCACATTTGTATAACTTGAGTCTCAGCTCAGGAATGGAAGGAATGTATGATAGTTCCATTGCAGAAGGGTGGTGCAAAAACTGATGTGTCTAACTACTGACCTATTAGTATCTCTGTGAAGATTTTAGAGAAGTTCGTAAGAACTCGCATACAGAAATGGGTAGACAAGTATTCTATACTCTGCAAGGAACAGCATGGGTTTACTAAAGGAAGGTCATGTTTTAGCAATTTGCTCATATTTTATAACAATGTTATGGCCGAGTTGGATAAAGGGGATGGATACACTATGATAATGTTGGATTTTTCTAAGGCATTTTTAGGATACCACACCATAGACTGTTGTGTAAACTGGAGAATATGGGATTGGAACATAATCTATTGACTTGGATCAGGGGATGGTTGAGAGACAGATATCAAAAAGTGGTATACAGTGGGTGTGAATCTGCCAGATTTAAAGTAACCAGTGGTGTACCTCAGGGTTCAGTCCTTGGGCCATTATTGTTCAATCTATACATTAATGACATCAAGCAAGGTCTATCATCAGATATCCAATTGTTTGCTGATGATGCAAAGATAGGCACGGCAATCAGAGATGCTACTGGTATTCAGCAATTACAAAATGATTTAAATAGACTGGAAATCTGGGCAAACGAAAATGGCTGTCAGTTTAATGTTAGTAAGTGTAAAGTTATGCACTTTGGTGTGATTAGAGTTCCATATCCTTGTTTTTCTTACATGTTCATGGTACGTATTTAAGAAGCAATTCAGTGGCATGGTCATTTAAACAAAATGAGAGATAAAGATTAGAAAAAACGCCTATCAAAAATGACTGGGAAAAGATCTGAGGAGGATCAGCACAGACTGAAGTAGTTGGAGTGTTTTAGAAGATAAATGTCAAAGCTGAACATATTTGAATTATTTGACAAGTAATAAACCAGTGTAATAGAAAATTGCTGATAAACTCCCAGTGAATTCTTAATTAAGAGTTAGACTGTTGTTTGTAGTTCTATATATTAAAAAGCATCAAGATACATGCTTGAAATTATGGTATATTAAAAAAAGTTACAGGAGAAAGGCACAAACAGTAGAAAACTTAATTTGGAAAACACAACTGTAAAATTATTATTTGTTGCCTGAAATGTATGTATGTACCATTAAGCATTATGTAGATAAATTTGTTGCTCATGTGGCTGTCATATGATGTATAATAGACCAGTTATAAGAATGAGACATCTTGAGGAATGTGTTACTCAGATGTAAAAGACATTGCAGAGGAACACGGAGGATATTGTGAATATATCCTCCATATTGATTTGTAATGCTAGTGTAGTATTATTGTATATGCAAGCAAAGACTTTAACTTAGTGTTTTGTTGCTTGGTTATATGAATAATTTTAGCCTGGATATATAGGAATCTGTGATTACTATTAATAAAGCTTCTTCTTTCAAACATTATCAACCACTTCAGTCTTTAACTCTGGTTACAGCTGCTCTGAACATCTGAATTCTCTTATATCCATTCTTAAATTATTTGAAAAACTGCTTTAATTTCCTGCCTCTTAACTGAAAATTTTATTTAGCTATGCGATTGATCTCTTTGCCATTTGGTATCCTTGTACAAAAGAGGCTTGACATCTTTAATTTCTCTCTCTCTCTCATGTTTAAAGATAGAAGGGAAATAAAAAAAAAAAAAAAGGATTTCTTCCTTTAAAACACATGCGTGATAATCAGCATCTAAGTTACCAGGTTGGTAACCTTCATTAATCATTTCCAAAATGGAAAATGATAGCTGCCTGTCCCCCCACCCCCCTTTTTTTTTTGTGTGTGTGTGAAAAGACAGACCAAGTGTCTTCATGTTCTCATCATGTAATGGCATCATATAAATAACGATGGTGTGTACTCACACTATCTGATGATAGTGTTTTTGCTCTGGAAATTCTGAAACTGATTTCATGGGCAATTGTCGTGCTGTTATTTTACCATTCGCTGTTTATGTATTATAATTTAAAATCTTTTTATATCCCATAACAGGGTTGTAGCATTCATTAAGTGGTGGTACTAGTGATGAAAAATGCATCTGAAAATTAATAACCTTTGGAAGAGAAGTTAAGTGCTATGAAGAAAGCCAAATAACCAGTATGATATGTTGTTAATTTAGGAGAGAATATGCTATGAAATTTTAGAAATAATACTGAGAACATAAAAAACAGCATTCAGACAGGTCCTGTAAATTTGTGCAAATTGTCATATTACCAGACAACAATAATGGAAAAAATACTGTTAACATGACTAAGATCAACACCAATGTAAAGTGCCAAAAGACAAGCTGTCATCTGTGCTAAGGCTTGAATTATTTTTGTGGCACTTTACATTGGTGTTGATCTTAGTCATGTTAACAGTATTTTTTATAATAATGTAATAAAAAATTTTATTACATTATAATAATGTAATAAAAAACTAAAATGATGTTAATTAATAAATTCATGTTTAAAAGCAAAAATACACTCCAGTGGTTTAAATTTGTGCACTGAGAATTCCCCCTCCCCCCCAAGCCTCAACTTCATGTTTAGTAATATTCCTAGATTTCCAACTTTACCTTTATACCCTATGAGCAAAACTTGAATCGTGTGAGGTCTTCAGCAACATATCATGCATAAGTGACTGCACTGTATTTAATTGTCTAAGTTAAGTATGTTTGTTTGATTACAGCATGCCATTACTGTAAAAATTTTTTAACAGTAGAGGATTCTTTGGAAGCTACAGCTTTTAAAGAATTTTATATACGTTAAAATGCAATGTAGTGATAATTAGGTTAATTAAGTGTAGAAAGAAGGGAAAAGTTACAAGCTTTGTGTTCAATACTTGCAGTGTTGAAGTGTTTTACTTATGAGAAAGAATTATTTTGAAGTGTAGCAAGAAAAATGAATTGTATAATAATTTTCAAAAGTAGTAGGATATTAGCTTAGATTTGTTTTTTGACTTTTCTCTGAAATAAAACATAAGCTTCAAATAAGTTAAAGATGCCAAGAAATTATATTCTTGGTTTCATCCTTTATTCAAGTGTAAGCAAACAAAGTTTGCAAACTTTACAACTTGTATACAGAGGCCAATGACTTCACATCAGTTGCCTTAGTATCCCATAATGCTAGCCACGTATCTTTACAGACATGTATAGCTATGCATTATGGGAAGGACCACTACCCAGATCAGTTTCAGAGTGGGAGCCAGACTGGTCAAAACCGATCTGGGTAATGGCCCTTCCCATAATGCATAACATTATACATGTCTATAAGGATATGTGTCTTGCATTATGGAATACTAAGGCAATTAATGTGAAGTCATTAGCCTCTGTATATAAGTCGTAAAGTTACTTCACTTGCAAACTTTGTTTACTTACACTTGGATAAAGGATGAAACCAAGTGAAAAAAAACTTTCAAGCTTCAATCCTTTCTTTTAGTGTTGTACGGTGATCAGCATTCATTTTAGAAATTATGGACTTGACAATCGTGTTATAAATAACTATTTTAATTTCCCGATGTTTTGACCTTCATATTAAGGTCATCATCTGGAGTATATACGAGGACAAGCTGAAATCCATTTCACACAGTGAGCTAAAGAAACAATGATTTGATCACTGGTTATTCTACTGGCATGATCTCTAGTGAAAAAAAAAATACAGATAAGATTAAAAATTAATTAAATATTTAGAAACTACATCAAAGCTAAATTCTATTTAAGATAACATGGGAGAAACATTCTTTCATATAGATAGTTTTCTTACAGTAACAATGATGTTCTATTTTTAACATGACAATTGTTATATTAGATTTACGATTCTGGATTATCTACAGTCCTGTTTATAGTTAGCTCTTAGGGAGAAAGGTTCTGTGGGTAGAATATGTGCCTTCCATATGCTTGGGATTTTTAGACCATCATTATTGTTCAGATTGTGGTGGTTGATAAGAATCTCACAGGCTTCCTTAAATTTGTGTTCGTACCATGTTTTGGTGTAATGTAAACAACTGGTGCTTTTCCAGTCAATTCTATGTAAAGTGTTCAGGGCATGAACAGAAAGGCCAGCTTCACCATAGTTATTATATTTAATGTGTCGTTTATGTTCCTTTTGTCTGATAGGAATTATGCATCCTGTTTCCCCTATATATGATAGATTACAGGTGCAATAAATACAGTATACTCCAAGGTGGGCCAGCGGAGGGAGTGGGTCTTTGGATGAGTTGAGTAAGCTTTTTAATTTTGCAGGAGGTTTAAAGGGCTTTGAGGTTGTATTTCTGTAGTATTCTGTTTATTTTATCTGATGTCCCTTTAATGTAAAGAATGGTTATAGTTTTATTGCAGTCTGGTTTATCTTTGTTTTTTATTGAGGTCTTGTAGAGAATTTTATTAATAGTGTTTTGGCTGTAACCGTTTTTTAGAAAAGTATTGCTGATAATTTTAAATTTGTCTTTCAGTGCTTGTTCATTGAAGCAGATCTTCAAAGTCCTGTTTTTTTTAGAGTATTAATGACACCTAGTTTTTGTGTTGGGGGGGTGGTAGGAGTTTATGTGTATGTATTGGCCAGTATGTGTCGGTTTCCAGTAAACAGTGAAGGAAAGAAGGAAAGAATGCCAGAAGGAAGACGTGTGACAAGTGTATCTAGAAACAGAAGTGTGTTCTATTTTTCAATCTCAATTGTGAACTGTATGCATTTGTATTGTTTGTTTAGGTGGCTAAGGAAAGTGTCTAGTGTCTGGCGGCCTGGGGCCAGATCGTGAAAACATCGTCAACGTATCTAAGCCAGACTCTGGGTTTTAAAGGAGAGGAATCTAGAGCATGTTGCTCAAAACGTTCCATATAAAAATTAGCAATAGGGGGGAATAATGGCGAGACCATAGCTGTGCCTTCTTTTTGTAGGTAGAAAGCATTTTGCCATACAAGAATGTAATACACGTGCAAAGAGCGCCCTGATATCTGGAGGGAATTTGTTCTGTAAAAGAAGGATTCTGTCATTGATTGGGACATTCGTAAAGAGGGCAGAGACGTCAAAACTGACTAATAAATCATCTTTTTCTAATGTAATGTCTTTGATTATGTTTATGAAATGTGTTTCCCCCCCCCCCCCCCCCCTCCTACATCAGAAACACACAACACTTCATAAACATAATCAAAGACATTACATGAGAAAAAGATTTTAATATTTTTGTTTTTATTTATTTTTGCTCTGTGAAAGACTCCTTACATTCATAATTTAAAACAAAAATAAAAAATGTTAAGTAAGATTGTGAGCAATTAAGGGTTGTACCACCTACCATTCATTAGAAATGCAAATGGTTGGTTTGGACTCTTTGCTGCCACCAACTTCAATCTTGTATTCTGATTTAGTATGGAGTTTCCTCCCTTTTTCTCCCCCTCCCTATTGGGGCAAGTTGAGCCCCCTCATTGGGGGCTTAAGTATTTATGGCTGTAGATCCGCGTGTGTTCTCGGGGCTAGTTTGCCTGCTTGCGGGATGAAAAACGCCAGATAAACTGGTGGAAAAAACCCTACTGTCTACGCCCAAGACCGGCTAACTTGGCTATGGCTGAGGAAGATCCTCAAATTCCTCACGCCTTCGATGGGAATCGAACCTGGGACACTCCTTCCCCAGTCATATGGTTGCGAAGCACACAGCTACTAGGCTAACCATGCTGACAATATTGTCACATTGACTTGTACTTTAGAAAATGTCTTTGTGTCTGACTTGTGAATCTTAAAATTTCCTGAATGTTGCATTAATGTTATCTGTTTTTGAAGAGTAGCTATTTTCAAGGAGTTTGCACTAAATCACATGGCTTTTGGTTGATTTCATTTGTGCTGAATGCCATTTTTTGTTAGGAAATAGCAGTTAATATAGTATTAAAAAGGGTGAGAATAATAAGCTTGCTATATATAAAGATGAAACTGTGTGGTTATTGGGTTTATTCTGGACATACAGTAAACCCTTGATTTAATGGACTTCGGATATAATGGACAAATTTTCCGGTCCGTATGTCACTTGAAAATTAACACCCTGTTAATTTTAAAATGCTTTTAACCAAGATTTGCTTATAATTAAATTAACAGGTTACTTTTTGTTATTAATTTCCTGTTATTTTTAACAAATTTTGGCAAATAGGCCATCATACGTTGGAAAAACACTAGTAATTTAGCCGACATAAATGAGTCACCGCTCATTTATGTCGGCTTAAAACATGTTCAGTGAATGATTAGGATGTGATCACACCAGTTGCACTGTAATTGGTTCTTTTGTCGCTTGGCTTGACTTTCTGCAGCAGTTTTATTACACACATTTTCGTAGCAGAATTCAAAAGTTAAAAAAAAAACTTGATAATTTTTTTTCAAAGCAGGATTACCTAAACCAAGTGCCTCAACATCAAACATTAACTTATCTAAAAGTGTGAAAATTGTGTGTAAAACAATTTTTTTGTTATTAATGTGCTTATCAATATAAGCATATAGTGCTTATATTGATAAAATTGCAGTATAATATAATGCTACAGATATTTTTCTTTTAAAAAATTCGTGATTTAATGGACACTCCCTTAGTCCCTATTAGTTTGTTAAATTGAGGGTTTAATAGGATAGTTATTCCTACTGTTTGCATTGTCTTATGTCTGTCAACTGCATGTATTTTTCTGCCATTTTCCATTTGCCTTGTGATGTGAAGAATCTCCAATTCTGGCAGGAAGGGAGGTACTTACTGGCAACCACATGAACTTTGCATTTTGGACAGGATTCAAATCCTGATATTTCCATCCAAAGATGGAAAATTGTCATTACCAACTGAGGAAAGAAAAATAAATTGTTTGAATATGTATTTCTCTTTGAAGAAATAGAAATGCTATCCATTCATCCAACAAGTCCAGTACAGAATAGCATTCACATTCATTAAATCTTAGATTCAAACCAACTGCTGAATTCAGAATTATTTTAGAGAATGTTTTTTTTTAAGAAACTGGAAACAAAAAGTTTATTTCTGATTTATTCGAGTGTTTGTATATTCTTTTTTATTACTCATAGTGTATCACATTTTGTGGTACATCGTTACATTCTGTCCTTCATATTGAAAAATTTATAGGAAAGTGAAATATTTATTATTACCCTACCAGCCATGATGTGTGAAACATCATCAAAATGTAGATGCGAAGCCTACCTTTGAAATACTTTTGAAATAACATGGACATGTAGCCTAAGATGGTTGATATGTGTCATCCACTACAGCTGATTGGGTGATTTCTGTATAACATTTGCTTAAGTCAGTCTTGTAATGTTTTTTCTTCTTCTTTTTTTTTTTTTTTAAATACAAGCTCTTAATAATTAAGAAATTAAAATTTAGAGTGCATTTTCCTCTTTAACTCGATATATATGTGAAGGATATTATTTATTTAGACTGCTGGTGAACTAATTAATGAAGCAGCATTAGCAATGGAGTATGGGGCATCGTGTGAAGATGTAGCCAGGGTTTGCCATGCCCACCCTGTAAGTACAGTTTTCTGTAAATTATATTTAGACTAATTTTAAGATGTAAATACAAAATAAGTTCTTTCAGGGTGTACCAGAATTTAGAAGCAAAAGGCTACATCACATGATTTCATCAGATTATCAGCAGAGACATTTACAATTTGCCACTCCTGGACAACTTAAATTTTCAATTTTATTGCTTTTTGAGAAAGAAAGGAGAAAAGAAAAAAAATGAAGGCCTTTCCAAGAACTCTAACTTGTGTTCTTCTCCTTGTAGCTACTATAAACATGGGATTTGGCCGAAGCACCGAATATTTGGTTTGAAATTTGGCTGTAGCATACTGAATCTAAAATATTTTAAATTTAATGAGTGTATTTTTTATTTATTTATTTTTTTGTTCCAAGTATTTGTTTATAAGATTTAATTTGCAATGTTTAAAATTTAATTAATTATGCTTTGCCGAATATTCAGAACTTCAGCCAAATTGCAGAATGAAGAAAGATTAAAAAATATTCAATAATACTTCACCTAATCAGGTGACTGCATGAAAATAAATGAATAAATAAATATATACAGTATATATATATAGAAAGTTTAGAAAATTGACCAGAGAGGTTATGAGAATACAATCTTTGGCATTGGAGTTTCCTTAGCTTGCACTACTTAAGACACGAGTTCTGCTGAGGAGTGTCCATGTATTCACCTTTTATTAGTTCTTTTGATTAAGGTTTCACTTTGTTTAAGGTCTACCGGCTGTTTTTAACTGCTAGTTTTCAATGGAGATCAGGCAGAAACCTTAAAATAACAAGAAGCCTCATTCAATACCAGAGCAGTCCTGTTTCAGAGAATTGTATTTTTCATAAGTGAACAGCAGTTATTTCTTAAGAGTAATTATCAAAGAAGAGCCTAAAGGTATTCATTTTGGCATTGTAAATTAAATAGATCAATCCATATTTCATGCACTACTAAAGAAACTTGGAAAGCTTTTTTAAGTAGTGCAAGCTAAGGCAACTCCATTGCTGGGGAATGTATTCTCATCAGGTCTGGCTTATTTATTCGAAACTTTCCAAGTTTCTATATACAGTATCCTGCTGAAAGTGTGCAAATAACAACTGTTTGTATTTCCCATCTGCAGCATTGCTGTCAATATGAGATCAGGCCTCCTTTCACTGCTATTATAGCCATTACCCTTTGGAATAGGCTCTCCACTAAGTTTGATAAACTGCTGCTGGAATTTCCATTCTTCCTGTAGCATGGTGAACAGCTGATGAGTGTTAGTTAGGTGAGTAGACCTGGCAGGGTTGAGGTCAGGCCTTTAGGCTGGCAGTTCTTCCACCTCCATGTCTTCAAACCACAGGCCCTTACTTTGTGAGCAGGTATGTTATTGTGCTAATACAGGAAAGGGCCTATTCCAAACTGTTGTCACAGTGTGGAAGAATGTAATTGTCCAAAATGTCATAGCAGGCATCAGCAATTAAGGATCCGGACACAGAAATCAACGGATTCAGTCCATACAAGAAAATCATCCCCAGACCAGTATGTTATTGCCTCCAAATTTCACAGTCAATACAAGACGTTCCTGCAGGTATCATTCACTAGGTATCTGCGAGGTCCAAACATGCCCATCAGATTGCCAGATTGTGTACTGCAATTCATTGCCCCATAGGATCCTCTTCCATTGATTCACAGTCCAGTGACAGTGTTTTTTGCACCATTCCAGATAACTCTGGGCATTGGCAGTATAATTAAGGTCTTGTGAGCTGCAGCATGCCCACAAAACCTAAGGACAAACCTCCCAGTAAATAGTTCTGTCACTGACATCTGTCCCAGAGCTTATGCAGAAGTCATTTGCGATGGTTGCTAAGGTTGACTGATGATTTACTGTTACAATGTTCTTGAGAGTTTACTTGTCCTGATTTGTCAGTTTCTTAAGTCTTTGGTGGTTTCATCATGTTTCCACTTCACAATAATCTTGCTGACAGTAGACCAAGGCAAACGTAATGCAGAAGAAATCTCTTGGATAAAATGACCGAACTTATGGGTTCTGACTATTATACTACTTATCAATGGACTCATCTGTTTGCATCTATTCATCCTGACAGCAAAGAATGTCTACGCTGCTGTTGCTCATGTGCCTATGCTCATATAGCATTGCAGGCATGTATTTGCGTCATATGAGAGTGTCTGGACACTTTTGCCACCATAGTGTGTGTGTGTGTGCACGTGCATGTGTGTGTAGGTAACCACTGTATAACACAGCCGTTAGGTTCCTAAAAAATGGCATGTTATGGGAATTCGTGTTATATGAAATGAAGAACTAGTACAAAAAACAGGGTTAGGTTCCAAAAGTTAAAAAGCCTATACTATTTTCTTTTCATAACTAAGAGAAATGTATGTTTATTAAAACAATAATTAATCAAAAGTATTACATATTAATATTATTATATAATGTTTTCTTCGTCATCACTACTAAGCACCATGAGATCTTTATAAATTTCATTGTATGGAGCTAAGCACCTGTGATTAATTTGATTTATCCCAGATGCCATTTCCACCAAATTTGCTTCATCAGTCTCTCCTTAAACCAGTAATTCTTGAATATCTTCGACATTCATATCATCAAAACCTTCTAGAAACTTAGCAAGTTCTTTTATTGCATCCATTCTGTTTTCTGCTGTCTCAATTAGATTTTTGATTTGAACTGACTCTGGCCATATATTTTTCCAACAGGCATTTAACGTTGTAAATTTTATTTCTTTGATGGATGAAGTTATGAGATTAATACAGTCCAAAATTGTAAAAAGTTTCCATGCCTCCATGAATTCGATAGATTCGTTGTCGACTTTATTCAAAACCCATTGCAACGATTTTCTGATGTAATTAGTTTAAAATGTAGCTATAATTCCCTGGGCATTCTTGTGTTGTATATCCACCCTGTTCAATAATTTTTTGCAATTCCTTTGGATAAGTTTTGGCAGCTTCATTATCAGCTGATGCGCTTTCCCCTTGCATTTTTATGTTTTGTAATGAAAAGAGTTTTCTAAAACGGCTGAACCAACCTTTGCTAGCAACAAAGTCAGGGTTAATAGCAGATTCTCCATTTTCTTTTAATTACAGTAGTTGTAAATTTTTAAAGCTTTGTTTAATAACATTGGCGTCCAGTGGGATCCATTTTTTTGAGCAGTCATCAATCCAAATCATAAGAGCTTTTTCCATTTTTCAAGTGTTGGTGGTGCTCTGGGATGAGCTGTCATATTTACGGAGATAGAACAACTTGCAGCAATGGAAGCTCTAATTTTCTGTTCATTTTTCTGTATGATCCGGATTGTTGCTTCATTTTAATCTAAGGTTTTTGCAACATATGATACTTTTTCCCCCTTTTTAAGACTATCCAAAATCTGTATTTTTAATTCTAGTGAGATGAAATGTCTTTTAAGAGATGCTTTTTTATTTCCAGCGGACATTGTTCAGTACTACAAATTAATTCACAAAAAAAAGAAATATTTAACACTTCCTTAAAAAGGTTCAATAATACATACAAAGAATAGTACAAAGAAAGAAGAAAAAACAGTGAAAGTCTTAAAATATGTTTAATACTCCATGAACAAAATTAATTTAAAATTCTAATAAATTCTAAAATTCTGTATGCAAATCTGACACGACATACAAGCTTGAATGAAAAATATCGAATGAGATGGTGCTTGCTCTTAAAAGCTCTCATCACGTCCTGTGTTGTACAGGGATTTCCCCAATTCTCGAACCGTGTTAGAGCGAGAACGTGTTGTAAGAATGCCGTGTTTTATAGGGATTTCTCCAATTCTCAAACCGTGTTAGAGCAAAACCATATTGTAGGAATGCCATGTTATACGGGGGTTACCTGTATATATAGTATGTATATTCGGCTACGAAATAAGCATGTATGTTTAATATCATCTGTTTCTGTTTATTTCACATTGCCAAAATGGAGAGCTCTAAGTTCTTCTTTGATAAAAAGGGATAATAATTTTATTTTCTCTAAATATAATAACCATCAAATTTTAAGTATAGAGCTGAGATGCTTTCAATTTGGAATGAGCGAGATATTGAAATGGAGGATATTATGGATCCATCGATATTTTATAGCCATGTGTAGAAAAAAAAAAAAAGAAAAAAAAAAACTTAAGTTTAGAAAATCTACCAGAAAGTTTGTAAGAACACAACATTCTCATAAGCTCCCTAGTAAATTTTCAAAGGTATGGTCTGCCACAGTTGACAGAACCATAGCTGGCAGAGTACCAAGAAGAGTCAATTCATGTTGAATGGGGAGGAAAGAATAAGGGTTGTACAAATTCGTTACTAACATACAAAATCATATGCTTTATGCATGAAATTTTCCAAATGTTATACTAGCAAAAATAGTTAAAAAAAGTAACTAGAATGTTCATAAAAGAAAAGCTAATTTTTCGACATGTAATAAACACTCATCGCATGAAACAGATCGATTATCGGAATGGATTCGCCTTCTTCTGCCATGTGCAGAAGTGTCGAGGGTTCTCTCATCATACATAGGCTTTTCCTCTCTATAATTTAATTTTTATTGTGCATCCCTATATTGATCACTATAGATCACTTATAGATCATATAAGACTATATGATAAGACTATATATAAGACTATAGATCACTTATGATTATTTTAACTTTTGACATAGTTATTATAGCACTGAATGAGCTTTTGTCTTCATTTCTGCTTTTTTTGACTTGGTCAGCCTGGTATTTTAGGCAAGTTTTGTTCTTTTAAGCTGTCTAGTCTAATGAGAATGATAGGCCCATGCACTCTAGTGGTTTGTCTGCTGCCTTGCCGAACAAAGGGTTGATCAGTGGCAATACTTGCTTCTGGTTGTGCTTGGCTGAGATTGGGGTCTATGATTGGATGGAGTGCTGAGATTCAAGATGTAAAACTGCAGAGAGCGCAGTTTTTGGCATTGGAACTCTTCTTCCCTAATAGAGAAGTAGTTAGCATATTTGCTTCAACACTGGTGGTTGTACAGGGTTAAAATTAGCCATAGCATTAACAAAAGCTTATAAACTGAACCAGATCCAAAAATAAATACATGACCATTGATACATTAGGTGACTGAGTACACTCAGGCCAACATCTGATAAGTGAGAGCCAGCATAAAATTGACAGAGGGACAAATTCCAGATGATTGGAGTAGAGCTCTCATAGTACCATTTCCAAAAAGGGAAATAAAAGTGAATGTGAGAATTATAGAGGTATTTCCCTACTAAGTGTTCCTGGTAAAATTTTATGTAAGCATATTTGAGAAACAGTTGAGAAGGATTGTGGAAGGGAAACTTGGTGAAGAACAAGCTGGATTCAGGCCAAATAGAGGCTGTCAGGATCAGATTTTTACTTTATGACAGATAGTTGAGAAATTGTGAGACTATAACAGAGATCTGTATTTAAGTTTTATAGACCTGCAAAAGGCATATGACAAGGTACAAAGAGAAAAGCTATTCAAAACGCTACAGTTGTATGGTATCAATGGGGTATTATATCAAGCAATACTTAGTTTTTATTTGAGTAGGAAATCAGTAGTTAGAATTGAAGGAAGTACAGGAAGATGGTTTGATATTAAATCTGATGTCAGTCAAGGATGTACATTATCCCCTCTGTTATTCCTTATTTATATGGATCACATTATGAAGGGAAGTGGGATCAAAATTGGAGATGGTAATCTCAGCTCTTTATTTTATGCAGATGATGTTATGCTTTTAAATAAATCTAGTACAAATCAGCAAGATTCCCTGACTAAATTGAATAACTGTTGTATTAAATTTGGTATGTAAATCAGCAATAACAAGAAAAAAACAATGAAAATAGGCAGAAACATTGGAAATATCAACTTCATCATGAATGGAGAACCTATAGAACAAGTAAAACATTTCAGCTACTTCGGCACGATTTTTAGTGAAGATGATAAATTAAATATGGAAATAACAACAAAATCAACAAAGCTGGTATGGTAGGAAGTCAACTGAATAAATTTATATGGAATAAGAGAGAAATTAGTCAAAACACTAAATTAGCTGTATACAAGACAGTGTTCAAACCAATTTTAACTTATGGATCTGAGAGCTGGGTTAGAAGTAAAACACTTGACCAGAGACTGCAGATATGAGAGTACTGAGAAAGATTAGGGGCATGAACAGATGGCATCAGTGGCAATATCATATTAAAAATGAAGATATTAGGAAAGAACTTGACATTGTTAGCATCCAGGAATGTGTTAGCAGAGCTAATCTCAGATGGTATGGTCGCTTAAACAGAATGGGAGAGGAAAGATTAGCAAAACAAGTGTTCCCTGCCAGACCCAGAGGAAGACCAAGATGTAAGTCGATTGATACACTAAATATAAGATCTGTTAAGGTTAGAGTCTTGACAGATAAGATTGATTTAGAGGAAAGTTGTTGATAAGAAGTGAGTAATAATGTTGGTTCTTCATGTAGTATCATAATATCCTGTACACCCCTTGAGTGGTGTACAGGAATTTGATGATGATGAGGAAGTTATACAGACATGTTTGTTAATATTAGTGTCATATTAATATGTGTTCATTTAGTATATTACTATCATTTAAATATGCTGTCTGCACAGTCAGCCTAGTGGCTTTGCGCTTTGCAACCATATGCCTGGGGAAGGAGTGTCCTAGGTTCGATTCCCGTCAACGACGTTAGGAGCTCAAGGATCTTCCTCAGCCATAGCCAAGTTAGCCAGTCTTGGGTGTGGACAGCAGGGTTTTTTCTGCCAGTTTATCTGGTGTTTTTCACCCCGCAAGCAGGCAAACCGGTCCGAGGAAACCCACGAATTACAGTTAGGAATACTGACCCAGCCATAGGTCTGATTCGTCAGCCTATGCCGGTTCCAGAGCCCGGATAAAATTTGGGGTAACTAGATGGTATTGTGAACTCCCATATAAAGGGGAACACTGTATCATCACACGGAATTTATTTATTTAAATATGCTAAATGAACCTTTATGTATTTATGAATAAGAATAAAGGTCTCCTGGAAAGAAATGTTTCATTTTTAATTATACACAGAAGGGAAAGTTTCTCATTACATTCCAAAAATTCATACACATGATGATGAATATATTCAGAGTTTGCATTGAATGAATACTTACATGGGCTTTGTGTACTCATTGCCATTTGATGGTTTTGTGTCTTGATAAAGCTGGCATGGGTTTCTAAAGGATAAGTATTTTTTACTAAAATAATTTAACAAATGAAGAAAAATGTGTAGATTACTGAATGTTATGGCATCTTTACAGCATAGTTGCCATCAGTGACACCCTCTGTTCTGAAAAACTTGGGTTCGATCCTCATGGTATTGAGAGGAACATTTACGAACAGCTAATCATTTAAAGTGAGTTGGCCAGTTCCGTATAGAGGTGGCAGAGATTTTCCATTTTTTTTGGATGTCTGACTTTCGAAATTTTGATCTAACATCTCAGAATTTAATATTTTTTGTTTTACATATTGTCCAAATATTACCTATTGTATGAAAACTATAATATATAATACTCTTACCTAATGCATGAAAAGTGTCCAAAAAATCAGTTGTTGCAACATCATCTATTTGCAGTTTTTCCTATTATCTGAGCATCTGCCATTCCCTCCATCTTCAGATTATTCCAAACAAGCTGACCCTCCCCACTCCTAGAATTGAGGTGTGTTTGGATATCATATATGTAACTGACTGTAAATCAAAATAGTGGAACCATTTCAGTGTGTGTTGTCCCTACTTTTTTGGAGATTATTGTTATAGAATATTAATAGTTTGCTAAGAATAATATTGAAATGTAATTAGGTAAAATCTTTGACTTAAAAAAAACATAATCCCCTGTTTTTTATATTTAAAAATGATTAATTCATTATACTTTTTCTTTTTCTTTTAGACTGTTTCTGAAGCATTCAGGGAGGCTAATCTAGCTGCATATTTTGGGAAAGCTATTAACTTCTAGTTAAACTAGATATATCTATCAGATACCTGCTTATCTGCAGATAACAAGTGTACAGAAGTAGTGATTTCGCTGAAGAAAATGAAGGGAAAGTGTAGAGAGAGAGAGAGAGGAAGAGGAGTGCTAGTCAATAGTCTCTGAAAGTGGATAGTTTTATCTTCACAATTTTGTCAGATTTGAAATTCTCTGAAGAGCTCCTTGTACTCTTGGAATTCTTTGTACAAATTCTTAATGCTGGAAGAGTGGACATCTTAAAAAAAAATAAAGAAAGCATTAAAATTGTTTATAACAGATCCTTTGTTTAATGAGTTAATTTAGAAACATTTCAGCAGAAAGGCAGAATAATGCTAACAACCAAGCCTTTAAGATTCTTATCTTAAAACAGACAATACCAAGTAGGGCCACTATGCAAAATTTTAACTGCTGATTCCAGCTAGAAGTATCCAAGACAAAATTCCAAACCTTGAATTTTTGTTGGTTAGTTTGCTTTAAAGCCTGAAATTGCAGTCTTGTGTGAAGTGAATGCAACCGGATAGTGGATGCAACTCAAATGAAGGAATAGAAGACTTGCATTTTTCACTTACTTTATCTGGAAGAAACAATAGGAAATTTTTAAATATATTAGATAAACATAATCTCCATAATTTACTGAAATGAATAGTATGATAAAAGTATATATGAAATTAACAAGCAATAAATCCTTTTATTTGTTTTATTTTGATATATACACTTACCTTCTACATTTATTACAGAAATATGCAGTTGGGACTGATTTATCACATTTCTATAGTTCACAATGCTCATTCTCTGTATGTGCATACCTATGACAATATAAAAAGTGATGTATGAATTCTTTCCACTTTCACTGGAAAGAATTCTCTTTCCAGTGAAATTTTTCTTAGTGTTCCTAGTGAATTTCTGCAACATAGGATTTATACTTAATATGATTGATAACTGTAGGCAGTAAAAATGTTGATAAATGTAGGCAGGAAAGCAGAATAATGCTAACAACCAAGCCTTTAAGATTGTTATCTTAAAACAGACCATACCAAGTAGGGCCTCTATGCAAAATTTTAGCTAATGATTCCAGCTAGAAGTATCCAACACAAACTTCCAAACCCTGAATTCCATTAAATTCCAGTCACTCATAATTGAATGAGTGACTGGAGTGTAATGTGCTGTCCTATTGAAAGATCTTAGCTTTGAATGCCTTTGTAGCCAATTACTTTGTCTGCTATGCTGGTAGAATGTTTTCCATTGACAAAAGAATTCTCTTTCCAGTGAAATTTTTCTTAGTGTTCCTAGTGAATATTTTGTGTTTCCACACACTTTTCTGACAGTCGAACCAGCTTTAACACTGTCTTGTCATAAGCAGATTCTTAGTCAACAAAAAATAACGTATTGTAATAATGGGGAGGAAAATGCAACATAAGGATTTGCACAGTGAAGTGTTGCATAATAGTATTATTTTGTCAGAATTTAAATCATTCATTATGATGTTTGCAGCAATTAACATTGACTTTAGGATGCCAATACCATTTCTAGTAATTGGTATATTAACAGCTGGAATTTGGCATGAAAGCATGTCAAAATTGAACATGTTAAGTAATGTTCAATAATTGAGCAAAATTTATAACTAAAAGTAAATGATATATATATATATATATTCAAATATTCATATATTTGCATATCTTACCTTTGCCAGTAATCATGCAGTGTACAATTACAATTTCTCTGGAGCTAATACAAATGCAACACTACTTTCTTACTTCATTCTTTTTTGTTGAATAAATGCTACTGTGTTTGGTTTGTATCTGCATTTGTGTCTACATTACATCTGCATGTGTTTGCATTGGCCTACAGTATCTGCAGGTTTAAAATATTTGAGATATCTACAGTAAGACTACACTCAGATTTGGAAGTGTACCATTGTGTGAGCAGTGAACCTTTTTTAATATGATATAACAAAGGTGTGTGTGTGTGTACACCAAGGAGCCTGCCTTTTGAAAATACGACATGACCGTTATTTCTCTTTCGAAAAAACTTTTTTTTTTTTTTTTTTGTGAATAGTGTAAAAAAAAAAAAAAAACTGTCGACAGACTAGCATTTTGATAATGTTCTTGTGACAAGGACTAAGGAGGCAAGGACTACAAGTTCTCTGTAGCACTACAGTGAGACATAAGTAACAGCCATTGGTTACTGGTTGCTTCTTCTTGTAATGTTCAAAATTCAGCAGTACTAACATAGTATTTCTGTTCAAAGTAGGTTGGATTGCAGTATCTGCCAACTTGTAGTTTTGTAGTTGATTTTGATTTTCCTCTGAAGGAACTCCTATGCTCACTCTTTAGGTGGTACTTTTGACATACTAAAAAACATAAACTGAAACACCTAGACGAAAGAAGTTTAATAACACTTGCTACTTTCAAATTTGTTTTTTTCAAGGAGGATAGAAAGAATAGGACAGGAGTTGGGGTACTGCTTATGATAGCTGAAGAATTTCAACCAAAAAAATTAGAAGTTTAGGAGGATTTTAGGTCTTGGGGAGATGGTTCATTTGAGGTTATCTTGTCTGAGATAGGGGCTAATAAGACAGAATATATTGTTGGTTGCTGATATAGAACAGGGGGTCCACTGGGAAGATGTGAATGTCATGCGTTGGCAGATTAGCACAATGAGTGCAGGCCAAGCAATTATTATGGGGACATAGTAATTAGATGGAGGAAAGGGGGCAAGGCATGATGGAAGTGAATTTATACAGTTTCTAAGGGATAATTACCTGAATCAGCATGTCATGGAGGGGTTTGAGAGTACTGGATTTGGTAAAGCATCAGAAGATATATCTACACCCAACTCTACAACACTCTGCCTCCAGTTTGGGGAGATTGACCATGCAGTCTTGTTCTGGGAAGTTGCTAAACATGTGAAATTAGTTTGCAAGTGACCTGACAGTGAATGTGTTTAAGGATAGGTATGATAGGTATTGTGTGTATAAAGGTGTGGCCTACGATGAGTCTTCTGAATTCCATGGAAATACCCATATAATAATAATAATAAATACTTAATCTAACTGATTGTCTTCAACAAGCATATAGTTCAGAGAAGGTAGAAACTACAGTGAATTTCAAAAGATATGTGCTGTGCACTAGTGCAACACAGTACAGTAAATTGCAAGTTATGATTTAAAAGAAAAACCATTGCTTGCAACTAATAATAATGACTCCCAAATTTAGGTAAAGAAAGGCAGTCATTACAGTTTAAGTTGGGACAATGTATTAGTGCTTCAGCACTCAATTTATCAAATTGAGTGCTGAAGAACTTCTGTTCTTAGACTAGAAGACTCTGTGGTCAGTCATTCTGTGCTATAGACTATACTTCTCAGGCTTTTTGCAGATAATAGAAGATGGGTGTTCGTGTAGTCTTTTTTCAAACATGATATTCCTGTTTGACCAACATAAAAGAGATGGCAATCGCAAAGAAATGTAAACACATGGGAGGGAAAGAGGAGACTGTTTATCCTTAGTGATTTTGGAGTAAGGGAGTGCTCAAGCAACCAATAGTTACTGGTTGGTTGCTTCTTGTGAATGGTAACAAAGAAGAAAGTTTGTTAACGTGGTAAAAAATGTGAATATTAGATTAATTTTCTTGAGGATCTTCAAAGTTGGTTTAGAGATTCCAGCAATGAACATTTCGATGCCTTACATTTCTGGAATCTCTGAAATAGGTTCAGAGATCCTCAAGTAATATATCAACATTTTTTCCAGTCAACAAACTCTTCTTTTTGTTAGTTTCTACCAAGGATAAATAGTCTCCTCTTTCCCTTCCAGATGTTTTTGCCAAGTTCCTTGTGATTGCCATTGATGTTTGCAACATGAAATATTGGATTGCAATATTAAGAGAGAAGAAACAGATATTGATGAAAATCTCAAAATGCCTGCTTGTAATTGATGGTAGACAAACAAACACAGATTCGTGCATTGATAAAACCACTGTCACATGAGTAATACTGTTGGAATTGGAAAATCATGTCGTGTGCATTGTGCACTACATGGGATTCTTCAAAGTTTCTGAGCTCTGGATTCTTCCAATTAGAGGAAAACAAAGAAGTTTGAAATTCATCATTATCGAGCTCATCCAGTGCTACAAAAATATTGGTGTTACTTTTCTGTCATTACCATTATCATAGGTTGTGAAAATGAGAGAACCATTTGAAATGGCACCATAAGATGTCACTATATGTGAACTTAATAAAACCAAAACACATCATCCATAAAACTCATCCTAACTGAAATGAGAATAGAGATTCTTCTCCTTCCAACAGTACCCAGCCTGTGTCCATTTGAGGTGGTTGCAGCCATGGAATAGTGTCCCTCCTGCAACTTCTGTTTCTAGAACAGTGTTTGTCAAACTTTTCTGGCTGCAACCCACTTGGACAAAGCATGTAATTCATCAACCCACTAGTTCCCAATGCCCCATCTTTTATTGACAGGTCATATTTCATCACCAAAGGTGAGCCTTCCAGTGGTCTTACTAAGTGCAAAATTGTGGAACAGTTGACAAAACACACTTTAATATTTTTTTAGTGATAAATGATGATAGGGATGGAATGTGTTGTAAATAGTACTGCAAAATGTGACATTTGTAAAGTATTTAATTGGTTATTCAACTTCAACCATTTAAGGAATTAAGTTTGTATAAAAAAATTAGAAAATACATTAATATATTTAATATAATAATACCTGGGTAGTGAGGCAGGTAAACTGCATTTCTCAGAGGAGTAGTGACACATTAATTGATTTTATCTACTATATGCTTGCATGCTGAGATATACAACATGATGACAAAATATGCATATTATGTTGAACTTAAATTATGTAAAAGAACCTTTTTTTAATTAATTGGATTTTTCATATATATTCTAAACAGCATCTGAAAATTTACAAATTAAGATTAAAAATAAAAATAAAAAATTACTGATAAATTTCTCTTGTGGCCCACCAGGAAAACAACATATTACTATTACTATTATTATTACTATTATTACGGGCAACTCCAGGGAGTCATTAGACTCATCGAGGGAGCCTCAAATCATATTCATCACAACTATTCAACATTCATACAGTATCTATCATACCTCGCCTTAAACTCATTCACTGTCACAGCATCCACCACAGACTCAGGGAGCGCATTCCACTCATTCACTACTCTAAAAGTAAAGAACCCAGCTCTAACACCTTTACTAACCACACTTTTGCCCAGTTTCCATGGATGTCCCCTAGTCCTCCCACAACCAGCCCTGTTCTCAAAAATATCTTCTGAATTAATTTTATAGAAACCCTTCAGTAATTTGAATGTCTCAATCATATCTCCCCTCCTCCGCCTATCAACCAATTTTTGCAACCCACAAATCCTCAACCTGTTCTCATAAGGTTGACTTGCTCTCCTGATGTCTGTATGCAGCAAAAAAATTTTAGATGTCTGATGTAGAGGAAATAGATTTTTGACACCCTTGTGAATATGGAAAGGAGCGAGTATGGTTGTCTTAAAGAAATAACAATTTTTGCCTGTCAGTATCAACATCTCATTCAGAATAAATGCATATGACTCACTGTAAGAATCAGTGTCTAGATGGATCTTAAATGCTCTCTTATTGTCAGCATTATATTGGAAATAATATCTCACTAGTGGGTTGTGGATACACTTTGAGAAAGGGTTGCTGTAAAGGATGATGCATCACATAGATGACATTTCTCATATAACAGTGAAGAGAAGGGGAAAAAAAAATGTTGATTATATTGTTCAAAAGTTTTGACAGTTTTACAATACGAGTTATCTGCTTACCATCATTAACTAGGACCCCCCTCCCAAAAAAAAAATAAAATAAAATAAAATAAAAAAATGCTGTGATAAGGGAATTTTATGACTGGCAGGAATGTGTGTGTGTGTGTGTGTGTGTGTGTGTGTGTGTGTGTGTGTGTGTGTGTGTGTGTGTGTGTGTGTGTGTGTGTGTGTGAGAAAGATACCAAGCTATTTTAAACCTGGCTTTAGTCCATTTCCCAAGTAAGCAAACAGACAAAAAGTCAAGTTTGCCACCTGCAAGTGTTGCAAGTCTAGCTGACCCTGCACGTAGTGCAAGACCAAGGCAACTCATGGTAAAAGTAGAATAAGTCTGTATAAATTTGTCTGTTTGCTTGGGAAATGGAGTAAAACCAGGTTTAAAATAGCTTGGTATCTTTAACATTTATTATACCCAAGGTAAAATACTTTCTACATTTATATCTCCTCCTGAGATTTTTATTTAATAAGGTTAAAACACCTTATGGTAACTTGTTCTGGTAAAATACTTATAAGCTCTGTATTACTAAAATCTTGGTATTTCTAGCCTGGCTCCCACTGATGAGACCTCAATAAAGGTTGAAACCAGTCTGGGTTGTGGCCCCTTGCTTTTAATACAAAGCATCATACATCATACATCTCCTCCAGGAGATGTACTTTGCATTAAGGGTAAATATTAAGATTAGTGATCAAAGCTTATTCTACTTTTACCATGAGTTGCCTTAGTCTTGCATTATGTGCAGGGTCAGCTAGACTTGCAACACTTGCAGGCACAAACTTGACTTTTTTTTGTCTGTTTGCTTACTTGGGAAATGGAGTAAAACCAGGTTTAAAATAGCTTGGTATCTTTAACATTTATTATACCCAAGGTAAAATACTTTCTACATATATATATATATATATATATATATATATATCCAGAACACTATCCATGTACATACAGTATGTGGATAGTGTTCTAATAAAGAATATGTAAAAAATAAAAATGCTTTTATGACATTTTGTTTTCAATAAAATATGCATGTTAAAATAAACAGAATTGTAAATTGCACTTATTTTTTTAT
Source organism: Typopeltis vanoorti (assembly GCF_054136105.1). Taxonomy (NCBI): domain Eukaryota; kingdom Metazoa; phylum Arthropoda; class Arachnida; order Uropygi; family Thelyphonidae; genus Typopeltis; species Typopeltis vanoorti. The sequence goes on from NC_143560.1 coordinate 27,380,110, forward strand.
TTTTTTAATTGGAAATTTAACAAAGTGAAAAATGTCTTTTTTTTTTTATACTTGCTAAACACAAATTTAAACTGCATTTAAATGAAAAAATGTTTTCTTTGGTGACACGTTCTAAAACAAAACCCGATTTCCACTCTACAGTTCATGAACTAGATGACAATTGTGTCATATGCATGAGAGATTGAGGACCATTCTCAATAAGAACAAGTCAGTTTTATTGGATTGTGTTTTTGGTTATTTTTATAGTTGCTGGATGTTAGTTGCTCTGCTTATTTTTGGAAAGAAAGTGAGCCAGGTAACTTGACTTGCTCTCCTGATGTCTGTATGCAGCAGAAAAATTTTAGATGTCTGATGTAGAGGAAATAGATTTTTGACACCCTTGTGAATATGGAAAGGAGCAAGTATGATTGTCTTAAAGAAATAACAATTTTTGCCTGTCAATATCAACATCTCATTCAGAATAAATGCATATGACTCACTGTAAGAATCAGTGTCTGGATGGATCTTAAATGCTCTCTTATTGTCAGCATTATATTGGAAGCAATGACTTCAGTTGATGTGCTCATCAGAATGTACAATTTTGCATTGCAAGTTCTTTTGTAATCGATGTACGAGGTAGGTTCCAAAAGTTTCCAGCCTGATACAAAGACTGATATATTCATTCCAATTTTAAAACGCCATGCGTGACAGATAACACCCTCTATGGGGAGGTTAGTATACCAGTTTCAACTCTCTACCTGTGTCATTCAGTTGGGGGTACTCGTTTGACTAACATGTGGCATGCTAAGTGGCTGTAATGTTAAAAATTTTGAATACTGCGCTGTGATAATTTTTCACTGAAGAAGGGGTTTCTCTGAGTGCTATCAAACAGCGATTGGATGGTGTTTATAAGGAAGCTTCTTCATATTTCACTATGAAGGAATGGGTTAAACAGTTTCACCTAGGAAGAGAGATCATTAAAGATGATCCTCGTGATGGTTGGCATGTAGAAGTGATGACTGAGGAAAATGTCTCTCTTGGTGAGGAGGAACTGCTTAATGACAGACAGCTGAAGCTCAAAGAAATCTCAGCAAGGTTGGGGCTTTCTATAACAATTGTCTTTTGCATCATTCACGAGAAGCTTCACATGCTGAAGGTGGGTGTCCCAACTTCTCTCTGATTCAGAAGGAGCATCATGTGACCTGTTCCCATAAGTTTTTAGAGCTTTGCGAAGGGAATCAGAAGTACTGGAATCCATTATCACTGGGAATGAAACCATGGTCCTTTATTATGATCCTCTTTCCAAAAGGTGTCTATGGAGTGGCACAAACCAGGCAAAGCACTGCTAAGAAAAGCCAAGGTCACTCAGTCCTGGCAGTTTTGGGACTGCCAGGAAATTCTCTTGATTGACTTCAAGGAAAGGAATACCACCATGAATGCAAAATATGCTTCACTCCTGCACAAACTGTGTAATACCATAAAGAAGGAGACGAATGCTGAGTCATGATGTTCGCCTACCTCACGACAATGCTTCACTCCATATGAAGAAGGCTGTAGTGAAGGACTGTGGCTTTCAGGAGATTGAATACCCACCCTAAAGCCTACATCTAGCACCCAGTGACTATCTCTTCTCAAAACTGAAGAAAGACCTTCAAGTAAGAAAATTTGCAGATGACAATGATGTGAAAGATGCAGTTTTAGGGCATTTTGCAAACAAAAGTAGAGGCTTTTCAAGGGCATAGAAATGTTAATTCAAAGATGTGAAAAGTGTGTTGAAGTAAAGATAATGTATGTTGAAAAGTGACAGTGATTTTCTTTCTTTTGCCTTTAAAAGTTAGTCACAAAACTTATGGAACCACCCTTTTATATGTGCATGATTTGATATAGCTTCTTCACTGATTTTGAGTATTTCTTTTTCATATGTCTTCAGAATGAGACATATATGAAAAAATGCTTTTCCATATTTTCTGATGTTGCCTCAAGGCTCAGATTTACTCCGAGCTATTCCTTTTTGTTGTTGGTGGATTTAAACAAAGGGCTTTGAATCCATCAAACAGAAATCATTGTCACTCCTTTATATTGATAATGATTTGTGACTCACTGTCTTCCAAGCTGTCACAAAATGATTTAGCTTTATTAAAAGCTAAATTGCATTCCTTTTTAGAAAATTCTATTTACTTTAAAATCATGATAAGAAAATCGTATTCTAAAAGATTAAGGCATCATGTTCAGTTTTGATATTCTCTGTTCACCAGTGTACCTTTAATAGTGACCCTTGTCATTATTAAGCTTTATTTCCCCTTTGATAGTTATGAATTATTCAGTTTCACCATTTATTCACTTTCAATCAACAACAACCATGGGTTCAATGCCTGTAGGTGCCTGATGCCATCTTGAGATGATTTTTCCATTACATTCTATTTTGTGCAAGATGACTCAATTTGTGTACAGTTTCTGTACCATTTGATGATGTCATCATCCCATTGTCTGTCATTCATTCTACATATATGGCCAAATAGATTTAGTTTCCTTTTGTTTGTTTTCTGGATCAGGTTTTCTTTTGGTTGTATTTGGCTATATATTTCTTCATTGTTCATATATTCACTTTCTGGATCCAGCTCATTCTCAAGATCTTTCTATAGCACTTCCTCTCAAATGCTAATATCCTCATTTCGGATTCTCTCGTGTACTACCCAGGCCTCACATCCATAGAGCATCACAATATGCAGTTTAGTGTGTGTGTATCTTTATAACTCGGCTCTTCCATAGCTGTTGCTGTGGCTATTCTAATTTTTAGCTTTTTTTTGGGGGGGGGGGGGGAAACCAAGATATGTGAAGTGTTTCCACATTTTCAGTTGAAATCCTTCTATGGTAACTGTTCAGTAACTCCTGTTGTCTGAATATCGTTTTATTATTTTTTTTCAAAATTGATATATATTTAGCCCATATTTTTCCTTTTGCATATAGTGTTTGCAGTCTGTTCCAGCCTTGCTGCATCTTCTTCAATCAGGACGATGTCGTCTGCAAAGCAGAGGAAGTTTATTCTCATGCCATTTATTGAAATGCCTTCACTTTCTTCTTTAATCTTATCTAGTGTTCTTTCCAGCAGGGCTATATTAACAAGTTTGAGAGGCCTGGGCTAAAAAAATTTGGTGCTTTAATCACATTGGATTGAGCAATAATTAAATAATACATATAATTAATTAAATAAATTTCATCACAAAAAATAATTTTAAAATATATTGACATTGCACATTTTTATTTAATTCAACAATACTTATAATATTGAATAAAAATTCAACATACTCGGTTCTTAAGCGTCCTTGGTGGCCTTGCTTCCCAGATGTGTGATGATGACTGGTGATATTGGGTCCCCTTGACTAGTGGCAAACCAATCTGCAGTCACACCTATCCTGACGGTTCCTTGCGCTTAGCTGTTTATATCTTTCAACACCAGATCAATTCATTGTCCACCTCATAGGATTCCAAGACTGTCCATGTTATATTTTGGTCACTATTATCAAAGGCTTTTTGGATGTTAAACTGAGATCGACATTAAGCAACACCACAAGAATTCTAAGGAAAGTGAGAAAGCAGATTGTTTTTGCTGTGAATCAATGTGAGATAACCACTTAAATCTTTAAGTAATGAATGTGGGGTTGAACAAAATTATCACCTTAAGGGACCAGAAAGCATGCCTGCTGTTTGGCCATCATGTGCGAAACGCACATGATGGCCAAATTTCCAAATCAGAATTGATACTTGTGACTTTCTTGCAACAGTATCGAGTCATATTAGAGGAAGGAAAGAACGATAAAAATGCTGATCGAAACTACTTTATTTGTTTATTTCTTGAGCAGCTCCATCCACTTCTTGCATCAGCTAAGAAACGAATTTAAAGCGAATGGAAGGTAAATATTTCCTTACCACGCTTATTTCAGTAACATGTTTAGTGCAAATCAGGAGATGAATCAATAATATAGCATTGAAAATATGTAATCACAAATGTTCCACTTTGCATTACTATAATATCATATCATAAAACGAAGTGGAGAGAGTGTGTTTTCATGCCCCATGAAAGAGGTAATCGTGGAATGATTTCCTCTGCCATACAGTTTTATTTTGTGGGATGAAAATTTTTTCTTGGTTCATTAGTCTCAGCAAATTTCTTATCTCTGCTGGATCAGAACAATTTAACAAGCCATAGAGATGACTTATTATCAGTGTTAAAACAAAGATAACGAAGTACCTTTGTAGCTAAGTGGAAATGACGTTCCCACTCAGTGCTACACTTCCGAAGAATGACCTAGGTTCAAATATAGATGCTGACTAGGAACGTTTTCTAAGTTTTTTTTGAGCATTTCTCGAGTCAGTCGATCTCTTGCACGGGCAAATGGCTTTTTTCTTCTTGGAACTTGGCATTTTCATCCCATAAGTCAAGAAAATCGACCATAGAACCCACAGTATTTCAGACATTAAAAGTATTGTGCTAGGGTCAGAGATAACGAGATGGTGACACGTGTTAGCTATCTCTTCACTGGTTGCTACTCAAAATTAGCGATAGTCTTGGACCAGTTATCTCTGATTGGCTACCAATGAAGTTTGAACTGCCCACTCAGTCTCCAAAAGTTAAACAGGGCTAAACAACCTCCTCTACTAAGTGAATAAAACGTATTAGCTGATTTTAGCAGTGTTCTGCAGAATAACAGTTCTAAAGCTTCGTCAAAAAAGGGAGACATTGAGACCATCCACAATGTGACCGAAAATATTACTCCTTGACATGCTCCAAGAACGAAGAAAAAGGTAAATTTAACTATAGTGTTTACTATTTCAAGCTCACAATAAGCTAAGCAGTGATGTTATCCTGGACAATGAAATGCATTCGTGATACCATCGACTGGTGCAGTGAATAGATTTCAATAGGTGCAAGGACTTTCTCATTGAGGACTGTGGACTTTACACCTTGATCTTGCCTATTACTTGTGGGAAATATTCTTAGCCATATTTTGGTTGCCATAAACCAACTTGAGTTTAGCAAAATTTTACTCATACGAAGTTTGTGGTTGCCTGAATATCAATTTAATTAGGGTTATGTAAATATAAGTGTATTAACGTTTTTTACTCCTTTCTCAAGAGGAGTCGCTGACTAGAGAAACTTTTACTAGGCCTATTTTTCGACCGGTTACCGAGTCAGTCAATCTCTGGCACAGGCAAGCAGGTTTTTTCTCCCGCTTTTCGTCTCGGGTTTTTCGTCCCGTAAACTCAAGAAAATCGACCGTAGAACCCACACTATTTCAGACAGTAACATATCTTGTTAGGGTTAGGTACCAAGAGATGGCAGCACTTGTTTGCCAGCGTCTTCATCGGCTGCTATAATTAGTGATAGACATGGGCCAGCTATCTCTGATTGGCTACCAATGGAGATTGAACTGCCCACTCAGTCTCCAAAAGTTAGATAGAGCTAAAACAGCCTCACCTACTCCCTATACAGGAATAAAAATGTTAGCTGATTTTTTTTTTTTTTTGTAATGAGAACATAACTCCATAGTGCACTTTGTGGAAAGATCCCGGTTTGCCTTTCCTCTCTAAAATGCAAATAACTTTTATTTGCAAATAACAGACAAAAAAATACTAGCGGTGGTGGCGGTATTTGTGGGCGATAGATGGCGTTGATGTAAGTGATTGGTAGTAGAGGCTCTGTGTAGTAGTGGAGACAGAGTTGTACAGTTGGTGTCCTCCTGTGATGAGTCTTCGCGCTCCTCGGAGGTGTCATGAATAATAATAATGATAATAATAATAATTTAAGGTTTTGATCAAAATATTAATGATTTTAAACGGCATCTAGTAAGGAGATTACAGCAGGCAAATGCCACATCTCAAGGTCTCTAGCCTTTTTGCAATACACGGAGATCAAAATCAAAGTATCTCTATTTAATGCCTTGTGGAGTGCCACCAGGTGATTCTAATGCTGTGAAACTTTGCAGCAATACATTGTGAGTCATTCGGAAGCGATATCTGAAAATAAAAGTAGTTCCAAAATCTATGAGTTGTATTTATGGCTGTACTCTTCAATATGCTGCCTTTCCCATATTTCAAAAACTGCATCCTTTGCACAGTATGTTCAACAGAAGAACACAGCTGGTTGGGGCTAATGTTTTACGCATTCAGCGTTATTCTGTCTTTCCACGTTGCACGTTATCATGATGATCCCAGTGAACTCTGTCTGTGAGAAATCCCCACAGCCAGAATTAATTGGGGATCAGGTGAAAAAGGCGCCATGTCATGGAAAATGCATTAGTGATCACTTTTGCTTCCTTGAAATGTTCACGAAGAACCTCCTGTACGGATCGACCGATGTGTGGAGGAGAGCTTGGTCCTGCATGAAAATGACAAAATCCATGCACAGGGGCTGTTGTAGCTGTGGCACAACAAAATTATTTATCATGTTAAAATTATTTTCAGATGTCGATACTTCTCGGCAGTAAGTTAGCAGGTCATAGGACCCGACTGGCCAATGTCCTCAAAGAAGAATGGTCCAATGATTAGCAAGCTGAAAACCCAAACCAGACAATAATTTTGAGTGAATGCAAAGGAATTTGTTGGATTGCATGCAGGTTTTGCAAAGCCCATATCCAGCAATTGTTGATTTTCACAGCTCCGTTCAAGTGAAATTGATCCACGACCCCGTGGCGTCCAACTGCACTCGAGCAAAGAACGTTAAAGCAAATGTCAGTCGACTATCAAAGTCCAGAGGGAGCAACTGCTGTGTCAGAGTTATATGAAATGGGTAGAAATGCAGAATTTTCCAGATAGTTGTGTAATGCACATCCATGTGTCTTGATAAATGTGTCTGGTGTGGTTCATGCAATGCACGTGCCAACGCTGTTATCGAGGGCCTGCTCACAAAGGCAGTAGCAACTTCATTCACTTGTTGTGTACTGATGGTTGCGACCTTTGCCAGGTCTAACTCCCAACGATCCTGTTTTTTTTTAAAACGTCTAATTCGTCGCACAGCACACATGGAGATAATGGACCTCGTCGACATTTGTTCAAGCAACGAAATTCGTGGAGTGCAATAACAGGATTGCAATTGTTTAGATAGTAGAGCTTCACGAGCAAAGCATGTCGGAACAAAGTTAGTGTAATCGTTGTGGATGGTATTAACAATCAGAATGAAGGAAGAATCGCGTGTCCATCTTTTTAAACCCTTCTGGCACCTGCCGAATTGCGTGATATGCAAATTCCGTGCATTTGGTGTTTATAACGTCTCCTAGTGAAATTTGGAACTACTTTTGTTTCCCCTCAGATATCGCTTCAGCATGAAGTGAGATGCTTTAATTTTGATCATCCTGTTTTATGAATAAAACTATGAATTATACGGTCGATTTTCTTGAGTTGTGGGATTTAAAACTCTAGTTTTTGGAAGAAAAATCCTACTTACACGTGCCAGCGATCGACTTACTCGAGAAGTGGTCAAAGAAAGGCTTAGAAAACATTCATCAAGTTGACGAGAGAATCAATTTGCATCCGTAGCGTCTATCGCTACGGATGCAAATACCATTTCTACAGGGACACACAGGCCCTATTAGGCTATTCCCTTTTAATCTGACAATGAGTTAGCACATCTGTGCAGAAGAGGAAGAATTTTTTTCTCTTGAAAACTCAGATTTTTGTTACACAAAAGAGAAAACCCGACCAGAAGAATACATACAACTAACAGACATAACAATAATACACTGACCTCATGGTAGTGATCTAAGAATCAACATAACTATTGTTTCTGTATATCAAATGAAACTCAAGCATACGTGAATATTCTCTTTTTGCATTCTTATATAAAAAGTTAGATCACACTCTTCAAAAACTGTTTAATTTCTATTTAGGCGCCTTGTATTTTAGCCGCTCGAAAACTCGAATTTTCACAATGGTAAGTGTATCCTGCATTTTGGTTTGATAAAGTGTAATAATTATCTTTGAATGGAAAGAGTTAACTGTCGCAGAGAAGAGTAAGAAAATCACTAGAGCTTTACGTAGTGCAAAAAAATTATAAAAAAGCTAAGCGAAATGAAGAAACTGTACAATAAAACATTTCAGCAAACCCTCCAATTTGATATTATAATTTCAGGTATGACTCGAAACTACATATTTGGTAAGAAAAAAAAAAAACGCAAGCATTCCATGAAATAGTTGCTATGTTGCCTACAGATTTGTAGTAAATCAGAGAGATATTATACTCCGAAAACCGGTCCTGCGTGATTGCCTTTACTTATTTGTACTAAATTTTGGAATGAAGATGTTCATTTGATGAGTAAGAATATTTCGAAGAATGCAGAAATATTTACACAGGCCTGTCGAAATGACATACCAGCAAATAAGCACCATATGCCTCCTGCTGCCTTTAGGCAGAAAGACATAAGAAGAAGAATATTCGATAACCTGAACAAAACAAAGTCTTCTAGTCCACAAGTCATCTATCTTATTGTACTCAAACGTTCTGCTCCAAAGCTAACACCTGTCCTCTGTCGTCTCTTCAATCTTTTATACACAGCTGACACCTGTCACATCTCGTGGAAACCAACATATATCCAATCCATTCCCTAAAAGGAAGACAAAAGCCTATCATCCAACTACAACCAATTGCCATCACCTCAATCCTTTCTAATGGAGAAATTCATCAATGGTCAACTTCTTCACTATCTAGAATCTCATCAGTTAATCACTGATAACCAGTATGGATCTGCCAGTCCAGATCTACGGCTGATAGCTTAGCCTACATCAATCATCATTGGACATATTCTATGGAAAGGTTCGGAGAAACGTGTGCTGTCGCTTCTTCACATTTCCAAGAGATCGTGTCTGGCATGAAGACGTGCTTTGCAAACTGCTTTTCTTCAGTCTCTACCTTCATTTCTGCCAAAAAGCATTCCTTTTCTCTCGCAAAAGGGATTTCTTTCATATTCTCTTATTCGCAGTAATACACACATCACCAGACAGGAAGAACTATCTCTCCTTGGACTGACATTTACCTCCAACCTCTCTTAGCATAAACACATCACAACAAGTGCTTCTAAAAAAACTAGGCATACTTTTCTGATCAAAAAAGCTATTTTACAACCAAGCTATTAACCTTATATACATTCCAAATCCGCCAATCCTTAAAATACTGTTCCCGCATTTGGGGTGGATGCACCAAAAGTCTCCTTAAAACTTCTTGATTCTGTCCAGAGGAAAGAAAATCTGGCTCATAGATGGCCCTTCCCTCAAAGGCTCACTTCATCGTCTATCACACAGACACAATGTTTTGGCTCTGTCTCTTCTACAGGTGCTTCCATGTATAAATTGGCAAACATCATTCCTTCACTTGCTGTTTCCGTGTTAGTCTATCCCAAGCAGGGTAAAGTAGGGTTTTTCCTCTCGGAAACTCGGTTTTTCAATCTTACAACTTAAGAAAATCGATTATAGAACTCATACGATATCAGACAATAAAATGTCGGCATCTCGTGGTTAGGGACCATGTGATGCTGGTAGGTGTCTACAATAATCTTGAATACGGTTAGAAATAACCGATAGTCTTGTCCACCTATCTCTGAAGGTGGAGGTAGACTGCTTCCTTGTCTCCAAATTTATAAAAGGGCTAAAGGCCTCGATTACTCTCTCTGGGGGAATAAAAGGTATTAGTGAATTAATTCAAGTCATTAGAAAAAGTGGTGTATATAGTAATTAAACGACACTAATACAAAGCTTTGAACTACTGCCATAATATACTTGTTATGTAACACGAAGTTTTACATTCGTTATTATTCAAGACAATGTCATCTATTATGAATCTGTTCATGCTAAAAGTGATTTTATACATGACCTGGAGGATGGCATCCAGTGAATATGCTGTCCGAAATAATTTCGAATATATTCACGAAACCCCAAACTCGATTTTTAGAAATAAAAAGTAGTGAATTCCTACAAAGTAATTACTAAGCCGGGATATAAGTAATTTAAGTAAAATTATCAAAAAAAAAAAAATCAGCTAACGCCTTTTTCATTTCCGTATATAGGGAGTATGCGAGGCCGTTTTTAGCCTTATCTAACTTTTGGAGACTGAGTGAGCAGTTCACTCTCCACTGGTATCCAATCAGAGATAGCTGGCCCAAAGCTATCACTAATTAAGCGGCACGCACCGAAGAGAGACGGTTCAACAAGTGCCGCCATCTCATGGTCCCTAACCGTAACACTCGTATTTAATAAATGAAATATTGTGAGTTCTACGGTCGATTTTCTTGAGTTTACGGGACGAACAACCCGAGTTTCCGGGAGAAAAAACCCGCTTTGCCCGTGCCAGAGATCGACTAACTCGGGAACTGGTCGAAAAAAGGCTTAGAAAAATTTCTTCTAGTCGCCGACTAGATTCGAAACCAAGAAGTCTTCCTTCGTGCGGTCAAGTACCATGGTGTGCAAACGTCATATGCACTGAGCTACACATAAATATTAAACCAAATATACTAAAAATATGGGTAGTAGCCTTTCCCATGATGCATAGCATTATATACATCCAAAAGGGTGTGTGCTTTGCATTATGCGATACTAAGGCAATTGATGTAAAGTCATTAGCCTCTATACATAAGCAGCCCAGTTGTGAAGGTACTTCATGCACGAACATTCCTGAGGTTCAGTTTCTTTCTTCTAAGTAAAATAAAAAATTAAATTTAAAAAAATGTTCCTTTATTTGGTGACTAGAATTGAACGTATTCCAACCTAACATTATGGATAATATTTTATGCAGCCTCGAAATCAATCAGTCAAGAGTAGGTCAATTAAAAACAATCTTTCATATTTTATTTTGTATGAAATTTTATTTCGTTCATTTTTTTCAATTTTCGTGAATATATCTATCTTAAAAAGTTTTTCTCCAGAAAACACACGCACAGATGTTAAGATTCTATTATTATTAATCGTGTACTTTTTAAGATAGATATATTCACTCTCTTATTCACCGACACCAACACATCAAATACACATCCATCTTAACTTCTCAGTGATGTTATATATAGCCAGTACCGTCGACAGGGTGTAGCATAGAGACAACCTGCCTCACGACACTACTTAATAAGGGCGCTCGTTCAGCCATATTGTGGTACATACGCTAACAATTCCTGTTAGCGTAACAAGTGCAGAAAGAAGTTTTCCTAAGCTTAAACTAATTAAAAATTATTTGCGAACAGCAATGACACAAGAACGATTGATTGGTCTATAGAGGCGGACATAGTTTATAATTTAAATTTAGAAGAGCTTCTAAACAGTTTTATTGTGCGATATCCCCGTAGAGCAAACATTTAATTAATATTATTATATAATAGTTTTGCATTAATGTTTCTCTTGTAATAAAACAAAATGGCAATTGGAGATTTTCTTGTATTTTTGTCTTATAATCCATCAGGGGGCGATATTTAATTGTTTGCCTCAGAGAGCGATCTAATCTGGCGACGTCCCTGTATATTGCGTCTAAGATATTTTATAATAAAAGTTTTATTCAATTACATATACTTGGAGATTTCTCCAAAGGAAGTAGATAGTTTCTCAGGACCTGACTTTTCGGAAATCGTTTGGTAACTTGACTCCGTCCTCATTACCGACAGATTAGTTTGCGACCTCTACCTAGCATGCATAGAAGAAAAATATTTAAAAAAAATAAATAAAATAAAATAAACGATTAGCAGTTGGCGCCATCTCGTTTTCGTAACCCAAAATGGTATTATTATGTGAAATAGTACGAGTTGTATGCCTGTTTTCTGATTTGCGGGTCTCCCCACCTTGGTGTTATGGGCGGGGAGAGAGCGAAACTTATATTTGGTGACTAGAATTGAACCTATACCGACCTCACATTATGGATAATATTCAAATTAATAATTAAAACATATTAAATAAATTTAAATGATTAACTGAAATATTTAATTTAACGAATTAAAATTGTTCATAAGGAAGAAAATGTGACTCCTTTGATATGCAAATTTCAAATAATAGTTATAAAAGGTTTGCAATTTTTTAGGTAATTCGTTGAAACATTAGAATTCTATCAGTAATTATTTTTAGTACAAAATAGAACGATTTTATTTACTGGTTGGTTAGAAATATAGATTTTTTAAAAAGAAAAATACAGTACTTCTTTGAATAAATATTCACTAATATTTATCATAAACTTAGTAAAATGACTTAAGATAAATTTTTAATTTCAATTTATTATGTTCCTTTTTGGTGTATTTCTCTTAGTAGAATTTCCTCTTTCAAAGCGTATAAATGTAAATTAATCTTGGAGACAGAGTTAATTTTTTTCTTTTGTTTTGTGACCAAACTTTGGCTCGCATGCCAGTGTTGTCATTCGTCACAGGTTCACTATTACTAATACCTACGATAATAGAGTGATACATCAACTGCTTTCAGTATTTGAAAAGATGACTCCTGATGTCATTTAGTAGAGAGTCTCCAGTTTTTATCCTTCTACTGACGAGAGCTCAATAATGGCCTAAACACGTCTAGGAAGTAAATCTCACTGTAACGAAAATGCACTTCGCTTCAGACTATACTCTCTATTGTTTGTGGATATTTCAAGTAACTTATGAGGAAGTCAAAAGCTCTCAGTATACAAAAGCTGCATTATGAAGTTACTTCGTGTGCAAACATTTTATGGATTATTTAGGTTTGGATAAATTATGGATGGAAAACAAAACTATACTTTCTTGTCAAATATAGCATTCGGCGAGTGTTGTTGGGATGATTAATAGGGATAAAAAGAAATGAATAGATTTTTGGTAAGGAAAACGTGAAATTCATGAAGGGCTTGGAGATTGCATATTATCCATTCTTTGATGTCAGAGTACACGAATGCCACCATTAAGTCATGAATAAAAGAAAGGAGTCAGGAAAAAACTAAGGGGTTTCGTTAACCAGGAAGCTGAGAGTTGGATCTCGTTCTCAAAGAGATAAAAAAAGTGTAAATGTGATTTTCGATGGATTGAAAGCGAAAATTACTTCATCATGTCGGAATACAGCCTATGCATCAGTATCCCATTGTTTTAACGTTTGATTTTGGATGTTATCTGGCAGCTGGTGTGCAAAATATTACTTCTGTGGAGAAAAGGTAGCGTGATAACTGTTGACGTTTGAAGGGGCAAATATTTGGAGGAATGATTAACAAAAAACGATGTTAGGAATGCTGCTTTTGATTTACCAGAGGGTTAATGACTCAAAGTGTAATACCGCTATAAACTAACGAATGTACTTGTTGAGAGGCTTATACGCTGGTTAGACATGATAACTAATATTTAAGGAATTGACAGCGTATACTGGAAATATAGATTAAATAAACTTTAATATACACTTTCCGATATTTCGGCGAACGTCACGTTGCCATCTTCTTGGGAACTTACTAAAAAGACACGTGCACACAAGTACTAATAACAGCAAATGAGACTGAAGCTAGGAAGCTAGCGTTTTCCTAAAGTCCTGATGGTGCCCCCTGGCGGGCTATATTGGTAGTTCTTGGCCTTTGTATCTGCCTGTATGGGTGGGTTTTCTAGAAAACCCACCCATACAGGCAGATACATTCACCAACAATCCCACCCCCCCCTCACAACAATATGGAGTTATTAAAACATTATTCAACAGGGCAAAAATAATCTGTTCTAATGATCAAGCCTTAACCACTGAACTAAATCACATCCGTGACACTTTCTCAGCCAACGGCTACCCCCTCCAAAAAATCCAAAAAATACTTAACCCAGTTATCCACAACCCACCACCCCTTCCCCTTCACAAAAAAGATTACTCTAAATCCATCACTATTCCCTACATCAGAGGCACCTCGGAAAAAATCAATAAAATCTTAAAAAAACATGACTTGACCACCTGTTACAAACCACACAGAAAACTGGCATCCCTTATCCGCTCCACCAAAGACCAACCACTTCCCCTAGACCTACCTGGTGTATACCAGGTCCCTTGCAGCTGTAAACTGTCCTACTTTGGCCAAACAGGCAGGACAGCAAATATCAGAATCTCAGAACACAAGGATTACATCCGATTTCACCAGTACAGCCACTCTGGGCTTGCAGACCACGCTCTGGATACTCGCCACAGAATAAGATGGAAGAAAGCCACAGTAATACACCGCAGCAAGTTCAAGTATGAAAGACTATTCATGGAATCAGCCTCGGCCCTTAGGAACATGCCAAACCTCAACAAATTTGGATGCATGAAACTGCCCCAAATTTGGGAAACTTTTATCAGAAGAACTTCAGCCCAAAGGCCAAGAACTACCAATATAGCCCGCCAGGGGGCACCATCAGGACTTTAGGAAAACGCTAGCTTCCTAGCTTCAGTCTCATTTGCTGTTATTAGTACTTGTGTGCACGTGTCTTTTTAGTAAGTTCCCAAGAAGATGGCAACGTGACGTTCGCCGAAATATCGGAAAGTGTATATTAAAGTTTATTTAATCTATATTTCCAGTATACGCTGTCAATTCCTTAAATATTAGTTATCATTATAACGAATGTACGTTGATCTAATTGCTTTTAAAGACAATTCTGTTTAATGCTTCGTGATATGATTTTACAATGTAAAGATTGATCGATGCGTATTTAAACACTCTAAATACCTACTTTTCACCGTTTATCCTTGAATGGTAAAAATCAGGTTTGAGAATATAGAAACAGGAAATTTTGGCAGTTCGACGATTTTAATCCTTTAAATCAGATATTCAACTACAAGTAGAGCATTATTAATTCTCTGAGAACTAAAAACCGTTTGAATGCGCCTTACTAACTTTAAAAGACTTCGACAATGGCAAATATGTCGAGAGTATTTGCGCAAATTTATTGAACCGCAAATTATTCCACACGTGTCTGACGTCCAAGCTTCCTTGGCTTCACAAGACTTTTCACATTACAAACTACAGTGAAGCCAAATATTCTACTTCTCACTCCCCTGTTCATATAAGTCTTATATAACTTATTATTATTATTATTATTATTATTATTATTATTATTATTATTATTATTATTATTATTATTATTATTATACCTTATAACACACTTTGAACAAATAAATCTAATACTTTTGAAACTCATGAACATAATATTCGACACAGGCATTATTCCACAACAACTAAAAACTGCAGTAATTACGCCAATATACAAACACGGCAAAAGAAACGATACTCAGAACTACAGACCAATAGCTACACTACCAGTCATCTCAAAAATTCTAGAAAAAATAACACACACCAGACTACAGAACTATTTACAGAAGTACAACATCATCTCACAAAACCAATACGGCTTTCAGAAAACAAAAAGCACCATTACTTTATTAGAAGACATCGCCGACACAATAAACAAAGCTCTCGACAAAAATAAGTACGCCGTCCTTATACTGCTGGACCTAACCAAAGCATTTGACACACTTGAACATGACATATTACTCACCAAACTATACTCAATAGGTATAAGAGGAACACTGCATACATGGTTCAAGAACTACCTCTCAAATAGAACACAAGTAACAAAAATAGGTACATGTCACAGTCGGAGTATACAAGTAAAACACGGTGTACCTCAAGGTGCCATATTATCACCCATTCTATTCAACATATACATTAACGATGTTCATAACATATCCATAAGAAGTCAAATATTTCAATACGCAGATGACACTGCACTACTAGCAATCCACACAGACATTAACACAGCTCTCTGCAAAGCACAACAAGACCTAAACGAAATCACAACATACTTCCACCAAAACGCAATTCTAATCAACGGCACCAAAACACAGATGCTGATAATACACAACCCAAGAATCATACGCCCTGCATCACTATCGATACATTGTCACACATACCGCTGCATTAACAACAAAAATACCGCCAATGTTCCGAAATCAAACCTGTAACACACGCAAAATACCTCGGTTTCTATATAGATTCCCACCTTAAATGGACAAAACATATAGAATACCTACACACCAAACTCCGGATCATCGCAGCAAAACTCTTCCAAGTTAAAGACATTATTCCACCCAACATAAAAAAACTCCTATATCACTGTATCTGCGAATCCCTACTCAGATACGGAATAACAGTCTATACAAATACATCAAACAGCCACCTAACAAAATTAGAAACATTACACAGGAAAATCGTGTCAACAGTGATCTGGACACCTTACACGCAACAACCAATATCCGACAAGCACATGGCGATACACAGAATTCTGAGCATTAAAAACCTGAAACACTACATGACATTAACAAGGAATTACTTCAACAGCATCTATCGAAACAACAGAGACATATATCGTATAACACGACCTACAACAACTCTCTACATCCCCACACCCTTCAACAACTCATACGGTTCTTTTGTGAGATCACATCAGATACCCACGCAACTCAACAACCTACAAAGAAAGTTAAAACACCTAGATAACTACAGAACATTAAAAAACGAACTATGGAAAATATACCAACAAAGTTAAGAAACCATTAACAGTAATATACACATCACAAATCACTAGCATCCAATGCCTACATCCCATACATAAACAGTAGCAACAACACAAATAGTGAAGGCTAAATCCCACTCTCTTCATAAAAGCTAACCCAAGCTTCGAAGTAGGTGGGATGCTTCACTCATCTACAAGAAATCTTTATAAGCAAATGCAGAAATTTGTATGTATAATCATTCTTTCTCAAACTTAAAAAATAAAAATAAAAACTAAAATAAAATAAAAATAAAATAAAAAAATAAAAAAAAACTATACAAAAAATTCTATATAATCTTCATTGTTATTATTAGAAGAATATGTGTTGTAAATACATAATATAAAGGCGAAAAAAGTATTATTAAAATTTTTAATTGAAATCCAATGTAGGAATTGCAGCAATTAGTGCTGAACTCTGTAAAATTATAAGATGCAATGTCACACAAGATGTTTATTGTATGTATAAATATTTTAGCAATCAATAAAAAAATTAATAATAATAATAATAATAATAATAATAATAATAATAATAATAATAATAATAATAATAATAATAATAATATTATTATTATTATTATTATTATTATTATTATTATTATTATTATTATTATTATTATTATTATTATTATTAATAATAATATTAATCAATACGTAATAATAAGACGTAATAAATACCGCCTTAGACAAAAACAAAATTGGCATGGTAGACTTTATTGATCTAACTAAAGCATTCGATACACTTACACATCAAACCTTGTTAGAAAAGCTGAGGCTGTTGGAATAGACGGGCCTCTTCACAGGTGGTTTACAAACTACCTTCAAAATAGAAAGCATATCACACGTATCGGGTCAAACCGAAGCAGAGAGCTACCAGTAGCCTGTGGAGTACCACAGGGAGCTGTACTCTCCCCAACTCTATTCAACATTTACACCAACGATATTAATCAGCTACCACTCCAGGTAAAATATTCTAATACACAGACGATTCAGCAATAATATACATCAATAATAACGCAAGCATAGCCCAAACCAATATGCAACATGACATAAATCTGATCATAGACTGGCTCACGAAAAACTCCATACACCTAAACTCAGAAAAGACAAAATTAATGATATTCAGAAATCCACTGACTCGACCAGTTGATTACAAATATATAACCATCCAACATCCATTTTCCATCATAAAAAAACAAACACACAGAACGGTAAAAGAACTACAATCGCCCAGGTTGAAACAATACGATACCTTGGAATTTACTTTGATGCAGATATGAACTGGAATAGCCACATAAACCATCTACACAACAAACTCCGAACAATAAGTGGCAAACTCTACAGATTAAAAGACATAGTTCCCATACGCCTAAAAACACTAATATACAAAGCACTATGCCAAAATATACTAAGATACGTTATAACAACGTATGCTTTCTGTGCATCCTACAAATTAAATAGATTAATGTGACTACAGTACAAAATGATAAAACTGATCTTTTGGGAAAAAAGAGAAAATAACGACTTTGTATACACTGCAATGTCAGAACACAAAATAGTGACAGCAAAACATATATGTCACTATGCAGCTTTGCTAAAACATTATTTCGATGTCAACTACAGGACAGTCAGAAATACATACCGTATAACAAGACCTCAGATTACTAATTATATCACATATAAATACAATAATCACTACGGAAAGGCCACACGAAACTTCTACATTCCAGACATGATAAACAAATTACCTTTTGAATACAGAAACCTTGCAAACTACAATAGCCTGAAAAGAGCTCTAAGACATACTATGAACAAGAAACGCGCACCCAAAATACTATACAAACTTAATGAAACACAATATATTTGTTCAGGCTTCCAGTTCGGCGACGCATCGATACATTCCCCAAGTGTGTGTGTGTGTGTGTGTGTGTGTGTGTGTGTGTGTGTGTGTGTGTGTGTGTGTGTGTGTGTGTGTGTGTGTGTGTGTGTGTGTGTGTGTGTGTGTGTGTGTGTGTGTGTGTGTGTGTGTGTGTGTGTGTGTGTGTGTGTGTGTGTGTGTGTGTGTGTGTGTGTGTGTGTGTGTGTGTGTGTGTGTAAATATAACCAACTGGTGTCATTCTCAGATAAGCTTACATATAAGCTTCGAGGATGAAAGCAGAGAAATTAGTTCTCATCCAAGATGCATCACATGTAAACCAAAGTATGTAATGTAAGTATCATATGTAATCAAATGTATGTGATAACTGTAACAAATGTATGCAATGCAACGTAATAATAATAATAATATTATTATTAATCAAACCTGTAACACATGCAAAATGCCTTGGTCTCTATATAGATTGCCACCTTAAATGGACAAAGCATATAGAATACCTACATACCAAACTCCGCATCATCGCAGCGAAACTTTTCCAAGTAAAAGAAATTATTCCATCAAAGAAAAAAAAAACAGTCTATGCAAACACATTAAACAGCCATCTAACAAAATTAGAAACATTACACAGGAAAATTGTGTCAACAGTGATTTGGACAACTTACAAGCAACAACCAATATCCGACCAGTACATGGCGACACACAGAATCCTGAGCATTAAAAACCTGAAACACTACATGACATTAACAAGGAATTACTTCAACATCACCTATCGAAACAACAGAGACACACACATCGTATAACACGACCTACAACAACCCTCTACATCCCCACACCCTTCAACAACTCATACGGTTCTTTTGTGAGATCACATCAGATACCCACGCAACTCAACAACCTACCAAGAAACTTAAAACACGTAGATAACTACAGGACATTAAAACACGAACTCTGGAAAATATACCAACAAAGTTAATATACCATTAACACTAATATACACATCACAAATCACCAGCATCCAATGCCAACATCCTATACATCAACAGCAACAACAACATAAATAGTGAAGGCTAATCCCACTCTCTTCATAAAAGCTAACCCACGCTACGAAGTAGGTGGGATTAATACGCCTCACTCATCTACACGTAATCCTTATAATCAAAGAATACAGATTATGTAACAAAACAGTCAATAAAGTATATAACAATAAAGAAGATACTGATCATTATGTGATAATATCATTAATATAATATTACTATGTAACATGAAAAAATAATGTAATAAATTATTCTTATTATTAAAAAATTGTGGAAATAATGAGTTTACATTATATGTCTGTGAGAATTAGGAAATATAACATTTTAATTGCATATGTGTAAATACTGTGGTACAATCACACTTTCTCAAACTTTGAGAGAAAAAAAGTAAACTACATATAATATTATATAACTTGTGTAACTCTGAACTATGTAATTGTAAATTATTACTGTGATTATTATTTAAAAAATATAACTATGTTATCATCATTTTTATAAAATCTCATTATATGTAGCACTTCGTGCTGAACCTTGTAAAATAATATACTGAATGTTACTCAAGATGATAATTGTATATATGTAAATATTTGAGAGATCAATAAAAAAAAAAAATAAAATAAAATAATAATAATAATAATAATAATAATATTATTATTATTATTATTATTATTATTATTATTATTATTATTATTATTATTATTATTATTATTATTATTATTATTATTATTATTAGAGAGCCTGTGTATTAAAGAGCCAGTGTAGCTCAGCGGATGTGGCGTTTGCACACCGCCGCAATTGGCCGCACGAAGGAAGACTTGGTTTCGAGTCTAGTCGGCGACTAGAGGAAATTTTTCTAAGCCTTTTTTCGACCGGTTCCCGAGTTAGTCGATCTCTGGCACGGGCAAGCAGGTTTTTCCTCCCGGAAACTCGGGTTTTTCGTCCTGTAAACTCAAGAAAATCGACCGTAGAACCCACATTATTTCAGACATTAAATATATTGTGTTAGGGTTAGGGACCATGAGATGGCGGCACATTTGAGCCGTATCTCTTCACTGCGTACCGCTTAATTAGTGATAGCCTTGGGCCATCTGTCTCTGATTGGGTACCAGTGGAGATTGAACTGCCCACTCGGTCTCCAAAAGTTAGATAGGGCTAAATGGCCTCGCCTACTCCCGTATACGGGAATAAAAAGGCGTTAGCTGATGATTTTATTATTATTATTATTATTATTATTATTATTATTAATTTACACCTCCATGTAGTTCCCGGATCATTGTGGGAGAAATAATCTACTTCGGCTGTCCATTCGATATTTCTCTGTTTACTGACTGTGTTCTCTGGCCAATTTGCCTATTTTCAGAAAGATAAAAAAATATATATAAAATGCAAAAATAGGATTTACTGTAGCAAAACCGCCATCTTATGGGACAGGCTAGCTAAACTCACCTTCAACTGAAAACGCTATTCTTTTCTTTCTTACTACCATGCTCTGAACCAAATCAATCGGATAAGTGCTCTCACTAGTACATGCGTCAACCATAATCACTTCTCCATTTTCCAATTTTTTCTAATGACATTCTTTCGAGTTATTTCTTACATGACGCTCAGTTAGCGTCATGTTGCAGGTTTTAATAACTCATTTATACCATTTCCTTATTCTTCAGACAGGTAATGAGCTTTCTACACAATAATCCAGATGCGACCAGATCTCTGTAGAGATCTGGTCGCATCTGGATGGTATCACGGATGTGACGTGAAAAAAGGTCTCATGGACTCCTACTATCACTTCCTTTTTACTAACTCGTCAGTGATCAGGGCCGGCTCTACCGACGATGCCAAACGTGCCTTTGCACGGGGCGACAAGTTATTTTGGGGAAGCAAAATTGGCATAAACTAATACGAAAAATAAGGGGAAGGGGCGACAAAATATGCTACTGCACGGGGGGGTGACAAAATTCCTAGGGGCGGTCCTATCAGTGATCACCTCATTATGACAGCAGTTTTCTGAGTGTCATTATACGAGTTTTGAAATGCGATTTCCACCCTGAAAAATAACAAACAAACAAAAAAACACTCGATGGTTAACTAGATGATTAACTTCGTTAATTTTTAAAGTGATATATTAAGTCATATTGAAAATATAACATTTTCACTATAAAGAATTTGAACATAATCAATAATACTACTTATCACTTAACGATTGTTCTTGTATGCAGTTCAAACGAGGTTTGAGTTGTGCATTAATAGCAAATATTATTTAAGTATTTTCCTAGTTTTTAAGATTTCTAACTGACGGAGACTAAAGACGAAAATAAAGTGTGGACATATATCGTTATTGTCACAAGTAAGTAACACTGTTATTTAAACTAGAATGTATTTAAAAAAAAAGAAAGTTAACTAGCAGGAAAAGGTCTTGTTGAAGTAGCACATTTGAAATCTCTTGGGACATTTCATTTTTAGAGATTTCTTGGAATAAGGGTCCTGTTTTCATTGCTGATGAAATCTAAAATGAACAATTCATGCAACATGAAAACTACTAAAAATTCATAATTAATAAAAAAAAATAATAAAGTTTTGATATTCATTACTTTTTTTGTATTTACATAAAACTCCTTGTTTTGAATATATTTCTTCCTAATTTACTTTCTACGTGTAAACCGAAGTCTTCGAATAAATAGAATTTAAAATTAAATAAAAATAAAATAAAAATAATCCTTTCTTAAAAAGCCAGTGTTGCAGATGTTATCTGTGAACTCGATGGCAGACGATCTTCTTGAACTGTGTCAGGAAATAAGTTTATGGCTTGATTGGTTTCCAGATAATTTTTATGGGTGCAGCGCCACTTGTGACTTTGTGTTTTCTTTTATATTCTTAAATCTCCGATACAAAGCAAATTCTGGTTTCTGGGTGATTATCTTTTCTGCTTCGTATGGATGAATCATCCATTTTTTATAGGTCGTCAATTTGAAGTTATACACCCACAACGTATTGCTTGACCAAATCGTAACGTGTTGCTTTCGTCAAGGCAATGTTAAAGACTTCCAAATTAGTATTATGTGGGGAAGGTAAGTACGATTATTTTATTTCATTGATACATTCATGCAATAAGCAACTTCTTTCATGGTTGAACGGATAATAAATACAGAGTTTTCTGGAAATAGAACCACACTCATCACCTATCTTTTTGAACATGCAAGATCGCCTCAGATCTTCAGTCTTCCCCCCCCCCCATTACACAATATTGGCTACTGTTAATCTTGGAAGGTTTAAACAGTTGACTGGTGCATACGATGGTCAATTACTGACACGGCAATGCACCCCTTTGAAACCTTACAAATCCGCATTTCAATTGAAATCATATCTGGAGCAAATACACTGCATCTTCTATATATAACTAGCTACGCCACCTTCACTCAAAAGGTTTCAATGTTACTCGCATCCTAGACTGGATTCAAACTCAGGTCATACCAAGCAAAGGGACGCATATCGCATCGTTCGCCCCTGTCAACTGGATTACACTATGGAGGAATTAATTAACTAAAACTGTTTGCGTTCTGATGTTTGTTTGCTAAGCACTTTAAAGATCTCTTACATCGATTTTTTTTTTTTCATTCTTTCAAAAAGACCTCGTAAATTATTACTGTCTTAATTCTGTTGTCATTGTTGCAAATTTTGCTAAACACTGGCCATACATGGAGTGGACAATAACTTCCATCCAGGATTGTACCAATATCATAACCGTCATTAATTTTCAAACACACCCAGTTTTAAAGCTACACAAACTTACACCCAATCTAAACTCATTAAAATCTATACCGTTTTCAAACCATATTCAGTCTAGTAATTTTCGATTCTATTTCAAACAGTTTACAATATCTGTTGTCTTCATGACTCATATTGGTTATTATAACTGGGCTATAACTGGTGATAACTGAGCTACTAACTTGGCTCAGGTTTGATTAGCTTAACAGTGATCAGATGAGAACTGATGCTTTCAAACCGATCTGGCCGCTGACAAAAAGACCAGGGGATGGAAAAGATTATGGAAATAGTATGCATCGTCAAATAGACTCAATGAGTGGAGGACATGTAATTATTATGGAGGAATTTCAACTATGGGAACATAATTAGAAGGAGAAGAGGAGGGAAATGAAATTTTTCCAGTTACTATGGGGTAATTATCTGAGACAGCATGTGATGGAATATACTAGGGATTCGAGAGTGATCGACCTAGTAATTGCATCTGAGATTTTTCTATAACAAATATGATCATGTTGCCACCAGTTGGTGAGAGTGATCATAAGGTTTTGACCTGGGAGGTGGCTAAAAGTGTGGAATTATCAGTTAAGACGGGATATATGTGGAATTAAAGGGGTTGGAAAATATGACATGCTTAAGAGACTGCTTGGATCGGTGCAGGGGTTGAATGTTGATAGTGTATGGAAAATGGTAAAGGAGTGTTTGATGGAGATAATGACAGACTGCATACCTAGAGCCAGGAGAGTAATTCAAGTGGGAGTTAAATGGATGAATATCGTTAAGCTGGAGATGCAAAAAAAAAGAAACAATTGTAGAGGGAATTTAATGAGAAAGGTGACCAGCAGGCACATGAAGAGTACAAGGCACAGGACAGTAGTGTAATGGTGTCAGGGCCGTTTCTACATTTTGCGGGGCCCTGTGCGAACTGAAAAAGCAGGGCCCCTGAAAGTTAGCAACATTTATGGAAATTTTAAATGGAATAATATCTTGTTAATTAATTAATTAAATCAAATATGAAAAATATTTATGCACATAAATAAACAAGTATGCTCTTTAGCACCAATTTAAGTAAAGGGAAAAATTAGTTAAAAAATAAATGTGTTTGTATGTATATGATATATTATTTTATTATGTAAGTACACATTATCATATAAATACGCCAGAACAACGATTTATTTAATAATATAAATAAGAATATAAAATTATGAAAAAAAATATCCATTTTTACTATAAAGAATGAAATATATGTATAACAACTTATAAGATTTAAAAGAAATCTTAATATATTAAATTTTATTTAACCTTTTACGCTTATCAATAAAATCATTTGTAACGCTATCAAAATTCGATTTTTTTGCAGTTTCATGCTCTATAGATATTATTGCCAGGGACGACAAATGTTCTTGAGACACAGAAGTTCGCAAATAGGTTTTTATTCATTTTAATTTGGAAAATGACCTTTCTGCTGATGCGACCGTAACTGGACTGGTCAATAATATTTTAAATATCGTAGTAATATTTAGATAAATATCCGACAAATTATTTGCAATTATGAATTTTAAAATATTAATGGGTGCATCTACTGGAACAATATTTCTAAATATAATTAATTCATCGTAAAATTCGGATTCATCAATATCCGTATTTAATTTTTGATACAGATGTTTGCAGCAAAATTTTAATTCATTTTCTGTCATTTTTCTTATTAATTTCATATCATACAGAAATCAAAATGATTTTTGGTGAATTTCATACAATTCAAATCTTTTTTTTTTGACAGATTATAGAGCAGTATCTAAAATTACAAAAAATAAATTTATCCTAAAATTATCTTTTTTATCACCTATGTGTGATTCATCAGGCGTTTCATAATCAAAAAATACTTTTCTTCGACGTACTCGACTTTCTTTACATTTAATTGCTATTTCTAATAGATTTGACAGTTCTTTAGCAATCTCAAAACAGCTTTCAAATCCTGATGTTCTCTGCTTCAAAGTACTACACTAACTCTTTAATATGCTTAGTTGCTACGTCTATGGGAATTTTTGCATTTTGCAATACTTTACTTACTAAATTAACTTTTGACAAAAGCTCATACCAAATTACAAAGCTTAGTATAAACTAAAATGAATTTATTTGTTCACATATTGAAACCACTTCTGCTTTGATAGTGTTATTTGATGCAGTTTTAAATAATTCTTTTAGTGCATTTAAAAATTCTGGAATTTGTAAACGTACAGCTCTAACTGATTCTATTCTACATTCCCATCTTGTATCACATAAAGGTTTTGGAGTTAATTGTTTAACAAATTTCTTTAACATGTCCCAACGTGAAGTTGAGGCAGCAAATAATGTATATATTTTTGTATAACATTAAAAAATTTTATTTCTATAATTAATGATTTTGCGACATCCCCTAAAATCAAATTTAAATTATGACAGGCGCAAGGAATATAAAATGCCTTTTCGTTTTCATTTAAAATATAAGCACAGACTCCTTTATATACTAATTTCATATTCTCTCCGTTATCATACCCTTGCCCTCTACAATCTGACAATTTAAGATTTAATTTATTCAAAAGTGCTTTTATATTTTCAATATATACCTTTTACCAGTAGTGTCATTAATTGTTAAAAGCGTCAAAAAGTGTTCACGAATTTCAATATCTGCTTCAAACATATGTAAAAATCTAAAAATTACTGAAATTTGCTACTGATGATTAAAATCAGGAGTACAATCGAGAATTATTGAATAGTACTTTGCCTGTCGTATCATATTTACAATATTTTGTTGAATTTTGGTTCCCATATCAACAATTAGGTAATTCATTTTGCACAATGGGTGATAGATACGAATTTTGTTTCTCACCTATAATTTTTTCCCCCGAACATCGCATTAAATGATCTTTTAAAAGTGTATCAAATTCTGCAATTAATTCTATGATTCCAAAACAATTACCATTATGGGCAATGTACAAAGTATCAAAATTACCTCTAAAAGCTAAATTATGGATAAATAAAGAATTGCTGCTACTATTCGTCTTAAAACATTTCTTAACCGTTCTGCTTCAAATTTTATGACATTTTGATTTGCCGGATCAATTATATTGTGATTTTTTAAATTACATTCCATGTGTGTCCATGAATACATGCATTTCATGCGCACTGGATTTCGTTCGTGCGACTTTAATCTTTCATTTACATGTCGCCAGTCAGAAAAGCCATTACTAGATAAAAAAAATCATCAGAAGAAAACAATTTGCAACAAAAACAAAAAATAGATTTGGAAGAGTTTGAATTTACGAGCCATCTTCTGTTTTTCTTGTCTCCGTTTGCGATTGTCCTAACATAGTGAGCTGTGGAAAAACCCTCATGTTGTCATCTTTTGGAAAATCATTTTCAGTCGGAGGAGACGGTGGACCACGTTGTACAATTTGTGTTAGTGTAGCGTTGTTCAAAATTTTGGGCCATGTTGCTGGATCATCAATAGTAAATAGTTCACCTTCCTCTGGTGTCTCAGTTTTAGGATCTTCAATACTCATTGTTTGACCAAACGCGTCATGTTCTCCGCTTCCTTTGAGTATTTCAGAACTCTCATTATTAATTAATGTTGAAGCCGCAGAACTGTTTGTAGTTATTTCAGAATTCCCGTTATCAACTGATATATCTGAGAGTTCAACTTCATAAATTTAAACAGTGAATTTCTTTGACGTTCCTCATTTCTTGTTTTCGCTTTCGTTTTTCATGCCCACTTGGGTATTTTCTTCCATAATAATCTCTCTCACGACTAGTCATATTCTAGAATTAAATACGATAGATTTAGTTATAAAATAAGTTAATAAATTAAAACAAAATTACTTACCTGATAAATAAAATATATCTAAAATAGATAATATTAGAAAATAAATAAATCGAATATAGATTGAAAACTGCTATTGAAGAAAAATTCTGATGTCGGATAACCTAAAACCAGTTTACAAAATATATTTTTAAGATGTTTTACAAGTAATGTCACATAAAACATTTGCCATGACAGTACGTGTATATGCTTACTTGTTCATAAAATCATAAATTAAAATAAAAAACTCCTTAAAATTATTAAAAGCACCTTTTTTAAAATGCACTTTTTCCTATTTAACACTATGTTGTACGATATTATTATATATTTTAGAGTAGTTTCAAATACTACCGCTCTAGCGCTACGATCTTATTTCGCTTACTATAACAACAATAGTTGGTTGTAAAATTATATACATATATTTTTCTATATAATAATATTTTTATATAATAATTACAATATTAATTTATATAATAATTTAAAAAAATTAATTGATTTTCTTTTTTCAATTTTTTTCGCCACCGCACAGTTCGCCCACCCATGAATAAGGCCTTGACTGGTGTGGTAAGAAAGGCAAAAGCAGAGTATGAAAGGAAGTTAGCGATGCAGGCTAAAGAGAATCCCAAACAGTTTTTTCGATATGCTGCAAGTAAAAGAAAAAATGTATACGGCAGAATGATTTTAAGGAATGCCGATAGTAGGGAGATAACTGAATCAGTCAAAATAGTAGAAATACCAGTTGGTGATATTGCAGGAACGAGAGAGCCAAAAGCTTATAGGAGAACTGAGGTAAATGAAATGGAAGTGCGTGGAATATTACAGAACCTTGATGTGAATTGGGATTAGATGGTATACCAGTTTTACGTGAAGCGGTGACAGAATTGTCAATGCCCTTGACCCTATTGTTTAATCTAAGTCTCAGCTCTGGGTTAGTCCCGAGGATATGGAAATAGGGGAAAATAATTCCATTGCATAAAGACTGATGTAGCAAATTACCAATCGATCAGCATATTAGGAGTTGTTGTCAAAGTATTGGAGAAGTTGGTCAAGAACAAAATATGGAGTGGGATACTGTATGGGATATGGAAATGGGATACTGTATGGAGGCTGCATAGTTTTGTGAAGGGTAGGTAACTTGCCTCATTTAACTCATGCCTCAGTAACTTGCTCACGCTTTATAATACAGTGGCAGCCGAGCTGGATAGAGATAATGGATTTAGAATGATACTGCTGGACTTTGTAAATGCCTTTGGCAGGCTACAACATGGAATTCTAATCAGTAAACTGCAGTACATGGGGATGGATTATAGGGTTGGTGAGATGGATAGGAGGGTGGTTGAGGGAGAGATATCAGAGAGTAGTTTATTGAGAAGTAATCCAAAAGAAGGCCTGTGACTAGTGGTGTGCCGCAGGGTTCTGTTCTTGGACCACTGCTATTTAATTTGTTCATTAACGATATAAGAAAGGATCTGAGAGGAACTGTTCAGTTATTTGCCAATGATGCAAAGTTGGGTATAGCAATGGTGCCAAATTTTGCAGGATGATTTGGATAGATTGGCAGACTGGGAAAAGGAGAATGGTTATCAGTTTAACGTGGCAAAGAAGGTTGGTGAAAAGATTATCAGCAGTATACCACATTGGTGGAACTGTACTCCAGGAATTCTACGAAGCCAGAGTGGATTCGAAGTATCAGTGGATAATAAGTTAAAGTTTAGGGAGCAGTGGCAATAATTGAGCTTTGCGTTGTGTATCGAAGGCCGATGCTTGCTCGTCTAGTCAAAGCTACCTTGGCTTGTTCGGTTGTAGGAGCTTCCAGGTCCTCGTAGCAGCACTGGGATTTCATGCGCGCGCATAGCCATTTCCGCTCCCTCCACGTCATCTCACCCTGTTGCTTAAACACGGGCCATACGCAGTGAAAGTAGCTCTAACCAGTAAGCTTCAGCCAGCCTTTATAAGTGCGCGTGTTGCTTGGGAATATTAAGTTACAACCAAATTTTTATGACGATGTTATTGACCCAGTTCATAAAGAGGAACCGTAGGGTAGAATTTGTATTCAAGTAGCTAAATTGAAAAAGATAGAATATCATTTGTAAAATAAACGTTGTATTTGTATGATTAAATGTACATAATCTATATACATTTAATCATACTAGTTTAAAGTGGTTTAAAGTTTAAAGTACTAGTTTTAAGTGGTCAGTAATTCATTATTCCGCTAATCAGACTTCAATCACCTCTTTCTCCCTGAATGATAACAAGAGCAAGCGTGAATTTCGAGACCAGCATTCGCCCCTGCTAGGGGGCACATAGCAAAAGTGGCTAAATCAGCTCATCAGATTACTTTGACGGCAGGTACAAGCAGGTTATTGTTCCTCTTTCTCGAGCCTTGATAAGACCCCATTTTGACTGGGAGCCAGGGCTTCTTGGTGATGAGGTGGAGAGGATCCAGAGGCGAGTGACCAAGATGGTAGCAGATCCATGGAGTGAACCTTAAGAGAACAGGTCGAAGATTTTTGGGTTAAAGATGCTAGTTAACAGGCGGAAAAGGGGTGATTGAGACATACAAATTACTGAACAGTTTTTACAAGATTAATTCAGAGGAAATTTTCAGAACAGATCTAGTAATGGGAGAACTAGGGGACCATCCATGAACTGAGTAAGAGTGTGGTTAGCAAGAATCTTCGATTCACGTTTTTTGTTGGAGAGTGTTCAATGAGTCGAATAGGTTGCCAGAGTCTGTTGTGGGTGCCATGACTGTGAATGAGTTCAAAGCAAAGTATGATAAATACTGCGCAAATGTTTGATAGTTCTTGATGTGTTAAGGGCCTCCCTTGAAGTCTAAGGATTCCTAGGGGTATCCCGTAATAATAATAATAATAATTAAATTTTTTTAAATTAAAATTTATGATTACATATTTAACTTACATGTGATACATACATACATTCATTACATTTTTAAAAAATGCAATGTTTTTTATTATTAAAATTATGATTTCATATTTACAACAGGTTTAATTCTGTTTTTTTTGTAACAATGAAATTCGTACAAATTTTTCTTTCTTTTTTTTTCATAATTCGCGCGCGCACGCGCACGCGCACGCACACACACACACACACACACACACACACACACACACACACACACACACACACACACACACACACACACACACACACACACACACACACACACACACACACACACACACACACACACACACACACACACACGCACGCGCGCGCGCGCACGCACACACACACACACACACACACACACACGCACGCACGCACGCACGCGCGCGAGATATCTTGGAATGTCTTGATGCATCGCTGAACTAGAAGCCTGAACTAATATATTGTGTTTCATTAAGTTTGTATGGTATTTTGGGTGCGTGTTTCTTGTTCATAGTATGTGCTTAGGGCTCTTTTCAGGCTATTGTAGATTGTAAGATTTCTGTTTTCAAAAGGTAATTTGTTTATCATGTCTGGGATGTAGAAGTTTCGCGTGGCCTTTCCGTAGTGATTATTGTATTTATATGTGATATAATTAGTAGTTTGAGGTCTTGTTATACGGTATGTATTTCTGACTATCCTGTAGTTGGCATTGAAATAATGTTTTAGCAAAGCTGCATAGTGACATAAATATTTTGCTGTCAGTATATTGTGTTCTGGCATTGCAGTGTATACAAAGTCGTTATTGTCTCTTTGTTCCCAAAAGATCAGTTTTATCATTTTGTACTGTAGCGACATTAGTTTGTAGGGTGCACAGAAAGCATCTGCTGTTATAGCCTATCTTAGTATATTTTGGCATAGTGCTTTGTATATTAGTGTTTTTAGGCGTGTGGGAACTATGTCTTTGAACCTGTAGAGTTTGCCACTTATTGTTCGGATGCGTAGATGGTTTATGTGGCTTAGGTGTATGCAGTTTTTCGTAAGCCAGTCTTTGATCAGATTTATGTCATGTTGCATGTTTGGTTGGGCTATGCTTGTGTTATTATTGATGGATATTATAGCTGCATCGTCTGCGTATTGGAAGATTTATTAATATCGTGCCTATAAATGTTGAATAGAGTTGGGGAGAGTACAGCTCTCTGTGTCACTCCACAGGTTACTGGTAGCTCTATTTCGGTTTGACCCGATACGTGTGATATGCTTTCTCTTTTGAAGGTAGTTTGTAAACCACTTGTGCAGAGGCATCTGTTCCAACATGTCTCGGCTTTTCTAATAAGGTTTGATGTGTGAGTGTATCGAATGCTTTAGTTAGATCAATAAAGGCTACTATGGCAATTTTGTTTTTGTTTAAGGCGGTATTAATTACGTCTGTAATGTCTTTCAATAGAGATGTTGTTCCCTTATTTTTCTGAAAACCATATTGTGTTTTGGGGATAATATTAAAGATCTCAGTGTATGCTGTGAGTTTCTTTAGTACGATCCGCTCCATAATTTGATTGATAATCGGTAATGTTGCTGTTGGTCTAATTGCTGATTAAATTTCTTTTTCCATGTTTGTATATGGGTGTGATTATGGCAGTCTTTAGCATACTTGGTATCTGTCCTGTTTTAAATATTTTATTATTTACTTTTAGTAGGATAGGGCCTAAGCTAGTTGCGTGTTGCTTAGGTTCCTTAGGTCTTATGCCATCAATTCTCGGGCCTTTGTTTGGTTTGATTCGGTGTATTACAGAGAGAAGTTCTACTTCTTTTATGGTTGGGAACCATAATGTCTGTTTTGATTGTGGTCCAAGCGGAGGATCACGTTTTGTGATTGGCGGAATATTTCTGTGCAGTTTTTGGATGGAGTCTGCAAAGTATTGGTTAAAGTCGTTTGCTAGTTGTTGGATAGATTTTGTGTCTTTCATGAAGCTGTGTTTTATGGTTTCAGAGGCTGTGGTATTACAGCACAATCTAGCATCTCATTGATCAGATTCCAGGTTTGTTTCGTGTTGTTTTGTGCAGAGATTAGTTTGTCTCTGTAGTAGTTTCTTTTTGCATTTCTTATTTGTGTTGTAAGGCGATTCCTTGTTAAAGGCGATTCAGTTTTTAAAGCTGCATTATTTGGACATCGCTTTAATTCTTTCCATAGTGCATCATTATTTCTAGGATTAAGTTTTGTGTTATCCAAGGATTTTGGGTTGTTCTTGAACGAATTCGGACTTTCTTTGCAGCTTTCTTATATATTTCCTCCAGTGTGAGTTTAATGTCGTTGTATAAGATATCTGCTGAATCTGATGCCAGGTGTTCCCAGTCGGTTTTTATTATTTCGTGGTTGACTATTTCTTCGTCTATTATTGTTTAGTGTTTGTTTTTTATATGTGGAGCATTGCTTGGATATTGTCTTAGTGTGCAGGTTTAGAGCCGTGGAGTAATGGTCTGCTACTTTGCACTTTATGACTGATGCAATGTAACTGTTTGGTGGTGCTCGGATGTTTATATGATCTAGGCAGGGAGCAGTGATAGCATTTCCGAATATTTCTTCTCTAGTACATAATGTTATTGTTGGTTAGCGTGTCTAGATATTGTATAGTGTTGTTTTGGTTTTCGTTTGCAATATTTATGTTTATGTCGCCGATTAGCATTAGGTATTCAGTTGAGCATATTTCTTGGCGTGAAAGCCATTGAGTTCGTTCAAGAAGTTTATCATGTTTAAGTTTGGTGGACTGTAAATAGCATTTATTATTATGGGGTACTGTCTATTGGTGGTATTAGTGATTTCGAGGCAAAGGGTTTCAGCATGCTCAAATTGATAGGCAGTTTCTTTTGCTATTAATTTATGTTCGAAAAATATTAATATTCCACCCCCTCTTTTTGTTTGGCGGCATGATCTATGTTGTTAGAAGCCTGGAATTTGGAAAGCAGTCGCTTCGTCATTAGTTATGGATATTTCTGTTAGGACCAATATATCAATAACACCGGTGTAATTCCCCAGATAAGCCTGTAAGAATAACCAATGTTTTCTGATGTTAATATGCAGGATGGAGAGTCCTCTCGCTTGTACTGTGTGTTGTTTCCATGCATCAAACGAGTCAAAAGTAGAATTGCTGATGTATTCTGGTGTAATTACATCTATCTGATGGTTCACATTCATTTTTGTTGTGTTGCGATCTCCTTTTTGAACTAATTTGGAGTCATTACTTATTAGCTCTTTATACTTAAGTAATTTGGAGTCTTTTGTTTCACTCTGGCAGCCTATCTATGTCTTCCGAGTTTTTTTATTTGTATCGACTTTGAAGTTTGTGACTTTCTCAAGAATATCTTGCCGTCTCTGATCCACGAAAACTGATAATTTTTTTCTGTTTTTGCTTTTCTTGCTTGGTACAACAGATTCTGGTTGAATGGTGTTAAATACGCAGGTAGAAAGATTGATGTATTGTCTTGCGATGCTTTTAAGTCATTGGCAACTGGTTTTTTCAGTCCGCTGGCTTTTATGAGATTGTTTCTTGTGGACTTGATTGTCAGATGAACTATGACTGGTGGGGGGTCGTTGCAAGCCTTGTTTTTTGTTCTTCCTGGTAATCCGATTTATGGTCTGAATATCATTATGCTGTAAGGGGATGTAAATTGCATGGCCTAACTTCAAAACTACGTCTCTGAGATTTTCTGTGGATGAAGTTTCTGGAAGACTGTTTATGACAAGATCTTTTTTATGTCGTTGTTGATTTTAAAGTTCGTATTGTAGTTTTAGGGAATTTACGTTCTTGACAGAGTTCGGATGTGTCTTTCATCAATTTTTGTTGCTGTCAGTTAGTACGTTAATGCTGATTTTAATGTCGTTTGCCGTTCGTAAGACTTCTTCGACTGTTAAATTATTATATTTAACAAACTCTTCCTATTCGCTAATTTTTTTGTTATTTGTTCGTTCTGTTTATCAAAGAGTTCTTGGACAAGATCTACTAAGCTGGCTTTTATATTCTCTAAACCTTTTTCTAATAATAAATTTACGGAATCCAAATTAAGACTCGCCTGTATTTTTTAGTCTGTTCAATTCATCGTCTGATTCTGCCTCCGGTGTAATCAGATGCGCCATGGGTGGCGACGTTTCTTTGTTCTCTCTGCGGTATAGGCACTTCCATTCCTCTCGTTTGGCTTGGGATTTGCGTTGCCATGTTGTATCTGAAAATCCGGAACATGTAAAGTGGAGATTCCTAAGGCATTTCCTGCAGGTTACGTATATATGATTTCCGTCGGACGATGTTCTTTTTTGGTATATGTATAATTCTATGTTATATATAGTTGTATGTTCTTTTTGGTTATATATATAATTATATGTTCTTTTTTGTTATATATATAGTTATATGTCCTTTTTTGTAATATATATATATATATATATATATACAGGGTGTTCGGGATAAATTTGACATATTTATAATTAATTATATTTTTCCGTAAGTTACATGTATTAACACACACTTCTCTTCATTTAAAAGTTTGGACCCTTCTTCATTCATATACAAGATGTCAGAAAGGATGGATAGCTGGAACCCACCTGAATCATGGAAGAGAATAACTTGTATCATGATGATTCGTGCCCGCCATCAAAATAAGGATATTACGACTGCTGCCCAATGCTCCCTGAATACAGTAAAAACAATCAGGCATGAACTAGAGACTTGCAATGGTGACTACGAGGATGTAGCAAGAAGAAAGATCCCTAGCAGACGATCTGATTGCGTTCGTACAGCAGAATTCCTCGCAAATCTGCAGGAACAGGTGTTGAAGAACCCTGGCATTGGAATTCGGGCTTTGTTCGTGGAGTTGCTAACTGTAGTCAAGCCCTGGATAACAAGGGTAGCCAATGGTAGGCCGTATGTATGGCAGCAGGATTCGGCCCCTTGCCACACCTCTGGGAAAAGTCAAAAATGGTTGTCTGAAAATTTCTACGACTTCACCAGTCCAAATGTTTGGCCTCCAAACTCCCCAGACCTTAACCCCATGGATTATTTTGTATGGGGCGCAGTTGAAAAAGACACCAATCGCACTTCCAGTAATACAAAAGCCCAGTTAATGGATAAAATTAAAACAGTTTTTGCTGCCCTTCCCAGGGAGACTGTAGCATCAGCTTGTTCGAGGTTCCGAAGCAGAATTGAAGCTGTGATCGATGCTAATGGTGGTTATTTTGAGTAAATCTTGTTGATAGTATTGTAATTAACTCTGCCTGTAATGTTTTTTTGTCAATTCATTAAATTTAATAGATACAAAGAAGATTTTCTTTTTCCTTACGAAACTGTCAAATTTATCCCGAACACCCTGTATATATATATATATATATATATATATATATATATATATATATATATATATATATATATATATATATATATTACTCTTTTATTGGCACATTACAGTTAAGATTTATATAATGTTAGGTCAATTTAAGTAAAGAAGGATATTTTTTGGTAAAGGACAAGCTGCAGAGCTCTTTCCTTAAAATTTCCCCCCATTTTCTCTACAAGAAAAAACATGAACTGCTCATATTCTGACCCCGCGTGCAATGGGATGTCGTAAGATATGTGTGGTGTGTGATGATGGGTCCTGTAATATCAGAAACAATGATTAAGCCTGTGATACCTTTAAAATATCAGAATGGAAATGGAAAATATCTCCACCCAGTGGATAAGCGTCTGTTGAATATCTTCCATCTCTAGTATTGCGTACAGAGAAAACTTGAGTAACTTGGAACGCTCGGCGAAACTTTTCATTTGAATTTTTTTTTTTTAATATCATTGTTGACTGAAATATAACTATCGATACAACTAGAAGCACGGAATCACTTCAAGATTATTAAAAGAGACATGAAATATCAAGTACAGCAACAAATGAGAAATATTTCAAAGCATTACAATCATAGCGAATAAGCAAAACTATTTTGGTTCATGTTTGTTAATTAGCGACTTAAAAAAAGTCACATTTTCGAAAGGACTTTACAGTGGTGGAACACTGGAATAATATTGGTACCAAGATCAGCACAAAAAACATTATTTTACAATAAGACTTGCGTACTGATCTTCCATCTCTAGCTCACTCAATCCTCATAATTTTTTATGCTTTCCAACCATTCAACGCATTCACTACTTCTTTTGCCAACATGTTCCAACGATTCACCATCAACCCATCTAGGTCTTGATTATCCTTTGGTGTTTTTATCCCTTCCCCCCCCCCCCCTTTAGATATTCTTGTTTTCCTAACTTTTCATCTCACCTTTTCTTTAAAAAAACCTTATGATCTTAGATTAGTTTCGCTTGTATATTCCAAAATATTAATAATATGAGGCTCTTTTACCATTGGTACGCGTCCCTAATTTGTGATTAGCTGATTCATATCTAATATCGTAGAAACATATATTACTGTAAAATGTAACTGTTCGACGTTTTTGCTGATTTCACTGCATACTGTATACGGACTTTCCAATATATTATCTTATTTGTGCTACAACTAATATGAAGACTGTGTACGACATCAAAACTTCCTGATTTGAAGTAAAATCAGGACTACGGTATATTCTTCAGTTACAACGGCTCATAGACTCACGTAATAGTTATGTATCGTAATGAATAAGGTTCCATTTACGCAATACGGATTTACAGTTTTGAACAGATGTTCCCTTGGCACTTAGTCGTATAGTTCTCGAAGGATGATATTTAAATGTAGATCCTTATCATTTTCATATGACTACTGGACTATTTATCGTTTGGTAAGAATATGAGTGGGTTAACCCTAAATCCGGCTTGTTTTTCTATTTCCTATTCAACTATTTTTCCTAGTCTTTTTTTTTTTTTTAAGTATGCTTTACTTAAATATTTCCTGAAAGATTCAGCAACGAAATGCCTCCATAATTTTAATTAAAGTTTTTTTTTTTATTAAAAATAATTTTTAACTATGACTTATTTCCTTTAGTCTTAACTGACGTTTGCAGATTGGCTTTTATTGCCATATTTATTCGCATTTCGGATCGAAAATATTAAATATGGCGGCTTAAATGTAGTTGCCTTACCATAATTTAAGTTTTTATTCATTTATTTTATTTTTTATTTTTCCAGGGTCAATTATCTTTATAGGAGGAGCTGCTAGTCAAGGAGCTTATGATTTCGGCACAGATATTCATGGCGAAAGGACAGGTGAGTAAACTGCCTTTTTTTTTTTTTTTTCGATCACATTGATGTGTAGTACTATTTTTATATAATTTCTCACGTCACACGTTAGAATTGTGAATCATAAAAATAAATAAAATCAGCTAACACCTTTTATTCCCTTATAGAACTTTGAACTTAATTGGTTGATGGACTGAGTCCTTGACTTTTTATCCCTTCATCTGGATTTTAGATTGTTTGTGATGAGATTATTGTGGGTAATTTACCCGCTCATTGTGAGCATTGAGGCTGTATCAGCTTTCTCTTGCGATGGAGGATTTCGGTTTTTTATGTTTGAAACGATCTGAGGGCTTGTAGTCCTCTGCCTGTCGAACTAGCTGACTTGGGTGATTATCCGTGATTGTGAAGAATTTCTCCGCAATGCTTGTCATGTAGGTCTTAATATCTGGAAGATTGGCTTCTTGATGTAACTGGATGTTTCTGATGAACCATGGGGCATTAAATGCCATTCTTAGGCCTTTATTCTGTATTATCTGAAGTCTGTTGATGTTGCTTTTGGTCGTGTGACCCCAGGTTGGAGACGAGTAAGTTAGTTGCGGTCTGATTACCGATTTGAAAAGGAGGATTTTGTTGCTTATGCTTAGGAAGCTGTTCCTATTCAAAAGCGGATATAGTTGTGCTATAGTCTGACTTGCCTTAGTGGCAACACTATCCATATATGACTTGAAGTTTAGACGTCTATCAAGATGAACTCCCAGATATTTGGTAGAATTGCGCCAAGGGATGATTTTACCAAACATTTGTATGCTTGTATTCGGTTCTGCTTTACGTCTGGTGAAAAGTACTGCAGAGCGTTTGTTTGGATTAATTGCGATACGCCACTTGGTGTACCAATCCTCCAATTCATTGACTGCTCTCAGCAGCTTGATTGTGGCCAGGTGTGGACGGAGGGATCTGGCTATAATGATTGTGTCGTCGGCATACAGAGCGGTGATAGCTGGAGACAGTTTGGGGAGATCTGCCATGTATATGGAGAAGAGTAGGGGAGATAGCAGAGAGACTTGAGGGACTCCGGCCGTGATTCTCCTTTCTGTGGATCTGATACCGTTGAGTTTTATTTTTAATTTTCTGTTATTTAGATATGATTTGATAAGTAGAACTAGTGGTAATGGAATACCAACTTCGTGTAGTTTAAAAATTAGTCCGTGATGCCACACTCTATCAAATGCCTGAGTGATGTCCAGGAAAATTGCGCCAGAGAGTTGGTGCCATTCATACCCTTGGGCTATATGTTCGATAACTCTGTAAATTTCTAGGGTTGTGGAGTGATATTTCCTAAAGCCGAATTGTTCATCTTGAATGACATGGTTGATATCTGTTGCCTCTTGAACCCGTGTGAGAATAGCACGTTCGGCTATCTTGCCTATTCAGGAAAGAAGGCTGATTGGTCTGTAATTTCCAGGAAACTGTATTTTTTTCAGGTTTGGGAATTAGGAAAACGTCGGCAATTTTTCATCGCTCTGGGAAATAATTTAGCCGGAGGATGGCATTAATGATGGCTACTAGATGCATAACCCCTTTGCAGGGAAGTAACTTGAGTACCTTCTTTGTTATTCCCTCTGGACCCGGAGCCTTTTTGTTATTTAGTTTTCTTAAGGTCTCATACATTTCTGTTGGTGACATGGATTTGTTATTGGATTGGATTGAGGCATTTTGAGTTATTTTACGCACTTGGCTGTGAATTTTACTTATGAAATTTATACCTGTATTGATATAATTGGGGCTGCATTGTTTTTCTAAACTGTCAGCAAATGCTTCAGCTTTTTCCTCGTCGTTGTAGACAACGTTAGATTCACCTTGGATTGGAGGAGATGTAAAACGCTTTGAACGGAGTGATTTTATTATTTTCCATATTGATTGATCATCTGTGTTTAATTGGTGAATTTTGTTAGTCCAGAGTTGGTTGCAGTGGTCCTTTAGGGCATATAGAACCTGTTTTGTTGCTCTATTGACTGCTTGTTTATCCTCTGGGTCCATTGTTCTCTGATATTGTCTTCTTAATCTCTTTTTCTCTTGGATAAGACGTTTTATTTTCTCTGGGAGTTTATTTGATGGTGTACATTTGGTTATATTTGTTACCTGTGTTATAGCTGTCAGCAGTTGTTTTTCAAGAGTCTTCACTGCTTTTTCTACATCCTCAGCAGATGTTATATGCAGTATTGGACCAAGGTTTTCCTGGAAGGCTGAGGGAAATTGTTTCCAATTTATAAATGTGGTGGTGTTTTCCGTTAAATCTTGTATGGTGCCTAGTTGTAATATGATGGGGTTATGATCAGAACTTAAGTCGTTGATTGCTTGTATCTGATAGCTGTGCGCTATGTTTTTTAATATAGCTATATCTAGTAAATCAGGACGTCCAGTTGCTCCGTAATGTGTGGTTTTAGTGGGTCCTATTACTGATATATTTCTTGAAGTGGTGTAAGAGTTGAGTAGTCTTCCGTTAATATTTGAGTTTCTGCTGTTCCAGACTGAATGTTTGGCATTAAAATCTCCGGCTATAATCACTGCTCTGCCTGCATTTAGTATCACATCTAAGTCAGATTCAAGGATTTTTTTATTTGGGGGGGGGGTTGTAGGCTGCATATATCGTAATGCTGATTGTGTTTTCCATATGTATTTCTATTCCTGTAGTTTCATGTGTTCTGTTTGGGGTTCGGCTATTGAATTATGTTTTATGTTTCTTTTCACAAAGATGGCAGTGCCTCCACCTCTAACAATGCATCTGTCTGTACGGTAAGTGCTATAACCGTTGATTCTGATTTTGTCACTTGGACGAAGACGTGTTTCATTTATGAGGATGATGTCTGTTGGGTTTCTGCTGCAAACTCCTGTAGCTCCTGTAATTTGATAGATAAACCATTTGCGTTCCATGAAACAATTTGTAACGATTTCGGTTTTCTTTTAGACTTATCCATTAAGAATTTCCATAAAGAGTGATTGTGTATACCTTAAGATGATATCCTTGGCTTCTTGAGTTGGATTGGTTTGTTGGAGTTCACCAAGCATTTCACCTAAGTGGCTTGTTATGTTCAGTAGGATAGGTTTGTTGGTTTGCTGTGACTGCTTTGGTTTTGGGTCTTTTTGGAAGGTTGATCTTGTAACTTCAGCATACGATCTTCCATCCGTTGTGGAGACTATGGTTTGATAGGAGGACGCGTGTTCTTGAAGAGGTTTACTAGTTTTGAGTTGTATCTTTTGGTTTTGGGGAAATGCTATACAGCCCCTATAGTTTGCAGGGTGTTGTCCTCCGCAGTTTGCACACTTTTCTGGAAGTGTGCGAGGTTTATGGCATTCATTTGATGCATGTTTGCCACCACATTTCACGCAACGAAATTCAGCCTTGCAGCATCGTTGTGCGTGCCCAATCTTCTGGCATCTATATCACTGGGTTATCGTTAATTTATGTTTCAATGCCTCAACTTTTATGAATAGATCACAGACGGTTTGGAGATTGTATATATATGTTTTTGGTCTTTGCTTATTTCCACCACAATTAGGGGATAGGCTGTTTTATCAGCTCTCCGCATTCGGCTGACTTTAATTGGGCTAAATCCCTTAAGTTGGAGGTCTGCAGTGAGGTTTTCTATTTGTAATGTTTCAGTTACTCCCCTTAATACTACTTTTAAAATTTTCTCACTGTTGAGTGCAAAAGTGTGGTATGGCAAATTGCTGTTGTCTAGAAGTTTGGTTATTTTTCTGTAGTCTGATGATGTTTTAGGTTGTATGCGAATTCCTTCTTCTGTGTTTGTGTCTTTAATGAAGGTGATATCTGAAGATTTCAGTGTGGATGCAACGGACGTCCAGTGCTCCTTGGCCCTTAGGACGACTGGGTAACCAGATAATGTAATTAAAGAAAGGTATACCCTTTCTTTAATTACATTATCTGGTTCTATCTACGCTGTTTTGGGTGTATCTGCAGTAGAGGAGATTTTCCTTTTCTTTTTGACCGTTTGGAATTCTCTGTTGGTTTCCAAAAACTGCGGAGTATTATCCAGAGATGCAGCATCCTCTATATCCGTGGAGTGACTTAATTCTGGTTCAGTCAACATATTTCCATCATTAAAATCATCCATGCTATCTTCTGTGACTGCTGGAGGGGGGAATGTATCTAACAGCTTTACTTTCCCTGGCCAGTTGTCGCTCAATAGTTTTCCTAATATTAGGAATTCTCTGTAAACTTCTTCGAATATGCTTTCATTGAGAGGTTTTGACATGTTTGATAGAAGGCAACAACTCTATTAGAATAAAGTTTGAGAAATGGGTCCTAGAGTCCAATGTAAATATCCCGTAGATCAAATCGATCTATCAGCAATAGGTAGCAAATATTTCACAAAATGAAGAACGCTTACCTCTATATATAAATATCCCGTAGATCAAATCGATTTACCAGCATCGGTAGCAAATATTTCACCTTAAATGGCGAGTTCTGAACTACAGATTTTTTAACGCTGATACGCAAGCCGCCATTTTTCATGAGAAGACCCGAATCTAATCATCAGTATTATATCTCAAAAACTTTTATCTTAACAAATATCACGAGCGAAAGCTGATCAATGAACCTTAAACTGCTGCCTCATACGCGTGCTCACTGACCGAATTTCCTTATAGAGAGTAGGCAAGGCCTTTATATCCTATCTAGCGTTCGGAGACTGAGTGGGCAGTTCAATCTCCATCAGTAGCCAATCAGAGATAGCTGGCCCATGTTTATCACTAATTATAGCAGCCACCGATGAAGAGGCTGCCAAACAAGTGCTGCCATCTCTTGGTACATAACCCTAATAAGATATGTTACTGTCTGAAATAATGTGGGTACTACGATAGACAAATGATTTTTTCTCCAATTTGATCCAAATATTTGTTTAGAGTCTGAGGATGGGACCTATTATTTTCTTCTATACATGTGATATAGGAAGAAAATCATAACATTTAACAAAGTAGAATAATAAGAAGAGTTTGAGTATCTCTAGTTTATGAAAACACAACGTGCAATAGGTTAGGAGATTCTATATTTTCAACAAATTCTGTATACATAGAGTAAAAATTCCTGTTATATTTTTATTAGTTTTTTTTTTTTGACAGGTTAACGGTATCTAGATAATCCTGTACGATATCAATTAGTACGTCAAGTTGCATCTGACAGTCTGAATGGTAAAAGAAAACAATGATCCAAGTTTACAACTGGTCAGTAGAGAGAAATAATCATCGAATCAATATTCTTCAAAGTTCAAAGATCTTTTGAACATTGTAAGACTGTCCAGAATTTTGACCCAAAAACGTGTGTACATTGTTTGGGAATTTCTCAGTCAGTGAGCACACGATGAGAAGCCATCAAGAACGGCGTGTTCTTGTTAGAAAACACCCGAATCAGTCCTAGTGTCACTAGAGCAAATATAAAGAGTGACTCTTGCGAGATCTGAGGTGTCTGTAATTAAGGCTGAAGCAACTAAGGTTGCGAGGACAGTGTGCACATATTATATCAGTTAACTGTGTACATATTCTTCTGGGTGGTTTCCCTGTTCTGCAAGATGAAAACTGAAGTTTTTTAGATAAAAAGAAAGAAACAAAGGAAACCATCTCCAAAGAAAGCCACTCAACTCACCTTCACTTAAAAAGCCGTTGGGGACTACAACTTTCTGCGTGCATGTTGAGCGACATTCCACATTGAGCTGCACATTATAACCCGATGATCAGTTTAAAAAATAAATAAGTAAACACTTTACAGAACCGCGTGTGCATTAAAAAGAGGCTGACACCACGAATTTGTCTTCTACTAATATTAATATAAATAAATAAAATTCAATAAATGAATGAACTTGATTTAATCATTTTCTTAAAAAAAAAAAGAAACAATCAATTTCCTGTAATTATTAAACCGTCATATTTCTGATTTATTTATTAATAATTCAAATCAGGTGTTCCTGTAGAAGTAGCATTACTACCATACCACTAGGCCACAAAAGAAAGAACGTTACAAGTTTGATTCTAGTTCTCGACTAGAGGAACTTTTTCTGAGCTTTTCTCCAGCCAGTTCCAAAGTTAGTTGTTATTTGGAATGGAAAAGTAGGATTTTTCTCCTGGAAACTCAGGCATTTCAAAATTCGACCGCAGAATTTACACTATTACAGACAACAATATGATTTGTGAAGGGTTTAGAGCCATGAGATGGTGGCAATTGTCGTACTCTCTCTCTCTCTCTCTCCCCATAAACCCATGGCTCAATGACAGC
This sequence comes from Typopeltis vanoorti, assembly GCF_054136105.1. Classification (NCBI taxonomy): domain Eukaryota; kingdom Metazoa; phylum Arthropoda; class Arachnida; order Uropygi; family Thelyphonidae; genus Typopeltis; species Typopeltis vanoorti. The sequence continues at coordinate 27,423,490 of NC_143560.1, forward strand.
TTGAGCTCACTATCATTGAAGACTGAAAGATAGAGAATTACTGCCCATCTTTCATCAAAAAGCAATTTTAGTGCCTAAAAGAGTTCGGTCTTCTACTTTTAGGGCAGAAAAGACGTTAGAAGATTTATTCGTTAACTAAATCACCAATCACCAATTATTTGATTAGTAATTGAATTAAAACAAATATCAATTATTTTTGTAACTGAATTTGACTTTTACGAGTTTGTGTGAACCAGCAAGAGATTTTTTTTTTAGTGATCGCCTGCATTTTTCTCCCTTAAACATATAAGTAATATGTATATCAAATTTAATAATATTTAATTAAATAATCAATTAATAAAAAAATCGCTTTAATTATAATTTCAAATGTATAAAATTTAACTTTTTAAATAATACATTACAAGAGTAAAGTAAGGAGAAAACCAATCTGATCAATAGAAATTTCTGAACGTTGTGTTCATACAAATTATATCGAACTGAATAAACCTCAAAGTGTTGATTCAGTTCATAAGAGCTTGCATATGAATGTAGACACTTCGGCTAACTGATTTGTTTTGACAAGTGAGTAGGCCAGGTGCTTTATTTAGTACGTGGGCTTATTTGCCAAATCGTTAGCCTGTTAATTCTAATAAAATGATTAGCAACTTAGCAATTATTAGCTAAGCATATGATCAGTTTCTTCTTTTTCAAGTTAACTCGCGACTAAATCGGTGAACGTAGTTTATTATGGCATTAATTAAAAACTATTACATATAAATAAAGAAGGGTGATTATACTTATTTTAACTAACTCGATTTTATTATAAAATATGCATACTCGACAACAAGCTTCAGCACAGGTATCTTAACAAATTAATAGTACAAAGGATGTTTTCTTCTTTATTGAAATGCCTGCGTAGCCTCGTGGAAACTTTATCGATGTTAGATCTATATCAAAAAGTCTCTAAGTTGATTTAATTACCGACTACAGCAGGGGTCTTCAACCTTTCAGACAGTGCGGGCCGCATTAAAAATTTCAATGAAGCCCGCGGGCCACTAAGCTATACTGCGGTATTTAGAATTGTAAGATGCCTTCCACAAGGAACGCTGTGCATTTGATACTTTACATAAAATCCAATAAAAATAAACAAACTCAGCTTTAAGAGCTTAGGTAGGAGTCGGGTTGATGATGAGTAAATACAATCAACACTTGAAAAAAGACAATTTAATGAAGAAAACATTCATTTTTTTACAATGTCAATGGACAACTTGGCAATGGTTTTCCGTGTCCAGCTTGTCGATGTTGGCATCGATGTTGGAAGTCGCTATGCGCAGAGTATTCTCCAGATGTTGGTCCGTAATCTGAGTTCTTGTCTTGGACTTCGCATGCTTTGTTCTGGAGAAGAACTGCTCACTTAAGTATGTGCTTCCTAACAAAGCTCACATCTTCAAAGCATGTAGTGTCTTTAAAATGTAAATGTAAATGTAAAATGTAAAATTTCTCCATAAAATAAAACTTTTTTTATGGGGAAAATTGCATTTCTACTACTGCGGAGGTGGAGGGGGGGGGGGAGATGGTGAAGTAAACAAACGGGAATAGCGTTTTCTTAGTTACTTTGAAAGAATTGTTTGGAGTTCAGAAAGTTGATGATGATACCAGTGACTGATGTTATATTAATGCTTGTTTTAATGTTACAGGTGAATTAACTCCGGCAGAGATCGCTGGCGTCAGTTTTGGTGTCGTTGCCTTCGTTGTTGCTTTGGCTGTCACTATTTTTATGTGTTATTACGTCAAGCAGAAATCGGTGAAGACAATAAAACTACCACCATGAAGAACTATTTCTCTTTATCTATTATTTTGTAGTCTGTACCAAAAGAATGTACCAAATGTCGATTTCTTCTGGACTGATTGTATTTTTGTTATAAATGTGTTCAATTTGAATAAAAAGCTTTTAAAATATCTTAGATGATGCCCTCTGCTTGGAAAATTTTACGTCTGAATCCATTCGAAACAATAATTATCTATATATTTATATTAATACTTTAATATTTATTAATATTAATTCGTTACTATTTCTGTTATGATTTTTTTAAGCTGCTTATTTAATAACCTTACATATCATGTTAAAACATCTACAATGACGTGTTAATGAGCTACGACTGCTCATAATCCAAGCTATTTTCCAAGAAATGCGTGATAGAATTGAATTGTTCATGACATAACCACATAGCTAGGGATGGAGGGGGGGGCGCGGTCCGCCCCGGGCGACACTTGGAACCTTTTTGAACTTTTGCAGTTAATTCTAAAATACAGTCGCGAGAACTCATTTCCAAATATTGTAATACTACTGCGTATTTTCGTGACAATTGCTGTAAGTGTCGCTAGTTGTGAGAGGAGTTTTTTTAAATAAAATAGATTAAGAATTACCTTAATTACTATGAAATAGACTTCGCCAATGTCATCGATGATTCTGCTAACAGAAAATCAAGAAAAATAACATTTTAGAATGTTGAAAGTAAAGTTTTACTTCAAAAATAAACATAATGTTTTGATTTATTTCCGTATACGTCGTTTTGACTTTTTGTAGTATTTTTTGTGTGTATTGAGAGGGGCGACAAACTCAGGGATCGCCCCGGGCGGCAAAAGCTCTAGCTACACCACTGCATAACCACAAACTTCAAAAGAATTTACATCAGCAGTACATTAAGTACGCAGTAGCATTTTAAGTAGCAATTTTCATTCTGTAAAACCTAAGGACACATTAATCACCGCTAGAGGGAGTTAAAGTGGTTATACTCCATTATTGTTTAATTCGCAAACTGAACAATATTACTCAACAACGCTCTTCTGCTGCAAGTGACATACTTGGAACTATAATCACAGGAAACAAATCTTGATGACTCATTTTCTGGTGTTCCAGTGCAGAAGAGGATATTGGTTTTTTTTTCTCTTTTAATAATAACGCATCGTTCTGATAGGACAAAGTGTGTTCTCTGACAATTCTCTCAAGGTTAAATGAAATGTCAAGGGATTTCTTTTATCTCGTGAAGCGTAATGGAAAAATTAAATAAGAATCCTGGACGAGATGTTAGCCATGGTTAGACGAATGATGTATAGATGGCAGCACAATCATTGAAATGTGACCCAGATATGGAGATATAACAAACACTTTGTCAGAGTGCTAACAGTAGCTGTAGCTTCCTTGTAGCCCTACACAGTCACGCGCACAATTTATTATTAGAACCCTTCCGAGACTTGTTGGCGGAATGTTTATTATCCCACGACGACACAACAAATCACTTCGAATTTCCATTCCATGATGTCGCTTTCTGCATTCGAACCATGTTAGCAACGAACGTGCAGAGTCCGTTAGTGGGCTGGGATCAATATTTTCTTTGGCATTCGTTATTTATTTTCTATACAACACACACACACACGCACACGAACGGAGAGAAATAGCGTCCATGCCCTCGGGTGAACTCGTGAGATGTGTTTGGTTTTATTTTCCATGAATTTCAAATGATTTCTCACCAATCCCAAACTTGCAGAAGAGTAAAGACAGCAGGTTGGTTACACAGAGAACATACGAGGATGAAGAAGAATAAGAAAGGACAGGTTACACTTAATTTGCATTTTCCAATAAGAAAGAGACAGCAGAAGTACGGCGAAGAGGAGTTATAGTATTCAATCGACACGTTTTCTTCGCCTACACGTGCTGGTCATTTCTTTTGCGACTACAGAAAGGAACGGTCATGGATAGGGTCCCCTTTTGGGCGCACAAAGTCAACCGAAAGACTAAGAAAACGATTGAAAACATGACAAGTTCAAAATGAAATCTATCGGTTCTGTCACTGCAGTCGCACACGTAGTGTCAGACGATCTATTCGTGTAGAGAGAAGTGGTAAGATCGGCTTGATTTCATTTATCTAAAATCACTTGATTTTAAATGCCGAAACCACTTCCAGATGAGAAGGAAGAAAATACACGATTTAAAGTAGTACGGGGGGAAAATGCACATATTTCGATACAACTATATTATTGAATCTTAACAGGAAAGTATTATTATGACAAGAAATTATATTCTTGTTTAATTCTTCACCCAAGTGTAAGCAACGTTTGCGTGTGAAGTATCTTCACCAACCCAATGAAAAAATCGTAGGTAGTGCTTATCATCATGGTATGATTTGCATGATCCGTTTGCCTAAGGTATTGCTTCCAATTAAAACCAAAGCAGTAAAGTCTAATAAGCAGTATAGGCTAATAGTCAGTACAGACGAAGCCCTTTGGTTGGAAAAAATTGGGGGGTTGGGGAAAGCAATGGTGAACTATCCTGTAAAATTCTCACCAGGAATACTTTGTGGGCAATGCCTACAAAGTCGCCTACGGTCGGAAACGATTGAAAAGGAAAATTAGATCAGAGCAGATAATTGCGCGTGTTCTATGGCTAGTTAATGATAGATAAAAATGCTTCTTTCTGCGTGTATAAGATTGTTAGTTAAAAAAAAACAAACACCGAATTCATATATCCAGAAAAGGTCATTTTTTACAAAAACAAATGGACTAGACTTGTCTGCTAAGGCTTCCTAATTCTGATTTAAAGTATTAACCTCAGACTATTAGAATGAATATTTCTCTGTAATATGACAAATTAATCTTCCGAATAATAAAACAAAAAATGAACTGTGATAAATATTACCAACTAAGAACGACTCTTTATTGAAATAAATAAATTATTTAAGCATCTGTAGTTCAGGTCGTATCGACGATAGCCATTGCTTGGAAAGACCAAGGATCCAGCGTTTAGGATGCGAAGAACCCTTTATCAGACTTTTCCATTAAAAGTGAGGTAGCCGTTTCCATAACGACGGTATAGGGTTTTTCATCTCGAGAAACAGACCAATGGACCTGAAGAAAACGCAATTTAGTGGACACAGCAGACAATCCAAATGAGATTAACGGTACTATCATTGAAAAAAAAAAATCAACTTCCTCGGTCGTAACAGATCATCGACCCTAATAAAATAAAAAAAAGGAAAGCAGGATAGATTGTTTTATGTAAACAGATGAGTAAAGCATGCAGATCAACTCCAATAAACCAAAGAGCTCATAAACATGATATATAAGAATCTCTGTATCGTCACATAAATTCCGTATTTATTATGGTTATATATAAGGTATTCTCGTACATCTGTGAATCAAGTTTTACAAAGATGGTTATACGCTATGAACCAGCAAATAAAAACATTGGATTAAACCGACAAAAAAAAAAAAGAATGTTTTGTGTCGATATCCTTCTGTTATGATATCGTATTCAAAATATATAAGAGAAATTTTTACACAAATAATCAGTTTTGAAAATATCGAGAAATGTGCTGGGAATTCATCTTTATAGACATTCAGGGTGCGTATGAAATTTATAAGAAAATTGCTCAAGTTCCATCTCAGCAGAAATCGACTACATTTGCAGGTTTTGTTTATTTATTTTATTTTTTTTTATCGCCTAATGGATTCTCTTTTACGTGACTAGCACAAAAATTATTCCAACGGAAACATCACGCAGCTTGTTGAGAAAAATAATATTACACTTTGAAATTATCCTCTCCCTCTTTCCACGCACACACACACAGACTTCGATTTGTCTGGGGGTGGGGGTGTCACAGCTAACGCATTCCAGTAGTTTCACATTTTCATTCTTACATCCCCAACTGGCTACAAAGGCAGACTGATTTTCATAGAAATAGCTGCGAACCTCTAAGTGAATGTTAACGATGTACTTCACCTCCTATTTGTGAATTTGTCCTCGATTTTAACAATCAAACTAAAAAAAAAGAGAGGAAAATAGAGTGGAACATTCGCAACGGTTGGAATCTGTAAACTTCTCCCATTGTGGCTGAGTGATTTGTGGCTTTTTTGTTAGCGAAGGTATGCTGCTCCAGACGGCGTTATCTATAAACCGTTGGGTTCTGTTGCTTGACAACTATCACAAAAGCACCACGTGACAAGCGCACACACACACACACACACATCGCCCTGTCACATTCACAGACCTTAAAAAATCGCATTCAAATAGCTTTCCTTTACCATGTTCATGAAAGTGGTGATGTGTTTGAATATCTTGGTACTTGCGACAGGTACGTTCTTTGTTTTCACACTATTTATTCTCTCTCTCTCCCTCTCTCTCTGTGTGTGTGTGTGTGGTCACTATCTAGTTAACACATTTTTCGAAGTCATTTGGGATATGGTAAGAATTATCGAACCCATCTTATGTTAAGATAAGATAGGTTTGATTCTTTTCTTTCCTAGTACATTCTTTGATAAAAGGGTGGGCGTAGTGACTTACTGAGATCAATATGCCCTGTCAACTGGTTCCTCCCTTCACGTGTGCATGTTTTCAAAAGTTTCCTTGGATTCGAGGAAATAAAATCAATCGATCGATCATTGACGTTCAACAGTATCACTTGTATTTAACACAATATATTTCATTTTGTAATTAAAAGTATACTAACATTACTTCGAAAAACAAAACATGCCATGATCAGGTATGGTTTGTTTCAACCATACCTAATTGACATGAATCAACTTTTTTTTTTTTTTTTTTGAGTGCTAAGTATCAAACTATTTCAGTCTGTTGAAATATTATACTCTTTCTAAATCTTTTAAATGCCCCTTTTCCGTATTATCCTTTTTTTTTAAATATCAAAAACTAATTATAAAGAAACGAAGAATTATTATTAGTAATAAGAGCCTCATTTATTTATACTTTCTTTGAGAATCCTTTGTTATTCACCTCTTCTCCTTCTGTCAAAGATCTCGAATTTATTCATCCATGCTTAACACGCATAACCATTATTCTTCTATGTTAAATCTCCCAAACCTTTATTGCACACACACTCTGATTGCAATTTATCATTAACAGATCGCGATGGAAGACCGAATAATTCGTCAGAGATAGCTCAGAATCCTAGAAACACTTCTGGTTATCTAAAACTTCAAAGACCAATCCAAAGCACAAGATAATCATTAAGCGGGGGATTCGTAAAGTGTAAATGACAGCGAGATCTATCATGAGATTACAGTTTAAAAGCAGGGCCCTATTTCTGATGAAGATTTTTTTTAAAAAAGCTATTAGATTACAGTACTTTAGATTGACTACTTGCTATCCAAATATATCAACAATTTACGTTTAAAATTGATATTTAAGTTACAACTTCTTTAAACCAACGTAACCTACTATCTTTAAAGAAAGTGTAAAAGAAAATCAAATTGTAGACTTATGGCTTCATTCTTTGTTGTCTGAAGTGCTTCTGGTTTACCTATAAACATGCCCATGTTTGCTTAAGCATCTACATAAATACCAGCAGAGACTACAATCATTCCTCGCAGTAAAGTGTATGTTATTCATAATGTTATTTATGTATGCGATAATTATCATTTCTTTTACGATCCTGAATTTACTGAAATTTCTGCCTAACAATATTTTTATAGTAATAGAAATCTATCTATTTCTATGTTCAGAATAATTGTTCATTATTCTGAACATAGAAATGTTCAGAATTTGCTTAAATTTTTTTTTTTAAAGTTCAGAATAATTGTTAATTATTCTGAACATAGAAATGTTCAGAATTTGCTTTAAAAAATCTTTTTTTTTTTAAGCAAAAGAACTTTTAAAACTGAAACCCCAAACAGATGAATTCGAAAGATTTCCAATCTCCAATTCTATTGGATAATTCTTCCCATTTAAAATAAATTGATTACTAATAATTCAGTCAGTGAAGTTATCCTATTAAACTGATCTCTTTATACGTTTAATAATAGTTTTCAAACCATTTCTAAGAAGTTTTCCATTCATAAATACTAAACAACAGTCACTTATACTTATTTGCGTACGTTACCCTCGTAAGGAAGCCGATCTTATTCCTTATGCATAAAGAACGAATGTAATCATATTTACAGACTGCAGATTGGAATAATATACATCGTAAATTTATCTTCGGCATGTCTGCAGATCCCTAGACACGTGCACCGTCTGTGGGATATGTATGAGATATCCTGAAAATCATAAAATAAAATCAAAAGTAACATCTCCTTATAGTCAGTTTTTGTCAAGATGAGTTAAAACTTTTTATTGGCGTCTATACAGATAAATAAATACCACGTGTTTCATATACACTGCCATTAAGTTTTAGTCCTTGTAGACCAGCAATGGAAATCCACCGTTTTGGTCACAGCTGTGCGTTTCAGATAACTTGCTTTATTAATAGCACGAATTTATTGAAACTGTAAGATAAACAGTCAGACCTTTCTCAGTAAACTTTGTAACGCCAGTGTCGCTGAATTCCATCCCCTAGAGGGGGGGGGGGGGTGGAGAAGTTGGAACACTAACCAACCGTTATGTGTAAAGGCGGTAATGTCGTCTATAACATTAATGTGACAGCAATATTTTGGGTCGTATTTATTCCCTGCTGACCGCTGGTAACTGAGAATTGCCTGGAAACACGTAAAGGAGCGATGCCTTGTTTATATTTCTCGTTTGGAAGCCAGAGAAGAAGCTTAAACAGATCTCTAGCGTAAATCCTTATTTCATGTCACACATGCTTAAGTCTATTGAGAACTTAATAAATATACAGCCTTCGTTTGATCTTCAGTTGTAACTCATTCGACGTCCTGGTTTCGTCGAGTCAAAGTTCGCTGAGAATGTTTCTGCTGTTGAAACCATAACAACCATTTTCATCTACAGTTTCCTGCTCCACATCGCTTGTGTTTGCTACCGGACTTAACAAATGATGTGTCTGCAAGCCTGCAATATTAATTAGTAGGCGTCCCTCCACACCTTCGCCTTGTTGCAGAGATGTTCAATTAATGATGGCCGTATACACAGCCGTGTGAACTTCAAGCATCTCCTAAAGTTCTTTTAATTTATTTCGGACTTTGCTTTGGAAACTAAAACGAAAAGTAAATTTGCAAAGTAGCGGAAATTAGTTTGGACAAAAGGATCTTTAAAAAGTGATGGCTTTACTTTCTTGAAACAACGTATCCACTTCTCTCTCTCTCTCTCTCTCTCTCTCTCTCTTTCCACTTTCTCCATTATATATTTTTACCAAAAAGAAATTTTTATTTGTTATCCTGACAGTTTTATTTATTTAAACAGCACACACACACACACACACACACACACACACACACACACACACACACACACACACACACACACACACACACACACACACACACACACACACACACACACACAGAGCAACATTTTAAAAGGAACAACATAACGATGGCTTATATACATAAATGGTTCTTTTCCACGGCAGTGTTGAATATCACACCTAACAATAAGTATTGGCTTATGTCTATTTTAAACTCATGTTTTAATGTGGACCATTTTAAAAACTGATATTTTAATATATTCCAACACTTCTCCAGTTGGATTTCATAAATAAGCTCTTCCATGACTGAAAGATGGTTCGAGTCCCGTCTAGAATACGAAAAAACTTGATGAGGTTCATAAAGGGCTTTTCAATGAGGGATTTTTAATTGAAGGTGAACCAACCAGTTTCATAAGGAGTTAGCAGGATTTTTTTCTTCGCAAACAGACAAAGCGGCCAGAAGAACACACGCAATTTACAGACGTAATCAGATGAACTCATAGCTTTAGTTGCTTCGGACGTAAATCCAAAACAAACAATCTTTCGTGAACCCAGCCCGAATAAGTTAAGAACAAAACGAGATCAAAAGTCATTAGCATTTAAGACATATATTTAAAAGTACACAATATTTTGAATAACATTTTCATCAGGAAAAAAAGTATGTATAAGAAGAGCCCTACAGTACTCTCTTGAAAATGCAATAACCTGCTCAGTAATTGCTTTTCGAAAGGGACTGAATTGACAGTTTTCACGGTTTTAAAATGCTGTTTTAATCACTTACCTATCGACGTGTATGTTGGCTGGAATCATGTGGTCTACGAGTAAACAATCTGATATTTTGGAGGTTTTCAAGTGCAGAGGGCTCCGTGCTTTCTGTGCATGTGCATGTCCACACTGAGGACATGCACTGTTGTTTAAACACTTCTCACCTTGTCATCGAATCAAAACGATCATGCAAAATTATGCAGGTGACAGAATTCCCACACTACTGAGATTCGGTCAGATGTATTTGCTCTTTTATTGCGTATTCCTTGCAATCGGCGGTAGACTAGTACGCACAAGCACACTTGTTTTCCCTTTAAACACGATTATTCCGTTTAGAGTTTTTTATTTGAATGCAAATCTTTTAAATGGTACAGAATTTGAGATGGTACAGAATATTTTCCACTACTACCCACTCAAAGAATTTCAATTTCAATAGCGACTCTCCATGAACATCGTTCCAATACTTGTGATAGTCAAGGAGTGTTAGTTTAGAATTACAGCTGAAACAAACAGCGCTATATATAGGCCAGTGTATCCATTAGCTACGTATATTTTCCCATCTGGTTTGTCTGTTTTCCGTGATGAAAAAACCAGGTCCAGCAGGGGAAATCCTACGTATGAAACTGGCTAAAACAACATCAGGTGAAAGTCCTGTCTTTATAAAGATGGAGGCTTCCTGTTTTCGATATTTTCTCTATATTTTAGGACTTGGCTTCTCTACACTAATAAAGCGGAAAATGTGATGGGCAACTGAATTTTGAATTTAGATCTTTTCAGTATCCATTGGACCAAAAGGAGACTTGATCCAACATACACTACTGAAGACCTTATTTCTTAACGCCTACTTTGAAGCAGTTAACTCTCTGGTTAAGAACAGAATGGCTTTTGTTTCCTTGCTCCACCGTTAAAAGGAACTATTTTTTGTACTATGATGGATAAATCAGCTCTCATCGGAAGTTCACGCAGCGCGTTTGCTGTGTCCGATGCTTAAATACGGACATCATTAAGGAGAAGCAGAATATCAATACGCCACATTGCAAAAATTGTGCGAGTCAGCCATGATTTTTGAATATTGCGTACCAGAAACAAACCATATGGCTCAACAAGATGCAAAGTCAAGGGAATGCAAACTAAATAGCAATGGTCGTGTACAATATTGGAAATGGGTGCGTGGTTTAGAGTTAATCAACTTACTACTGACATGGTAAGTCCATTGGTCACCAATAAGTTCGTACGAGTGTAGTACAATTACTTCCAAGATCAACTATCACTGAGCTATTGAAAGATAAAAAATGAAAACGCGATATTGTAATAAATAGATAAAACTTTCAAACAGACCATATTTACTGAAAGAAATAGGACAGTGCCTAAAAGGATTGTGTGTTTCTCCCATTGCTGGTGAGTGGATTCCGTTAAAAAGCAGTTCCACTAGAGAAGTTTGTGTCAGAATATTAAATTCTGCATTCCATAGTCTTGGTGCAACGAGGCTTACTTTCTACGATGCCCACTAACCAAACATCATTGCAGACAATGTCCAAATTCGACTTTTCTGGAGCCAATCTCTTCGTGATTGAATGGGACACTGTAGTATGACATGATATGATCCAAACGCTTCAAATCAAGTGAAGAGAACATGTTTGGCCTCAAAAAAAAAAAAAAAAACATTATCAGAATATATACAGAGTGGTTCAAAATTCCATACAGACTTTGAGGAGAGGTAGAGAACATCAAAATCAACCATATTCACATAGGAAAGCATGACCGGAAACGCCATCCGAAAGTCATAGGTGGCGCTGTTCGCCAGCGCTCCAGGTGAGCAATTGGGGCTTCCTCACTCAAGCTTTCGACGTCGTGCGAAGAACATGCGTCGTTTTACGAACGCTGAGATGGCAGACATGCACCTCGTTTACCATATTATGTATCCAACTACTATTGAACTGTTCAGTTACGCCTAATAAAGTTGTTTACACTACTTACTGCCTTGTGTTATTTCTGTATCTTTTGCGTCCCTGTCAGTACCTTCCGGTGATGCTTTCCTATGTGAATATGGTTGATTTTGATGTTCTCTACCTCCCCTCAAAATTTGTACGTGGAATTTTGAACCACTCTGTATTAAGAATGTACTGAGAATATCTACGAGACTAATGTACGTACTATGTTATACTGTCAAGGCTTGTGAGTTTGAGAAACCGGAAGTCCCAATCTGAACTCGCACATAGTATCCACGGGAAGAGTAAGACCATCGGTTGAGAAAGAGGCCAACATGTCTGACTTTTTTCCAGGAACTGATTATCAATCAGTTCCTGGAAAAAAGGTAGAGAATGGTAGCAGTTAGTAACAGTCATGTGAAACTCAGTTAATAGTTTATAATAAATTATCCAAAGTCTATCATCAGTTTTAATCATCTGTTGACGTATAACATTTACGATAGCGTTAGCAATGACATTTTTTTTTTCGATTCTTTAAAATCCCCTGTTCTTTCTATTAAACCTGCAACTACGTCACGTGAAGATGCAGGTGGAATTAGCACCTCCTGTCTGAAGTATCACAAAGAGAATGTATGTGTCTTCACAGCGCGTCGCTGTCATCTGATTTTTATGACATTCCTGCACAGTTCTCGCAAAAAAAAACGTTTCTTGAAAAAGAACCGACATTCTTTACTTTACGGAAGCCGAAATGTGCTATCGCTACAGAATAGTTTAGCATTTTGGAGAAAACATTACAGACAGCGTTCTAAATTCATTTCAGCGTCCGATTACATCAGCTGGTGTTCTTCTCCCGTAACAAGCGATCCATGTATCTGGCGAATTTCAAAACGAGAACGTGATTTGCGTCAAAGTAACTTCAAGAACAAAACGCAGGATGCTTTATAAATGAGTCTACGCCGAAGGCAGTGCTGACAGTAGCTGGGAGACGCATTTCTAGTCGGCATTGTGATTTCATTAGGCTTGCATAGCGATTTCTCTCTCTCTGATGTAAAACGGGAGCTCCGTCTCTTTCTCCGGTTGGGGATAAAACAAGATCTTCTAGTTTGAGAGAAACGCGACAGTTGATGCCGCCATCAAAGCACTTTTCTACCAGTGTGGGGATAGTTTGCAATTATAGTTCACTTTCCTGGATAAGCTTTCTTCTGATCCTCCCTCTCCTTCAAGACTATTGATCTGTTTTAAAGTCCTTCTGCGATTACGAAAACCACCACGAAGTATTTTGTGTTTAAATCAAGATTTCTCAATCTCCTCCGTGTTACTTTTACTTCTCAAGTGCACTGCCTTGCTAAAATATTGGTGTCACCTTCAGAAATGTTATTTCTCATACGGAAATCTGGGGGTGCATGGTGGCATTCTGTGAATAGCTCTCAATTACAGTGTACGATAGGGGCGTTCTTATTTGCATGATTGAATTAATGTTCAGGGTCTTGCAGATAGTTGATAAGACGATGTAGATGGGTTTGTTACAATCCTTGTGCAAGAAAGAATTATGCACTAATGGCAACTAATCTGGTACATAAATGATCCAATTTATGAAAATCAAATCACTAAATTTTATTTCCTCGCTAAGACATCCATTATACGCTGTTTGCAAGTAGGCTTGCAATGAGTTAGCAGGGTTTTTCCTCTCCAGAAACTCAAGTTTTCATCCCACAAAATACAAACACAGGCAGAGTCCTTCCAAAAGAACACGACATAATATGTGAGTAAATGTAAAGTCATTCACTTCGGCATAATAATTAGATATCCAATATCGTATTATATTTGTGGGATTAGGCTAGAAGAAACTGATGAGGCTAGGGATCTTGGAGTGTGTTAATCGAAAGGAAGTTGAAGTTCAGGGACCATGTGGCAAAGGTAGCAAATACAACTCAAAAGATAATTGCAATGCTGAAACGAATGTTCACATGTAAAGATAAGGATGTTGTTTTGCCTCTTTACCTTGATAAGACCTCACTTGGACTATTGTGTGCAGTTCTGGTCTCCTGGTTTCCGTTGTGATTCTGATATATTGGAGAGAGTACAAAGGAGAGTGTTAAAAATGATATCAGGATTCTGGAATACTAATATGAAGACAGATCGAGAATTTGTAGACTGCCGGCACTAGCAAACAGTAGAAAGAGGGGTGATAGGATTGAGACTAATTCTGAAAAGTCATACAGGTTTTCAATTGATGGAATTTTTCAATTTATGGAAGGTGGGGAAAGGACGAGAGGGCATCCTTGGAAGCTGAAAATGAAGGCCGCCAAGAAAGTGTGAGGGCTAGATTTTTCTCTCAGAGGGTAGTGCGTGATTGGAATGGATTGCCATTGGATGTTCTGAGTGCAAGCAGTGTGAATGAATTCAAGAATAAGTTTGATAGCTGATGGGTGTAGTTTGTGGCCTCCCTCGATGAGTCTCTGACTCCGTCAAGGTCTCTCTTAATAATAATAATAATAATAATAATAATAATAATAATAATAATAATAGACAGCGATCTCATCTTTTATTACAAGTTCAAGAACATTTTCATAGTTGTATTTTTGAAAACACTGCTTTTGTCATAGAGAGTTCCAGAGGACTATGGATTATTCACTAAATTCAAGTGCGTAGAAATTATCTGCACTCAGCGAAGGTGCGTACATGGTTTGCATCCGATGTGATTTTTTTTTTCTGTAGGCATTTAAAAATGCTTCCGGACTAAATATTTAAAACGTTGAAACGAAGTGATGTTAAGAATTATGCCTTTGTCGTATTATGCTAGTTTTAATAAATACGTTGCTGGTGTTTTCTAACTTCCTATAAATAATCAGAGAGCCTAAAAGCATAGAATTGCTTTTTCGAAAGTATACATTTTCAGAAGTATATTAAGTGATTACTGTCTATTTGTACTTTAATATTCTAAATAAATTGTCGTTTAATAATAATTACTATTAATAAAAGCTGATTATTTATAAATCGACAAAAGAAATCACCCCAACTGGATTGAGTGAGATAAATGACAATTCTCTGTCTTTGCTGCTAATATTGACCACGATGCGTTTTGCTTTTTTTTTTTGTTTTTAACTTTTGAGTTACATTACTGATGTATGAAGCAAATATGTGAAAACCAGCAATTCTGTTTGCGGATATCTTCTCTCGTAGCCAATTCAAACGACTTCTAGCAGTTCCTTTTCATAGTCTTCAAATTTCATCTTATCTCTCTCATCTACTTTTCTCTATCGCATCTGTAGAAGAAACAACTGTCAGAAAAGAAAATGAGATGTGTGTGTGTGTGTGTGTGTGTGTGTGTGTGTGTGCGTGTGTGTGTGTAAGGATGTGTTTTTCCAGTGCGGGTAGACTGCATTAACCTCCGCATGCCGTAACCGAGAAACAAATGCTCCCCAGTAACACATTGCCATACCATAAACACAAGCACCAAACTGCCTACCGGAGTTATGCATTTGAATCTTGACAACGAGTAAACACTTCGTTGACTGTGATGTATATGGCGCTATTAAGGGACAAATTCCTGCTTTGCTTTGACTGCGATTGTACGCCCGACAATAGACAACGAAGATTTCCTTGCATCAGATAACAGGGTTCGAGTGGTATCGTCGACTAGAACAGCTTAGGCGTAATGGAAACGAGGAGATCTACGCCCACCAGATTCGGAACACTCCTCCATTCAGATGATGGAGGTTGTTAAATAACACACAGAATAACAAAAACAACACGATGCATGTGCTCGGAACTTCTCAGACTATTCTGTAGATAAAGAATCGCTCGCGCGCGCGCGCACATACATACCACTCGTTCTCATATCATAGATTGCCCTCGAAACGGACCCAAGGGTGTGCAACAACTGTAAATAACTGAGAAATGTGAGATACCGTATTTTTCTTGTAAATGCTTTGTCTGAAAGTTCGGATTTCTTTTTCTTTGTCAGACAAACTATCTGCTGCGTTTATTACACTGTCTGATGCGCACCACGTCAGACGTAGAAAGCAACGCTACTAATCGATGGCAGTTCATTTGGAAGCCGACAGTGGCGCGACCAACCTATCACTAGGGCGAAGTTCCTGTCTTGCTTCTAAACCATGTGCAACTGGCCCGGAAAACGATCCAAGCATCCACAAAGTCCTTGTTATTCGTCTAGCAAATTCTTCGCTTTTTTTTTTTACCTTATTAATATTACGCTTTGGGTGTGATACTTTGTAGAAATCTATCGTAAAATGAAGAACTTTGGAAACGCTGCTTTAAGAAAAAGATACAACTACATCATCTTATTGGAATGTCTCAATCATTTTCTCCAAGTGCAAAGTCCTTTTCCTTTTCCTTCCGTTCTGGAATGTCTTCCTACGCACTTAGGTGGTTGGGCTGTCTTCATGCGTCATAATCCTTGATAGTTTCGTCATTTTCATGTTTGTTTGCATTACTAGGAAATGGCGTGACTCACACAATTCATCTAAACCATTTCTATATAATAATTCGTGTAATCCCCCAGGAGTGAATATAGCTTCGTTACGCCTAATTAGTACATTTTTACTTTTGATTATTATTCCAATCACAAAGGAACTGGAAATCTATTATACGTTAACATTGTAGGTGAGGTAACGGTGAAAAAGTCTAGGATTATATTCTAGAGATCAAATATGGCACTTCTTTTAGAGCAAGAGAAAATTATAATAAGGCGAAAAGGGATTTCGGCTAAAGGTTTACTGATATGATACGGAGTTCATATCAGCAAACGTATTTAACATGACTACATTCTAATATAGATATGTTATGTTGAATACCTTAAATTATATTTTGTTTGGGAGAACGTGATAAAAGGAAACTGGAACTTTCATTGTGAAGTTATTTTTCGCATTCCAGGAGAGTATAATAATCGGAATATGCGTTGATATTGTAGTTCTCAATTTTCATGGTGGGTGGGACAGTGCATCCCGATGAGCAGTTTATGATCAAGTCTATGCAAGCTTCGTATATCTTCACTTACATCGAATGCAGTAAACTATTTACTTCAGAAAATGTGATGACATAGTATTGTGTTTCCAACATGCTTCGAAAGAGGACACTCGATCACTAAGTTTCTGGTGAATCACAACATATGATATTTAAAATCTATACTTTTTCTACTATTATATAACTGTCTCCGCTCCATTTGGACTGTTAATAAGTTACATCAATAATTCTTGAGAAAATTCAAAATAATTTTATTTAAGTTTTATTTTATTTTTGACGTTTATCTTTTTTTTCACTACATACTCCAATACTATTAAAGTGATTTTAGTTTTACATTTACTTGGAGATTGAACTTGCAAGCATGCTAAATTTCATCGAAATTGGTCGTACAGTTTTAAGTGTTGCAAGTTATTATTATTATTATTTGACACCTCCAGGGAGTCCAAAGACTCATCGAGAGAGTGTACCAACAGCATCGAACGATTGGTCCACCCCCTTCGAACTACTAACCGCGCTCAAACTTACTTAACTGAGCCATTAGTAGCAGAGGCTCTACCAATCGACCAGACACGGGAACAAACGATCAGAGAGGATGGATAGCAACGACGTGACTTTTCATGGAATGTCTGATTTTGAACTGAATTTGTTCCTATCTGGCCAACGAGGAAAACAAATCCAGTGTTGGCCAACTACATACAAGGGTCGGTCAGTGCTAGAAATGACTAGTCTTTTCAATTTGATCAATCTTTTGTTTGAATTTAATCCCAGAATACAGAATAAAAGTAACAATTACTGTTACCTCTGATGAAGGATATATTGAAGCACATCTAGTCTTAAAAAGGAATTAAAAATCTAGTCAATTATTTCACTTTTATGCAATCATTTAAGCATTTTACTTACATCAGCTGTACAAATGTCATATCGCATTCATCTGACAATAGAAGAGCCCATGGCAACAACTTCTTCTGTAAAATAAATAAGAATTTCGTGATTAGTTAATCTTTGTAAATCCTATAAGCTTTTATCGAAAGTTTTTAATAATAATAACAAAAACTTCATACTCTGTTTGTCTGCGTGTTTGTAAATGTGAGTTTCTGTCTGTTCATCAGCATGTAGGTTATGATTCAGCAATCAAGACCAACTTGTCAGGTCAAATGAAAGACTAGATAAACCGACTTGTCCAATACTCAACTCCCCGGCGAGTTGCGTATCGTTTTCAGATAATCGATGAGAAGCTGTGAAGTGAGAGAATGGTCCCTGAGTAATCGGCTGGTATCGCCTCATTTACTGTCGATACAGCTGCAGCCACCGTACAGACTAATAGGCACAGCTACACAGATCTATCCTGAATACGCTTAGCGCTGGATTTAAACCAGAGAGAGAGATTACATACATTGGACTGTAAGTGAAAAAAATAGATGGTCACTTTGTTTTTCACGATTAACAGTTGCATAATGGATTTCATTTATTTATGTTAATGACGATAGCAACACAGTCCTCCATAGTTAACCTCCGCCTCCCCCATACATTATTATTGGTACCATATGTGGTCTGATAACTTTTTGAACAAACTTACTTAGAATGCACGAAACAGAAATTATCACACAAACAAACTAATACGCGGAGAGCTTCTGTTTGTTGCCTTTAGTTGCAACGCAATCTTTCTGGACCCTAGTAGATTAAAACCTTGTTTGAAAATATATTTCTTTTTCAAGTAATATTTTCTAAAGCGTTTTTCAATCGTTTTTGAGCTTTGAAATAGTTTTTCGAGACATCGTTAAGGATAACCTTTTGTTCGTGCCTGCATTTCAGGCACACTATTACCTCTCTCTTTCTGTCTCTCTTAGGTTAGTGCATTCAGTCTTCGTCTTTCCACTTCAATTTCTCGTGTTCTACTCTGATTACCTTTCCGTTTACCGTTTTGAGGGAGACAATTCCTGACTGCTTGACCGAGCATTCATTCCAAATGCTCTTTCAGGAACATTTGCTGGCTTCGTGCCGGCAGTGACAGCAGCAGCAGCAGCAGAACAGCCCCATGATTTCAGCGAGTGTTACAGTATCATGAAGCGCAATTGAGTGCGAATCGTTTTTCATTATTTCCAAGTACCCGTATGCTACACTATTAAATAACCGTAAATTCTTTACATGTTGCACACGATTATTTTCAAACTGTATCGACAGTTTAGAATGGAAAAACTCTTAGTTTATTCACATGGGCATCGTATGAATCCAGTGTGATCATCTGTAGGTCATCGCTATACCATTGCTTCTGTACCAAACTGATTTGCATATTTTAATGACTTTCCTAACAGTATGAACTCTACTATTTTGCATTATTTAGCATTTATTCTTACTTCAGCTGTAGAATTCACTTAAAACTTAGTTTAACTTAATTTTAGAATAACTAACGTGTTGTTTCCTGACAGGTCTCTGTAAGTAGACACGCACTTAGTGTTGTTATTCTGAAAACTAAACAAAATTACAGCATAGTTCTCTGACTGTCTTTTGTCGATCATCGAATGCCTATTTCGTAATCAATGTTCAGCATTTTATTATCATTGCTAGTCAATATTACGTACAATATTCAAATGACGTTCAGAGACTACAATTCTTTGCTAATGAGAGTTAGGTAGTCATATCTAAACGAAGTGAAATTTCAGTGTCTGAAACTAATTTCAACTGTTGAGAGTGATTCCTTTATAATACTACAAGACTCCTCTTCCACAGATAGCTCTCTCCAGAGGAGAGGCAGGCTACTGTTAATCCAACTCAATATTCTTAGTCAATGATGAGAAATTTGTAACATAAAAATCACAAAATAGGTTCGTGAAAGTATCAAACTCTTCATAAATGTACACCTCAAAGTAAGTTTACAACTTTAACTTGAATACATCTCAAGGATAATTCAAAGGAAACTTCCCCATTATTCATAAGCATCTATGGAACCTTGGGTGAATTGATTGCTAGTTGTGGTCACAAACTTGCAGCCTTGAGATTATTAAATCGTAATTTGCATATCATTACTGCGTATAAATTTCCTTATTCACATGAGAGGCCCATCATTCGCGCGAGCATAACGCTAATCGTTATATAGATAGCGAAATCTTTAAAATTTTATTACAACGTTGGATATTTCTACTTACGGTAAACGTATATACAGAAATATATTGTTAAGTGCATAACTCCACCATGGGTTGCGTCTCAAGATTATGTGAAGGACCTATTCGATCCGGATATTTATGAAGAACCAAGTTGAGCCTTAATAAACTTCATAAATGCAGACTCGCCACACAATTTGTTGTATTTGTTTTTAGAATCATTTTTTCACTTATGTTCTCTATATCTATAATTTTCTTTTCTTCAAGTTTACAGCTCAGAATAGTTAGATTGAAAATTGAAGTTTGATCAAAATTGAAATAACTCGACAAATTTGAAGGAGTCGGGCAAAGAGTCAGAGTTAGACAACTGGGAGGCAACCTCCACATTGACTTTTAAGGAATGCATAAAACCGATTGGAGGTTCTGACTTAATGTTCCGGTCTATGTTCTCCTAGTACATTTCTTTAGTAGCTATCTGTGTGGTTACTGAAAATCAGAAGGGGCTGGCAGTTTGGGATTTAGCCGATCAAATTGTATTCTATATTGGCTTAAATAAAAAAGACGATGATTATACATTATGCTGATATTTCATGCATGCTAGGGGAAATGGTCCGGTTAAAAAAGGCTCCCGCTGTTTTCGTCAAGGATCAGATCAAGAAGTGGGAAAAAAACTACCGGAAAACCGCAATTCATCGTCAACAAAATGAAATAGACGCCATCAACATGAAAGGTAATTTTCATCTTAATATCAAGTAGAGTGATATGGGCAAATATCAAAAAGAAGAATTGGATAATGAGACGTCCCATATAAAGTTCTACTAAAGAAGAAGTCGAAGAGCTTTCGAGTCATTGGAGAGAGCAGATGACATAAAGGAAAGGAAAAATCAACAAATGCCTGGTTGGCCGAGTGGTTAGTGTATCTCCTCTCCAGTCAAAAGGCTGCGGGTTCGAATCCCGCAGTGAGCATGGATGTTTGTGATTGTCTGTGGAAATACCAGTGGTGGTTGGCGGTAGATAGCGTTGGTGTAGATGATGACAGTAGTTGAGGTTGGTTGTAATTGGTGAAGACGGAGAGTTGTGGAGTGGGTGCCCTCCCTCGATGAGCTTTTGGACTCCTTTGAGGTGTCAAATAATAATAATAAAGTGATCCCTTTGGAGATTTAAATAGCATTCTACTTTACTGGACATGCAGAAATCCATTGGAAAATTTTGGAGAAAGGAGAAAAGCTAATAATAACGGGGTATGCTCAATTTCTGTTCAGGATATGGACTAGTCATTACTAACAACATGTTCCAAAATAAAGATGTGCACAAATTGATATGGAAAGAAGACGCAAGACATAAGAAAAATCTTATTCACTATACTGTTGTTAAGAGCAGTATCTTCATGGTGGACTAGAAACACGAAGGGAATTAAAATAGGTATTGATTGATGACTATTTAGTTTGGACCAGGATGAAGCTGAAATACTGAAAACGAAAGCGTCTAAGGAAGTTTTAAAAAAGAAACAATGTCAAAAAGCTCTCAGAGGTGAACTGTAGACCCAAGCACACAAATATTATTCAAGAAAAAAAAATGAGAGTGTTAAAAATAGGATCAAACATTGGAGACGTAGTTACAGACTCTGAAGAAAACATTGATTTCCTTCAGAGAAGTATATGGTGACGTTGCCTGTAGGAATAGAAAAATCAGAACTCATGGTGGACTGAGGAAGTTAAAGAGACAGTCACGGAAAAGAAGAAAGCGTATGAAAAGTTCCTGGCAAATAAGTCAGCAGGTGCTCCGATAGAATACAGAGAAAAATGGAAGAAAGAGAAGCAGTGTGTAAAAGTAGCTAAAGAAAGGTTACAGGAAAACTTTGGTAAACAAATAGAGAAAGTAAATATGGGAAAGTGGCAAAATGTTCTGGTGGGGGGGGGGAGGCTGTTGAAAAGCTTTGTATCATGTTTATCCATTTGCCTTTGTTTTTCTCTTCGTTGTGTCTGTTTTTTTTTTGTTTGAGAAGAAAATCCCCTTACCTCCTTATGACACATCAGCTAACTAACCGTAATATGTAGCAACGATCACAATACACTATTTTCCGATCGTATGGAAAAATGTGACAGATGCCTGAGCTCCACTTTATGCCAGAGTGTATCATTCCGAACTGTGAGGTTTGGTGGCAAATATATAATAATATGAAACCGATTATTCTCGTATGCACTCGGAACATTGGTTTGTAATGCTTGTGAACAATGAACTTCGATAGAGGTGGGTGCTATTGCGATATGGTTTGAGAAAAAAAGGTTGTGAAAAACACTCTCCAGTGTATCCTTCACGAAGTATCGACTCATTAGTAGAGGCCACGAACTCGCTAACTTACCTTCAGTCGAAAATGCCTTTGTATCGCATGAAACTCTATGAGGTCTTTTCTGCTGAAGATATTCTGTCTCATATGGAGATAAAAAGCTTTTCTTTCCTTAAAAATAGAACTAAACTGAATAAAGATTCGGTGTGTTTTTTGTTATTTGTAAACACGTGAATATGCTTATTAATTTATTTACTCATTCATAATCATATGACGTGGCCGAGATGGTCAAGTAGTATTAATTGTAAACTAGCTTCCTCATCAACCGCGGTCCAAGATTTTGCGCACTGAGTAATGGTTATTTAATGGTTAATTAGTATGAGATTAGCTGATTAATGATCACTAATTGATGAAGAGAGTAATGAATGCGTACCAAGACAACGGAAATATATGATGCAAGGAAAATTGCAACTCACACCATAACGCGCAGAGGAATATCATCCTGCTCTTCCTATTATAGCTTGGAGATTCTAAGCTACACTTCTGACCTGTCGTTCCCAACTTATGACTGAAGTGTTATCCGGAAATAATTTGTGATCCTATTGAGGCTTCTAGTCTTTCAATTTAGAAGAGGGATATGTTTGACGAAAGCAAAATACCATTCACCAACACACGATCAGCTTCTAGAAATATGACCCAAAGGGAAAAAAACAGAAACTCTCTTCCAGGTAATGATGTCAATGAATAGTGAATATTTTATTTGTTTTTATTTTCTGCCAATAATAAAATTACATTACTACACTACTAGTGATGATGAAGGTTGCCGGATTTTGGCCTTCATCATCACTAGTAGTGGAGTTCATTTCTTCAGCAATGGCAGAGAGTTGCTGTACACATCGTGTTACCAATCTTAAATAGTGTTATTATGTGAATTATAAGTTTTACAGGCAATTTTTCTGATTTGTGGATTTTTTCTGAAAGGTGGAAACCTAATTACTTTCTCCAGAGGTAAACTAACTCTCGAGCTGACGGGAAAATAAAACATATAGAAGGTTTCCTAGTCGCTAACTAGAATATCCGTAAGACGGGATTATTTTATATATTTTTTTCTGGTGATCTAGCATACAAAGTGGCTCTGCAGACACTTCCTCTTTTGTCAATGATTTCGTTAAGGAGAGCAAAACTTAAAGTTTCAGAACGTATGACCGAGCTTTTCAGCTTGATAAAAACCATACCATGTATTTGAAGTATAAATAATATTACCGTTTATATTATATTGCACCGTATTAAAACCTTGCAGCCATATTTGATTTCTCCAAGGTTACACTGACTAATACGAACACCAAATCCAGATCTTCAGTGGTTATTATCAACAATCTTCATTTGTTAAATTGAAGTTATTTTAATTATTAAGAACAATCTGATAACAAAAGTATCTCAGTGGAAAAATGAAAACGAAACAAGTAAATCCATTCTTAAAAGCCTTCACATCACAGTCGGTTTCGACGAGCTCTTCAGGTGGAAAGAACTAGGAAGTTAAGAATGTTTATCAGGATTTTTCAATCGTAGGTGAGTTAGCCGGTATCGCATGGAGATAGTAGGATTTCTCCTTCCCCAAACTTGGATTTTTCACAGGTAAACCAACCAGGAGAACACACGCAACGTAATTGATATATAAAGCACACTTATACGCATAGGACTAATCATCTTATCCTGGAATCATGGTTAAGAAATCCATGGATACGGTGAACGATTATGGGAGCTTAAGGGATCGTCAAGAACCATAGAAGAAGAAGAACAAATCCATAATATAATTCCGAATGAGGAATCTCAGTAGTCATTTATGGTAAACATGTGGAGTTTTAACTTATTTTAAAACTCATAAAAAATTGAAACGAGAAATACCAATGATTTTCACCAGAAAAAAGCGTGACTGTTCTGTAGCTTCTATTATTGATACTAACACATCGAACTTCTAATCAGTTGACTAATTCTTAATACTTCTCATTAGCTATTATTTTTTTTTTCTCAACGAATTTATAACTGCTGCAGTTTATAAGGTTGAAGTGGGAGATTGTCGCCTTTCAATAAGACTAGAGTTCTCTCTACCTTTGGCTATTGGACTTTTAGTGGATAATACAAATAATTAGAAAAATCCTAGTGAAATCAAATCAATCTCAAATGTTATGCATACTATTTAACTATTTATATCTACTTCTTATTTTGAATATTATTAATAAGTCAACTGAAAATGCAAATGGTCTGCCGGTATTCGCTTCTTCTTAATGCTTAATATATAAATTAAATAATATTTCCAATAACTTTTAATTTGCTTCATTGCTACTAAAATATTCACCGATGATTAACTTTCGATAATCTTATTTAACACTGAATTTTTGTTATTTTATGCTAGACTATAAACACTGTTCTAGTTTCAAATTTCGACAGCAGGTATACGCAGTATCATGCTATGTGATCAGAAGCCTACCTTTCTTAACAGTAGAAGAGATTATTATTATGAGCTAATTAACTGCACTCTATTTATATAACGAATATAAAATTCTTTAATTAAGCAAGTTCCTTGACGTCTCAAAATGGCACATCTTAATGTATTAAAAGGGGGGGTTTCAATGTTGATTAATTTGTGTGCACCACAAATTTTCCATCGAAGAATATGTTCCATTTAGTGACACCGAAATGATCATCAGGAGTCATTTGTGTACCTTGCGTTGCAAGAATAGGAGGAAGTAAAGAGAGGTTAAAGCAAAAGCGATCAAGAAGGAACAACCAACAGAGGCGTGCATCAACTTGATAATGGTAGGTGTAAGGGACGACATAGCATGACGGGTACAGAAAGCATCGATTAATCCTACAGTGTTTAGCGGGCACGGGGTCACGTACAAGACCAATGTAGTAAAGCCTGATCTAAGAATGGTCGTTTGGTAAAGAAGGAGGTTGAAGTTTCCAAAAACTGCGACACTTACAATGATGGGTGGAAAGTCACTTAATTACAAGGCAGAGCTCGTTTTGTGGGGATAAGAGGACGTTAGTGCATGCAGCAAGTGTTCCAGCTAGATAGGGTAGTGAGCTTTGTGTTTATTTGTATTCTCTGGAGGTAGGGTGTGACATTTGGGTGTCAATCACAAAGAAATTGGAACCACATGCATGGGTCAACAGCTGTAAGTCGATATAATTGTAGACTAACCACTAGGTGCTGTTGAAATGGTACCCGTGCTCTGTTTAAACAGTTCTAGTTTGGATAGATTGGGCACAGATACGTCAGTTATTTGGAGCATTCACTACTGAGAGTAGGCATTTAACTGTCCGATCAGTTGGGAGAAAAATTATCTCAAGGTAATGTGTTAGGCCCGATGACCTATAATGACCAAGAAATTTGATTTTTTATAAGCTTGATTTATGCAGTGATGAGGTGGCTAATCGTATCTTCTATGTAGACTGTTAATGTGCATTATTGGCTGGTGTTTTTTTTTTTTGTGTGTGTATTGTTGAATGGTTTTTCTGTTTTGTAGCAGAGTTATCGAGAGAGGAGATGCAAACTCTATAGCTTCTGTATCTGATACTGGATAACTCAATTTCAATTGAAAAGTACTGATAAATATCTCTCGCTCTCTAGATGGGATTCGAATGATGTGAATTTAGGATACAGCTGTTCTTCTGAACGCACTATAGAGGCTCCCAAAAGGATTTATAACGCAAATTGAATTACCATCAGTGAACAAAAAGAAAAGTAAAGATAATCCTTTAGGATTAATTTCCCATTTTCAATACTATAGAAAGAATCTTACATGATATCTAATTATCTAAAAATATTCCGATAAGAATAAGATCGTGAATATTCAAGATAAAATGACAAACAAAAGACCCTCCCACTACTAGAAATATAACAAGACAGTTGCATTTCAGCTCAAGTCCATGAGCATCGAGAGACGCAGTCCTTTATATCTCTAATCCCATCCCAAGTACGTATAATGTGTTTTATTTGTTTTGCCGCATTCGCGAGAAAGTGTGCCATTTGCACTTCTGTCGGAAAAAAATTCGAATTCTGTATAAAGCTTACGTATAAAGTACTTTATACAGAATTTGAATACTGAATTTGAAATTGCCTTATGCACTTTATGTGCTGCGCATAAGGTTTCAAGTAAACATGAGTTAACAAATCTCTTATAGTGTTGAGTAAGTTGGCTGGTTTTCATTAGGAGATAGAAGGATTTTTTTCTTGGAATATCTGACTTTTTTATGCCTTAAAACAGGCAAACCTACCAAAGAACGCACTCAGTTATTGCACAGATGATCTCCGGTTAAGAGGTTTGCAAATATCAGGATTATAAAGTATAACGAATGCGCCAGGAAAAAAAAAACAAAGCATCAGTTTTTGTAAACTAAAGTAACGACAGAATAAATTTGAATTGGATTATTTATTAAAATAATTGTTTATTTTGTGTTCCTACTGACATTTATTTTAATTAAACCATCAGAGTAAAACTAATCGTAGTAATAAATAACAAAGGAATTGTCTCAGATAATGCACTACAATATAACCAAGTTAGATAAATAAGAGTAAATAATTATTCAATTATTGACCCACTGACGAAAAAAAAAAAGTTCTTAGCACGCAGTTTATTATGACTCTTTAGTTTCCAGAGAGGCCATCTGTTTGTGACCATCTCCATCACATCATATCACAGATTTTCTGGTATCGAACTGCAAGAATATGATGTCGCGTATCTCATCTCTGTCGATGACAAACTGGGAATAGAAACATTCTTCAAAGGCTTGTGTGCAGCAGATCTCTGTTGGTTCTTCTCGGTTGTGTTTGTGTTGTAAACATCGACTACAAGGGTGCTGCTATACACCTCTTTAAAACGTAATTCCCTGGACTGCACGCTGTTATCAGGAGAGGACTCTGTTTTCTATTGTTCCTTTTGCTGTATCAGCACCTTGAGTAGTTCTGCCAGTAAATGTTATCAAGGCTAAGGGGGATTACGTAGCACGTGATATTGGCCCGTCTAATCTAGAAGTCCAAACAACTCCGTTAATCCCAACGTAGGTGTAATATATTTGTGTACCAGCTTATTCGTCACGTATACCACCGACAGCTCTGATCCCGAGGCAGGATATTGCAGTCCAAAGATCGACTACATTGAGAGAGAGAGAGAGAGAGAGAGAGAGAGAGAGAGAGAGAGAGAGAGAGAGAGAGAGAGAGATGGGGAAAGGACGGAGAGGGGTGGTTGACCCGACGTGTCAAGCTTTCTAAGTGAGTCTGCAAGTTTTGTGAATATGTCGAATCAGCTTACCCTTAACGCTATCAGCGAGAGATGCATGTTTTTAACTATACTGCTACCAGTGTCGGAGCGCAGCACGTGACCACATTGCCAAGTTTGGTAGAGGATTGTCTTGCGACACACGAAAGAGATTTTTTTTATGCTTCTCAAGAAAAACACGGACTATCAGATGTGTCAAAAACAAACAGTGCATACTATGGTTACCCCTAGATAAGAAAAATGAACTCCAATAAAATTATTCTTACATACTATTTCTCTTTGTAATTTTGAAGTCCAAACGCACGTATAGATGAAATATATCAAGTCAGTTGTGCTTCGTATTCATGTTATTCTAAGAGTGTCCAAATGTTCTTTTAATTTCAATGGCCACTTCGCATCCATGCATTTATTGACATATAAATACGTCAAGGCCTGTACGGTGGTTAATGTTTGTTCTTCAAAGGATATGGTACTTTGGGGGGGGGACTAAAGTAATAATCAGTGTGAAATCTATTACAATTAAAACATGTTTAAGATGGTTATTTGGAAGCAGCAGTGCATTCTCTAAATTAGTATGAACAGTCAAGATGGCAGATATGTGATATACTGTATCTATTGTAGGGCGTGTTGTTTCTTTTTTCTTTTTTTTTTTTTCATAATCATCTAAAGCTACTGCTACTTTGTAATACGAAGGAGAAATCACAAAGAGACTTATAATGAAAATTAATCTTGACTAGCAAATTTATTTTATGGCGGTTGTGTGAATCGGAGAGATCTTGTGAGTATAAACCGTGCTGAGCAGCAATATCAATGGCTAACTGGCTAACACACACACACACGCACGCACACATATATCACGTTATTGAGTTGACATTTAGACATGGTGTGGAAAAAGCTCTTGGGACGAGACCCCTCATTTTCAGTATTCACACACTCCTCTATGGGAGAGCTGAGGGAATAGTCCACCAGCGACTGAGGTTACTGGTTTTCTCCCTTGTCTACTGCTGGTAGCATTAGTGGTTGTTAACTGCCTGACCGTACTCTCCTGAATTGGCTGTGTCTATCTTTCTCAGCAGCAGCAGATGCATGAAGGATTTGTAAAGGGGAATCCCAAAGAAAGATTTGAGTATTGTGATGTTTGACAATAGGGTATATCTATTGGCGATTTGAACACTTTTCTAGTGACAAGAGATAATTTTTGATAATCATTTTGACAATTTTGATCATCTTTTTGTTTATTTCAATTACTTTTTGATAATCATTTTGACAATTTTGATCATCTTTTTGTTTATTTCAATTACTTTTTGATCATCATTTTAATATTTTTGGATTGTTTGGGCTGCATCGAAAATCCAAGCCTGGCAGTTTAGATTTTAGTGAGAAACAGTAGCGCGATATCTCCTCATAGTTATTAATTCGCTGCAACCAAAGGGAAAAAATGATCCCAGACGCAAGGATTGAGGCCAGTTGCCCACTACAAACCTGGCAGTTATATGCTTCTTCAACCTGTTCTCAATAAGATGTTCTTATGTGTAATTAGAAATCCAGTCTGTTCAACGTTTTCTTCAAATTTTGTATCTCTAATTATTGCTTTTCTATAGAAATGCTACAGCATCGTAAGTCATTTGACTTTAAAGTCCTCTTTAAGAAGAAAATGGATTGTTCTTCAGTACTATATAAACACCTGTTTATGCTTATCGACTTATTATTAATGATAATCTCCAGATATGAGGTGGCAGTATTCAAATATAGCACTTCCAAAGACTTTACGATGAATTTGTTTTGCATAATTTTTACTTATTCATGTGGAAACATATAAATGTAAAATGGTTAATAATTAATGATCAATATAAAATGTTAAGATCAGATAGATAGATCAGATAAAATGTGGCCAGATAGACAGCGTATCCAGCACCACTCAATCAGATGCGAGTTTAAATCCAACTGAGGACATGAATCTTTGGGAATGTCTTTTGTGGTCCAAATACGAAGGAGTCAATGCACTTATAAAACATCTATCGTTAAAGTGAGAAATATATTGGTATCGTAAGGCAAGTCTGAATATCAACCTGATGATCTTGATATTAATGCAATCAGGATACGGGAGAAAGTAAGTTACAAACAAACGAATTGGAAATGAATGGCTTTTAGTATGCATCACTAGGTAATAGCACAGCCTAAGATGAGCGCCGTACATGTAGCAGACATGCATGTGCATGTTTTGTAGCTGTTTACAATAGTCTAAAACAGCGACCGTTCTGAGGAGTGTACAAGTATCGAACAACGTGCCGTTGTGCGTTTCTGTGGCAAAAAGACTTCCTGCAAAAAAAAAAAAGGGCATTCGTAAAAAGATGTATTTCGTTTATGGCAAGAAGTGTTCATCACGGTCAGCAGTTCGCAACTGGGTCCAGAGATTTCCGGAGGGACGCTCGACACTTCGCAATGAAGACCGATCTTCTCGCCCCGTTGAGATTTGCGAGAGAAGCCACTACGAGATGGGCAGAAATGTGAAAGCAAAATCATGTTGCGAAATTTAATTGAAGCTTCGGTATATAATTTGGTGACTTGAACTCCGGAGAGAATTCAAGAAATTCGTGAGAACTCCTTCAACATCCACCTTATATTTTCGATCTCGCTCTAAGCATCTTCCTGATCATCAGCAACATGATGATCAGGAAGATGATCATCATGTTGCCGATGATCAGGAAGTTGAAAGTGAGGTACGGAGTTGGCTGAGAAGATCGACAAAGTAATTTTATGCTGTTGGTTTGAAGGACTGATAAAGCGAGGACAAGTCTATAAATAAATGCTAAAGGGATTAATTATGTAGAGAAATACGTTTTTATCCCAAGGTTTGTATTTCACTGGTTTTATTTTTTTTAACCATTTGTAACTGATTGATTTTCCTTGTAGTAAAACATTAAAGCAGTGATTTTCCAAATAACATTCTAGATTTGGAGTGTTTGTTGTCGAAGTACTCAGTACCATAGTTGAAGGATCGTCACACGGACGACCACAACCGATAAGGGTTCCAATATATGGAGATTACATGACAAAAGTCATGACATGTATGAAATAGTGTGTATATACACTAAGAGCTGAGCCTACGGCTATCAATAATTCCATAGGCATCAGGGGAGAAAGTAGCAGACACCTGCCGAACCATCTTGCTATCCTATTTATACCTTATTGTCTGCAACAGTGCGAGTTCTATGGCCGATATAACAGCTTATTGATTAGTAGGGTTATTTTTTAAGATGGTAACTAACTATATTCTTAAATGAAATTCTGGTTGAGTGTTATCCGAGTCATACGTATAATTCCATGAACTGTACTCTTGCAAAGACCAAACTTACATCTTTTCCACCTTTTCTCTTTGATATATACGAGAATTCTGTGGCTCCAATATTGAATTATGTTTTGCACCTAAAGCAGTTTCATTTTTCACATTCTGTTCATCTTTTATCTTCGCAGTCTATTCGTGCGCGCAATAACTATTCCAGACCTTGAAGACCATTTAAAATTTTCGCATCCATTCACGCTTTTATTCCCCCTTAAGCAACCACTGGAAATAATACATCCAAAAGTTGTTTGCAGAATTAACTTTTGGGTCTGCCACTTCGTTGGTTGGGCTAGTGGTGGTGGTTATAGGAAACAATAAACGAAGTTTCTGTTTTCGCATAATAAAAGAATAATTAGCACTCTCTCGCGAAATGTTAAGGGAAGAAGAGAGTACAAGAGCGCATTATGTGAAAGGCAGAATGGTGGAATGGCAAATGCGAAGTTTCGTTTGGAGGATTGTTCGCTGATGCGTACACGGCGCAGCTAAAGTTAGCCCAACTTAAATTACATATTTTTTTATGAATTATACCTTAGTTTAATTCTAATTAAGTAGCAATTATCTAACTAAGCAACTTTATAGTATCTTAATTTTTTAAACCACCTTACGATCTCTACATCACGTGAAATTATCGAGCCCAAAGATCTAAAATCGAGTAAAAATATTTCCAACTATCACTCAAGTGATAGTTGGAATTAGATTTGTTTTATCTTCTCTTTTTTTAAGAGATCTGTGCATAGCTCGTGCAGCTGGACGTATTTACTACTGTACTAATACTATGATGCATGTTTTCTGTCAAATATTATGTTTTTTAATTCCCCCCCCCTCACCCAACTACTTTTCATTTTCCTAAGGGAATTAACTTTTGCAAATTAGCAAGCTGTTCTTCATCCTTCGCCATAAATGCTGGTTTTACAGTTGATATTTTCTCTGTTAAAAACCCTTGCTTCGAACAGAAAATACGACTTACTTGTGACCATCGAAAGCGAAAAAAAAACAATATTTACTCCAGATACCAACTGCTAAAAATACCTAGGAAACCGTACATTGTAAGAGATGAGAAAAAGCCTCATGAGAGTTAATTACTCAAAGGATCTCCAGTTTATTTTATTTATATATTGATGCAATTCAAATTTAGTTTTTTTATTTGTTTTAATAATTATCGTATTTTGCCGTGTATAAGACGATACTTTTTTTCTAAATTTTTTAGGCCAAAAATTGGGGGACGTCTTTTACACAGGGGTAAACCATTGAGAAAACCACGGATGCTGTGGGGAATCGAGCAGGCTTCCGCCAATCACTACCTTTGTTAACTCTGTCGAATGATATCATTAACGGCTGATTCTGAATAAACCAATCAGAACTCTGGAAGCATTCATAAGTCTGCAACTCGTTGGTGGTGGTGGGGATTTAATGCATTAACAATATTTTGAGCGCTAACCCATAAAAATGTCCGAAAATAAAAAAACGATTGTCATATTTTTCAAACTTCAAGTTAAAAGTCATCAATTACGCAAAAGAACATGGAAATAAAGCTTCAGAGAGACAGTTTGGACCTCCTCCTACTGAGTGTATGATTAGACACAGGAGACGTTTAAAATATTGATTTCTTAATTTTGGGTTCGAAAAAGTAGGGTTCGCTTTATACATGGGGGGGGCTCGCCTTATACACGGAAAAATACGGTATTTTTTTAAAATTTTATTATTATATTTTATTAATATTAAAAATGTAAATCGAAATCTTTTCACGAGTTGCCAAACTCTCACAAGAAAGTTTGTGCTGAAAACAAGATGGCTTGTTTTTTTTTTAATGTGACTTCCACACCAGGAAACCAAGCATAGTCTTTAAGAGGGATACAGAGGCACACGATTTTATTTATTTGTTTAAATTAAAAATTTTTAAATTAAATAGTAAAAAGTAAAATTGCATTTATTTTTTAACATTAAATTTTTATTTATTGTTTTCATTACAATTTTCAAAATTTAAAATTAAGGGATGAATGAACACTCTTTTATGTCCCTCCCACAACTAGAGACAAACTATGGGGGAAGCCTGCTCAGGAAACCACATGCGAAACATCTTCAGTAAATGGACTAGTGGTCTCACACGATGCGATGATTCATCTCTCACATCGGCACAAGTCATCCATGCCAACATCGCGAACAATCTTTTGCGTTACACAATTTTTTTTTTTTTTTCTATGACATCCATTAGCAGCATCAACATGATCATATTTGAAACTTACTCATTGGATAGTCCCAATACGATGCCCTGAGGGAAAAAAAGATGAAAATAATGACAAAATAACAATAGTTGTCGTTTTTCCTGTTATTACTATTGTTATTAATATAATGATATCTAATAATAATGTTATGAAGCTAATAATAAGTAATCTTGTGGAAATGGTGTTTGCTTCCTTGTGCCAGACCAGACCTGAAGAAAGCCCATAGGTTCCATTCTAGTTGTCGAAGAGTCTCTGTCTCTCTGTCTCTCTCTCTCTCTCTCTATGCCTTTTCTTCGAGAGGTTCTATACTTGGTCCATCTTTATAATAAGTAAGGATGGTTTCATGGAAACTCGCGTTTTTAACAAAATTTGATCGTCGAACTCACACCGTTTCAGGCATAACATATATCTCAGGACTTAAGGCTATTAGATAACGATGCTTATTTGTCATAATTTCTCCCCTGAAAGTCTTGATTCATTGAAAGCCTCAAGCTCACTATCACCATTGGAAGCTACGCCTACTCCCTTTGGAATAAATGGCGCTAGACATTTATTTAATTATTTATTACTATTACAACTACTTGTTTAACTTAATATAAGACATGAGTGAACATCACTGACGTTAAATTCAATTTTTGAATGGATATTTTAGTTATGGTTGGTAATTGTGTGGTAATTAGAAACATTAAACAGAATTGCAAATACTATGCTTCGTGATTTATGGTCAGGTTTGTGTAACGTGATATTGTAAGAAAAAATTCATCAGAAAGTGATGGTAATAGGAGGCTGGAAGGCCAAGGAGAATATACTGAACAATAAGATCTACTAAACTTTGAAGGGAAAAAAAAACAAAAAAAAAACAGATAATTAGAATTCCATGCTTAAAATGCGCAGCAGAAAGTATACGGGCCAAAGCTTTCCAAAGAAAATTAATGTAAAATTCAGACAATAAACTTCTGACAGCACCACGCCAAAGAAAACAACTATAGGGCGATCATTAATCTTTGTTTAGTCATGGGTGATACTGACCAAGCAAATTGAACAACAAAAGTAGGCGTCAGATTAATAACAAACGGTAATTTGAACTGTTATGTCCAGGATGTAATATGAGAACGAGGGTGATTTCGGAAGACTGGGTTTCAAAGGAATCAGGCAGGCACAAAAATAAAATATACAGCAGCTCCTGATTCAATAAACATTACATTAAAAACTGAAAAAGACTGCTATACGAGGGAGCTTCGGAATTTTAAAATTTTAATTTTTTTTCTTGTGCGATAGAATAAATATCTCTCTGTTGACCAACTTAACGAACTTATTCATGAAAATGAAATATGAATTATTTATGTTTAATGCTTAAGTGATTTTGTTGTTTACAGCTAAGTAGCCTAAATCGTCTAATTCAAGTGCCCAATACGAAGCAGATGAATGTCATGAAGAAAACTTCGTTTGATTAGTTCAAAAATGTTCAACCAGAAATTGCACACCAACAGACGCGAAAAACCAACCTCGTTATTTCTGTATACCCTCCATTGATTTTGATACATTGCTCTGCTTACCGACTTGAAACATAGCTCGGCTCGATTAATTGGAGAATAAGCATTCGCAGACTGTCAAGCGAAAGGAGTTCATGAGAAATAGTGCCATCCTCATCAGGCATTGAAATGTTTCTCAGACAATGGAAGAAACTCAGATCAAACTTTCATCGAAGAAGTTGTTACCCGTGATGAAAAGGTATGCTAAAAAAAAATCTAAAGAAACAAAATCAAAGAATCAGTTCCCGGTTGAAGCAACACTTCTGACAGCGATAACGGTGTTGGTTCAAGAAACACATTTTGCGTTTGGTGGAATGTCGTTAGATAGTTCACTTGGAGTCCGTTCCAGGAAGTCCTTCCATGAATATCAACCTCAGTTCTCAATAACTAGAGCGGCAAGCGCTGAACACTTACAGAAAGTTATCTCTCCAACAAAACAACAACAGATGGCACACAGAAGATTCCGTAGAATGAAAATAAATCATGGAATTGAATGTTCTCCCTCACCCGACGTAACAGTCTATATCTGTAACTGGGTTCAAGTTCTTTGTCTCCAGGAACCGTGTATGGTATCGCATCGAGATCGAAAAGCGTGCAAAGAGATGGATCATAACCATTTCTCATAATGGCTTATATTTTGTTGAATAAAAATGCGTTGCCGTCTGTCGCCTAATACATTCTTGACAACTGCAAATTGCAGTACCATTGTCCAAGTTAGACTAATCCAGCAGTTCTTTAAATCACTGGGAAAACTTCCAGTTCTTCGTAAGACCACTATAAGACAGTTAAAGAAAGAATAACGGAAAATTCGAAAAATGGAGACCCAACAAAAGCGAACTCTAAGGAATAATGCAAATGACAATTTAGTTATGAAATGTCAAAGAGCAATTTTATTTATATATTTTCGGAATTCTAGTTACTTTTAAGGCTTTTATGCTTTTATGTTGCCTAAATGCTTCAGTAACGAAGTCGAACATGCGCTTCTCAGATGACAGACGCCCAAAATTTCTGTCTAAGATGGAATAAATATTTACAAGACATTTTATGTCATCTTTACAAATATTAATATGAATAAATATTAATTCTAACCATCTAATTCCTAAGTATATTAAACGTGAATAGGAATATTTATTCGATGGTACATTGACGTCACTTCTGGCTATGAGCCTGATTAGTTTTAATCTTGCAGTGTGTGTGTGTGTGTGTGTGTGAGGTGGGGGCGTGCGTCCGCGTTATTTTTAGTATTTATTCCGAGAAAAGGTTGTTGAATTAAGAGACTGGATTATTGAAATAAAATAATATTTGTTCCATTAAAAATATTGATTTCTTTCAAATCTAATTCATAAAGCATGAAAATGTTACCCCATTAGAATCCTTACTTATGAAGTTCGAACATTAGGAAATAAATCTTAAATGAATTTGATGCGAAAAAAAAAAAAGAAAAATAATATTCGCGTTATATTTTATTTAAAGGAATGAAGGAACAAGAAATTTTTCCACTTTGAAAATATCAGCACAATGGGAGTCACAGAAAGATTAAAAAGTCACGTGCTGTACTGTTATAACCTAATGTTTTATGGTGGGGTTACTATAGCCTGGATAAATTTTTGTGATCCTTTCTTTGTTTTAATGTTTATCAACCAATGAGAGGTTTCCTTTATTTAGGCATGAGAGCAGGTCAATTGATCACAAGGATAGTCCTGGTGATGGCAGTGCCTAATGAAGAGCTTCTCAAAGCGTTTTCCCCTTATGTGTAGACAGACACCATACCATGCAGACTTTCGATTTTGGGTTGGGTAATTCTTATCCCGTAGCGTCCTATGTCTGTATATTGTGTGTGTTCTTCTGACAAGTTTCCCTGTTTAGAGGGATAAAAATCCTGAGTTTCAGGGAGAAAAAAAAAACCTTTCCATCTCTCTATGAGATCAGCTAATACACCTTCAGTTGAAAAGCCGAAAGAGTTGGTTGTTCTCATCCTAGACGAAATTCGAATGTATCTCTTGCCAAACCAAAGGGCAGAATCGAAACCGACTGAGAAAACTAATCAGCTCAAAAAACAAAACAAAATAAAATAAACACAAATAAATAAATAAATAAAAATGGCATCTTAAAGTTACTTGGGAAGGAAGAACGCTGGTTCAAATTTTCTTCATATCAAATGTAATTTCAAGAACGCTTAAATAGATCCTTCCAAATTATATTTTATCTAATGAGAAATGCTATTACAATCGTGTATTAGCTTAAAAGCTGGGTTCTTTAGGACAAATATTTTTTTTAGATTAAAAAAGTAAGAAATTACTTGCTATTTTGTGCTTCTTAACTACAAATGGAAGGGGAGTACTTGAATCGCAGTCAGGAAAGCTAAGGTAGCACCAAAATGACTCGTCTTCTAATGATTGCACTTTTACACCTAAACCAGCCACCCTGCTGACCAGGGCTCTGCCGTCGTTAGAGAGTGGCAAGTGCAAGATGGCAGTGAAAATATCCTATAAACCGAGAACGGAGTTCACTCCAAGCTGCGATCGAAAACATTTTGAGACCATTACAGTAGTAGACTTTTAGATAACGGCTTGCAACGGCGATAGGCCTACTGGGACATATTAGAGGACATGGCGAGCTTGTAGCATCATCTCCGAACAGAGCGAGGCTATGCAGTGTCGTTCTGCTTAATAACCCAGGATTCGGTGTTAAAGTTTCCATCTCAGCTTGAAAGGAAGAGATGCAGCAAACCATTTGATGGGATTCCGGTGCTAAGAAATACGTCTTGGAAGAAAAAGAAAAAATCACCGTTAAAAGCAGGCCACAACACCAAGCAATAATAAGACACCTGGATCCTTAGACACCACAGTATATTTTATTTCGGTGAAGTCTAGAAAATAAAAAGTCTTTAATTACTTTTCTTTTCTTTCAGTTGTGGAAGAAAGGCACTGTCAGGCAGGACCATACAACTTTGCCACCAAACACGGAGGAGAACGACCAGGTAAGTTAAAAGATGAGAGGTGAGCTCTGCCTTTTTCAATATTTTGAATTTTCATAAACTTATGTTGTCATACTTATCGTACCGTCCTTTTTATTGTTAGAAAGACATTAAAAGACAAAGGGAAAAAAAGCATGCAATGTAATTGCTTCTTAGTCTCTCTCTCTCTCTCTCTCTCGATTTATAAAGTATAAGGTTTTTTCATCTAAGGGTGAGTTAGTCAGTCTCATTTGAGGTGGAAGGGATTTTCTTACTCGGTGTTTCATCTTCCAGAAAGCAAACTAGTTAAAAAATCACATGCAATTTTCAGACATAATATTCCATTCTCATAGTCTCAGTTGCTTTGAGCGTAACAAATCACCACAATCCCCCCCCCTCTCTACATCATCCTTAGTTCTTTGCATAGCGTTTCCAGAGCAAACACCTATGTAGTGGATTCCGTTTACAATTTAAGAACAAATATTTTTATATTTTAATCAATTATTAAGTAATTTAACACGAACTCGGTTAAGGGCAAGATGTCAAAGAATGATTGAGTTGATCCCTGCTAGACAGAAGAAGAAATAATTTCCATTCACATAAGTTTTTAATAAAATTTGTTTTTCTAATGGTTGTTTTCTGCATATTTAGATTGAAAACTTTGTTATATCAATAATAAATATCAATTTTTAATCTTTACTATTTTCGTTTCCATTTTATTTATTTTTTTTTTTTAAATTTATAAGTCAGTATCGATCAAATGTTTGACATTCGATTCAAATACTCTATTCATTTTTGTTTCGAGTTCTATATATTGCTGTATGAACCAGTATATAGAGATTTTCATTACACATTTCAAGAAACCTTTCATTTTCTCACAATGACAGAAATAGCAAAGCTAATTTGGTAATGGAGATGCTCCTGTGTTCCGACCTAAGGCTGAAGTAAGTTATGATAAAATGGATTTAAAAAAATACATTAAAAAGAAGATGAGGAAAAATATGTGAACATAGAGATAGAGATATATGTATACTGAACAGACCAAAAGAAACATGAATAGAACTAATAGCACAGAAGATGATGAGTGAAATAGACATTGGATTTTGAATGATTAAAAATTTAAAAATATGGGAACAAAAAATGGAAAGATTTAAAAAAGCAACAAAACATAATGGCCTGTCACAAGTAAGTTGACTTTATAGAGCTTACTTAATGCTATAAGAAGACGGTTAATCTTATCGGCATACTTTACTACATCTTGCAAACGTGTGTATTCTCGGGTAAGTCCGTTTTGCCTCGATGAAGACATCCGAATTTCCAAGAGAGAAAATCTTACCGTTTTTATACGAAACCATTAAAAGATTTTAGGCAGAATTCGAAGCCAGGTCTTTAAAACCAAAGGATATCAATATTATAGATTTTTGAAATGTAAATCCTGCTCACGAAAGACTGTTAGCATATAGTACGGTAGTGCCGTGGATGGGCTGAGATTTACATAATCCGAAAATCTGCTCTAGAGTCCAGACGTGGAGTTATCGACCAACCGGAACTAAATAAACAGGATAAGCAAGATGGTAGTCTCTCATTGAAAACGAAATTCATCTTACATCCAAAGGCATTCACAAAACATCCATACTTAAGATGGGATTTGAACCCGTAGCCTGATGACTGAAGAGTGGAAATGCTTCACTGGACCAACCAACTAGGCTAACAGTTGACCTATTGTAGACCTACGAATTGACCTACAGAGGCTCTTGTGTTAATACTATCTTTTAAATAAATTTAAGGAAGTCTTTAAATACAACATAGAGTTATGAGTTATGTTTTAATTTTTTTATTAATTAAAAGTTCTACAGTTAATGCAATGAGAACTATTGAAATACCTTCGTAGCAGAATGGCTATTGAAAGACAAATATTTCAACACTGATTCAGCGAAGAGGTGAAGGAATGAATATTCTGATCAACAGCGACATTATTAGGAAAAAAATGAAAGAAAGATGGACTGTGGTAGGATCTGAGCAGTTATTATTATTCGCAGTTGAGCACAATTGAATATAAATACGATATAAGCTGCTCTTCTGGGCAACTTGAATTTGACATTTATAGTTAAATTATGCTGGGTTTAAAAATGGAATGTATTCAATCAAATTTCCGTGAAAAAGGAAAATATTAAATTTCTTTTTCACTATATCTTGTAAATAGCAAATTTGTTTTTAAGAAACATCAGCTCTATCTTTACAATTTTGTAAACGAAGCCGAGGGATATTTGGTAGGGCACGGCATAGAATATAAAATTTATTACTATGAAAAATAAGTGAAATAAGAAATACTTATTCATTTATGATGGGATTGGTTTAGAAAGAAACCAAGTATCGTAATGAGAGCTTATTATTTATTGATAGAAATATCAATAAATATGTAATAACACATCATAAAATATAACAGAAATGAAAAAAAAAAATATATATATATATTGACTTACACAATGGAAAAATGAAACTTTATTTGGAATCGAAGAATTACTTTCCAGTTCTTTGCGTCTGTCCGGAAATATTAGCATAAAACCGCGAATAAAAATCCAATATTGAATCGAATAAAGTTTTCATTATAGAGGAGGACTGCTGTCATGCCTTTAGTGGACTACGTTGATGGAGTTCAAAAATGCATGAAATGTTTATAAAGCCATTTAGTTGTGCAGAACTTATGAATATTGATAACTAGCTTCAATATTCCAATTGCGACTACAAAGCGTACAGGACTTCAAAATAGAAAACATTGTGTTTAATTATAATAAATCGTCACGCTACTGAATTTTTCATTAACTGAGTTTCGTGACTGTACGAACGCACAATAGGAATTCTATAGAGAATGAATTTAGTCAAGAGGAAATGCTAATGGACTTGACTACTCACATTTTCATTAGACTTCGTGACTAACGGAACATTCTGTCTAATTACTGGAACATCATGTATTCTTTTGATGAATAGAATGAGACAGTGTTCTACGATTACAGCAAAAAATCTATTTGTAGGGGAAAAGATTTATTCATCTTTGATTTATTCATTAAAATTTTATTTTTAAGAATTTTAATATCTTATAATAGAAATAATATAAAATAGTTTCATTTGTTTTTTGTGGGACAGAAAGGATGTGACGTCATACTTCCACAAATATACATAAAGCATGAACTATTGCACCACTAAATTACGTCATTAAGACTGAAGCAGACGACAGACGATGTATTCCCAATAGTCGCCGTTTTTGGTTGGATTGCGCAATTGCGTATTAGCGCAGTAACAGGAACAGAAAGGCTAGTTATAAAACAAAGCTTAAAATGGAATATTAAAAATATTAAAAATATGAATAATAATATTATATTTGTTGCTATAACTGACTAATTAAAATTCTGAATTTTAGGGTAGCAGACGACAAATGAAACGAAGCCTTCATAATGTTAAATTATTAGAATTACGTAATGAAAAGTTGTTACTAAGATGAACAAGTTAAATTTTTAAGTATTTGTTATTTACTCAGGCTATTTTGAAGCTCTTTACAAATACCTAATAAGAACAAACGAAGACATTTTCTAGGAAACTCACAAAGCTCCTGCAAGTTAAATTAATGCACTATTAAAAAATAAAAATAAATAAACAAAATTAGGAAATATGAGCAGTGTACAGAAAGGACTTAAACAGCGAGACATCAGCATGGGAAGTTTTAATGATCTGGAAAAAGTTGGCTTAACAAGAATAATTCACATACAGAACTTGAATAAGGTACTGAAGTGAGGTTAGGAAAGTGCATTTCGCGGTAGAGTTGGAAACTATGACAACATAAAAGAAGAAAATCTTACAAAAGTTTGATGCAGAAATATCTCTAAAAATGTTGTAATAAGCCATCATCAGAATAGACAAGATGAGACTTTCAAAACAAATTTTCTAAATGAAACCAGCGGAATCGAAAACGAAACAGTGGAATACGAATGAGACCAGAAAGTTAAAATAACATAAAAAAAAGTTCGAAGTATCATGACAAGGAAAAATAGGATTTATGCCCATGTGGTTCATAGAAAGAAGAGTGAAAAATACGCTAAAATAAAAAAATGAAAACTCCCACAAGAAAGCTCACAAAATATAACAGAGAAAAAGCAAGAACTTTTGGACATTCACAACACGGGACTCCCTGCACCCATGGAGGCCATTTATCTTAGATAGTGCAGAGTAAAGACGTACAGAAGAAAAAAAATTGAGGTGAAGGAAGAGATTTCATATGTCAGATCGAGTGCATTGGGAATAAATTGTGGGAGCAGAAAAATATTATTAAGGACTTTTCAGTAGAGACTTTTTATAAAAGTAGAACATTTTTGAATTTCCATTACTGGATTTCGTTTGACTCAGTCATTAGAATTCATCATAAATAAATCTTTCAAGTTAAGAAAAATAAAACAGACCTATAAATACTCATCTCGTTGTAGGATATTTAAATCATCTCTATTAGTTGTATGCTGTGACGTTAGAGGCCAAACATAATTTGGAAATTTATGTTTGGCCTTTAACACTCCTGCTCTAGAAAATCAGTCTCAACAAAGATGTATTTGAATATTTAGCAACTGAATTTACGGTTACTTGAGAATGTAAATTAAATATTTTATTCGAGTAGTTCTGATTTTTCTTTGAAAAGGTTAATAAACAATCCTGTTTAAAAAAAAAAGAGAAAAAAAAAACATTGAAAGAGACGGTGACCACACAGCAAATTTCTGTACTTATCGTTCCCCACTCTAGAGGACATACAAAATGCTTTTATCTTTCAAGATACAAGAGCTCAAAATCCTCTCTAACAAGTATAATAACTTGGCAGCGTACATTAATCGGGAATGAAAACAAAGCCTTCAAACAACGTTAGATTTCTTTCACAAAAATAAATGAATGCTAGAAAACACTGAAGTAGCAATTCTGGCATTTTTTTTAATCGATTCGTTCCTCTTTTTTTTTTTTTTGTCGAGTTTCAGCCGGAATTTCCAGATATATGCACTGTCAGCTGTTTGATGATCATTCAGCAGGATTTCAGCAAGAGTTATTAAGTTGAAAAGTTGTCTGCACTGAAGTGTGTAATTGAAAGAGCCTGCTAAGTATTTTCTAATATCCAGCCAGACGTGACAGAAAATCCGCTTGTTAGATCATCACAAGCTGGTAATTTGTTATTCGCCCATCAGTAAAAAAAGTGGGGAAGAAAGAAAGGATATTATTCATCAGCAGAAATCGATTTTATAACTCTCTTACTGTTGGACGCCTCCCAGAGAAAGAGAAGGGGGGGGAGAGGAAGAGCTGGCGACAGTGTGTGTGTGTGTGTGTGTGTGTGTGTGGTTCGCGTGAGAAGTCTGAGAAATATTTTCATCTCCAGTCAGCTGAGAATGAAGTTCTCTCTCGTGTGTTGGACAGAGAACTGATGCTACCCACCATTCATTGCGCATTGTGATAGCCATCCTCAATTTTTGTTGATGGACACATTTCTTATAAATATCTTCACAGGTTAAAACACATTATCAGTTTGCTTGAATTCGTATGAAAGAAGAGATCATATGGGACGACTAAGTTATCATTCTGGAACCAAAAATAAAACGTAATGTAACCACCGAGACTAATTCTGGCAAAGGTTAGTGATTTCTGCAATTTTATTTTATGTTTTGTGAAAGAAGTATTTAATTAAGCCTTCAATTTATCAGTGTACATTTCAACTTGGTTATAAAGATGCGAAAAATGTAACAGGAAAAAATTTATTGCCAATCATGTTTCCTATCTCGAGTGTTGGAATTTTTTTACTTGGATAAACCGTTACAAAGTTATATCAACAGTAAAGGCAATGTTGTCATGGCTAAAATATATCTATTATTATATATATCCAAGAATAGTGACTTAATCGTTTCCCCTAAATAAAGTCTTCTAATAATAGTTGAAAAAGGTAACAGTTGAGATTTAAAACAACTTTTAACGTTTTTTTACATATTTTGATAAATATTTGCTCTCTACTACCGAATGGGGGCTTCCTATCTTCCCTTAAAGTGTTAGGCCTGTTACGTCCTCTGTTATGTCTATCAAAGTGTGCACTCTCTGGCGAGTTTGCCTGTTATGCAGGAGAAAAACCGGAGTTCCCAGGATGAAAATCCTTCTACCTCTTTATGATATTGGCTAACCCACCTTTGGTTGACACTCTCTTACATAAACTTCAGATCTTTCTAACTAAAGAGAAGTGTTAATAATGATTGATTAGATTAGTATTAAAAATCTCAAATATTCCAATAGAGTCATAATATTATACGAAGACTGAATGAAGGATATAGAAACACTACTTAACTTGGACGTGTGGTACTCGGTATGCAGGTTTGCTAAAATAACGTCACAACTAATGGATGCTAGCGAACAGAAGGAACACCAAACGACCTTCCTACGAAATAAATAGTGGGTGTCAGAAGGAAACTGTTTGATCAGGCAGTTGTGATGGTTCCAGAAATAGCGAATTGCACTCTCTTGCCTCCTGTGCGCAGTGCTCAGCATCGACGAAATAGTGTTAGCATGGCCTTTATGAGATGGTGCGCCGATCAATGAGCCAAAACCTTAAGTAAAGAGAGACATTTTGGAATTCCTTCACGGTGAGCCTTCGGGTGTCAGACCTCTAGGTGTATACGGTAATCCTTAACTTATGGCCCCAACTACGAAGTGACAGCGACCATGATAGAGTACGACGATGCGATCGGGCTACAGATGCCTGGTTTTATGGTATCTGGAATAGAAAAACGGGACGATCTGACCAACGTGGCTAAAAGAATCCAACATGTCGGCAACAACCCCTTTGACTTCCAGTAATTCGTGGCTTAATTTTAACTTTTTTTTTCTCCTTAGAAGTTTTGGAAAAGTTTTACTTCTAGTGACACTACTTTTTTGCTGTGTTTGTTATCCGAGATCTTTTATACGCGTAAGAAGAGATGCGTCAGCGAAACACCCACTTAGAAGGTTAA
Organism: Typopeltis vanoorti; assembly: GCF_054136105.1. Taxonomy (NCBI): domain Eukaryota; kingdom Metazoa; phylum Arthropoda; class Arachnida; order Uropygi; family Thelyphonidae; genus Typopeltis; species Typopeltis vanoorti. The sequence continues at coordinate 27,468,033 of NC_143560.1, forward strand.
GAACAGTGAAGCGTGAAGAAAAACAGCGAGTGTTGTCATCACGCTGTTCCCGCCATACTTAATACGGTACGTGGACCGCAAGGAGGAAGGTTTTTGCCTAATTACATTAGCATTTTGGGTCGACCTATGTTATTCTAATAAGCATCCCTTAAGTACGTTAGCAGAGGCATAAACTTAATAAAGCCCAACCACATGTTTACGGCAACAACTGACTCAGCACACATTCCGATGTCTGGCTATAATCAGCGTTTCATTCCCATCTGCTGCGTATGAACTTTTTTTTTTTGGCCACGTTTTACTTTGTTTATATTTCTCTCATTTCTTTCTTTCTTTCTTTCTTTTTTTTTTTTTTTTAGTTACGGAGACTCAGATATGACGAAAAGGGATGAAGGCTATCCCACGACGTGTGAGATACACTGAATAATAAGTGACAGTCCTTGATTTCTACACTTTCACGAAGTTTGTTTTTAACTGCTCGTGTTTCCTCTTTCTAAAATTACAAGACATTATTGAACAGCTACGAAGCATGGAATGGAACCAATGGTGAATTCCCACAAAGTAACTTGAGATGGTTCGACTGCACTTAATTGGAGTTCATTATTTTGATCAAATTTAGATTCAGAATCGAATGTTGAGACTGAACCTATAGGAATGTAATTAAGACTGGAAAAAAACAAATTGAAAGACGTAAACTTCCAGCGCTTTATGGAATTTTTTGGGTCGTAGAATCATGTCTAGGACGTGGAGGATTTTATAAGTTTTCAAGTGAGGTGAGCTAGTCTGTCTCATAGGGTTTTTCATCCCTCAACGTTTTATGCATGATCATACAGCTTCACAGCCTTCATACAAACCGATCGAACTCATCTGTACCAACTGATCTGTTCCATTTGCTAAGTTTGTAATCAGAACTGCAAGAGTTCAAAGCTGCTTTTTGGCAAAATCTTAAAGAAACTGACAATCAAAAATTCTAATTGCATGTTCTATATTCAAAAGGCGGAACATTGAAGTAAGTGTGTTAATGATCCAAAGATGACAAATCTTTGAATCAGAAGTCATAGGTATAGCAGTTTATGGATGTTACATAACGCTATTGCATTATTAATGATGTGACTGTTGGGAGAAAAGTTGAACATAAGGCGTTTTTGTGAACTTAAATACCATACATTCAGAACTACACTTCTCAGGTATGAGATACACATACAAAGAAATTTTAACTAGTAAATGTACTGCATAATTTCGTATCATTTTAATATACTTAAAGCAGCTCTATTGAAACCTAAATCACCTTGAATAGAAACGATTTTAGAATTTTTCATAAATTATCTTGAGTACCAATTTTCATCAAAATCCATCCAACAAATTGTTATGTTAATAAATGAGGGATAAAAAAATCTAAAACACTAACGCTAATCTAATGAACTATTATAAACTAATGTAATCTACGAACGTTAATCTGATAATCTAACAAACGTATTAAAGAATCATGAAAGATTTGTTACTAATTTTTGGTGGGTAGTTCGTAGTATTGGGGCGCATTTCTTCTTCCAAACATCTAACCAAAACAATAGCAACTTCCACTAATGGAAACGGACATCTAATACTTACCCTTTTTTCCACTTTTAGTTCATTCCCAAGTTTTATCGCGTTCAGGTTAGGACTCTGTGTTGTCCACTACTATGTCCTAATTCACTTCGATGATTTCTTTGCGATATGAAGGTGATCCGTGGAGGAACAACTACCATAAAATCACAATGTAAAACGTTTTTATTTCCTAAAATCAGACAGACGCCAGAAGAACACAGAAATCCACTCATGTCATAGATTTCGTTGCTTCAGTCATAATTTTAAGCAGCATCAACATCTGTATCCTCCAAACCAAAATGTGTCCAAACATCCCATACGGAAATACGACTGCAAAAATATATCGCATGATTTGTTGTTCCATTACAGACTTTCACTGTTTTGTGTAACTTGATCCGTGTCAGTCGATGCGTATTTTGTTGTTAAAGAACTGTGGGAGGCAATTTTTTCGTGCAAATTCATTACGTGCAGTTCTCTGTGTGTTTTGCGAAACATTTAATGGATTGCTTGGCTTCTCGAGTCTTCAAACTGATTTTAGGGTCTGATAGTAAGACGAGGTAAACATGTTTTCAAGAAGAGTTAGTTCCTGTTGGTCAATATTTTAGGCCTAAGGGAAAATATCGTGAATTCACTGTCATTTACAGACTTCCATTTCTTCAGCACGTCATCTATTATACAGATATTTTCACACAAATATCATATCCCCTTCTCAAAATGCTGTTAACTTTCTCCTGTGCTTATCTTTCTACATACATAATTTAGAGGGCACAAAATTTTGCATATTTCATAGTCACATCCATTTTCATGCAATAGGAGGGAGGTCACACTCTCACCCAACCTCCACCTTCACCCCCACATATACATATGTTGCAAAGAAAAATAATTTCCCTGAATATAAAATTGCGTGTCAAGGCAACTAGTTGGAAGTGGGTGAACGTCAAGTTGATGTAGATGCTTCTTAAGTTTAGCAACTTTACTAGAAGAACGATTATGAAAATACAGACAAGATAAGATGTGCCACTATTACCTCAAGATTTTCAGCAACAAAGGTAACCCATTCTAGAAGTCATATTCTTAAAGAAATGAAAAAAGAAGGTTTTGTTTGGGTGGATGATCAAACTCAGTGTAACATGCATTTAAGTCAATTAATAATAATGGAAAATACGAGAAATATTTTGACATATTCAAGAAGAAATAGAGAAACGTAAGAAACACATTTACAGCTATCAGATGCTGGTTGATAGATTTAAAAAGAGTAGCAACCTGTTGCATATGTATCACTGAAGAAATGACAAGTTCAGATAACGCAGCTTTATATAAATTTATATACAAGAAGGAATAGAAAACAGGAACACTGAATAAAAGTTCAAGAATGTTGTCTCCTAATTTTGTCTCCTAATATATATATATATATATATATATATATATAGCATTGCGGCCCACATCTATATATTTATATAGAAGAAAGTAGTTTCGTCTAATAGCTTCTTAAACTTTTGTCTTTATTATTATTATCGGATTTCGCATTTATTTTATACATATTGAACCGAATCCTTTCATTATTAATGAATCCAATTAAAATCTACTTTGTTTACATTTCTAGTAGACTGTTTGAAATAATAAAAAATAATTATAATTAAGTACATCGTTATTTTTTGGCAAAAATCGAACCCGGCAGATAAATCACAATAAAAGTAAATAGACGAACATTTGTAATTGCTTTGTTTTGCCTTTAGGATAACGCATGACATGTTATTTAAAATTAAAATTGTAATGCAGCTGAAGACACTCACCATGATCCGTTCTACAAATAAATAAATAAATGATTATACAGCGGGTTATTATACGGCATAAGACTAGATGTTATACTGACTGTTCACGATCGGAATGGATTAGCGATGTCTTCGACAACCAAAATAAAACAACGAGAAAATTGAATTTTTGATCGTAAGAGTTCCATTACAGTTATGGACCTTCGATAAAATTGGACTCACAGCCAACATAAGTACTTCTAAACGATGCAGTTAGATTATGGTTTTCTCTAAAAGCAACTTTAATCTTATTTCGTATTTGAACTCTACGATATTTTAGGTCGTTTATTAAAGGAATGTCATTTTCTTGATGTCTGGAAGACTGCGTTTTTTTTTTAATGATTTTCTGTGCACAATAAATTAGTTCCTGAAATTTTGTAATTTTTAGTTCCATTAATATCTTCTTATTCTCGAATAATATCTGTTTAAATATAAAAATTGTCCTTCACGAGAATCGCTTCAAAACAGCTGAGAGGAATGCCAAAAATATTAATCATTAGTTAACATTATGATGATATCGTTTATCATAAAGATTACAATTTCGTTATTGATAGACTTTGTAACAAATCAGAAAATAATCACTACTGTATATCTTCCCGAAGCTATTTTCAGTTATCTTTGTAAATGAATACGAGGTGAGACAACTGTGAATATATGAGATAATAGAAGTGCATGGAAAATTTATGGCAACGTACATCGATAATGTTGGGAGTTTTTTCCCACTTGGTTAGACTATAATAAATTTAGTTTAATCCTTTATCCAAGTATAAGTAAACAAAGTTTGCACCTGTAGTATCTTCAGGACTGAGGCAACTCGTGGTAAAGGTGGACCAACATTCATCACTCCTTGTTTCAGTATCTCCCATTTGTTGCTTCAGTCCTGAAGATACTTCAGGAATGAGGGGCAAACTTTGTTTGCTTACATTTAGATAAAGGATTAAACTAAATTTATTATAGTCTAACCAAGTGAAAAAAACTTCCAACATCTTTCTCTAAATCCAGAGTAATTTAATAATAAGGTGAAAAACCTTTTGGCAACTCGTATAGGTAAATATGACTTCTCCATTTCTTCCACCTTGGTCTGGTTCCCACTGACGAGACCTCAATAAAGATCGAAACCGGTCTGGGTAGTGGCCCTTCCCTTAATGCATAGCATTACATATATTATATATATCCTCAAGGAGATGTGCTTTGCATTATGGGAGATACTAAGACAGGGAGTGATGAGAGCTAGGTCCACCTTTACCTCGAGTTGCCTCAGTCCTGAAGATACTTCAGGCACAAACTTTGTTTGCTTAGACTTGGATAAAGGATTAAACGAAATTTATTATACGTCAATAATAAGTTGAACTAAGTCAGTCACGTCATCCTCCTTCAGTCATCAATGAACTTCAAAATCATGCTGTAAAACACGTTGAATATATTTTTTCTCTATGCTGGTTCCTGTTATCCTACAATTTCAAATGTTTTATTTTTTAAAAATGTCCTAATGAAAGTAATTTTTTCTGTTAAAAAGGAATTAGTATACTGTTCAGCATTTGCAACAGAATTGACTTATGTAGACTAAGATGGCGTGCTAAACTTGAAATATAATTCTAGTCGGTGCATTCAATGCAACCTGAATAATTCTTGCAACAAATCGACTAGAAAGCAATATTCCACCGCAACCATAACAAGAGATCAATGTCTGGTCTACAACAAAGAACGTACTTAAGTATCTGCATAAAGATGGTTTATCTGATCATCAATATTACTGTATTACGGAAGATAAACCCACCTACCACCTAAATATTCACAAACACACATCCATATCAATGAAATTCGAATTCAGAGCCTAAAGGTAAGCTGTAGGAATGCCATTCATTCAGTTTACTGACTGAAAAGACCAGCGAACTAAACTTAGACTTAAGAAACTTATGCCCGTTTCTCAAAAGACAGAATTATTACAGATCAATTCAAGCTTTTTCAAGGATTTTTTTAAAACTCTCTTTAAGTTTTTTTTTTTTTTTTTTTTTTTTTAAATCTGTATTTTCGCTGTTTACGTTTTGATAGTTATAAGTTCAGTACTAGAAAAACTTGGCTAACAAAAAGAAAAAAAAGTGATCTATTAGGAGAGAATGAAAAACATTTTAGAACTCTGCTTCACACTAGAAAAAAATGGTAAGATAAGTAAAAATTCTACAGTTGACTACAATCTTTAGAAATATAACATGGGCGGAAAAACTGGAATTGAGCAAAATGTATTTAAGAGAATGAAAACACAATTTATTGAAACAGAAGTTTCTAGACCTAAGAAATGAGATAGCATACGGATTTTCTCTTATTTTAAAAATATTATGAATGAACTCAATTCAACGATATGAAGACATGTTTCAGATAGGATCAAAGTCATTAAAATAAACATATTCACGCACTTTGAATGCGATGAACAAACATCGATTAATGCTATGAGTAAATTCTTAAACGTAATCATTTGAAATTTAAAAACACATCGATGGCCGTGCTATTTATATTTTGCTGAAATATGCACGTAAAGCTGAGTCACCGAAGCGAAAGTGGAAAAGCACGTGATCATTATTCTATGGGTGAATGCCACGCATTAATTCTGGACAACATTTGGCTTAGACGCGGAACATGAGTTGTGGCATTATCACTGAAAGAGGCAGCGATATTATTTAGAACTTATTTCATTATTTCTAAGCTCGTGCCATTAACTCAATGAAGGAACGTTTATTACATATATAACTAAAACTTGGAGAGTGCATTTGCCCACGGGTCGAAAGAATCTGAGAATAACTAATGATATTCCTCTCCCTGAGAGTATTTTTGCCTACTAAAGGGTAGTCAACATTGCAAATTTAAATAACATTTTACCTGATAAAAATATCTGAAATATTTCAGAAACTTTTATTAAAATTTACGTATATCGAATGTTAACTAAATATCACATAATTACTATGTGCGCAGGATTCTGTATGGAATGTCCTTTATCTCGACCCATTGTATCATCGCTCCATGTAATTGAATGTTTTTCTCCAGACTATCCCTAATGTCATTAATATACAAGTTAAACAGGAGTGGTCCAAGCACAGAACCTTGTAGTATGAAATTGGTCACCTTCATTCGCTTAGATTCAGCACATCCCTACATTATCCTGGATACCTGTCAGATAACACTCCAGTGTCCAAGCCACGTCTATTTTGCATACCCATCCCTGTGGGTTGGTGTAACAACCTCCTATGCTGAATTCTGTCAAATACCTCGACAAAATCTAAAAAAAAATCAAATATAACTTCGCTATTGAGACTCGAACAACTAGGTCAGGGGCGTAGCTAATTCTCTAACACGTTCCTTTAACACACACGCTGATATCTAATTCAAACTCATTGCAGTATTTTGATCTTGCAATATATTCATGAACTTTTTATCATCTCTACCGATTCCAACTTTATCATTTCACCCAGATTCATCACGGCTTCCATAGAGCTAATTGGTCTGTCAATGTATATATGATCTAAATGATCAAATTAATAACTCAGCTATTTCCAGTTACACTTTCCTGTCATCCGTATTTACCAAGGTTATCCTACCATGATCATTCTTCATTTCACTCGTGACATAGTGAAGAAATCCCTGGGATTCTGTTTAACCTGTTCAGCTAGCTTCTTTTCTTAGACTGCCTTCACTTTTGCTCATCATGGTTGTCACTCGTCTGACATGCTCTTTGTACTGCTGATGTGACGGATCACCACGTTTAGCACGAACAATTGTTCCATAGCGTTTTATTTTTATCTAGCCCATGCTTCAAAGCTTTAGTCGTCCATTCTTCACCCTCTTATTAATCTAATTCTTCTGACTCTAGAAATGCAGTTCATTATAGAAACTTAAAACGCCTTTGAATATTTCCCATGCACTACTGATTCCTCTATCATATAGTTCCCCCCTACCATGGCACAACTGAAAGTTGCCTATGCAGTTTATCGAAATCACCTCTTATAGTTCTACATACTGTACATACATACTTTCTTGGTGAATGCCTCTTGCACCCATTCTGTGCTACATCATTTATACTACCACCCAAATAATTTTTCTCTCCTAATTGTCGTATCTCAATCTGCACTCGCTTGCACTTGAATAGACTACCCAGGCTCATCGTTTCCAACAGAATACAATCTAGGTTTTATATAGAATCTAGTATCGAAGCTGTGATCCTTATATCACAAACATCTGATTCTTTTTCAAAAGAAACAAACAAAAAACATTTGAGGGAAGGTCCAGTTATTATCTCTTAATTTCTCCACTTGAGTAGAATCTAAACCTGGAAAATGGCGATTTTAACACGCAATATAAATGTTGTCTGGAAGAGCAAATTGTCAGAACAAAATATCCCGATCAGAATTTTGACAACACGAAGTCTCATATCTGACATTCTCATGGACTTTCATATGATGCTTCAAGGGTTAGTTTTGATGGTAGATTATCTGCAGCAGACCTCTCTCATAATGATATTGTGACAAGGAGATCTATAAGGATGATGAAATGACTCCTGGAAAGTCTCCTGAGCGACACGCATCGTAGATGAGGTTGCTGATCATGTAACTCATCATTACTTGGTGTAATGATAGTAGATTCTCCGGATATATTCAAATACATCATCATGGAATCAAAACCATCTTAATGTGAAAAATCATCAAAAGGTGATCAAATAAGACATGGATGTCCGATTCGATGTTATGTATGACACTTTGCGCAGTTTCACCGGATATGGATAACTCAAGTAGAATCGACTAATGAAATAATACTTAACTATCTTCACACGAATCTGTTTCTATGAGATGAGGATGAGTGTCGACTAATCCTACAACACTAAGAATGGAGAGGACTCGGTTGAAATAACATTGTACCTTGGTACAGACTATCAGAAAATACAGATACACTATCCGCTGTCACTGTCCGTATCACTAACCGAGGTGCCTCCATTTCAATTACTATATATTCCCCAGATCGCAATGAACTCTGCACAGATAGACGTAATTTCAGAAACTGTATACTTCAGTGAGAAATCGAAACCCGAGTTAGTGGGTAGTTAGGTGCTGATAATTCGGACCTACTTTCACTTGTGATTGCCTTTTCCTTCTTACTAATATCCTTAAGTATTTCTATCGTGTCTAGTTCATTGATTCTTGATGTTTCCTTTTCTTTTATGCTTTTTTTATGTTTGAGTTGCTAAAAATATTCTCCGTCTGCCTGTTTACTTGCTTCTTACCGATGTCAATTTTTTTCTTACATAGTTTTCATTGTACCCCAGTAAGAAACAATTCTAGAAACATACCAATGTTCACCTGCAAACTGTTTATATTTAAACTTTCAGTACCACTAAGAAATGTTCACTTCGCCTTATATATCAAATTCCTAATCACTTCCAGTCTTCAAAATTTAGGCTTCTGCTTTCACACGCTAAAGTCACATTTACAAGAGCTTCACTAGAAAGTAACTGACCAAAAACAGTTAACATATTGATATGGTGATTGTTCCATTTCAAACATATTAGTCGAGTTTTCATCTTTATAAATTAATTCCAACTGTTCATTAAGTTTAAACCAGCAATATTAAGTTGTAAAAATACAACAAACAGCCTCTCAATAACAGATTAACTCGGATGTCACGCTAGTTACACTAGCAGATATTTAATCAACATGCACGTGTGGGATAGATTTAACAGAGCACAAATTCGAAACTTCCAAAACCTATGAATGAATAACAACAAATTAATGATTCTGAGATACTTCCAATCATTCATAAAACTAAAACATTAATATAAATCAATTGCTTTCAAACTATTAATATACTCCAAATATGCTACAATGTTTGGTGATTAATATATATCACCAGACATGCGACCTGAAAACACACGACATTAATCAATGTGCCACCTATATATATATATATATATACAGGGTGTTCGGGATAAATTTGACATATTTATAATTAATTATATTTTTCCGTAAGTTACATGTATTAACACACACTTCTCTTCATTTAAAAGTTTGGACCCTTCTTCATTGATATACAAGATGTCAGAAAGGATGGATAGCTGGAACCCACCTGAATCATGGAAGAGAATAACTTGTATCATGATGATTCGTGCCCGCCATCAAAATAAGGATATTACGACTGCTGCCCAATGCTCCCTGAATACAGTAAAAACAATCAGGCATGAACTAGAGACTTGCAATGGTGACTACGAGGATGTAGCAAGAAGAAAGATCCCTAGCAGACGATCTGATTTCGTTCGTACAGCAGAATTCCTCGCAAATCCGCAGGAACAGGTGTTGAAGAACCCTGGCATTGGAATTCGGGCTTTGTTCGTGGAGTTGCTAACTGTAGTCAAGCCCTGGATAACAAGGGTAGCCAATGGTAGGCCGTATGTATGGCAGCAGGATTCGGCCCCTTGCCACACCTCTGGGAAAAGTCAAAAATGGTTGTCTGAAAATTTCTACGACTTCACCAGTCCAAATGTTTGGCCTCCAAACTCCCCAGACCTTAACCCCATGGATTATTTTGTATGGGGCGCAGTTGAAAAAGACACCAATCGCACTTCCAGTAATACAAAAGCCCAGTTAATGGATAAAATTAAAACAGTTTTTGCGGCCCTTCCCAGGGAGACTGTAGCATCAGCTTGTTCGAGGTTCCGAAGCAGAATTGAAGCTGTGATCGATGCTAATGGTGGCTATTTTGAGTAAATCTTGTTGATAGTATTGTAATTAACTCTTCCTGTAATGTTTTTTTGTCAATTCATTAAATTTAATAGATACAAAGAAGATTTTCTTTTTCCTTACGAAACTGTCAAATTTATCCCGAACACCCTGTATATCCGTGGGAACCAGACCCGGGAGAGATAAGCAAACCATTGTTTTGCTTCCTTGGGTAAAGGATTAAAAACCAAGTATATAATTTCTTAGCAACTTGAATGTATAGTAGAACCAAGGTAAAAAAATACTTTCAACATCTTTCTCTCACCCAGAGATTTTTGTTAATAAGGTCGAGCACCTTTTGGTTACTTGTATATGAGATATATATGACTTCTGCATTACTTCAATATATATATGATTTATATGATTGAAGTGGTCAATCGACCGTGAGATATACGTGAGATATATATATATATATATATATATATATATATATATATATATATATATATATATATATATATATACTGTATATATATATATATATATATGCACAGGAACTTAAAATTTAAGAAGCTCAATATTAGCAATAGTACAAATGATACATATATATGAGTAAAAGCACTTTGTTAGCATACATTTCATCTTTGAGAAATTTAAGAAAATTGATCATATGGACTTTGCATTGTTATATATATATATATATATATATATATATATATATATATATATATATATAGGGCGATGAGGTTGAAACCAATACCCTTGGAGGGTAATGGATGGCAATTTTCTATTACCCTCCTGCCATGATCTGAGCTTTAATTGCTCAATATATAAATATATATATAGGAAGCCAAAAGCCCTTTTTAGGACTTCCATGGCAATGCTGTAGCCAATGAAGTTTTAACTGAGGCTCGGCTATTGCCGTTACCCAGCCATGACTAGAGCCTTTTAGCTCAATAACACTCCATCCACACAGATTTACTTCATTCAGATGACGGGATAAAGAGTCAAGGACTCAGTCCATCGCCCAGTTCTTTTAAGAATTTTAAGAATATATATATATATATATATATATATATATATATTTTTTTTTTTTTTTTTTCATCCCTTGGATTATACCGCAAGATTATTTAAATCCAGTAAATTACAATCTTATACTTTATATAAAAAAAGGTAACACACTGTGTTATCAACATATCAATCGATAAAGTTGAAGCGCCACCTACTGATAGCAGAGCAACCTAATTTGTTTGTAAAATGAAATGGTATACACGCAAGTGTTTATTTCAATTTATCTATTATAAACACATATATAAGCATAACTTAGAAAAATGTGCTAATTTGTTTAATAGAACAAGGCCCACAACAAGCCTTCATTTGTTTTGTTTTAATGTAAAGGAGTACATGCTAACATCGGGATTTGAACTCGGGTCTTTCCGATCAAAGGGCTTCATCTATACCGACTGAGTTTCTCAGTAAAAAAATACATATTGATTTTTTTTTAATCGCTTATATATCTGTACGCGACACCATATATTCATGTTGATACCTGTTTGATTTTATCAACAAGTGTTGGTCTAAGGTATTTGTTTAAATAAGTAATACGAATTGGAACTAATGAGGCTCACATTTACATCAGATATTAAATCCTTGAAAGTTGACCCAAATTTTTCACAATGTTTATAACATCACGTGCAACTTTCCATAGCCTTACATGATTTTCCCATTAACGCCATATCATATGAACGTTGACATAAATAAACGCAGATAAGCCATTCTACTCAGTTAGTTATGTTTCCGTTAAATTTTTAATCAAGAATAATAAAATATGAGCTTATTGTGGAGGCCAAAACGTGAAATGACTAAAATTTATTTGAAATTATTACTGCAACGGTTACTTTGAATAAACGATTCGAAGTAATTGAAGAAATATGCAAACTAATTTAAGTCGTAATTATTATTATTATTATTATTATTATTATTATTATTATTATTATTATTATTATTATTACGTGACATCTCCGTGGAGTTCAAAGTCTCATTGCTGGCGAACATTTTGTACCACGCAACCGCCAAGTACAATAATTCATTTACCATCTACACTACGCTATCTGCTACACACTAAGTGTTTTTGTGTGTCAACTGCGTGTATTCTGTGGCCGATTTTTGTTTGTATTAGAAATAAAAGTGACATTTTCGGTAGAAAATCCTACCTTCGTATGAAATACACTAAGTCATCTCCAATTGAAAATATTCATATAACAACCCTTCTTGTCACGACGAGAGTACAAACCGGAAGATCGAAGGGTAGATCTTCCGGTTTGTTTTTCCAACTGTGCTACGAATAGTTGAAAGTACATAAAAAAAATTCAAACAAATTACGAATTAAGTTGTCATTATGGAACACTAAAAATATTTAAATGAAACGTTTAACAGTTTGATGCACAATTAAAGATGAATGTTCCTTGGGTTTGCTGTAATAAAGTTCTAAAAGGCATATACACATCAGTTCTTCTTTGTACTTAGGATAGAATCATTAGACTACGGTGATTCAAAGCATCACAACTGGAAAATTATAGCCAATAAACAACCTCTTCCAATTTTTTTATGTTTTAAAAAGTAAATAGAAATTTATTCATTATTTAATATATCTCACATATTTTAATAATTGAAAAATAATTCATTTCATAGCAAAGTGTATTTAGCCATATAATGTGATATTTAACTTCGTTAACCGAAAAATATTTCGAGATATACGACCGCCCTTAGCAATCCTAAGAATGCGATAAAGGTGTTGCCGTATTCAGAGGTCACCTTCGTTTGCTTAAACAAGCAAACCATAGAAAACATCACACAAAATAACATAAAAGATTTGCTTTTATATGTTGAAAAGTGAAAACTTCGACAGAACTTCCACCAACTTTTAGAAGCCGAAAATTTCTTAATATTAAGGAACTGACTCTTGGTTGCTATGACCTGTTTCGAATTCACAAATCTCTTTCACAGAAGAGAATGTAAACAAGTCTACAGTGGAATTTTTTTTTTTTTTACACTTGGTAATCGCGTTTAGAAAAGTTAAACGAAAATAACTGCGCCGAACGCTACGAACTTTTTAATGAAAACAGTGCCAGTTTGTTTGTTTTAGCTTTTAAACTAGTCTCGTAGCCTGAATAATAATAATAAAAAAAATGGAATTGCTCCCTGTTCCTTTTATTATCATGCAGTGCGTTAATAGGGATAAAGTTTTGAATTTGTTTTTATTAAAAAAAACAAGCATGGCTAATGCGAGATGTATAATCATTGAATAAAGAAAATTTTTTCAAAAAAAATTGCATTTATATTAAATTCAAGAAAATAATAATTATATAAAAAAAGACACTGATGATGTTTCGAAGCTCACTTTATAACGTGATAATTAGGAAGGGAATCTTTAGACGAAGCATTAAAATAGATTTTATATGAAATGTTGTATGTGACCTCATTCTCAAGATGCAGCTACTGTAATTTTTTATCTTTTGTTTAGCTCTTAAGTACCCCCATTTAGAGACGAATCATTTCTGTAAAGAACAAAGCAAGGTCATCTTTATGTGACGCACTTTAGTTAGTGAGAAAAGAGTGGAACAAGTCTAGAAGATGTAACATTTTGTGACTGTGGAGAAACGCATTCAGAAAGGCATCCCATCATAGAGGTGCAAAAAGGATTTTGTATTAAAAAAAAAAAAAGAATTTCTCGCATTAAAACCTAGCACAGTTGAAACGCATTCACATTAAAATATGATATTTTATGAGGAATTGAAATGCATTTTTAAACCTACTTCCTAGGTATATTCGCTATTCTGTATTGAAGTCATTTAAATGAACTTCGAAACAGAATCTTTCTAACTACAAACAGCATAGATTATATTCAGAGATATTCATTTAGTTATAACCGACCTGAGACGAGTTTTTAAAAATTAATTTTAATACGAAGTCCAGGTTTGTCTATGGAAAATCACGTGACGGCCATCGGGTAGAGTTATTATTTTTTTTTTTTATTATTATATTATATTTTATTATAAATATATTTGATATGTTTATTATATATGGTTGACTAAATTTTAAATTGTCCAATAATTTTATTTTTTATTTTTTTTCAAGTAGAGTACTTGAACACCAAGTAATTACCGACCTAAGTCTCTCTTCTTCGTCTTATTAAGTCGATAAATGAATTTGAAATGCACTGAAGGAGTTTGTCTCTTGCATATAATACTCTCGGTATCTTCCGAAATTCCTTTTTATTTATTTATTTTTTTAAATCATTTAATTATCCTACGTACTTTGACCTTTCATTTACATGGGTAGGAAAATACATGATAACTGGTGGGTGATTCACAGATTGTGATAGGGGTCTTGAACGAATTTACTTTCTAGAAAGAAAAGTCAAAGATCTTTTTGTGAGGAAGTAATTAGCTGGCCGAAATTGTCCAGAGAGTGCAGTTGTAATTGGAGCATAAATGTTTTTCTGTATGTTTAATTTCATTAGTGCATCTGTATCGGCTCTTATTTGTAACCACAACGCGACCACAGCTGAGATTCTGTTTAGATACGAGGAGGACAGTGTCTGATAATCCTATAAACGAAAGCTGAAAAATATGTGGTACATCAATGTCATATATAGATATATACACCCTCTGTCCAAAAAAGAAGCCGAACTTTTCGAAAACAGAAGAAACTAGTGGCGCCACCTGTTGTATCTTGTTGTCGAAAGCGGCAGCCTTCATTAGTGTTGTGTCAACTGTTTATGACATTTGTTTCATTAGAAACCGAGTTATAGTGCCAAGAGTGACAGTGTGTTTTAACGAACGGTGGGAAAATGAGTTTCAAACAGAGAGCTGCGACTGACTTTTGTAACTTAGTAAACGTTTTACCGAAACGCATGAAATGCTTCAAAAAGCATACGGTGATGAATGCTTATCCCGTACTCAAGTTCACGAGTGGTTTAAGCGATTTCAAAGTGGTTGTGAGACACTTGAGCACGACGAAAAGCCGGGCAGACCAAAATCTGGACTGAGCGAAGTTAACACCCAAAAAGTACGTGATTTCATCAAAGAAAACCCGAAATCTTCCGTGAGATTGATTGAAGATGAATTGGGGATTCCAAAATCAACTGTGCACAACATTTTGACCGAGAGTTTGGGCCTTCGTAAATTGAATTCGAGATTTGTTCCCCACAATTTGACCGACGACCAAAAAATGTATCGAATTGAACACTGCAAAGATCTCATTAAAACCGCTCGTAAAGACTCAAACTTCATTGAAACGATCATTACTGGTGAGGAAACATGATGTTTTGAGGATGAGTCCGAAACAAAGCGCCGGAGTGCTGAATGGAGACCACTAGAAGAGGGGCATCCGAAAAAAAGCGCTTGGAGAAGTCAAAAGTAAAGACAATGCTGATTTGTTTCAACGATTTCAAGAGTATTATCCACAAAGAATTCGTTCCGCCTGGCCAAAACGGTCGATGTCGAGTTTTATCTCGCCACTGACCGTTATCTCGAAAGTTTGAAGCGATTGATAGCGAAAATTCGTCGCTTACGGCATGAATATCGTGATGACCGACGTTAGTCAAAATACACTGTCACTCTTGGCACTATAACTCGGCTTCTAATGAAACAAATGTCTCAAACAATTGACACAACGCTAATGAAGATTGCTGCTTTCGACAACAAAAAGATACAACAGGTGGCACCACTAGTTTCTTCTATTTTCGAAACGTTCGGTTTCTTTTTGGACAGAGGGTGTATGTTGTGATATTTCTCTACACACAAAGCAAAAGGCTTTTTTTTCTATATCTATATTAATTTTTTTATAATTAATCCTATAAACGAAAGCTGCAAAAGATGTGGCACATCAATGTCATATATTGATCTATATGTTATTGATTTCGATTGACTGAGAATGTTTGATTTATGCATTCATGCACTGTTATTCTTATTACGAACCATTTGTTCAAGCCTGATGCAAAGGCTGCAACCAAAATATCATTTTTATTATTGGTTATTATGCAAGTAAAATGTGACTCTCATGAGCTGGCTTCTTTACGATTCTGTTTTATTTTCAGGTGATCTTTCTCCAATGGCAATTGCTGGTATCACTATGGGGGTAGTCGGTGGAGTAGCAGCCTTGATCATTACAGTATTCTTCTGCTACTTCGTGCACCTGCGCCAACAACAGCATGGATCTACAAGTACCATAGAAACTAGAAGATATTGAACAAGGATTCATAAACTATTAATACGCACACGTGGAAATTGTGAAAAAAAAATATGAAGTGTGAAATGGCATCACCAGTACAAGCTCTTTTACGTCATAATAGGAAAGAAAATTCCTGTTGTTTTAGCCTCAGTCTATTCACTAAATTTATTTGAGATACTACTGTTCTTTGATCTCTGTAACATTCACAGATCCACGCTGTTCATAATAGCCGAATGCATCTAGTGTTAGTGCTGGTGTCTCAGACAAGAACATTTACAATTTCTTTGTCTGACTTAAAGGTTTCCGCATGAAGACTATATGATGTAGAAGTAAAAGGTTATATAGCCTTATATCATTTCAATTTTGTGTAAAGCCGATGTTAAAAGATCCGTATAACTTTAACTGTTTCTTTTCTACACATGCAATATCAATTTTAAACTTAACTATATTTCCAAATCACCAAATTCGAGTTAATAAATGAACTTTGAGACTACTAAATATGAAGTTTATTTGTATCTAACAGAAGTAGATGAAGTAATAGACAATATACCCTCCACTGCACTGGGTGTGTAGTCTATGATCAGTTTTTAAAAATGGCTTCAATGTTATATACTTGTGTTGTAATTTTCTGACGTACATTGTTCCAATATTTTTTTTTACAATAAATTACTTTATTAATGAAGCTGCGATGATCATTGCGAACTCTCAATTACTGCATAGCGTATGTTTATGAGCACACATTTAAAGTCATAACACTGGGCGAACGTGATATTTGGTTACCGACGTCATGTCAAAATATTAGCACGAGTTAAATGGTAAGCAAACCCTATTTTCAACAGCTAATTTTCTATAGGCAGAAGCGATCTACTCTACAGCTCTGCTTCCACCACTCACAAGCCACTACTTGACTTCAACTACACCAGCGCCATCTACAGCCGACCACCACCACTAGTATTTCCACAGACAATCACAAACATCCATGCCCACGGCGGGATTCGAACCCGCAGCCTCTTGACTGGAGAGTGGACACGCTAACCAATCGGTTGCAATTGTTTGTTTTCGATCTGGATCTCTGAAAAGCTTGTCTTCAATCTCTTTCCTTTGAGGATCGATTTCTTATTGAACAAAATAAGTTGTAGAAGCCAGGACTGGAAAGTGCCGATTAGAGCTTTGAATAAATAAATAAGCAAACATTTCCACATGTATGCACTTTTCTGTTCGTTTTTAGCGAACTCTTCTTCTTCCCTTAAATCTACGGACAATGCACATAGCGATACAAATTTAAAATCCAAAGATTACTAATATTTTGAAAGTATTTTAGATCAAGGAAATTTGGGATTTTGAAACTGTCGTTGCTGCCAAGTCTTTTGCATACTCAAGAAATATTTTGAAAGCTTAGAAAACTTTGAAAACTTGTATATAACCAACCGTAGGCTGGTTATATATAAATTCATATAAGCTGTCATTCTATCCCCACTCGTAAACACTCCAGGGAGGGGAAGCTTAGAACACAAAGACATTTTCAAGGTGCCTATCAAAGGATCCAAGAATATTTCTTCGTAAGAAGGATACTCAAATTTCGCATTTGTTTAACAGTTTCTGTATTTTTTTACTGATATTCTATGCCAAGCAAGTATCATAGACAACCATTGTGCTTATTATTTTTTTTTTTAAGTGATGATAACACGAAGTTTTTTCATCGCTTACTAAAAGAAAGAGATGTCATTCTTAGCTAGTATTATTTGCGTTTTTCGTTTACTTTTGTGGCATACAAAACAGGAAAGAAATAATCAATAGGTGAGTACTCTTTGTGCACATGCAGAAGTCACGTGGATGGATACATGAGCAGAAAAGTATTGGTGAAAAGAGAAAAAAAAATACCTCCGAGTGCACCAGGTATAGCTTTGTATTGTATTACTGAGAAAATTGGGTTTAGGCCTCTCTATAGAAATAGTCTTAAAACTTCGATTCTGTGCTTACTTTGTATAGAGATTATGCTCACAAACATGCCACTGGGAATCAGGTTTCGTCCTTTTCTTGACTGGAAAGCAGATGTCTTAACGGGCACAAAACAAAATCTCATTTGAAAGAGACCTAGGGAGTAGGATAGGTATAAACACGAAGTAAGCCAAAATATTCTTCATATTCTGTTTGACATTCAGTGAAAGTTTCAAGTAGATGAAACATTGGCTTAGAAGTAGTTCAAACCTCGAAGAGGGATGTCTGCATCGTATTATTTATGTAACTGTGGAAGAAATAATGTAAGAATGAAGGAAACAAAATTGATTAGCGCATACATTTTAAAATGAAGCAAAAACTCTGAATATTATAATATAAAGTCGAATTATTTATGGATGAAATAGGATTTATCACGTATGGATAATTTAAGATTTTATAACTTAATAGGCCTAATTGAATTCCAGTTCCAATTTACATGCGCGTGAACATATCTTTGAACATAAAACATAGCAGTGACGCTACTATAAATATGAAGTTAAGTTATTTAGGAAGGTAGGTTACGTGACATGCATTCTTAGCAGGCTATTTGCTTCGCTAAGAAGATTTGCAGATAACGTCTGCATTAGGCGCCAAACATCGCTGGTGCTTGGGGTCAAGAAAATGTGGAGAGTGCGGTGCTAGAAGTGTAATTTCTTCTCGAACATCGTATCAAAACCTCCACAACAGGGACTCCCAAGCCATTTCTCTTAATGAATATAAATTGCCAAGGCCGCTGCAGCGAGCAATTTCATGGCAGAAATCAGCTCGAGTATCTCAGGGTAACTTAACCTAGCAAGTGCTTGGATTTACCGGTCAGTAAGATCTTTAAAGTAATCCCAACGTGTCTAGACGGTAGACATCTCGTGTCGTTTAAGTCCACACTAACGCAATCTGGGGTTTCCCAATTCATCACGTCCCCCCATCACATTACTGAATCCTTCGTGAAGCCTCCCATTTTGTGCAATTTCACGCGCTGTCCTACCGATCTGTGTTTTAATAACAACTAGCATCAAACTAATGAAAGTTGGCTGCTTGAAAATCCTTCTTACGCTTCTTGTTTCTCATGTTGTTGGTTCACTTTAACCATTGATGGTTTTTTTTTCTTTCAAATTCATCACTAAATTATGTCTCCCAAACACTGGTTCACTATAGCTTGACCCAATTACAATTACAATTTACGATTAACAACCTAACCAGTTGTTAATCGTAAGAATGTTGATAGTTTTTGAAGGTTGAAGAATGTTCAGTTTACGAGTTAACTTTTCCAATTAAGAAGAATATAATTTGGTATTATAAAGAGTGTTTCTAAGTGTTTCTATATATATATATATATATATATATATATATATATATATATATATACATAACTCAATTTGAATTCCACCTAGCACACGAGAAATACTTTTATATTGCAAAGTATAGCAATTTTGCGTGAATTATCCAAACATTATATGAAGGCAGAAAATTTCTCTAAGAAACTAGGGTTGTTTATCTCACAACACAGTCAAACTAGCCTAGGAATACATGCAGTTTACAGACATCTCTCAAGGGAAGAAGACTGTAGATATGAGAATTACATTTATTTATATTACTAGTTGTTGGTAGACTACTGTCCAGTCTTTGTTTTCATCCCAAGAAAAATGTAAAATATGAACATAAGTGAAATATTGGGGACATATAAGTATGACGAAAGATAAAAGTGGTATGTTATGATTCCTGAACACAGTCTTGGATTAGATTACCAGTGCCACCAAACTGTATCATGGTAAAGGTATTCATTCCTGAAACATTTTTAGGATTATTCCATTTCCTCAGATATTATCCACTACAAGCATGACATGGCATTATGGTAGAATAGTCTATTCTACTATTCGACCAAAAGAGATGGACCTTGCAAAGTCCATCTCTTTTGGTCCTTGTAACATTCCAGGAATGAGTGGCCTTCTGATGGCCATTGGTCATTTCTATGAAATCATCTGCATGATCCCTTGAAGGGTATACTTTCCTTTTGCACTTGTGAGGATGTTAGAGTCTAAGCTCGAATCCTATTTACCAAGCGAAGAACCTTTGTTAGTATTTATCAACCGAAGATTTATTAACTATCTCACAGGGGGGAAGAAGGATTTTTCAGAAACTCAGTTCTTTATTCCCACAAAACATGCAAATCAGTCAGAAGAACAAATGCAGTCTTATATGCTGTAATAAGAATGAAGTAACCGATCTGGAAGAGTCATTAGTAATAGTCTGGGTCTGTATCATAACATTTCAACTGATGCCAAGCTCTGGTTGTTAATAATGACACGCTGAGTGGCTGCTTGAATTTGTTAACTTTATTTTCATCTGTTTCCAGTTGTTTCTTCCCCATGTAGTAGTGCATCGTCTAAACAGACATGCTAACGACACAGCATCCTACAAATATCTCCAACTAATGGGTATGTCTTTTCGCGTGAATCTACTCATCTTGCTCGCGATCATCTGATGCAATCGGAAGTCATTTATATTCCTCTTTCATTGCACGGTCACCTGTTCCACACGGACTGGATTTTCCTAATTTGCTGTGACATTAAAATGCTCGCACTATATTTTAGAAATCAATGTATTGAAAACGAAAATAACTTGAGATCATATTCAAAAGATTGTTCTAAGGAAATGGTGAACTTTGCTGAATATATAATATCAGAAATATCGTTTAATAACAATGAATTCTCATTATATTGCTCTAAAGTGATTATTAGTTTTAGCGAAAAACTCAAGCGAAACGTTTAGCGTTCAAATCCCAGTTGTGTTTAACTGTATATCTTTTATTATTATTATTATTATTATTATTTAGAGAGAGTTATTTCTGCTACCATATCAAAATGTGACACACTCCTTGCTTTCCCATTAGTACAACCATTTAATTTCAGAAAATAAAGAATTCCAGAAAGCGATTTATGAAAACGAACTCCGATTTTGTTTACGATGAGCACGTTGACTATTCAAAAATTCTACGAAAAAATCTTACTGTCAATCATTTCACTGAATGATCGATAATTCAGAAACAGAAGCAATTATTAATATTATCTGAGACATCCAGGGAGTCAACGACTCATCGAGGGGAGGCAATAAATCACCCAAACTAGCTATCATGTCTTCCTTTAAATTCATCCACTTTCCCTAAAGGCAAACTACTCCACTCACTGACTGCTCTGTGAGAGAAAAACCTAGCTCTTACCCCTTTCTTGACTGCAAACAACCTTAACTTCCATGGATGCCCTTATGTTCCCTTCGTACTTTTCATATAACGAAACATTTAATCAATCGATAGCCTGTAACACCGAGTCAGAAGTTTATAGACCTCTGTCATACACCCCTCTTTATTCTGTTAACCGGATTCTGTAATCCACTTACTTACAATCCATCTTCATAATCTAAATCCCATAATCCAGATATAATCTTTGTAAATCTTCTTTGCATTCTTTCCACAGCTTCTTTATCCTTCGGGCGACCAAATCTGCACACAGTAGTCCAGGTGCGGTCTTATCAAGGCCTTATAAAGAGGCAGAACGACTTCCTTATCCTTTTATCGAGGTTCGCTTCAACATCGCAATTATCCTCTGAGTTGTATTTGCAACTTTGCTATGCTAGCTTTGAACTTCAAATCCCTATCCATAAATATGCCAAGATCCTTAGCCCATTCGAAAATCTCATCACGTCAAAGTGCATAACGTTACACTTATTAACATTAAACTGAGAGTCATTTTCGTTTCCCCAAATTTCCAGCCTATTCAAATCATTTTGTAAGTGCTGGATATCAGTGGCATCCTTGATTGCCCTGCCTATCTTCACATCATCTGCAAACAATTGCACATCCCTGTTAGACTCTTCCTAATGCCAATAATGTATAAATTGAACAACAATGGCCCATGGACTGAACCCTGAGGTACACCAGCCACCTTAAATCCGGTGGATTCACACCCACCGTATACTACTTTTTGATATCCGTCTGTCAACCATCCATCCATCTATTGATCCAAGTCAAGAATTTATATTCCAATCTCATATTCTCCAGTTTATGCAACAGCCTTTCATGTGATATTCTATCAAATGCCTTAGCACAACTGAACATTATCATAGTGTATCCATTCCCTTTATCCAACTCGGCCGTAACATTGTTATAAAATATGAGAAAATTTCTAAAGCATGACCTCCCTTTAGTAAATCTCTGTTACTCTTTGCAGAGTATAGCTTGTTTGTCTACCCCTTTATCTATGCGAATTCTTACCAACTTCTCTATTATCTTCACTACCACACTAGAGATAGTGATAGGTTGGTAATTATACACATCTGCGATGCATTTATTCGTCCCAAGCAACTGAGTCGCCAGATTTATAGCAACACCTCCTCATATATTTCATTCTGTTAACCTCCACTTCACACCAGACAGCCTCAAACTTGTTGAAGTTCACCTTCATGCCCTTCAAACCCCGACTGTACAGTCCAAGCTATGTGAATAGGGGAATTGTCGTCTTGGGGTACTGCATTGTTGTTTGGAAATAACGTTTGGATCATGGGATGTACTTGGTTATCCAAAATGTCGAAATCATCACTTGCACTAATTCTGCTATGAACAGTAATAATGGGATCAACAGAACACCACGATATTGTTGCCCAGACCATAACAGAACTGTTCTCTTGCTTTACTGTTGGAACTACGCATTCCTGATATGCGATTTTTTTTTAATACGAATTACCACACCTTACTTCATGGGAATTACTGAGTATAAACAAAACAAGAACATCCAGTGCTGCCACCACAAGTTTTTTCAATGTAGTCAACACAAAACAAATTCTATCCCTAAATATTCGTTCACTAAATCACATAATTATCTTTCTGGAATTTGGATAAATTAAATCGCTTCCATCGTTCGAAATCCAAATAAGTCCTATGCGATGTTTATTAACTCCGCGTTAAAATAGTAAAGATTTGAAGTGTGTTTGTGGGAGTGGAGAAGAATGACAATCAGCAATATCTGAATACGAGCTTAATTGCACGTTTTTCTTGACAGCCCTCCGCAGTTGCGTGTGTGTGTGTGTGTGTGTGTGTGTGGCACAACAGCGGGTGGAGACAGTTGGCTACTTCTGTAGAGGCAAACGTAATAGTCCCTGGCGAGCACAGTCGGGTGTAGTCAATACACTTGAATTAATACGAACATCTCGGTGTGAAGTAGCGTAAAAAAAGAACAGGGCGTTGCCAACAGAAACTCAATGTGTTCTGAGTACTGAACATTTGAAGGGCGTCATATCACTGCTGGTCACATCCCTGGGAAGCTTAGCTCCGTCAGCACATTTGTGAACGTCTCTCCATTAGTTTCCAAGTTTATAAAAAGGTCAACGTACATTCTGTTCCCAATAGACTTATATTTGTGCGTAAGAAGTACAAGAAAGAAATAGCCACAAGACTTGAGCCTTTCAACAACGTTTTGATCTCGCCTTGTCCTGCAAGACGTGACTCGACTTCGTGGGCTGACATGTAATCCAAACGCTTTGCTCTTTTATTGTAACATCGGTTGTATATAAGACTCTCTTCGATGCTCGTCTTCGTCTTATTTTCAAAGTTCCATTGAAGTTTGATGGGATCCTTCAATGAATAAAAAAAAATGTCTTTAAGAGTCCCAGAGGGACATCTAGTTTAGATGTCCCTCTGGCACTGTGTAAGGGGGGGATAATTCCCTGAAAGTAAATGGACAGTATGCATCCTCGTGCTAAACACATCATTTAAACGACAGTAGAATTCAAATGTAGACAAATATATGCAAGTAAGAAGAAAAAAACAGTCTCTTAGTATAATAATGTTTAATGATGTACAAGACGAATTAATTAGATATTTTAATTAGAGAAGGACTTAATTACAGTCGGTCTCTTTTTGTTTATCGCTTCATTATATGCTTTAACAGACGTTAACTAAGCGGTATAAGTCTACACTATGGATAAAAAGTGAATGTCACTTTTCATACGATCTCTTTCTCGAACAAATCATTAAAAGTCCACTTTAATTTCCGATATGAACATACACGCACGTATGCACGCTCAGCTAGAGAAAAAGACAGAAAAGTGACACGTTACCATTAGTAGGGGAATTCACCTCGTACTGGTCCAGTGTTTATGATAATGAGTGTGGTAGGAAAAGAAGAATGGACGTATTTAGAGCGGTAAGTACGATTTGCGGTCATGTAATAGAAACCTGAAGAAGGTAATTAATCTTCAGCTAATTGGTTTTTACCATCACACACACACACACACACACATCAGAATGAGGTGTAATTAAAAAAAATATAATAACCAACTCTTTCCGGCTGACCTGAATCTTCCGCGTGACATCGTTTCCACTTTTTGTTCTTAAAAATACTGGAAAGTACAACGAAGATTAAGATGGGTGACAAAATGAATAATCTGCTGTTCTAAATGAGATGATTAACATCGATTAGGAAATTTAATCTGAGGTAAAAATTAATTATCCGCACATTTTAATTATTGTCATTATGAGACTATCACCTAAAGAAGTAATGGAGGGAAGAACGGTCCGTGTACAGACAGTTGATGAGATGAAATGCGTTGGTGAAATTGCACGAGTTGCCCACCAGCTGGCACCAACAAGAAAAACAGAAGCTATTCGCATTGGTGATTATTTTGGGAACGACTTTCGGTGTAAACTTATGATCTAAGAAAATAAAGGTCACCTTCACATTTTACGTTGGATTTGAAGTAGAATATCCCTTCTTACAATAACTGCTGCTCTGCTACAGAATAACAAATTACAAGCCTTGAATCCTTCATTATTTCGTAGTCAAAGAATTGCATCTGAAATTTCAGATGCTTCAAAATTGACCAGGGAACTTATGAGAATGCAACCTTCAGTGTAGAATTACCATTGTAGTGGAAAGGTAGGCCTATAAGATCAGATACAAACTCTGCTCAAAAGTTCCTATTCTAATTTTCGCCTGTGTGTCACAGGCACCTTCAGTACATTTTAAGCTCAAATTAAACAATAACTGACAATTCCAAAAAGCGCCACCTAAGTAGCTAGTGTAAGATAACTAAAAAGGTCAATAAAATTTCCTAACAAAAAGAAACAAAAACTATATATATACATTAAAAAGTTAGGAAAGATTAGCTGATTTGTAAAGTACTATCTCCCATAAAGGGGATAGACGTAACCCATCAGATCTGTTTAAGTTAGGAGAGTGGAGTAAAGTTTCACATGTTTCTTTATAAAGCCATTCTATGAGAAACAGACTTTTGTGAAGGACTCTTGTCTTTTTCCAATGGACTCTATATCTGGTTAAGATGGCATGTTCTGCAAGTCCAGACTGTTCAGATTTAAGGTACTGAATATAAGATTGGTGTTCTTCTAGCCGAATAGAGGCAGATTTTCCTGTTTGTCCGAAATAAGATAATCCACAAGAGCAAGGATGTGGAAGCTTGTCCTTTGGAGAAGTGAGAAAGGTGGAGATTTTTCTGATGGGGTGAAAGGTAACAAAAATATTTAGTGCTTTTAAAACTTTCGGTATGCATTCACTAATACCTTGCACATAAGTGATAGGAATACACGTCATTTCTTCTGTATTTGAAGAGGAAGACATTAAAACTACTCAAATCTCTTTTGATGAAGGAATTCTTATATCCATTAGATAGAAAGGAAGAAGTAATATATTGCAGTTCTTTCTGTAAGAGATCGTCTGAAGAACAAAAGGAGTGGGCCTGATGAACCGGTGTTTTAATAGTTCCTGCCTTTTGACTGGGATGGTGATGAGATTCAGCATGGATATAATGGCCTGTATGAGTCTTCTTTCTATAGACTGAGAAATGTAGATTATCATCTGGTTGGCAAAAAATTAAAAGATCTAAAAAGGCTAATTGCTGCTTATTTGAAATCAAATATTTTTACAATGTCTGAAGGAAATTCCTGTTGCCGTAATTCAATACTTTCAGATTAAGGAACATTTGTAAATAAAGAAACAACATCTAAACTGATCATGATATCAGAAACGTCCAAATGAAGATCTGAAATTTTATTTTTGAAATTCCCTTTTTATTAGTTTAGATTCAATTATTTAGTGTGAATGAATAATTATTTATAATATCCTCCTTTTACAACTTCACAATTCTGAAAGGCAGCCAAATTTTAAGCTCTTTATAAAGATATTCCGAACATTCATTAAAATAAGGGTTAATTCACCATCAGGGCCCAATTAAACTCACTCACTAACCCACGTGTATGCAAAATAAGAAATAATATCGATAACATTGAAATATTTTTGTTACTCTTTTTTGAAGACCAAGTCTATCTAGTCTCCGATTACAGGTAGGTAATTGATTTTCAGATCTAAATTTGGACGGACAAAGTAACTAGCTATGTTTCCACCTTTCTCGTGTTCTGCCACATGCGTGTGTTTCCATGTTAGTCTAATCAGTTTAGGAGAAGAGAAGATACACCAGAATTTAAGGGAGGAAAGGTTATGTTTTCTACTTTAAGATGTTATCTTAGCAGTATTTTTCTTTTTAATATGAATCCC
The DNA here is from genome assembly GCF_054136105.1 of Typopeltis vanoorti. Classification (NCBI taxonomy): domain Eukaryota; kingdom Metazoa; phylum Arthropoda; class Arachnida; order Uropygi; family Thelyphonidae; genus Typopeltis; species Typopeltis vanoorti. The sequence goes on from NC_143560.1 coordinate 27,494,907, forward strand.
GATCACAAAAGATTGTAAACCTGTGGCTCATTAGTAACGTAGGTTGCTAAGAGTGAGATATCCGGGAAACCCTGGAATAGGATAAGACATTAAACATGGATCTTCTTCAAAGTCACTTCAGATCTACAGTATGCGAGGAGGTGGTCTCACATCAGGTGATAAAATTCATTTATCACCCAAACACACTCACAGAATATCCATGTCCGCGGTATGGATTCAGATCATTAGTTGTTGTTGGCTGAACCAACAGGGTGACAAGCATTTATCCAAGAATCAATTAGATGAGCTCGGACTGAAGTCGAACGAATGTTTCACAAAACTGACAACTGATTTAACTGAAACACATTACGGAAATGGAATGCGAACTCAGTTATTATGTAACTAATTTAAAATTACAGTTCTTATAAAATTTACAAGAAACATTTGAAAGACAATAACTTAATCCTAGATATTTCTAAATATTCTAATTGAGTCACTTGCTAATTGAAGTGTGTTTTTTCACATTCTGCATGAGTAGTAGTAGTAGTGGAGTCACTAATGACAAGATCAAGATCAAGATAAGATAAGGATTCGTGACGTCATTGGCTGATAAGATCAGTGACGTCATTGTGTGTGATTCTCTGAGTGACTCACGAATCCTTATCTTATCTTGATCTTGTCATTAGTGACCCCACTATTACTTGCATGATTGGAGAACGTGAAGAAAAATTCAGAAAAATTGGATCACAGAAAACACTGTGAACCAATAAATTTGACAGATATGTTGTTGGCATAGGACTAACCACTTCACTATATTAAGAACACTTTTAGGAAGGTAAAACAAGGAAATGTCACTCTGATAAATTTCTGTTGAAGTGAGTGCAAATCTCTCACGTATAATACTGAAATTTCTGAGGTAGTTCTCTGCGAAATAGCTTATGTCCATTTAGCAGAGAAATTCTTTATAGCTCATAATCCGAGTGTCTCTGCCCTTCAACTTTTCATATTTTGTCTCAATTTATGGTTCCATTCCTGACGAATGGGGAAAATGATAACCCATGGAAGTTTCGTTTCACACTGCTTTTTCTGCTGCTTTTAATGTAATGTAAATTTATTTGGATTGTGTTACTTCTATTTCAAATAGTTTAACATGTAGCTAGTGTAGTTTAGATCAGATTCGTTCATCATCATCAACAACAACAACCATGGGTCCAATGCCCGTAGGTATCTGATGCCATCTTAATATGACTCTTCCATTGCATTCTATTTTGTGAAAGATGACTCAGTTTGTGTGTATAAAGTTTCAGCACCATTTGACGATGTCATCGCTCCATTCTCTGTTTGGTCTTCCTTTTTTCTTTCCTTCAATCATCCCAAACAGCAGCATTTTTATTTTCTTCTCATCGTTCATTCTACATATATGGCCAAAGAGACGTAGTTTCCTTTTGATTATTTTCTGAATCAGGTTTTCTTTTGGTTGTATTCGTCTGCAGATTTCCTCATTGTTCACTTTCTGGATCCAGCTTATTCTCAAGATCTTTCTATATCACTTCCTCTCAAGTGCCAATATCCTCCTTTCAGATTCTGTCAGGAGTACCCAGGCCTCGCATCCATAGAGCATGCTGCTGAAGATACAGGGTTCTACAATGCGCAGTTAGTTTGCATCTTTATAGCTCGGCTCTTCCATATTTTGTCCATGGCTTTTAAAATTGTTGTTGCTCTGGCTATTCTAATTTTTATCTCTTTTTTGGATCCAAGTCGTGCGTCATGTGGCATCCAAGATATGTGAAGTGTTCCACATTTTCCAGTTGCAATCTGTCTATCGTAACTCTGTTCAGTAACTCCTGTTGTCCGAATATCATTGTTTTAGTTTTTTCAAAGTTGACATTTAGTCCATATCTTTTTCCTTCTGTGTATAGTGTGCAATGAATGTTCCAGCCTTGCTGCGTCTTCTTCAATCAGGACGATGTCATCTGCAAAGCAGAGGTAGTTTATTCTCATGCCATTTATTGAAATGCCTCCACCTTCTTCTTTAGTCTTATCTGGTGTTCTTCCCAGATGTGTGATGAAGATGATTGGTGATATTGGGTCCCCTTGTCTTGTGCCTTGACTAGTGACAAACCAATCTCCAGTCGCACCTGCTATCCTGATTTTTGCTTGTATTTGGCTGTTTATATCTTTTAGCAGGCAGATTAATTTATTGTCCACACCATAGGATTCCAAGACAACCCATGTTATATTTTGGTCAATATTATCAATTAGATCAGGTTATTAAATAATAATTTTAGTTTAGAGGACATCATTTGACAAACCTCAAATTTCTTTTGTATCATGTACTGTATTTGAGTTTATTCTATTATGTTTCTTATAGGTTACGTCCTAAATCTCATTATGTAGGACACATGCTTAGCAATTATGTTAGCAGTGTTATTATTTAAAATGCATATTATGTGATATTTTATTTGGATCTTGAACGTTTTTAATACCAGATTAAAATAAAATATTAATGTTCACAGGGTGAATGCTAGATTTGTTGTTTTAATTATTATGTTGCCGCCATAGTCTTTTTAATTTTTTTTAAAAATATTAATTAGTACAAGAAAAATTGCAAACGAACAAAAAACCCTTTGACACTTTAGCGATGTAGTTGCTACTGCCATAATCGTTATGTGTGTGTGTGTGTGTGTGTGTGTGTGTGACAGAGAGAGTTACAGATCTGAATATGGTGTAGGGCGTACAGCTCTTATGTACTCCTCATATTAGAAAAATGGTCATAGCTAACCGAAAAAAAATGACTAAAAGATATTAAGCAATGCTTGACCATCTCTATCTTGTGGTATAAGTACTTCAGAAAATAAACGAGACCATAAAATAGTACTAAGACCAATACAATCGCAGACAAACTTCCTGAGAGTAGAAAGTGAAGCTGGGAAGACAGACAATAGGACAACGGTGGCTCTCTGAGTGGAACACCGAGCAAAGAAGACAACGGGAAACGGACAAGAACTTGAAATACTATGTCTCGAGAACAAATAAAAAAAAAAGAAAAAAAAAAGCGGTGATTTATTGTACAGCGGAGGATTCACACTGATACAGAGAACGACGAAAATGACGCGCAGGGGGTAATGTCACTGGACGAGTTGCACCGTAAATAAGGTGAAGTGTAGTCCTGCAAAAGCTTTGTCAAATGTTCCGCAATTATGCGATGTCCACAGTCAATTGGATTTTGGTGTGAAGCTGGTGTTGCGGGTGATCCGATAGCAGGTGAGCACGCTACAAGACATTTTTTAATCAGCACCAAATCGTGTTAAAAGTTCGATGCTGCGTGTCTGTCTAAGGCCGACAAAGAACGGTATGCTCATCACGTATTCTCATTACGTGCAGTCACAGCGAGCCTTCTAAATTGCCACGTTCACAGAATTAATATCGCTAACTTTTTACCCACGACTCACTGCTAAATCACGGAAACTTTAGCGGTGCATAACGAGTAGCCTAATACACACTTTGTTTGCTGTTCATTGCTACAGGTGTAATGGAATTATAGGTTGGAGCTGCAGGCACGGAGTACACATCGCACATCCTGTGCATCCCACTAGTCCACACCGCTGGATAAGACCATCATTACTATGTCTCTCTCTCTCTCTCTCTCTCTTTCTCTCCCTCTCTCTCTCTCACACACACACACTGGCCATAGATGTTAAGGTTGTTATATTTCTACGTTCGCTGTCTTTCTGTGTACATACACGTGTCAGGGAAAGTGAAATGACGTACTAAAAATAGTAAAAAAAAAGAAAGAAAAACACTAGAGAAAACTTAATGAAGTAAAGCAAAAACTGAAACTAACAGAGGACAGAAGAAAACCTGGATGAAAAAAGAAACGTAAAAAAAAAGTTACGCCAAGAATTGTTTAAGACAGGAAACAATAAAGCTGAAAATGGAAAACATCTTCCTTAACTTTTTTTTGGGTTTTTGAGTTCCCTGGAAGTTAATCTTGAAAGGCGCCCGGTCTACATGTTTCCAGTCAAACTGTTGTTTTAATTTAGTGTATTTTTTTTCAGGGAGGGCTTAAGAAAATGCAGGTTTTGTGTTGCATTTTAACATCCCTTTACGTAATGGAAAAGTGTTCTGTCATTTATTATTTTTTTTTACCTCTTGCTTGATTGACTTGCTATGGAAAAACTAAAGTCATCCTGTAAAAGGTATTCATATTTTAGAGGAGTATTTTTTCTTATTTATCTCCTTTCCATTTCTTGACGCTGAATTGCCTACATAAACCTTTCTTGTACTGAAAGGTCTTAAAATATCAATGTTCTTAAAATATAAGTATCTTAAAATATCAGTAAATTCTTAAAATATTAACAGATAAAAGTTCTTAAAACATTCTCTCTTCAAGTTGTTTTCTTCAACGACAATATGAATATACATACTTGAAAAAACGATATATTAGCTGGAATAATTACACTGGCCAACAAAAAAAAAATTTTCTGCTGATTATGATCTGACAGTTGTTTTTTACTAATTTGGGTGCGCTGATTTCAAATATCAAACCCATTTTTCTCTATCACGTCAGGTTTTTCCTCTATGGCATTTTCTTTTTGCTAATTTTTAAGTTTTTGATAGTTTTAAGGAGGCAGTACTATTTAGAGGATCAAAAAAATCGATTTTTTAATATTATTTTCTGAAAGTATGTACTTTTAAAAATCTGTTCCTAACTTTTTATCAAGAAATTCGAAAAATTCCCGAAGATATAGCCTATTATTCAAAGTGGTGCGCAGATCAGAATCGAAGCGCTCACCGCTCTCGCTTGTTAGTAAACGAATAAATGCGTAAGAACCTGTAACGGCACGTCCTGGCGCTTTAAATGCGAGAGAGGCCGATAACCGACCTAATATATTTAGGTGATGAAAAGTAGCCGATGACAACTGCCTAAAACAAATGAACGCTATATGCGTCATAGCGGACAAAGAACGATCGAAATCAGTCAATCGTTAATCGATCGTGAAAGTATGATGAGCGCTTATAACGTTTCAATAAAGCCTCAAGTTTTTTTTTTTTTTTTTGTCTTGTTAATTGCATGTTAGTCGGCAGTGAAGAAAATACATCGTGTCTACTACTAACGAAATTGTGTCAATAGTGTAGATTCCTTCTGCTACATTTGTGGCAGCTTTACTGTTCCCAGTCAAAGGACAAATATCACTGATTTCGTTAAGAAAGTGTACTTTGCATACTTTGACGTAAACATTGCAGATCAGGACAAGGCATGGGCTCCAAATAAAGTGTGCAAGTCATGTGTAGAAAATTTACGACAGTGGAGCAAGGGAAAACGCCAAAAATTAGCTTTTGGCATTCCAATGATTTGGCGTGAACCGAAAAATCACGTAGATGATTGCTATTTTTGTTTAGTTCAGACTTCTGGTTATAATAAGAAGAATAAGAAAAAAATTGTGTATCCAAATCTCGACTCAGCAATTCGGCCAGTTGCTCATTCCAATGAAATAGCTGTGACAATTTATAAAGGACTTCCTTTACTTGAGAACGAGCATGATCGGGATATGCCAGATGTTCTTGAGGAGCAAGACCCGGATGTTGATTTAGACAATGAAAATTTAATTTCTAGTTCTGGACCGCAACGTTTTACTCAAGCGGAATTGAATGACTTAGTAAGAGATTTGGGCCTATCAAAGGAATCATCGGAATTGTTAGCTTCAAGATTAAATGAAAAAAAAAACTTACTGGAGCAAGATAGGAAGATAACTTTTTATCGTAGCAAGGAAAGTAATCTTGTACAATATTTTAAACACGAGTGTGGGTTTGTTTAGTGTAACAATGTGTCAGGTTTACTAACTGAAATGAGTGTTGTACAATATCATCCAAATGAGTGGCGTTTATTTATCGACAGTTCAAGCAGAAGTCTCAAGTGTGTCTTACTACACAATGGGAATGTATATGGCTCAATTCCTATTGGCTATTCAGTCCACTAAAGGAAACATATGAGGACATTAAAAGGTTCTGAAGTTATTAAAATATACAGACCATAACTGGATCATCTGTGTGGATCTTAAAATGATGAACGTTTTACTTGGCTTTCAAAGAGGATATACAAAGTTTCCGTGTTTTCTATGCTTCTGGGATAGTCGAGCTAGAAACCAACACTGGAGTCAGAAATATTGGCCTCTTAGAATATCCTTAAATGTTGGAGAACAGAATGTTATAAATCAACCTTTAATCGACAGAGAAAAAATCATTTTTCCACCTCTACACATCAAACTAGGTCTTATGAAGCAGTATGTTAAAGCTTTAGATTTACAAGGTGACTGTTTCCAATACATATGTGAAAAATTTCCACGACTTAGTTATAAAAAGTTAGGAACAGATTTTTAAAAGTACATACTTTCAGAAAATAATATTAAAAAATCGATTTTTTTGATCTTCTAAATAGTACTGCCTCCTTAAAACTATCAAAAACTTACAAATTAGCAAAATGAAAATGCCATAGAGGAAAAACCTGACGCGATAGAGAAAAATGGGTTTGATATTTGAAATCAGCGCTCCCAAATTAGTAAAAAACAAGTCTCATATAAAAGTCAGCAAAAATTGTGTTGGACTGTGTTATTACATCGAGAATTTTGCAATTGAAATTTACACCTGCAAAGATTAAGCCGCCCTCTCCAGAATCGCCTCGTAGGAATAGATGCAATGAGAATCTCGTAGTCAGCACCAACAAAATGACATTACCATTTTGAGAGTTTGGACTTGTAACGATACTGCAACTTCATTTACAAATTCTGATGATCAACATTACATAAAAATCAGAGTTTTAAATCTAACATCTATTTTTTTAATCCTTAGTGAAGTTTGTAATCCAAATCTAATAATTTCATTCTTTCTTTCCAAACACTATAGTGCATTCGGTAGACACATATTCAGTTCAGTGTAAGAGGGAAGAACTATTATTAATAATACAGTATATTAAAATACAAATGCTAATTTTTTTTATTTAATACGATTCTGACATTTAGTCAAAAACATAATTTTATGTTACGAAAACTGCTGGGATAATTTAAAGTTTTTTTTCATATAAATATAAAGATAAATTTTATATAAATACGTAAATAACATTTTTTGCCTAATTTCATAAATAACAGAGATATTCCAAGTGTTCCTAGATTTTCAAATAGCCTGTAAATTTTGCTGACTCAATGCTGATTTTGAAAACAGTAATGTAGTTGGGACATCCAACTCGTAAAACAGAATCTCTTGCCTTGGAATCATAACTGACATACCTGCCTCTTCTGGTTCTCTTTTGTTTCACAGCAGTGACGTCACTGTTTCACGTAGCGCTATTTTTATTTATAGTGTGCTAAGCCGGTATTAATTAATTAGCTTTGAATGCAGTATAAGCAACAAACTCTATGTGAAGTAACCCTCTCATCGCTATGATACAAAACAAAGCGAGCGTTTTCGATGTAAAAAAGTTCAGTTTTTTTTAACACCACCACCAAAATAATTGTGATAAAAATCCTTCCCAACAGCTTTAGTCTGACTCAGTACAAAACCATATCAATTAGAATTAATTTCCGTTGAAATATATATGATCAGTTTCCCCTAGGAACACTCAAGTTGGATATCAAAGTCCGATTCCAATAAAACCCAATGTACAAAGAGTTCTTGCACAATACCTAAAGGAAACACTTGCATCACGGTACAACACGTAAGCAACATAATAAATAAATAAAACATATAAACATAATTTCCTTTTCCTTCATTGATTTCTTCACCTCGTATACAAATTGCACCCTTCACTGATATTGTAATCAATACAAAGCCAATCTTACAAAGAAAGTCACAGTAATATGTATTATGTTGTCCACTACGGCATCAATTTGCTGGTAAGTTCTAAAATCTATCCAGTAAATTGCATGTATTCAATATTACAACGAATAGCAATATATTGATTTAATAAGATGATGCCATACCTGCCAGGATTGGCCTCACGGCTGTTGTATCTTCATACTCTGAATCAACAATCTATAGTGAACTGAGGTATATATAAACATAAACGTTTTCTTAGCCTTTCTCCAGCCTCTTCCGGCACTGGTAAATAGGGTTTCATTCTCCCAGAAACTCGAGTATTTAATCCAGCAACTCACGAAAATCGACCGTAGAAGGTACATTATTTCAGACAATAATATATAGTATAGTATGAAGGTTAGAGACCATTACAAGGCGACAGTTGCCTACTGTACTCTCACTTCCCAGATGTCAATTAAAACCATGAATAGCCTAACTGAGATGGTTAAGAGTGGAGCCCTATTCCTCTAAGTATTCATGACTGTAATCCATGTGTGTTCACGGGGATGGTTTGCCTGCTTAAAGGATGAAAAATCCCAGACAAACTGGCGGAGAAAACCCTGCTGTTCACGCCCAAGACCGGCTAACTTGGCTATGGCTGAGGAAGATCCTTAAGTTCCTCACGTTGTGGACGAGAATTGAACCTAGGACACTCCATCCCCAGGCATATGGTTGTGAAGCTCATAGCTACTAGGCTAACCGCTCGAATTTCCTAACAGATTATTGAAATTTGATTTCGATTTTGGAGGAAAAACTGTCCGCCAATTTCTAACTTTGTTGAAATGGGACAATAATAACTTGACACGATCATCGAAATACATTTTTGATTGTGCCTGTAACCAGAATAGTCTCATTGATGCACACATTAAAGTTATCCTTAAACAGAGGTATTTTAATTGTTTCCTCTGCTTATTATTCACATCCTTGTCAACGTATCTTTGCATTAATCTTCTTCCTTTTGTTTATTAATTAAGAGTGGTTAAGTAACTTATTAGAATATCCCGAAGGCTTTCAAGGACAGTTTGATGACACTTCATCCCACGAATAGTTGGAAACCCATAACGAGTAAGTTAATGGTTTGCTAATCTGCGAAATCTGGTCGAGAAACAAAACATGATACTTTTACAGCTACTCTAGACTTCATAATTAAGGAAGTGATCTCACATCACAAGATAAAAATCATTCATTCAAATCCGTAGTCTGGTATAAACTCTGTCACATAGTGATTTCGAAACAGCCATTACGTTTTAATAAGACTAACTATCTAACTTGAATGAAAAGTTTCCATTGATCTGAAAATACTCAGTAATTTACGCGCATGCGCACAATAAAATATAACGGAAAACTTGTCAGAATCAATTTGAATATCGGGAGTCGTTTTATTAGAATGTTTTTAAAACGTTTATTCGAAATTTTGACAAATTGGGCCATTCCATGGAAGCACAGGGAGTCAACTGCAAGTGCTACCCACAGTGGACGACCCACCACACTTACCAAACGTCACCGTAGGGTGCTACGAAGGATAATATGCAAAAACTGCCATTCGAAGGCCGACACGTTTAATACGGAGTTCCTGGTATCGACTGGAGCACGAATCGGCACAAAAACATACAGAACCGAGCAGTGGCGCACCCAGTAAGGGGGCAAAGGGACCATGACCCCCTCCCCAAAGAAAAAGGAAAAAGAAACACTAGAAAATTTTCCAAAATTCTTTTCTTAATTAAAATTCTTTTTTTTTTTCATTTATGTTGCGTCATGTCTTCTATTTCGATACTTAGTTATACAAGGGAAGTCTTCCCCACAACTGTCCAGGACCTACAGGAAGAATGGCCCAAATTCCCGTTGATCACTATCGTACACTGATATGAAAGCATGTTACATGACTGTAGCATATTTGTTCCTCGCACTAGAGTGTCCGTTGACTTTTTTACATGCAGTGTATTTGTCCATTTTTCATTGTTGACTATAAATACATGAACGAAACGAGTAATATTTCTTAAATACTCCTTTATATCACCGATCTGCCAGGACGCCCTCTAGTGACATTAATAAAATTAACTGCGGGTAAAAAAAAACGTCAATTCAATTGCTGCTTTCGAAAAAAAAATTAATGAAAATAAACGTAAAGATAAGTTAATAAATAAATAATAAAGTAAAATAAAATAAAAGCAGAAGGACTGTAGTTGAATAGTTCAATTTCTCTCAGTGCATTCTTGACATTTGCCGACTAGCGTGCTGTAGGAAGAAAAAAGAAAATTTTAGAAGACATATTGTGCTAATCAGTTCTCTTCGTTGTTCCTCTTTGATAAATTCACAGACAAATTATATTGTGCTTCTTTACACAACATAATTCTCCCTACCATTTTGACTATTTCAATAAATTTCACGTAGACTTCAATATATTCATATTTAAGTAGATAACTTTTTGGTGTCCATTGTGTTTTTTTCCCTTATTCTTTTTGTTTTCAATGAATAAGTGATAGCATTAATGTTCTCGCATCTTTTCCCAACTTCATATAACGTCTTTTATAACATCCGTCAATGATTTTTATCTCAGTCACGCAATTAATCTCAGAAATGGCGAAGTTCACAGATCGCCACGAACGCCATCTAGTTGACATGTCAGTAACGACAATGAATAGACTAATTAGAACTTTGTTTAACTGAAAAGAATATTTTTTCGTTTCTCTGGAAACTCTTTTGAGTATTAATTACTTGCCGTGAAGAAGAGGATAGAAATGACGTCAGAGAGTTCGACAACAAGTAATTATAGATTCTAACATGATAGCACTAAAACGAACACGATGTTGGCAACAGAATAGCGTGATAGGAAGTAGTGTTAATAGCATTAAAGTCTTAGAAAGTAGTTAAGAATGGTTTAAACGAAAGACATGCCCAAAAAGGAGAACCACCTATCAATAAGACAATCGTTAAAAATACAAAACAAAAATGTCCATATTTGGAGTTTGGTCACGTTCACAAAGCGAACTTCTAAAATGGGCTTTTTTCTTTATCGGCTGTTATTTTAGAATCACACAAGAAAGAACCTAGTTGTTCTAGTATTTCTAGAATTATTTGTCTGTGTGTGCACCGCTTGCAGAAGGAACAACATTCCATTATGTGTTAGCTGACTACACAACAGCTGTACACTTAATAACTATGCCATCAATATTGGATCCAGCCACGTAGGGATGGCACCATGTCTAGCAGGCTGGCTGCTACGTGGTTCAATGACACACACACACTCCCACACAATTCTATTTTTAGTTCGGTACTTTCATTTTTTGTATGTCAAGCACATTTGTTGTAGCATCCTTTTTTTATTTGTCTTCTCTTTCTTTTTTTTTTTTTGATCTCGTTCTCGTTTTCTCTCTGTGAGTGTCAATGAGACGATGACTCTGGAATTTGTCACACTATCGGATCGTGCGCTTCTGCCATTTCTAAGAGACCGTTTCGTGTTAATTTTGCCACGGTGAACGAAATCACTCGGATAGGTCATCCATGACATGCATGTACCACGTGACAACCGACCAGATATGGGCTTGTCTGAAGCCTTTGTGAGTACCGAAATTTTATTTCCTTGAGGGATCACCTAATTAATTGCTGTTCTTCCCCTATTCTGCCAACTCTCCCACTCCTGTAAGCGGGACACATTCTTTTATTTGTTTCGTCATTTAAGACGCCGTAGGTCGTTTATCAAGAGCGGTACCAAGTGAGGGGAAACGCCACAGTACCAAGAATGAACGCTGACAGTTAACAGTAGGAAACAAATCACTTCTGTAAAGTTACTTCGAACACGCTTCTTAATGGAGGGCCGTAAAATGAAGGTTAAGGTCTTGATTTAGGGATCTTGAGTACCCTCGATAGATGAGGCCAAAATGGTCGCAAAGATTTTTTTTTTTTTTTTTTTTTGTGCGTTGAATGTAGGAAACTGAATATCGTGTTTCTACTTTTTGCAAAGTCGCTTTGATTTTCATTAAAAAAAAAAGCATTGATATTATTGAACGTATACTGAAATAATAAAAGTAGCCTGAAGCATTTTATACTTTTGAATGTTTCCAAAAATTCAAGGACGAATGTTTGAGTTTATGATTTCCACAGACACTATTTTTTAGAGATGTTTTTTTTAGCAAAAAATAATTATACGTTTCAACGTAATATTCAATACATTCCATTAATTTCAATCATGTTTGTGTACCCTCGTGGTAACGTCTGCGACGTTGCACCTTCAGAAAAGACACAAGTTCGACTCTGATGACTCACTCGAGAAACGTCTCTTGAACTTTTTATCAGTCGGTTTTTGAGTACTTGATCTTTGACCCAAGTAATTTGGTCCCTCCCTCTGAAAAATCTCGGAGTCTGGTAAATAAAAAAAAATGATGTACACCGGTATACTAGTTAGATTTAGGAACACTAGATGGAAGCAGTTGCCTTCTATTTTCTCGTGATGTCTAGCACGTTGGTAGAAATGCACTCAACTGCTTCGATGGTGGAAGATGGAAAGTCATCTACTACTTCTTGTGAATGATGAAAATTTCAAGTATTTGGAAGTAAATAGTTTCAAATACTTGGGATGTGATTTATCATACGAAGAAGAAAAAGACATAGACACTAAAATATCAAACTTTGTCAAAGTAAACGGCATAATAAATGATATATTTAAGCCATCCCTAGAACAAAAACACACTAGAATCAGACTACATAATGTCTTGTCAAAATCAACTCTACTATACGGAAGCGAAACATGTGCATAACCATAAAAAGGAAAGATGAAAAACGAATTCAAACAGTAGAAATGAAGTTTCTAAGAAAAACAGCTGGATATACCAAGTGGGACTATAAAACAAATGAAGAAATTTTACAATCCCTGAATATAAAACCAATTAATTACTACATAAGACAAAAATGGATAGAACTTGAAATGGAATGGACGACAGCAGACTATCGAAAACATTATACAAATATGAAATAAGTGGAAAAAGAAGAATCGGAAGACCAAGAAAGAGATGGCATGAGTCCGAAATATGCCACCTGGCCTAAAATCCATCTTAGGAAGAAGAAGAATTAAAATGATAAAATTACAAATATTTAAAATAATGTTATCATTTACATTTGTTCGAATAGGTTCTTTGGTTTTGAAGCCAGCAAAAATTTTGCGAGTTTCATAATTTGGTGCCTGCATTATTCTATGCCTAAATATTACTGCATTGTTCCTATTGTGTGCATAACCTATAAATTAAGCTTCTTTGCTTAATAATAATAATTTTTTTTATCCCATTAATAAAAATAATAAACTGTCAATGCACGCACTTTGAGTTGAGGGCGTTCAAGTCATTTTTCTTTATTCAGACATCGCCGTGTCGAAAAACACTGAGGTCATCTCTTTGCTCCTATTGACAAAGGCTTCTGGGTATCCACCGCGATCGGTCCTTACGGGGCACTGATTCCGAAATAAATAAATACGCCGTGCCAGACCAATCAATCCTCGAAGCGACGTTTATTGCCAGCCTTGTTATGTCTTCCCCTATTTAACTTGGAAGAATATTTTTATTTGAGCGAAACTTTTGGAATATAAAATTCCCACTTCCATCTAACCTTTCACCCTTGCCCTTTCCATTTCTACCTTTAAACTCGCACGGAGTTATTTATAACCTTTTCTCTCTATAGCGAAGGCGTCCGCTGGTCACGTTACGCAGCACTCTATCGTTGATCGCAGAATGGGGGGAAACTTAACCGCCTCCATCGGTTGATGAACGGGTTAGTGCGTACTGTCCCCAGCCACTTCGCCCAGAGAAAGGACTTATTCATCACGGACCGCTGTTACGACTGCATCGATCGGACATGAATGACTGCGTAATTCCAAGCATGTCTTCAAGATAAGATATTAAGAGTCGCTGGCAGTCTGAGTACAACACTGCACTTCTCGACTGTTTCCTCTCTCTCTCTCTCTCTCTCGCTCTCTCTTTCCACCAATATTGCTCACTCCCACTGGCGTTATGCTCTCGGATTTCCAAGATTAAGGTTCGCGAAGAACAAAAAATAATTTCCTTTCGTGCTGCCGAGCCAGTAATTGCTCTTTTACTAAGTCTACTTCGAAAAAAAGGTTTTTGTTCGTAAAAAGAAAAACGAGATTCACAATTTCAATATATTCTCCACCCTACCCTACTCCGTTCTCTTCCATCTCCACCTGTATCACTTTCAGTATATATTTGCTATCTCCAACTCCTGTTTATATCACTTTCAACGGATTCCTTGTCCAATACTCAGTTCATAATTTATTCTATACTTCTGTTCCATCTCTACTTACTTTACCATTCCAGTTGACACTGGCTCGATTTCAATTCTCTTCACAGCTCTAATATTTCATCGATCTATTCGTTCTTTAAGGTAGAAAAAAGGTATGTCTCTCGCATCCTAAGCAAACTCAGATTTTTTTCTTCTCTTTTTATGATAACCTTACCGAAGAAAGATTCCAAACTTGCTGTGTATTGGTACGAATGAAAAGAGTTAAATAACCCAAGAATCCTACCCAAGAGAACAAACATTTTCAAAGAGGTTGCACATTGGGTGATGAAAATTATATTATCGACTACTCGAAATATTCAAATGAAGGCGAAAGGCACTAAGGCCTTCACCATTTGTAGTAATTCACATCTTATGGTCCTTTGCTTTGCTGGAAACACACACACACACGAAGCTTGACGATCTACTATATGCTTCCGTTGTTTATGGTATTATCCATTGCTAACCAGCAGGGCAATTGAAAACATTCATCAAATCAGATAACCAATATTTCCCTCCTCCTTGATAAAACACAACGTCATATAACCCCTACATAAAAATGACACTATTTCGCAACTTATTGAGCTATGTTTTCACAAGTATTTCATTTAATTCTCATTATTATTAGCTTATCTTATCCACTGGCTTTAACAGGCCTTTAAGCGTCCACAACCTTCCAAGCATGCTTGGATTTCGTAACCCAAATACGATGGTCATAAGATGATAAGATGGTCAGCCCCATGCCTCTAAATATTCATGACTGTAATCCATGTGTGTTCACGAGGCCCGTTTGCCTGCTTGCGGGATGAAAAACCCCAGAAAAACTGACGGAAAAAACCCTGCTGTCCACGCCCAAGACCAGCTATGGCTGAGGAAAATCCTTAAGCTCCTCATGTCGTCGACGGGAATCGAACCTAGGACACTCCTTCCCCAGGCATATGGTTGCGAAGCGCACAGCCACTAGGCTAACCGCGCAGACCATTATTATTAACAGAGACTTAAAGTTCACACGTCACCCATACCGGCTATCATATCTTCTCTTAAACTCATTCGTACTAGATGCACTCTCTATTTATAAAGACAAACAATTCCACTGACTTATTGCTCTGAGAAAAATCTAGCTCTCACCACTTTCTTAACTGTACATAACTTCTACTGATGCCACCTTGTTCTGTTCACATCTATACAATGAAAACAAAATCATTAGCCCGTATCTCATAACATCCTTTCAGAAGTTCATAAGTCTTAATCATACTCTCAATCTGTTCTCATAATTTTGATATTCTTAAAATTCGTCTTAGCACTTCCATATCGTCTACATTCCTTCGGAACCCAGGGGATGACCTCCTTATCCTTGGATGTTAGTTTTCGTTCATCAAAATCCATCCTCTGAGCTGCAGGTGCAATTTTATCTATGTCACCTTTGAACTTGAACTTTTTATCCATCACGACGCTGAAATCCCTCTCATCAGTTTCTCCAAGTATAATCCCACCAATATAATATGACGTTAGAGATCTCATCATACCAAGATGCATAACTTAACACTTAATAACATGGAATTATTGGCCACTATTATTTATCCGCAGTTCCAGCATATTAGTAATATCTATGATTCTTTGCCTATTTTCGTCTCATCAGCAATCAAGCAATTAAACATCTCCTACGAAGCCCACTCAAATGTCATTAATGTTTTCGTCAACTCAGACGAAACAATATTATAAAATATGGGAACATTATTCATATAATGACCCTACCATAAGTACACCTACATTGTACCTTGCAGCGTATTGCTTGACTGTGAACCCATTTCTGATGCGAGTTCTTCAAAGCTTCTCTAAAATCTTCATTACAATCACTGATTGCTCGATATTTAGAGTGATCAATTTTTGCAAATCTTGCACAACAGAACTATCATACATTCTTTACATTTTCAGTTGGATCTTTCATGAGATGAGCTAAGATATGCGACCAGGTCAAGGGCCTAGCCCCTTCAGCTAAACATTTCTTCAGTTTAGTGCCTGAAACTCACTTCTACATTCCACCTATCATACTGTCGGATTCATATTTATATTATACAGCAGTTCTAGCATATCCTTTTCATGCAGGTCTATTTCTCATCATCTAATGTAGTGGTAAGACTGTACTCTATGGGCACCCTGATGGATACTAATTTAGTATCCATCAATTAAGTGATACATTTCATTGTCCTCAGCAACTGAACCGCCAAGCTTGTAACACCACCCCCGCTGTATATTTCATTCTTCCTCTTTTCAGATAGCCTCAAGCTCACTAGTACATGAGACATTATTACTATTATTGCTTACTTCAGTTTCTTCCCTAATGGACTCAAATCACCTGATATCATTAGTAGTACCTCCCCATTCCTATCTCTTCTGTCCTTCCTAAAAATACTATATCATTTATATTCAATAATTTCAGTTATGTTTCTGACTCTGAGAGCCAGGCTTTGCTGATGCCAAAAATCTTAGGTCACAGCATATTCACCGAGTAAACAATCCAAACTCCTTTGTTACCACCTGGCATTTTTGTATCTATTTGCTGTGTTCTTGGCTAAATTAGGCAATTTTCTAGTCCCTAACACTCTAAAAGTCCAAACCCAAAAAACACCCTTTCACCAACTTCATAACTATGACTGATTTTTTATCATTATCACGTTCACGTTGGTATATCATAACTGAACTTACATATTCTCACCTTTTCTGGCACGATGACCAAGTTACTCTGACTTTTTGCATTACTTCTCATCCCCAATAAATAATTTTTCCATGTTCTTTTCTATCACAAAATTCTCTGTACATATTCAAAAACTCACATCCATTTCTTCTTCTACACAGTCTACTCATCGAATTATTTTCTATTGAAGCTCTCCTTAACTAGGTACTATCATATCTTGGCAATAGGTTAACAATTTTTACACTCACTTATTCTTCTCTCTTGTTTCTTCCAGCAATCCTTTCGTATACTCTCTCATACTATATTTATCCATACCTTAAATCACCAGCTCCCACGAGCGCTATCCATCCATTTATTTTTCTTTTCTGTTTCTCCATTGCATCCATCGTAGTATCCTTAATTTTCACTCATAGAAAGCTCGAAATAGTGGCTACGTCGTCAATGGAAAATATACATACTCGTATTTGAACAAACATCCTCCTATGTGGAGGTGACGATAGTTAAAGTCACGAGTTTTAAAATCGTACGCAAATCGAACCGATGAATGATGTTTAATTAATTTCAATTTTTCGCCAGATATTTCTAATAATCGTATAAAAAGATGAAAAAGAGTATTACATAGAAAATAAATGCTAAAATTATTGATAGATGCATTTATTACAGCATCCACTCAATAATGAAAAATCACCGCTGTAATGAAAACTGAGGACTCAATACCTTTGATTCAACTGTTGCATTTCATGTACCTTACTTCTGAAGTGTCCGTAATTTAAAATGGAAAGGAAATGTCATCATTTTGTTGTAGTGATGGAATATAAAGATATATTTGTACAAAGATGTAATTAATTGGTCTGCTTCTTTGAGCGTAAATCAACAGCTATTACTTGAATTTTGCATTTTCTATTATTTTTATTAAATTATGTAGGGCGAAAATTAAAATTTCGCCCTACAGAAAATATATAAATAAACAGAATACATTTTATAGGAATTTAAGGTGTGTAGGATTTAAACGTTTTAGAGAAAAAGGTTTTCACTAATTTTCCCCCTTACATATGAAGCGAGACAGCAGAAAATTTCTAGCGGGACAAAGTTGTCTGCTGTAAATTCATCAGATAAATTTGGTAGAAATTTAAGATTAACGGTTTAAAAATTTTAATGAAAATGGAGAATGCCTTCAACATTTTCTTTAAATACTGAAGAAGGTCATGAAAGAAACGTAGGCTACCGCAAGTAATTATGAACAAATAATTATGACCCAGTTATAATTATAATTTAAGCCAAGAAGCTGCTAAAAATCAGTAATAGTCCATCATGGGGAATTTATTAATGAACAGGGCCTGAACCACGATATAAATTGATGTAAGAACCATTTACTCTGATGATCAGTTATGAACAATGAAAATCAAACCCAGAAAATAGAATACCATACAAAACCATAAGAATGTGTTAGCCAGGGGAGCTCGTGCATAGGCACTGCGGAACTGCAGCACCCCCAATTTTTCTCGATATATAAATATATTTATTAATTTATTTATATGTGATTGTAATATTTAATTTTATCATCAGCAATCCTACACAATTCCCTTATTTTGTATAAAAAATAATGAAAATCCATCTTGTAGCACTTAGGAGGGCGAAGGACGCTAGCAGCACTATTTACCACAGTGTCATATTGCTACGTGGGCAAACATATGCACGTCATAGTGAGATGCGAGCTATTAGCGTAATGCGGCACTGCCCGTCGCGCAGTTCCACTGTTGTTTAGATGCAGTTTGCGCCAGTAGTAGAGTGTTCGTAGTGCTTATCGTGTTTACTCCGTCTCTTTAAATATTTGGACATTACAATTAAAAACATAACATTTGTTATAGTTTTTATTGGGGTTATGATAATGGATTTTATTTTTAAGTCATTTTGAATTATACCAAACTGTATAATTTTATCGATAATAAACACTATTTTTTTATGTTTAATTTTTTTTTTAAATTTTTACCATACTTTTGATATTTTATCCAAACACGTATACACTGTACGTACAGTGTGTGTGTAGATTTCGAAAGTTGCAGCACCCCCACGTTTCAAGCCATGAGCCGCTACTGGTGTTAGCATAGGTTTATAACATCTAATTTGAATCTGTTGTTGGATATGAGAACATTGATTTGGAGAACTGGAAATGACAAATTTCTTTCAATAAATTTCTTTTTTTCATAGTGAAGTATACTAAGGAATATTCAAAAAAGTAATGACAAGTAAATTTATTTTAATGTACACATGATTTTTGAAAATTAGATGAGATGAAACGAAATATAGCAAACTATCTACACTCAGTGAATAACTGTTTAGCCTGAGAATAGAAGAATATATGGAAACTGTCCTACGCAAATATTTCATGTCACCCCCTTCTTCCGTCTAGGGTTAGTGATTCTATCGAATATCAATCCCTCATGAGTTGCTCGCCTACTGGTAGGGGTGGTGGCGTAGAACTCGGATTACCGCTTGAGACTTATCTAGCGCTTATTCTTGAAAGATGACATGTCGTGGAATATAAAAATCATAAATTTATTTATTATTCACTGTGTAAATTATTTATTTATAAATCTGCATGCAGCCTATATAAGAATCAAAACTTAGATATACAAATAATGTTTGCATTCATTTTCATTTACTTATCAAAGTAAAGAATAACCGAATATCATAAGCAAGCAAACACTACTGGAAAAAACTGAAGTCTCTCCAGTGTATACTTAAAATGCATATCAAACAGGACAATCCTTAAAAGTTATATAAATAATTGCACGTCTAAAATGGGGAATTTAGATGGCTATAAATAAATTGCGTCTTTGAAAATAAAAGATACCGTTTGGATGCTGTTTATAGAGGGAGGAGAAATGTCTTTATTGATGCTATGGCAAAAGAAAAAAAAAACTCGTGCACATAAACCATAAGGAACAAGCTCAAAAAGAGAAAATGAATAAGTGTTTATATTTAATGTCAAGAAATGAAAGAAAATGTTTAGTGCCTATTTGGAAAAAATGCAAAGGTAAAGTAAAGCAATTCAAAACTCTAAATCTCCAAACATTATTCTCGACACGAACTGAAAGCGCTCAACAGTAAATATATCAACAAATAAATGGACTGCAGTCAAAGAAACTCGCTCTCACCAACAGCTGATTACACCCTGCTTGTCAGTGGAAAACACTACACAGTACTTCCGAGCGCCACCTGCCTTTGGTGTTGCTGTCAACACGTTGACCTGCTATGAACTGCGTCTCTATTTCACAGAAAGTGGCTGTAAGGTAAATATTAGACTAGCGTAAATATTTATGGGGATATTTATGCTATTTCTGCTATGTTACCAGATAATCCATTTATGTGTCAGCAGGCACTTTGCCGGAATTGCAAAGAATGCTGGCGAGTTCTGTCTTCATTTGATATATTCCAGAAGTGAACGTTTAAAAGAAAGCTATATAAATTAAAGTCATTTTTTACGGTGATGGTATATTGTCTACCGACAGTACAGATGATTTGCAAAAAACGAAGTTTCAATTTCGAACTGTCAGCATACCACTAGATAATAATACAAGGTAAGAAACAAAGTTTAAAAATACGTCAGCCAGTCGTATACTGTGATCTAGAGTAGTGAAGTTGCAAAGCGTCCTCTATAAATATTATTCACAATAATGTTTTTTTACGAATATTTATAGTTTCATAAATTTTACAATTTTTTGTTGGTAATTAATCTGCGTAATTAATATTCTTTTACATAAACTTAATAAATTCAACAAAATTAACTTTCCCGCAGATATTTTGGCATAGAAAATATAACATTAGAAATATAACTGAACATTAAGCTGCTAAATAAATGAGCTATTTACCATAGAAATAAATTATGGTAAATTAATTTATTAAAATGAAAGGTATTGCTTCTCTGAAAATCTAAATAAGTTTATATATTTAAAAAAATAAATGAAGGCTAAATAATCGGGAAAATAATTAAATGAAAAAAAAAAAACAATAAAGAGAATGTAAAAATACAATTATTAATTAATTTATTTTTACTACAAAAGGTCAAGAGAAAGCAAAACTGGCAATTTGCCAACTTTGTTAGATTACCACTAACTTCATGAATATATCGTAAAAGTTAAGTTTCATGCTTTCAAGTGTTTGCATTGTAATGCAATTAAAACAGCACATAGAAATTTATTTAATTTGTTAGTTAACACATGATATAACGACCGTAAGGCCCATACAGGTAGGACATTTTATTAAACGACTACTTTTTTTATTGTATATTAATTACAATATATTACAATATTACAACAAGAAATTTAATATAAAATGATGAAATAAATGACAGAAAAAAACGAAAATCTTTGATTTAATTAAGTTAGCATTTCAGTGTTTAATTCGTTGATTACTTTGAGTTGAGATGATTGGCTAACCACTAAAGTGTAAACCGTAGATAGTCATCGGTGGGTGACACCAAGTCGCTTTTTATAAGTTCTGTGCTAAGATGAATATAAAAGGAAAAGTACACGGAACTCGTTAAAATATGGAAAGAAAATTAATAAGTTCTCGAAGTATTTTTCAAAAATAGTTTGGTGTAGTCGAATTTTTACTCGAATCGGCAACGTATAGATAAGCGAAGATTTGGGTTATTTTTATTAGAGGAGCAACCTAGATCACGTTAGAAAAATGCCTTCTTTACCTTAAGTTTTTCAGATCACACGAACGTGTATGTTATTCACCACAACTTAAACTCATTTTCGAGAAACCAGGCCAACGCTCCAAACGGCGTTAATTCAATGGAAAAAATAGAAACTACTCGCCGGATTGCAATATTGAGATATTAATTATTTCGAAATATCATAACGTAACTTTTGCTTCTTATGAAAAAAGTGGAATAAAATTCATAAATAATAACACATTGAAATGCATTAACCAACCAGAACTTGGCCTGAATTTAGGTCACTGGTGGCAACATACTCGAAACCGTAAAGGAAAAAAAACAAAGTTTTTTGCCAGATACCAAAGAAGAAGAAATTTGATGCATAACCGTAATAGATCCAGTTGGAGAAGTGAAAAATAATTATAAACCGTCCAAAACAGTCCAGGATTCCAAATCATAGTATAAAACAATATAAGACACACACACACACACACACACACACACACACACACACACACACACACACACACAGCAAGTTCAACGTATACTTGTTTAGCTAAACATAATAGCTGCTTTAAAATCCTGAAGAAAACTGCCCTCTGGCGGCGGCAGTTAATAATAATCAAGGAAAAGATGTCCAATTTAATGTTAGAGATTTAGTTAAATGAAGCTTCACTTTTATGGATTACTTTACAGCGAGAGTTTTAAAAAAAAAGTGGGAGAGATAGAGGGCGTCGTTGTAAAGGGGGGAAACGATGTTTAAATCCTATTTAGGAAAACTATTTATTGAACTTGGTACACATAAGTTAAGTGTGTGTGTGTGTGTGTGTGTGTGTGTGTGTGTGTGTGTGTGTGTGTGTTGCGCGCGCGCGCTGAGGAGTCTGCGTGTGAAATGAGATTGTTTCTGATGATAACCCTAAATTGGGTAATCTATCTTACACAACAACAGGATGATGTTTTATGTTGCTTCATCAATTATAACTTCTAAACCAGATCTCGAGCAGAAATTGCGTTTGGGCGGCAGCTGAAGTCGCGTGACGCAAAGCTCCAGAGGCCGAATTTAGTAGAAAAGAAGCTAACGGCATTCGGAATTGGCAGTATTTCTTTCTCTCTTTCCAAATTCAATTATGCAATCAGATTGAATTTGTGCAGGTAAGATAGGAGTGGGCGGTGTGTGTGTGTGGGGGGGGGGGAAGTCGGTAATTACGTAACCTCCGGGAATTTAAGTCTTACCGTTTATTTGTTAGCGTCTTTAGTTTTTTATTATTTTTTTATTTTATTTTTCTGCATGACCTTCTTTGCTGAGTCTGTTTAAAGAATAATCGAAGACTTCCTTGATCTGAAATGTAAAGAGGATCTGGGGATAGCAACACTGGCAAACTATTTCATAATCGATTTAAGAAATCTATGGAGGGGGGGGGGAACCTCTTAGATGGTGGATACTGTAAAGAAGAAGAAAATCAGATAGTAAGATAGAAACAGCACTAACGACTCTATTTTAGTTTACTCTATTTAGACACCAATAAAATTTCATAGGAATTACAAGTTTAACAATGCTGAATTAATAGGACTAAGTTTATGGTCTAACAGAGCAACTTAAGCCCTGTGGATTAAACGTATAATATTCTGATATCGTCTTATTTGGTTTCATCATAAGAATCAATCAGATATGGTTGTTCTTTTAAGCTTAAATTTATCAGTGCAAGCATCTTTTGGTATTGGTTGGAAGCAACTGAGGAGAGTTTATTATGTCCGTTAATTTAGCGACACAGCCATGTTGCTAAATTCCCCTAGATCTCGGTAATCAACAAATATTTAAAATAATGATTAGAAAGAATAAAAAAATTTATTCTTTCTAATCAATCTAGTCTATATACGTTCCATTTTCATTTTCGTGCACTTATAATAAAATATAATTGCTGTTATAACCTATTTTAAGTTCTTCGATTCCTTCATACTGTTCTTGTACTTTAAAATGCGAGAACGATATACAAATAATAATCTCAACGTGAACATTCCAAAGTCTGGTTCAGTGCTGAAAGTTGTCACAAACAATAGAAAAATATTATAAATATTAAAGACGTAAATATCTCCAAACGTTATCAAAACTTTTTACCACTTCACAGACTTAAAATACGTCGCTGAAGGGTGACGATGTCTTGTTTTATTGTGACCGAACTTGGAAGTTTTGCTGTTTGTTAGACTTCGTACTTTTGCCGCGCATACATCTTTTTATATTACCGCAACTATCCCTCGGTGTAATAGAAAGAAAGTCAAAAAGTTACATTACAAGAAAATGTCAAGTTGGAAAAATAAGAAAGTCTAGTTGAAGATTAATACTTCATCCTTATCCAAAGGTCTGAGAAGTATCGTAAAATATTAGAGGAGAAAAATTTAAAAAAAGGTTGCGATATAAAAACGAGAGATTCCTAAGGTGGGCATCAATGAAAAAAAAAGTCAATACCAATGAAAACAGATGTATTAAAAGGGATGTTTAAATTGCTGATAGGATAAATAGAAGAGTTGTGAAATTCTAATCTCACAACTCTTCTTATTATTAAGAGTTATTATTACCTGACACCTCCAGGGAGTCCAAAGACTCATCGATGGAGGGCATCTACTCTGAAACTCTCTGTCTCCACAACTCTATTCTCACCAACTACAGCGAACCGCAACTACCAACATCATCATCTACACCAGCACCACCTACTGCCCACGACCACCACCACTAGCCTTTTCCACAAACAATAACAACCAACCATGCTCATGGTGGGATTCGAACCCGCAGCCTTTTGGCTGGAGAGCGGATACGCTAATCACTCGGTCATTAATTCTTATTCCCACAGTGTTCTGTGTCTATCAACAGCGCGTGTTCTTCTGGCCACTTTGCCTGTTTTTTTTTTTTTTTTTGCGAGATGAAAACTCCGTTTCCAGATTGAAAAGTCCTGATTTGGCTAGAAAGCAGGTGTTTCTAGCCAAAGGTTATCGTCGAAACAGACTGAAGGTGTTTCGACGATAACCTTTGATAACCTAACCTAACCTAACCTAACCTAACCTTTTGGAGTTTGAAACACCCTCCAAATTGCAAAATGAAACTAATTTGCAAATTCCAAATTGCAAAATGAAACACCTTCCTTTGGAATGTGTTTCATTTCAAAGGAAGGTGTTTGAAACAAATGAAACACCTTCCTTTGAAACACCCTCCAAATTGCAAAAAAGCTAAAGGAAACGAATTTGCTACGAAAAAAAAAAATGTTGTGAATGCTGTGAAGTCTTATATAAAAATAAATGTTTGCGTCAGCGTTGTCGCCGGTAGTTTATCTAATAAAACAGATATATAAAATATGAACATTTTTAAATGCGTTTTAAAAGTCGATTAGTCGATGCTGGCAATTGATGGTGTCGCTTTTCCCATTTATGTAAAGAATGTGGTATTTGTACGTAATGTTCCATAACATTTGCGTTTATTGTAGATATTTATAATTATTTTATTTTAAAATCACTGAATGTTCATAACAACTTAATGCCCGTTTGTTATCTCTCTCTCTCTCTCTCTCTCTCTCTCTCTCTCTCTCTCTCTCACACACACATGTACAACGCCTTAATTTTTTTTTTCTCCTTATGGCTGTGTTAATTGGACCGATGAAACACCATTCTTCTAAATTAAAGACATAATTATATTTGCTATTATACAGAATCCTAAAGCGAAGAATGGGTTGACTTGCATTTACGAGCACCATCTCTAAACGTCTGAATGGTCTCTGTGCTCACCAGATTAAGTCGCACACTCGGAGATCTTTTCGATCACATATCCAATTTCCGTATGTGACGCTAACCACAGACAAACCTCTGACCGAAAAGAGAAATCTTTTTATATATAAATAGAAAAAAATCCTCTTTCACCAAAAAAAAGAAATGTAAACTAAGCACGCACGCACGCGCACACACACACACACACACACACACACACACACACACACACACACACACACACACACACACACACACACACACACACACACACACACACACACACACACACACACACACACAGACTCACTCGCACACAAATACCAAGCGCAGATTTCCGTTTGTAGAAAAGAATAACGTGCTTCCTACTCTTATGGGCTATTCAAGATCTTCAAATGCATAAGGCACCATCTGCTAAAGAATTCAAGAGAGAAAGAAAGAGAGAGAGAGAGAGAGAGAGAGAGAGAGAGAGAGAGAGAGAGAGAGAGAAAAGAACGGGATACACAAAACTAACAGAAAATGAAGTTAAAGAAATAGCTACAACGTTAGAGGAAGAGGAAGATAGAAGTGGTGTAAAGGTTTATACGCAGGTATCATTTACTGTTTTCGTATTCTGTTTGCATCGCTTTGTTATTAAATCAACGACGTTTATTCAAACATTCTAAAAACGACAGAAATACTATTGTTTTCGTTGCTTAAACTCAAATATTGTCTGCGTTTTTCATTCTTTTTTTATCAGTAAAGTTAGCATTTCTATCCCAGTGTCTGAACTAACGATTATAAATCTATAGAGCCCCGATGTTACTGAATTAAAACTAAAAATTGAAATCAATAACGAACAAAGCTCCTTAGAAAGTTAAGTATTTTACGAATAAGTGATAGGAAATTGTAAGTTTATGTGATTGAATCTTGTAAAGAGTAGCAGGCATTCTACTACAAGAGATCTCCCAACGAGAGCATCTTCCAGATTGATGAACAAGAATAATCGGATACGACAAATCTAAAAACGGATAGTTTTTGACAAATACGTCAGCAACCGAAGAAGCACACACTTAAAAATAAAATAAAAATAATTGGCTACAGCTTGTTTTTAAGAGTTTTAGGAAAGAAGTAGATGCCATTGGCAAGCACCTAGATTAAATCGCATTATTGTAATAATCACGTGTTTAAGAACTCAGCAAAAAGTCGTAGAATTCATGAGCCAGAAAAGGTACTGTGGAAGTCCAAAATTCTTAGCAATTTTATCTTAGATGAAACACGTTCCAGTTTAATATGAAATTAAAAAACCTCAGGTAATCATCTCTAGAAGTACATCAGAAAAAAGCATTTGCTTTGTTATTGTTATGGCTGGTTTGTAATCAATACAGGAAACCACATGGTACGTACCTATTAGGTCTAAATTTAAAGTGCAAGTCCTAACAATATTGACTTTCGTAACCATGATT
This sequence comes from Typopeltis vanoorti, assembly GCF_054136105.1. NCBI lineage: Eukaryota > Metazoa > Arthropoda > Arachnida > Uropygi > Thelyphonidae > Typopeltis > Typopeltis vanoorti. The sequence goes on from NC_143560.1 coordinate 27,521,575, forward strand.
TTAGGATAAAGCGGTTAGTCTTATGCCTGAATCTTGTTATTATCGTAAATATATTTGAAAAAAATTGTCACTAAATGTATTCTGTTTAACACTTCTGTCAAATAAATGTGACGGACCGATATCCGACTTAGAACCGGAGTTACTGGATCGAATTCCAGGAATTCTTATAGTAGAACCAGCAAGTCAATGATTGCAAGAGTCACGTGACTCTCGATAAAGAAGGGAACTGTAGGTTACAATGCACGAATCAGCATCTTTTTGAATTCGTAAGCAGTTGATTTTAATATTGAATATATCCGCTTATTTTAATCCGGTCATACTTCACCGAAACTTATCTTGGAGACAGATCATATTCTTCGACTGAAACTATCTCAAATATTAAGTCATTTAATTCTTATTAATTAAGCTTGCCTGTTCCCCCCGCGCCCCCCCACACACGCGCTTATCCTATCCTCTGAACACTGAAGTTAATAAAGAAGAGATTAACAAAGTCGTCCGAGTTTTTAATTAACATAATGTTCGTGAAGATCACCACCATTAGGAAACTGTTCAGCAAGTTACTCGAAATCCTACCCACACGCGCACGCGCGGAATGAGAGAAAGAGCGAAGGAGAAAGATGATGAACCATCAGACTTTTATGAGTTTATTTGGTTTCAATAGATTAGCAGATAGTGTCGATAATTACACAACTTTATTAACGCCGCTATTTCGTTGCTTGCACACAATCCTATTCTGGAAAAGTTGAGGGAATTCATTAGCAACTTCAGCGCTTAAATACATTTACGGCATCCTATTAAAGCAACCCCGAAATAGGGCTGAAGCTGTAATTCACTGGCTAATTGAACACAATGCAGCTAATACAAGTAGTGTGTCTTCATAACACACAAATTAATAAGGGCAGATAATACATATTCTTCGCGTACTAATTATCTTCCAACACAAACATGCAGACAGCGAACACGCTTTTACCTGCAAACACGATAATCAACACATTTTGTTCACTCGTGCAAACATTATCTTATAATAATCGTCACCTGTTCTTTGTCTGTCTGTGTGTCTATTAAGAATGCTACCAACTCCTTGGATTTTGTAATTTGATCCGTCTGGAAACGGTCTTCAGTCGAAGATAATCTTACGAATATTAGAATATAAAAGGCAGAGAAAATAGCAAACATAATTGGATTGTAAAAGAACGTCGAGGCTGGTGAAGATAAATAAAAACTGAGGGTACTTGCCACGCATTTGCATGAATTTCTTTGTCAAGAACATGGCCGTTTTACCCTTCCCATCTATCACTGTCTTTGTCAGCATGGAAACGAATACGGAATCAAATTTCAATTCTGTTTGGGAGCTCGCTTAAACAATAGCTGCACACAACCAGTCGCATTAGTTCTCATTTCTATTCTTCATCGCGTCTTATGTTGCTCTTCTGTTTGTCCTTTTACTTTTCTTAGTTTTTTTTTTTTTTTTTTTTTGTATCGATCTATGGAGCTGACTAGAAAGAGAAAAAAAAAACACATTACTGTTATGTTTGAAGAGAGAGTGTGTGTGTACACAGAATAATGTTCGAGTGTAACTTCGTCATACAGCACAGATGAAGTGGGAGGGTCAAGAACAATTTCTTTCAAGTGCGGCGGCATTTATCGTCTGCGGCGTTGAAGTGGTCATCAAGGAATTTCCCCCACAACACATTCGACAGCCACTGTCATCTTGTAACTAGTAACGTGGGATCTCACGGTGTACCTACTGGTGACCGAAGAATTACTCTCTTCGGCGATCTCCGCCGGACTACTGTTTCAGTGGCGCACACAAACATTGCAACCGGAGATGAGTTAATGGTGGATGACCGGGAAAGGTCAAAGCACGTTATTTAATAGGGAGCATTAATTGCACGGTATCTATTACAGTGGGGCCTCACACAAGGAGAGAGAGAAAGCGATAAAGAAATTATGGGAAGCTAGGAGAATAAATGAAGTTTGGCTGGGTATTCTTTTTTTCTAGAAATTAGTCTTAAGCTTTAAAGCGATGTAGAAGAATGCCCGCTTCTTAATCTCAGTCCATAAAGGCTCCTCAAGAATGTATTCATATTCTTATGGAACATCTTGTGAGAAAGAGACGTTAGTGAGAGATTATGACATGATAAACGTTTATTTTTAATACATATTAACAGCAGGGGCGGCTCGTGCATGGGCACTGCGGAACTGCAGCACCCCCAATTTTTCTCGATATATAAATATATTTATTAATTTATTTATATTTGCTTGTAATATTTAATTTTATCATCCACAATCCTATACAATTCTCTTATTTTGTATAAAAAAATAATAAAAATCCATTTCGTAGGAGGGCGAAGGACGCTAGCAGCACTGTGTTTACCACAGTGTCATATTGCTACGCGCTCAAGCATATGCACGTCATAGTGAGATGAGAGGTATTAGCGTAATGCGGCACTGTCCGTCGCGCAGTTCCACTGTTGTTTATATGCAGTTTGCACCAGTAGTTGAGGGTTCGTAGTGCTTATCGTGTTTATGGAGTAAACATCGCTGATCAACAAAGAAAAACTTGAAACTGAACTTCGACTATTCTATTTTTATTTTTTAGATTTTATTTTTAAGTAATTTTGAATTATACCAAACTGTATAATTTTATCGATAATAAACAATATATTTTTTTATTATTATTTTTAAATATTCATCGTAATTTTGATATTTTATCCAAACACTTATACACTGTACTTACAGTGTGTATGTATATTATGAAAGTTGCAGCACCCCCCACGATTTCAGTCCACGAGCCTCCACTGATTAACAGACTTACTATTCACGTATAAGGGTATATGAATCTTGCACTTTCTTTAATAAATATTTACTGTAATATAGATAAGAACTGCTTCAACCTCTGTAAATATCTGTAATTTAAAAAAAAAAAATTGTATTTTACCTCCATTTTTTCCGTTTTAGCTACGTTCCTGCATCTAAAGATTTTGAGAATCTTTAAGAATATAAAATTCATTTCGATGCACTCACGCATGCGCACACCTACACTCCCTAACTTCCATCTTATCGTTTTCCAATCCTGTTCCTTGTGAAAATATTACCCAGCAAAATGCTCATTAATAGTAAAATAGGTTACTTAATTCGATACTTTATTTATATGCATTACTTTTTCATGGATCTAACCATGATTAATCCGATTAGTTTGATTAATCCGATTAGTTTTTCATCAGATAACTTCAGAGTAATAGGTTTAGCTACGTAGGACAATATTTATATAAAGGAATATCTGAATGCCACGTCTGTCTATTGATATTAATGCCGTTCAGTTTGGGCGAACTGTAAGCGGATAAGTTCCAGGATGAACAGCCTCAATCGTCATACAAATGTAAGGGCAGAAAGGAAACTAGACGCTTAATAAAAGTTTAGAAGATAAGTTAATTATCTTCTAAATATAAGTTTCGTTTGCCGTCAATTTACTTAGCCATAAATTAGGTTTATTTTATACATCGCTTTTTTTTTTTTTTTTTTTTGGTAATGACAGGGATATTATCCAGTTTGCACGTATATTTGTCAATGCAAGCATTCTCCTAAGTAGTTAACGAGTAGCTGCGGGAAAAACTCACTTAAAGAAGGAGGAAATCCTCAACCACCTCAGTGTCAAACTGACCGCGATTTGCATCCTGGATAGGTAAGAATGTTAGAAAAACCAGGATTCGAACCTTATCTTTCTAACAGCAGGGCTTCACTGATATATGATTAGACATTATGTTACTACCTTCAGCTGAAGACAGTAACAGAAATTTCCATTTGGAATTGTTGGATACTCCCGATTTTCATTTACATTAACCATTTAAAAATAAAATGTTTTAGGATACGCCCTCTGTCCAAAAAGAAACCGAACTTTTCGAAAATAGAAGAAACTAGTGGCACCATCTGTTGTATTTTTTTGCTGTCGAAAGAGGCAGCCTTCATTAGTGTTGTGGCAACTGTTTATGACATTTGTTTCATTAGAAGCCGAGTTATAGTGCCAAGAGTGACAGTGTGTTTTGACAAACGGTCGGAAAATGAGTTTCAAACAGACCTACGATTTACTTTTGTGTTAAACTTGATAAACGTTTTACCAAAACGCATCAAATGCTTCAAAAACAATACGGTGATGAATGCTTATCCCGTATACTCAAGTTTATGAGTGCTTTAAGCGATTTCAAAGTGGTCGTGAGACGCTTGAGGACGACGAAAAGCCGGGCCGTCCAAAAACTGGACTGAGCGAAGTTGACATCTAATAAGTGCGTGATTTCATCAAAGAAAACCCGAAATCGTCCGTGAGATTGATTGAAGATGAATTGAGGATTCCAAAATCAACTGAGCGCAACATTTTGACCGAACGTTTGGGCCTTCGTAAATTGAATTCGCGATTAGTTCTCCACAAGTTGACCGACGACCAAAAAAATCTATCGAATTGAACACTGCAAGGATCTCATTAAAACCGCTCGTAAGGACTCAAACTTCCTTGAAATGATCGTTACTGGCGATGAAATGTGGTGTTTTTGAGTATGAGCCCTAAACAAAGCGCCAGAAGAGGGGCATCCGGAAAAAAAAATCGCTTAGAGACAATGCCGTTTCTACATTTTGCGTGGCCCTGTGCGAAATGGAAAAGCGGGGCCCATGAAAGTTAGTAACATTTATGGAAATTTTAAATGGATATCTTGTTAATTAATTAAATCAAATATGAAAAATATTTATGCACATAAATAAACAAGTATGCTCTTTAGCATCAATTTAAGTAAAGGGAAAAAAATAAATGTGTTTGTATGTACATGATATATTATTTTATTATTTAAGTACACATTATCATATAAATACGCCAGAACAATGATTTATTTAATAATATAAATAATAATATAAAAATATGAAAAAAAATCCATTTTTACTATAAAGAATAAAATATATGTATTTTAAAAGAAATCTTAATATATTAAATTTTATTTAACCTATTGCACTTATCAATAAAATCATTTATAACGCTATCAAAATTCATTTTTTTTTTGCAGTTTTATGCTCTATAGATATTATTGCCAGGGACGACAAACGTTTTTGAGACATAGAAGTTCGCAAATAGGCTTTCATTAATTTTAATTTAAAAAATGACCTTTCTGCTGATGCGACCCTACCTGGACTGGTCAATAATATTTTAAATGTCGTAGTAGTATTTGGATAAAAATATACGACAAATTATTTGCAATTATGAATTTTTAAATATTAATGGGTGCATCTACTGGAACAATATTTCTAAAAATAATCAATTCCTTGTAAAATTCGGATTCATCAACATCTGTATTTAATTTTTGATACAGCTGTTTGCAGCCAAATTTTAATTCATTTTCTGTCATTTTTCTTATTAATTTCATATCATAAAGAAATCCAAATGATTTTTCGTGAATTTTATACAACTCAAATCTTTTTTTGACAAATTGTAGAGCAGTATCTAAATTTACAAAAAAAAAATGTATCCTAAAATTATCTTTGTTATCACCTATGTGTGATTCATCAGGCGTTTCATAATAAAAAAAAATACTTTTCTTCGACGTACTCGACTTTCTTTACATTTAATTGCTATTTCTAATAGATTTGACAGTTCTTTAGCAATCTCAAAACACTTATCAAATCCTGATATTCTCTGCTCTTCAAAGTACTGCACTAAATCTTTAATATGCTTAGTTGCTTGCCTATGGGAATGTTTGCATTTTGCAAAATGTATAATACTTTACTTAAAATGAACTTTTGACAAAAGCTCATACCAAATTACAAGGCTTAGTATAAACTCAAATGAATCTATTTGTTCATATATTGAAACCCTTCTACTTTGATAGTATAATCCGATGCAGTTTTAAATAATTCTTGTAGTGCATTTAAAAATTCTGGAATTTGTAAACGTACAGCTCTAATTGATTCTATTCTACATTACCATCTTGTATCATATAACGGTTTTTGGAGTTAATTGTTTAACAAATTTCTTTAATATGTCCCAACGTGAAGTTGCGGCAGCACATAATGTATATATTTTTGTATAACATTAAAAATTTTATTGCTATAATTGATGATTTTGCGACATCCCCTGAAATCAAATTTAAATCATGACAGGCGCAAGGAGTATAAAATGCCTTTTCGTTTTCATTTAAAATGTAAGCACGGACTCCCTTATATACTCCTTTTATATTCGCTCCGTTATCATACCATTGACCTCTACAATCTGACAATTTAAGATTTAATTTATTCAAAAGTGATTTTATATTTTCATATATATCTTTATCAGTAGTCATTAATTAGAAGAAACACACGTATAAACCACAGTGAAAATTATTTAATTGTAAATATTTCAGCCTAAGTATCTTAGGACATCATCAGTACAGTATTTAAACAAAAATTAGGAATAACATACAGTTAGGGCGCATGATTACAATAGAATCTCATTAAAACGTGCATAACGTGCTAAAGTAGTACAAAAAAAAACAAAAAAAAAAAAAACGTTAATTATTTAACACAGTTTTGTATGATAATTTCCCATACTTTAGGAATAGTAAGAACGTCGTTGCGGTTTAGGTTTGGTCTGTGTAGTAGGGCTTCAGAACTTTCTTTGTATAAACGTTCATGTTTAAATATAGATCTATGTACCTTTTCCCAATGGATCCTATAGTTTGGATTTTCAATTCCGTGTTGAGAGAGGCCAGATTTCTACGGTTTAAGAAGACGAATGTGGTCTTGATGTTATCAAAAATACAGCCATCCTAAATGGATATAATCCCAAAACAACTAAAAAAAAATCATCAGTCACTTCTGCATACATCGAACCAGACAGGAAGAAGTGCATAGGATTCCCATACCTTACGTCAAAGGCATCTCCGAACGTCTTTCTAAAATTATGAAGAAATACAATTTTGCCACTACTTACAAACCTATCAACCAAATTTACAACTTGTTACCTTCTCCTAAGGAAAAACTCTCACCTTTGATGTTGCCTGGCGTTTATGAGATTCCATGCTCATGCAAATTATCTTACTTTGGACAGACAGGTAGGTCTGTTCAGAAACGCATCTCGGAACATCAAGACCACATTCGTCTTCTTAAACCGCAGAAATCTGGCCTCTCTCAAAGAAAGTTCTGAATCCCTACTACACAGACCAAACCTAAACCACAACGACGTTCTTACTATTCCTAAAGTATGGGAAATTATCATACAAAACTGTGTTAAATAATTAACGTTTTTTTTTTTTTTTTTTTTTTAATACTACTTTAGCACGTTATGCACGTTTTCATGAGATTCTATTGTAATCATGCGCCCTTACTGTATGTTATTTCTAATTTTTGTTTAAATACTGTACTGATGATGTCCTAAGATACTTAGGATGAAATATTTACAATTAAATAATTTTCACTGTGGTTTATACGTGTGTTTCTTCTAATTATCAACGCACCACAAGTTTCGTTATTTAAAAAATTTATCAGTAGTCATTAGTTGTTAAAAACTTCAAAAAGTGTTCACGAATTTCAATATCTGCTTCAAACATATGTAAACATCTAAAAATTACTGAAATTTGCTCCTGATGACTAACATCAGGAGTACAATCGAGAATTATTGAATAGTACTTTGCCTGTCGTGTCATATTTACAATATTTTGTTGAATTTTGGTTCCCATATCAACAATTAATTCATTTTGCACCATGGGCGATATATATGAATTTTGTTTCTTACATATAATTTTTTTCCCGAACATCACATTAAATGATCTTTTAAAAGTGGATCAAATTCTGCAATTAATTCTATGATTCCAAAACAATTACCATTATGGGCTGTGTACAAAGTATCAAAATTACCTCTAAAAGCTAAATTATGGATAAATAAAGAATTGCTGCTACTATTCGTCTTAAAACATTTCTTAACCGTTCTGCTTCAAATTTTATGACATTTTGATTTGCCTGATCAATTGTCTTGTGATTGTTTAAATTACATTCCATGTGTGTCCATGAATACATGCATTTCATGTGCACTGGATTTCTTTCGTGCGACTTTAATCTTTCACTTACATGTCGCCAGTCAGAAAAGCCATTACTAGATAAAAAAATATCATCAGAAGAAAATAATTTCCAACAAAAACAAAAAATAGAGTTGGAAAAGTTTTGAATATACAAGCCATCTTCTGTTTTTCTTCTCTCCGTTTGCAATTGTCCTAACATAGTGAGCTGTGGAAAAACACCTCTGTTGTCATCTTTTGGAAAATCATTTTCAGTCGGAGGTGACGGTGGACCACGTTGTACAATTTGTGTTAGTGTAGCGTTGTTCAAAATTTTGGGCCATGTTGCTGGATCATCAGTAGTAAATAGTTCACCTTCCTCTGGTGTCTCAGTTTTAGGATCTGTTTGACCAAACGCGTCATGTTCTCCGCTTCCTTTGAGTATTTCAGAACTCTCATTATTAATTAATGTTGAAGCCGCAGAACTGTTTGTAGTTATTTCAGAACTCCCGTTATCAACTGCTATATCTGAACAAATATATGAGTTCAACTTCATAAATTTAAACAGTGAATTTCTTTGACGTTCCTCATTTCTTGTTTTCGCTTTCGTTTTTCATGCCCACTTGGGTATTTTCTTCCATAATAATCTCTCTCACGATTAATCATATTCTAGAATTAAATAAGATAGATTTAATTATAAAATAAGTTAATAAATTAAAACAAAATTACTTAACTGATAAATAAAATATATCTAAAATAGATAATATTAGAAAATAAATAAATCGAATATAGATTGAAAACTGCTATTGAAGAAAAATTCCGATGTCGGATAACCTAAAACCAGTTTACAAAATATATTTTTAAGATGTTTTGCAAGTAATGGCACATAAAACATTTGCCATGACAGTACGTGTATATGCTTACTTGTTCATAAAATCATAAATTAAAATAAAAAACTCCTTAAAAATAATTAAAAACATCTTTTTTAAAATGTACTTTTCCCTATTTAACACTAAGTTGTACGATATTATTATATATTTTAGAGTAGTTTCAAATACTACCGCTCTAGCGCTGCGATCTTATTTCGCTTACTATAACAACAATAGTTGGTTGTAAAATTATATACATATATTTTTCTACATAATAATATTTTTATATAATAATTACAATATTAATTTATATGATAATTGAAAAATAATTAATTGATTTTCTTTTTCAATTTTTTGAGCTTTGCATGGCCCTGTGCCACCGCACAGTTCGCACACCCATGAATACGGCCTTGCTTGGAGAAGTCAAAAGTAAAGACACTGCTGATTTGTTTCTACGATTCCAAGGGCATTATCCACAAAGAATCCATTCTGCCTGGGCAAACGGTCAATGGTGAGTTTTATCTCGAAGTTTTGAAGCGATTGATAGCAAGCATTCGTCGCGTACGTCATGAATATCTTGACGACCGACCGTTCGTCAAACACACTGTCACTCTTGGCACTATAACTCGGCTTCTAATGAAACAAATGTCATAAACAGTTGACACAACACTAATGACGGTTGCCGCTTTCAATAACAAAAAGATACAACAGGTGGCGCCACTAGTTTCTTCTATTTTCGAAAGGTTCGGTTTGTTTTTGGACAGAGGGTGTATGAGCTGATGTATAATGTCAACATTTTATGTTTTCTAGTAGGTATTTTCAAAAATAAAGTAACTTGGTTGTCAAAATGCCAGATTATCCCTTATTCGCATGTTGATTATTCTTAATATTTTTAAAAGAACCCATGAAAAAGTCAGGAAACGTGAAATAATTAAAAATATAAACATATAAATTGAGAAAATTACGATTAATTTTTATAAAAGAGTGCAAAATGTTTTCGGTGCAGGGCTCTGTTGGAGAAATGAATGAACAAATAAATTGCAATTTTGCTTTAACGAAGGTCAATTAATTGTGTGATATTAGTTTTAGCAAATGTTCAGGTGTATTTGTTATCCCTATAGGGAGGTTTGCAATTCTCATTAAGCACTCCCTATAGCAAATATTTTGGCGCATACTCCAGACGAATCGTGTCATTCTAAAAGAAAGAAAAAGAAAGAAAGGTGGCTGGAGTTATGAATATTAAAGACAATTTCTTCAATCTTAGAGAAGCTTGTTTGGAGGGTGAAAGAGTTAAGATTTATGGAAAGAAAGTCAAACATTTCAGCTTGATTTATAGAGTTAGGAGAGCGAGACGGACTGTAAATAAATTTGACAGGTTGAACTGAGAACACTTCAGATAAAGGAAGGTCAGAAGTGCGAGATGATAACTTAGGCATGTAGTATAAGAGTAAAAATATGCATAAATAAAATCTGTGGAGAAAAAAGAGAATCAAAATGTATAATTAGAACGTCTATGGTTTAAGAAATATATATAGAAAAAGTAAGTAGGTAGACTTTAAAGGATGAAGCGTGCAAAAAGAAATGAACTTTCCAAGTGCATTTGGAATTTCCTCCGGAGGTTCAATTTCTTTCTGAGATTTAGCGCGTTATATTAACTTAGTTTGATAGTAAAATTTGACACTCTAAGGGTAAAACTTGAAGTAAGACTTAACAAAAATGTTTAGATATGGGTGGTGCATATCTATGTTTAATGTTTAGATTTTGCCCCGAATAGACAAGTACCGCATTGGACGCAAGCAAAAGTGACCAACTAGGAGGTACTCCAAGGAGTAAAAGAAGATAGAAATATCAATAGGACAGTGGGAAATGGAAGAGGAAGATAAATAGAACATCTGAGACATACGTTCTTTAAAATAATTTGTGAAAGAGTGTTTATGGATAAGAGAAAGCGAAAGCAGAAATTTCGGGAACAACCAATTGGGAATCTCGGATTAATGGATGAGGATGAGTGGACACACACACGCACGCGCACACACGCGCACGCACGCGCGCGCACACACACACACACACACACACACACACACACACACACACACACACACACGAGGGAGAGAGAGAGAGAGAAAAGGGATTGTGTGTCCTTTGTTTTCCTCGAAACAATATCCACTGGATCACCCTTCTCTTTCTTTCATTCGCACAGATGCGAAGGTCAAATTTCTTTAACCGTTTTAAAACACACGACATAGTTGAGCTTCATGTCCCACCAACGACCTAACAAGAACAACATTCTTGCTGATTTTTCTTCTTCGTTTTAACACTCAATAATCTGATTACAACAGTGAAAAGCAATACGACTGTGCACTGTAAACTTTCTCAAGAATTCGGCAATAGGTGGCTCTGCCCTTTGTAATTGCAGCAGATATTTCTGGTAAGGAGTTTCTTTACGGGCATTAGTTTCGGAAAAAACTTGTAATTCCTTATGCGCTGTTCTTTTCAAGTAAACGACGTTGCCATAGAAAAAGTACGGAATGAGTTCCAAAATTAGTTTTAAATTGGCCGTCTTCCCTCCCCCCCCCCCCCGATCGATGTGATTTTCTTTTCCTGCAAAGGAAACATATACACAATAAAAACTAAGCAAAGTAACAAATATCAACCAAGTTTTAAAAGATCTACCACATTAAATTACAGAAATTAATCAAATATTTATGATTGTATTGGTTTTTTTCCGTGATCAAACAAAAGCCAAGACAAATTTTTCTTGTCTAGCGAAGGGTTGTGTATATCACAGTTTAATTTACGTTGTGTGTTACAGGACGAACTTCATACGCACTGGAGTACGAAGCTCTTTCCAATTAACATCCACTAGTAAATGGAGATTTGATATGACGTTCAGCTGTTTACAACGCAGCATCTGCTTGAATTCAAATGAGTAGTTCACTCGATGACGCCCTTTGTTAATTTTGTTTTCCCTCAGATGTCCTGAAGTTCTAGAAATTTATTGATGCGAATTGAAATTCGCGTTACAGAAGTAAGTTCTTGCCCCCCTGTTAAATCGAGCATTGATTCCCTGATTAGATGTACGTCTTAAGGTTGGCGTAACAGCAAATGTTAAATTCTTAGGTCCTTGAAGACAGCCTATGAAGCCATACAAACGTTGTTTATGAATAAATTTCAATTACTGATCATATTAAATAAATAAATTAATATAGCCTCTAAAAGAACAACAGTTCGTTTAACGAATCGGAGAAAAAATGTCACCTATACATGTATAATCATTGTCAATAATATGCATTTCAAGAGATACAAAATGTCTCCAAAATAAAATACTAAATACGTATAATATAATCGGATTTATTTATTACAATTTATTGTGCAATGTTCGTTATATTTGTGTATACGGTGATGTATTCTGTAGCGGTCAAAAAATCATAATTATCTTACTGACAATTTACATTTGTTTCATTCAAGGTGAAATTTCAAGCTTACATTTTCCCCTTTAGGGATGTCGCTTAGGATGAACAAATGCAAAGAGTAAGACTGAATGAACAGTCGAAAATAAATAGTGTAATTTATTAAACGCAGTAGCGTCAGCAGCCAACAATCTTATTGCAATATTGGCCAAATAACTCAGTAGATAAATTTCCTCTTTATTTCCCTCCCGTTCTTGGCTGACGATTTCTCAAGTACGCACGCGCGCGCGTGTGTGTGTGAACTCTCAGACTTTCCCATGTAATATTCAGAAATATCAGAAACAGAAGAAAACATAAATCATGAGTCGACTAATGCGCCTTTAATCGAAAGAGGCTAGATAAAGGTTCCTCCCTTCACTGACGAACCTTTCAATGGCATATGCAGAAGGCACACCATGTATTACGAAACTTCTGAAGTTGTTCGAGTCAGCCGGCAGTGGCGAATGATATCTTTTTTACTGCTACAAAAGCTGTGGCTGAAACTACTGCTTGTTTTCGTTCCGCAAAACACATTCGCATTATGGATTTATTGGATCAATGTTGCAAATGGCGATGTGTATTTTCCGCCAGGAATTGAAATATTTTATTTATTGACTTCTTCCTCGACTCTGTTGGGCACGCTTCCTGAAGCGTTTGTTGGGTTAAAGCTCACTGGAACAATAATAATTAGATGACACTTTAGTTGTTGGGAGCATTACAGCGACTTCTTTGAGTTTCTTGAAGAGTCTCGTATACGAACAGAAACGCTTGCCAAGTTAGTCAACATTTCAACGGAAATAAGGCATTGGCTTCTGTCACAAGAAGGACAGCGCTATAAATCTCATCCTTTTCCCCCTGACCTCACAGCTGCTTCTGGTGACTACAAGTCGGAAAATATACGCAGTTTGGAACTTCGCCCACAAAGAATTCCAGTAATTCATTTTCTTTAAACTGAACTCTTTTTCAAAGTCTCAAAGCAGCGTGGAAATATTCCACAAGTGACGTCCTCTTCAGCACTGCTTGCTTCTGATGAATGCCATGATCTCTGCCACTTCGCAACTACCTCTAGTGAGCACAACCAGCACACCTATTCGAACGGTGCTCGTAAACCACAGACAAACAACTGAAAATAAAGTAACAAAGCCTCCGATGACATGTGCTAATGCTCCTCATAGTTCAGAGGTATCCGAGAGGCTGACAGCAATTTTTATTTATTTATTTTTTTTTAACACCGAGCATCACGGCTCAATCTGCATTAAGTACACTACCTTATCTTCCTTTATTGTGAAAGGTCTGTTTCTCTACGCTAGCAATTATGAGGTGACTCCCAGAGGATAGGATTAGCGTTGGTTCGAAATTGCTCGGTAGAAGTCATGCGAGGGGGACTATTATGGGGTCTAATCTGCAAGTCCCTACGCGGGAAAGCCATGTGCATAACGCCCAATGGTATCTTCTCGTGTATGCGACCTCTTCGCAGAGATACTAGCACATTCAGAGAGAGAGAGAGAGAGAGAGAGAGAGAGAGATTACATTTAGACAGGCAATTAAACTACTACTCGATTTGTTTCCTATGAATCGTTCGCGGTGCAAAGAAAAGTAAGTAGAAAACGAGGCACAACTCAACATTACTGTATTATTTAGCTGAAGCGAGAGTGCTGTACCGTGTCTGCCATTGTTTTATTTAGCTGCAGCTAAAAGAATGGAAGTTTGATGTAAATGAGGCACTTTCTTTCTTTTCAGCTAACGCAGAGAGTGTCTAGTGACCATTTCTAATGCTACTACAATGTCATTAGGCCATGAGCTAGAAGACGGGATCGGTTCTCGTCCGATTGGAATTCATTCAACCAACCGTGCATTGCCCCGTAGATACCGATTAATCGAGTTAGAGCACCCCCTTCATATGCGAGAGAACTAGTCGAAAGTTGATTAAATGCGAGGTGGAGAATGGCGAGAAAGTGGGCTGCTTAAAAGCGACCCGTCTAGCAGTATACAATAATATAGCATACAAACATTTCCTTATTTAAATTAAAAAAAAAAGGAAATGATCTCAATAATTTATTAATAATCTAATTAACGTTCTCATTATATTTACTTTTGTTATTTAAAAAATATGAAAAAAATTGATTTTAATATTTCATACACAAAAACTAAAATCCAATATTTTAAATATTTTTTTTTTCCTTTTTTTGTGACGTAGATAAGGATTCGTGACGTCATTGACTGATAAGATCAGTGACGTTATTGCGTGTGATGCTGGCCGTGACGTCATGAGTTTGGAATGTTTTAGAATTTTTATGGGGAACCTATGTGTCATTGACGTCACGTGTTATGATTTTTTTTTCGCGTGTGGAATTGTGGGTGATGGTTAGAGACAAGATAGAGTAATGGGCTGTTCCTCTTAGGTTATACTTATCATGTTATACTTATCATGTTACTTTTTCCACGGATTCAACTATTGTTTTGGCGCCCTCTTGCAATTACGCCTCACATCTCGTCTTTTCACCGAGATGCATGCGAATAATTTGAGGTTGGATTTGAGATAATGATTTATCGGATACATAATTGCCACTGCAAACACCGTCCTTATTCACTAATGCTAATTTGTTTGATCACATTTATGGCAGGCTACCTAAATTTCATTTGCTTGCATGGAGGTACCCAGTGGTACGAGGTATCGCCAAAGGCTAATCCTGTATATCGTTTCACCAATACAACCGCATTAATTCTTAGTTACGCAGATCAGGAACATAACTAAGAGGTAATGAGGGATGCTATCGTGGTTCTCTAAGGCCTAACAGATTTCTACTTCCGTGTACAGCAATTGCGCATGCTCCTATGTCTATTTTTATTCTCGATTCAACAAGAAGTAGTTTTTTCTAAACAATTTTGTTTAGAACTCTTTTGGACTTACTTATATTGCAGATGTAGAATTTCCTTTGGCATAAATTTGCAATTAAAGATTATATTGTACAGATTTTTTGTCACCCCATTTCTATATCAAGTTTATATTAGCATTTTTTAATTCACTTCGGGATTCCAGTAAGCAGGATGTTTGTCTCAAACCGATAAATAAAAATGATCTTCCTTCTAAGATGAACTCGGAAACAAATAAGGATCCACTGCGTAGGAATAATTGTAAAGGGAGAGAGGATTGAATAGGTGCTACGTATTTTGCAAAAGGCAACAAAAATAATGTTCACAGAAGAGACGATATTAATAATAGCAGTGAAATCAGGCAGACCACGTTTGTTGTCATGGTGATATTCACAAGCCTTAACAATGTTTCACCCAAAACTTGCTGTTCTCTTTAAATAAACAAAATTTCAAGTGTGTCTCTGTTGAAGCAGACATATCAGAATATTTCAACAATTAAGAGTAGAATCAGTGTGCGTCATATAAATAAGAATTAAGCCAATTCGCTGTTATGTGCAATTTCATATTAGTGAACTATCTTCACACACGCACACACATAACCATGTTCACTGAAGAGCAGTCGTGTCTCTTTCATGACTTCCTTTTTATTTTAATATCAATTCTCCAATACATTTTTCATATCTTCATTTTTTTTGTGTGCTGAAATATTCTCTCGCTTTGTGCTTTCTTTCACCAAGAAACTCAACGGCTTTTCTGTAAAGATCCGCGAGAAAGAATGAAGTATTTCAATTAGCTTAGCCGAAGAAATGGTCGCAACTAACTTCGTTCATGTACAGCACTCTTGATGGAGCATGTAATTGTTATAAAGTACTTGAGGCCGGATCCAGGCAGATAGCGATCCATTGGGAAAACGTTAGTGACATTTTTCTCGGCTCTTGTGATTTATGGCAGACGAAAAACAATGTTTATATCAATCTGGCTTCGATTTTATTTTTCTTTTTTAATGCACAAAGACTGTCATCGGAAAAGTGCTTCTTTCCTCAATGGTATTCGCCTTACATTTCGCCGAAAGCACGAAGATAGCAAACTAGAGCTGTGGGAGACTAATTTATATGCTTAATTTTAATGATTTTTGAAGCATTTTTTGTTTAAAGATAGAAAACTAGTACGATTAGTATGATGCCTGATTAGTAAGAGGTATCAGATTCCATTTTAAAAATAACGAAAATTATCCAAATATTGTAAACGACAGGCAACAATTATAAATATCATCAATATGTGGAATGATGAAATTAAAAGCAAAAACCAATTGCAAACACTAGATGGCAGCAGTAGTCAATTCAAAAGATTTCTGATAGACAGTGCAGGTTTAAGAGATATGAAGGAAGCAAAACATTATAATTGGAAATGTCACTTTCAAATATTAATTGATGACAGACAAATAAAACATTCTAGTACTTCGCAAAGTGCCAAATGACGTCTAATTTGATAATGTAAATGGAAATTTATATTACATTTTTCACATGAATTATAAAAAATATCTGAACAACACATGGAAGTATGGCTGCACAGCATGCTCCACTTTGCTCCGTATAAGTGATTCCACGCACATGCTATTCCTTCTCTCTTTTCAAGAAGGATAGAATTTCCTCTTATTAGCTACTACATAATTAAATAATATTTGTAAGTTACAGAGTTCGTGAACCTTTTCACCTTCTGAAGCACGTCTTAGCATGACACCTATCCGCCATGATATACTCCAGGGATGTACAATTATGGAATGTTTAGAGGATATTATTTGCGTCAGGTCTACATGTTTCACTGACCTTTTGTTAACGAGAAGCCAGTGCAATATCAACGATTCTTCGTTGTCCAGGAGTAAATGAAGAGACATCGAGTGTTAACCGAACATGACAAGATAGTTTTTTTATGTCACGTAAGGGATAGACTAAGCTACAAATGCTTATGATACGAAAAATGTTTTTTAATTAATAAATTCCTACTACATAAGCTTGTTCGCTGTTTCGTAAACCAAAGAGAATTGATAGCCCCAAGTATAATTTTTATTTGAAGTGATATACTTTATTCGAAAATGAAAATTAAGAATAAGAAACATTTTGGAAAGACTGTGTGATGGAATCCGAGAAGGTATACCACTTTGTTGTTTGCCCTAGGAATATTTGATCATCGAGCTTTTAAAATGAAATATATTTGTCTTCACAAACGTCGATAATTATTTACTAGACCTGAGGGAACAACTGGTGACTTTATCAAAATGTTTGATTGCATTTTTTTTCCCTATCAGATAAAGCCATTTACTTACAACTTTTCATGCTATTAATCATCAAGCACAGTGTTTGTACACATTGTTAAAACATTTATACATGTCTCGTGTTTTGAACAGCAAGTATCATCTGCTATTTTTTACTTCATTTATTCATTTATTTGTGTTGAATCGTGATGACGTCATCACACGTCAATTTTATTTTTGGAAACTAAAAGAAAGATCTTCTAAATTAACTACTTGAGTATTTTTACTTAGATAACTATTCTCGTGCGTATATTAACTACGATTATGAAAGACGTTTTAAATGTGTCAAATGTTGAGCAGATTTAAATTAGATAACTATATTTGAATAAAGGGAAAAAATGTTTGGATAGCAGTCTATTTATCATCCAGTTTTTATCGATCTGCGTTTGTATTTATTAAAAGTTGTTGCATTTTAATATTTTCACCATTACCATCTTACTGAGATATTTGCAACGAATGACTAAATAGTGTGTGTGTGTGTGTGTGTGTGTGTGTGTGTGTGTGTGTGTGTGTGTGTGTGTGTGTGTGTGTGTGTGTGTGTGTGTGTGTGTGTGTGTGTGTGTGTTTATTTGTCGTGCTACCGATACAGGAATCCATTTCCTGGAGAGGTTTATAAACACACAAATAAAACCACACGCACTCAAACAACAGAAAAAACGTGCCTGGAATTCTGCGCCCGCACAGGTACGTATTACAAACCTCGTTTCAAAGGAGGCTGTTTTGAACTAGACACGATTTACCTCGTTTAAGAGGTGACGGCCATTAATTTAGTCGTTGTTGGGATCCCCTGGTACGAGCGCATTTGCGAAGTCGTCTCGAATATTCCACTTTAAATGGCCGTCGACTGTGCAACCAAGACTAGTATCTTAACCACTAAGAAGACAGAAAGAGAAAGAAAAAAAAAACAAAAAAAACGACTCATTACGACTTCACTATTGATTGTTTCCTCTCTGTCGCCATCGAAAGGACCGAGCCGGAGTATAGGGTGTAGTCGCCGATTCCTTGCATGCGGTCACGTAGCTACTCTTCGCATTGTACACGCTCTGTGAGAAGCACCTAGGGATACAATCAAACATATGTCTCACACAGGCCATCATCTCGATTCCAAGCTATCTGGCGCCCGCCACTCGTGTATGCTGGCTGCCGGTATAAATGTTGCGCCTTCATTTGGACGAGCTTTCTTTTTCCTGCTTGTCTACAAAACTTTCTTGGGGGGGAGGGGGTCGATAAGAGAAATAATCGGATTAATTTTGGTGCCTTGATGTCTCAGAGTCTTCTCTTTAAGGGCCTTTAGCTAAATTTCCAAGTGCTCTTAACGCTGTGCTTTCTGAATCCACCCTTCCTGTCACCATCTACAGAGTAACTAATATTGCACTAACATAAACTAATACAGTTAGCCTACCGTCTTTATTTCTTTTTTTTTTCTTCTCTTTTCTTTTACTAAATACGTTAAGGTCTTTGGATACCATACTGTCACATTTTTATTTCCTTGTTTCATTAATCTTCATTGTGCTTTTAGTCTGTTAACCAAACTTACGTTTTCTATTTCCTGATTTATTCCTTCACTCTTTATTCTCTTTAGTATTCGATTAATTGTATTCAGTTGTTGTTTGATGTTGTTCCATCCTCAATTTTGCAGATTGTGGCGATGGTTTTACTGCTAAATCTGAAACTGTATTTACATAAGAATACTCTTGCGTTATTATAATTAAAAATATCGATTAGCGGATAAATAGAACGCCATCTATTAGTCAATCATCGAATCCTTGTACATTATCTTATATATAAACAGACAGATAAGTTAAAAACATGTAATTAACAATGAACGAGAGTAGATATTGCTTAATTTTTTGAAGTGTTTTCTGTTGAAAGCCCACACGCACATTGATTACAAATTATCGGCAGAAAATAATATTTTATTTTGTAGTGAATACGTATTTTATGTTAACCTTTGTGCACATCAGCTAGGATGAAGAGACTTTTGTTCCTCGGTTACAGAGACCTTCGTTACGATCTCGTCTAGGACATGAAGAGTTTTTATAACTGAAGTCGAGATGATCTCGTACAAAGTAAGGTATTTTCTACCGGAAACTTGAGTTTTACGCTCTTAAAGTCTGATAATCCAATCTAATACAGACATAATAGAAAGGCATCATAGATTTAAGTGCCTCTTCCCTAATCTCCTAATGCCAATTAATCTATGCACGAAATTAGCAATGTCTTGTATTTTGACGCTGTTCCGTTTTTTTATTGTTTATTGTTCTTTTAAACTGGAATCCCCTACGAAAGGCTGTAAATGTATATCATACTGTACATACGGTATTATATCATAATGCATTACTTTCAGTACTATTAATGAGCTAAGGATTAGATTATCTAGAAAGTCTACTCCAGATGGGCCAAACATGGAACTTGGCATTATGGATCCACAAAAATGAATGTGGCGTTATAATCATGAACATGGTTTTGCATTTCAATGATTTTTTAACCTTTCATTTCATTCACTAAAATCTGACACTTAATCTGTTCTCTCCTCCACTTATTTGGTCAGTTCTACGATGAATAAGTCAAACCTAAGAGTTCGTATTTGAACATAATTAATGCAGCAAATCCCAGAGATTTAATCACATGAATAGGAAGCCTAGCGAGTCTTCAAATTTCTAAACGAAATGTGAGATGCATTTAAAGGTTACCGAGATTTCTCGACACACACTAATTCTATCAAGACGACTTCACTGCTCAATTCTAGGAGCATCCAAATGGAGCCATCTACACGCGTTGCATTTAACTGACATCGCGTAATCAACTGTTGCTTTTTAATTGATGGAAATATTGTCACACCTTTGACCCTTCTGCTGCTTCTTTAAATCGACGGTCATATTCTAGAAAGCGAATACGGTAGGAATTCTACATAACATATGAATATTATAGAGTGTTTACTGTCTAATAACTTTAATTTGAATGTTTCTATGGTTACTACAGATCACCAATAATGAAAGGATTATATTTCTCATGCTGAATATTTTCCCTTTGATATTGTTAATTTAAGTATGAGATTCTAAGGGAACACTGATTAAATTCTGATTAGTTTTACCATCCGTATTTAAAGGATTTCCATGGTCTCGACCATCTGAAATGTAGCTAACCTTTAAATGCATATCGCATTTCGTTTAGAGACTTTGAAGTCTTGCAAGGTTTCCTTATTCACTTGATTAAGTCGATGGGATCCGCTCCATTAATTATGTTCAGATAAGAACTCCGAGGCTGGGGGATTTGTAGCTGTACTTAGAGACCGCAGGAAAGTGTGATATCATTATCTGGATTCAACAAGACGCATATTTCAAACAAAAGCGGTTTAAAACAAGTCTGTCTTACACGCATTTTCTCTTTACATAATTCTCTAACTCTGTTCTATATGTTTTTCTTTTTATCAAAATTGAACACTTTGAAGTAGTAAAAAATATTTTCTGTGTTTTATTTTATTTTTTATGGAGTTTCCACTGGCGAAAGTTTCTTTTTTTTTTATTAAGTACTTTTTTATTTGTACGAAAACCTTTACATTATTACCGTGGGTGAGCTAAGAATGATATTTCTATATTTGTTTTTTTTAATTATATATTTTTCGTATTTTCATTTGTTACATATCCAATTCTAGAGCCAAACACGAACCTTTTTCATTGGTATATGGAAGCACAGGGATATTAATGTAAGACGTTTTTGTTTTATGGAAATTCAACTGTAATACGTTGATTACAGCAGAATTGTTCGTGCAAATCGAAATCAAAAAAGAGTAGATCACAGTTTAGAACCAGGGGCGAATTCTCCATGTTTGCTGTGCTTGCTCCGCTAGCTCATTAACTTGAAAAAGAAATAATATTTATTAATAAATGCATGCATTTATAAGCATTCCATTTAGGCTTTTATTTTTGTAGACAGAAGACGTCTTAAGCTTGCGCGGCAATAATTGAGTTTTGCGTTGTGTATCGAAGGCCGATGCTTGCTCGTCTCGTCAAAAGCTACCTTGGCTTGGTCGGTTGTCGGAGTTTCCAGGTCCTCGCAACAGCACTGGGATTTCGTGCGCGCGCGCGCGCGCATAGCCATTTCGAGTCATGTTACTCTGTTGCTTAAACCACAGGCCATACACAGTCAACGTAGCTCTAGCCAGGGAGCTTCAACCAGCCTTTACAAGTGTGTGTTGCTTGGGAAAATTAAGTTACAATCGACTTTTTATGACGATGTTATTGACCAGTTCATAAAGAAGAACCGTAGGGTAGAATTTGTATTCAAGTAGCTAAATTGAAAAAGATAGAATATCATTTGTAAAATGAATGTTGTATTTGTATGATTAAATGTACACAGATTTCTAAATATATACTTTTAAATGGTCAGTAATTCAATAATCCACTAATCAGACTTCAATCACACCTCTTACTCCCTGAATGATAACAAGAGCAAGCCTGAATTTCAAGACCAGCATTCGCCTCTAGTTTAGACGGAGAAACACGAAAAATCAAAATTCTCAAATGCATTAGATTTTTTTGTTTTTTTTTATTTCTACATCTATTAAAGCCAGACAAATGGCCCTCCACTTCTTTAATGGCTGCCATCTATTTGTTTACATTGTACTTGCTTAATCTGTTCCTTGAGAAATCTTCAGATTAGAACTACCTCACTACGTTTACTAAGACCGTTGTCCAAATACAGCCACACATTTCTTCCCTTCTGTTCTTCCGTCGTGCCATTCCTTCACACTTTCGCCTTCTCGATCACTTCTATGGCATCCCACTTCTTTTTATCCTTGATTTCCTCTCACCATCACCTCCTTGGCCTTTCGTCTAATCAAGGTGATCTACCCTGAATCAGGTGCACAAGTTAATTCTGCTCCCTGCATTCCTTAGACGATTACGCTAATCCCTTACGGTAGTGTAGTCGTTTACCCAGTTAACTGTCTTTGTGTATTGCAAGAGGATGTCTTCAGTTTATTTTCTCCCGCTACACAATTCGCTATTTGTGCGAAAGAACTCATTTGAATTATTTGCATCTCCACGGATGGCTGATTTATTAATCTGTTAGTCATTTAGTGTGCTAGCGAGTTCGATCCATGAATTCACGTGTAGTTAGTTGTGTGGCCGTTTAGAGATTATCTCTTATAAAAAGCTAAGAAGTGTTGTTAATTTACTTGCTCAGCAGTCTATTAATAAAATCTATTAGGGAACGAATCGATCTGTTCAACTAGTGGAAAATGATTTAAATTTTATTTGGCTTTGTAAACCGGATTAACTGATTATTTGTAAGAATGGAGGGGGAAAAGAAAATAATAATTGCATTCATTAAAATGACGTTTCTGTTTGCTATAATTTCGATTATTTTATTTATTAGGGAAGCGAAACGTATACAATTTTCTGAGGATTTGAAACGTATCAGAAATGAACATCGATCGGTAGGCTGTTGAGCCACAATTAGCTCTACGAGTCCTGTTAAGTGAATGACTCATTTTTGTTAATATGCGCAAAGTTCTAAAACTTGTGTTTTGCTATAACCTAAAAGATTTAATTCCTCTGCATGGAATTATCAGTGAAAAAAATTTGCAAAAGGACTTTGTACCTATTTTACTCCCTATTTCATACCTGTATTTTCTATGTGTGAATCATTTTAATAAACTAAACAAAAATGTAAGTATATATAAGTTTATTTTAGTATGTTACGTTAATTGATATTATAAAGTAATATTTGCAGCATTATTTATTAATACGTGAAGGTTTGTATTAATATAAATTAATTGCCCTATTTTAAAAAAGAAATAAAATAGTTTAGAAACTGAATCTCCTTCTAAAAGCAGATCTAGAAGGAGTTTTAATCAGATGGAGATAGCTCTGCTTTCTTTTTTTGCATCCTTAGGTTTAATATCAGTGGCAAGACAACTCTGAGTGTTCAACCTTGAATATTCAGAGTATGTCAAAGCAATTTCTTTGTCAATATCGCTGTCAAGCGACATTAGTTTTTATGAAACGTTTGTATCTTAGTAAAAAGTGCATACATCGTGTGGAAAATGCTTGTTGTGTGTGTGTGTGGGGGGGGGGGTTATCGATAGCTTTTCGAATAATGGTAGTCCGCTACTATTTTTGTATATAAAAATACTCCATATGCAAACATTTTATTTGCAAAAAATATTTTAACAAACTTATTCTGTTTTCTTTAGTGGAAATTGGAATACTATTAACATATCAGTAGTTTCCCAACTTGTGGTTATTCTGTTTATTATATTTTAACCAAGTTGGGATAAAATATAATTTTTTTTATTATTATATCATCTAATATTTTCAATTATTATGATGGTAAAAGCAGCTGTGATCTGATGGGTTGTTTTTGTTTCTTGGACCATCACAATAACTGAAAAATATTTGATTGTTTTTCAAATATTTGATGCTTCCTGTTCTAATCTATTACCATTCTAATCCAATATGGTAAGCATGACAGTGGATTGGGCGAAGATATGATTTTTATCGCTAAGCATCCTGGAATGAAATTAAGCAGATTTTCATGAATTAACAGTTGCAATCAATTCACTGGTCATTCAAACCGGTCATCTGATATCGACTTTCACAGAGCCATTGCATCTATATGAGTAAGTGCAGTGCCAAGATGCTCATCTGGTTTTGGTCCAGAAAGCGAGCTTTAGCGATAACGCAGCTACTCGAAGCATCTATCGTTAACGCACGAAGAGGGACCCCTCTCGTGCACTGCAGTGGAGAAGTAGTTACGTGTCGCTGACCACGCAGTTCAACTTTGTCCTCCGAAATGACAATGCCGATATGCATTATCTGCTTTTTTTTTTATTCTCCCAAAAGAACGTCTTTTTTTTTTTTTCTACCTGTCTGACTAGACAAGATTCCCGCTTTCCCAGTGCAGAGATCGATTCTCAGTGTTCCTGAAGAGTATTCTCATTTCTATTTTTTTCCCCTCACCCCTTTTTCTCCTTCAAATGAAAACGAAAAAAACGAGTTTACGAAGCGAGACACGAGTCTTGCCTTTTTCTGCGCTTCGCTTTACTTTGATGTAGTTTTTGGAGTACATTTGGACGTCACAGTCATATTCAAAACCTACTGCGACGTGATCAAAGAGTGAAAGAAAGATGTCAATATATCTGAAGAAAACTCCTATCTCGGTTCATATTCCCACGCTGTGTCTGCTGCTCTGGGAAAGCGCAGCAGTCTTCTGTTCCCATCCCCCCCCCCCCCACAACCAACCTTACTCACTCAGACTGATCGGAAAGTGCGAACAGTGCATGCTTCTTCTCAAGACACGATTTCAATGGAAGAAGACAGACAACTCTTTTATCCACAACATTCGCAATACTTTGTGCTTATACTGTTTACCATCAATATTGCAAAAGGTGTGTGTGTGTGTGTGTGTGTGTGTGTTTTCTGCTGCATGGGTTGAAAACCTTTGGTTGTCCACTGTCTGCTATTGAGAAATCACGTGATATGACACCTTGGAAGTGTTTAGTATGACACTCCCGCTCACGACAGGTCGTAAATCCACACACATTAGTACTGTTGGTAGACTAAGATTTAAATAAAAAGGAACCATAGTCTAAAGACGCCCAAACATGACCCTTTTTCAAAACTACAGGGTGGCCATAAATTAACTTTCCCTCTTTGCAGGTATCTGTAGCTAAAACTAATGAGACTACATTTTATAGTGAGACTTTCGAAGGCATGGGGAGATGAATTCGTGAAAAAATGATTTAGTACCAAAAGTCCCCGATAGGGGAAATTTTGACACTGGCGGAGCCGAAAGCAGTCAAATATTTGCAGTAAACGCAGGTAAAAAGGATTATGCAAATTTTGCTGTGCGTACGTGACAGCAGCGCCACCAATTCCCCTTAAAAAGGGATTGGGAACGTTCAGGCAGTTATTCGAATGACTGACGAATTGTGCTCAATATGCGTCCTACCTTGCCTCAGCGTGCTTTACTTGTTAAGTTGTTTTACCTAAAACAGTGCAATGCCGGAGCGACCCTTGGGGAATTTAAATGGCTTCATAAACTGCGCACAGGTCTTATGTCAGCTGTAGCACTGAGAGCTATGATTAAGAAGTTTGAAGAAACTGAATCACTAGGAGTTAGACCTGGCAGAGTCGGGAAAGCAGTGCAAGAAGAGACAGTAACACACGTTGCTACTATGGCACGAGCGCTTGGACCAGTACTGGTCCCTGTGTCGTCGAACACCGCAGTAGCAACGTGTGTTAAAAAAAAAACTTGATATGCTTATGGTACAGTCTGGAAAATCTTACGGAAAATGCTTCACTTCCATCCGTATAAGTTCAGTCGTGTGCAAGCACTAACTACTGCAGATTATGATAAGCGCATGACCTTCGCGCTTGTCATTATGTTATTATTCCATTTTATCTGCCTTTAATGTAATCATCCGCTTGTTTTCGGCTTCTCCAGCGTCAAAAATTCCCCTATCGGCAACTTTTGGTACTAAATTTTTTTCCGCGGAATTCATCTCCCCATGCCTTCAAAAGTCTCAATATAAAATTTGGTCTCATTCCGTTTATTGGTTTTAGCTGCAGATGCCTCCAAAGAGGGAAAGTTATTTTATGGCCACCCTGCACTTTAGTTATTCTATAAGCAGGATGGAGAAATAATACCGGATATTGAAATTCATTAATTCTCTTTCTCTGCATGCATTTGTGTGAATTCTCCAAAATCCTACAGTCATCACTTGCATAATCTAGATAAGTTTCCCAGCAAGCTTCGAATTGTGAGTTTGCAATATGAAACTTGTTGACTTGTCCTAATGGCGTTACTATCCATAAGAACTTCCGTGCTAATGGTTTCTCTAGACATTTCTTTATCTAAAGAGGAAGTAAGGGGTTTCGTTGGGACAATTTGATCCCGAAATCTACTCCTTTAATTAAGTACATCCTGTTTTTCTGTTTTTGATGTTTTCCTTCGCATGTATTTAAAGCTATACAGATGCCCATATATATACTGCCCATAAAGCTATACAGAACATATCTGAACATTTTCTTCGCCGTTACTCAGAATAGGAAAAGATTGATTACTTCCCCTCCGGCAGACTACCCTAGTGCTAGCTTTGAAGAAGATATAGACTTATCGACAAGGTGGCGGAACAAATCAGAGCTAGAAAGATGACATCGCTCCGAGCCAGGTGCTAGTTGTCCAACGAATATTCTTAAATCCATGAACAACAAAATTCATGCTTTTCCAGCAACAACGAGCAAACTGTCTGCACTTTTGTTTTTATCTCTCTTCCTCTCTTACTCCGACATCATCGTTTATTCCATTCATTGAACGACTCCAGTGGGAACTGGGATTTCAGCTTTGATATTTCCTTCCTCCAAACTTTCAATGCCTTTGGATGTTTTTAAGCAAACAGCTAATAACGCTGAACTTGTTTCGAGTCAGCTTCCTTTTACCATCAAATGTCATGACCCAGTTTAAGAACCGTGACTTCTCGAACTACTACCAAGCTATCAGATTAAAGATTGTTATCTAATCTTCTTTTACTTTTTTTTTTTTTTTTCAAATTTAATGCAGAGCTATAAAACCACTCGCTCTGTAGAATATCGGATTTCCTTGAAACTCAGTTAGAGCTTATATGTTAATGCTCGTGTTAGAAAATTAACCTGTAATAAATAAGAATAGGATATACTTCAAGTCCTCGATGCATAGCGTGTAATATTGGAAAATATTTCTCTATGGAGACGAGGACTGGGAAATTGGAAACGTATTTTTTAAGATGTGTAGCTGCACTGCTTAGTAGACAAACCATTGAACCAAAGGACGAAAATTAGTGTTATTTTTAGTGAAATAATTCAAAACCAAAAAGATGTTATTAAACTGTTTATATACTTCTCACCTCGTGGGATCTTTTGAAAGATCGTTATCGCAGATTAAAAAACAAATCTGTGGATCTTTCTTGCTTTGCACAGCTTTTAAAGTTTATTGTTATTCTGAATTATAGTGATATTCAAAAGATTAAAATCAGAGCGAGTGATGGATATTATGATGTGGGTCGTCTACATCCTTTACATAGGAATAGAATTAATTTGGGAGATTCCAGTTGAACGCTGGGCGGCACAGATCGATTCCTGGAACACATGGCTAGTGGAATACCGAAATCAGGTTTGTCTTGGTGCATCAAAATGAATTCCTATGATTTGACTCAACGAAGTATTATCGAGTGTGTCTTGAAAGACGATGAGATGATGGCATGGTTTTACATGAATTAAAAAAAGTTTGGATGAACCTTCATGAATCAGATGATGATAATCTGCTAGCGAGAGATTGGTTCACAGAAGAGAAATAAATACGGACCATAAACACTGACTAGCAAACAAAATTTTTAAGCGGTATTTACACTTAGATTTTTCATGGAAATACCAATTCGTTTATTAAAATAAATAAATTTTTATTAGCATGTTTTTTTTATCTTATGCATTGCTTGTTAATTGTCATACAAAGCAGTGCTAAATATATTTAATGGTGCTGTGCAAGAACAAAATTTGTAATTGATGAGAAAAGCAAATTTGCATGCTTAAAGTACTTGCTATACGACAGCAATCGGAGGTGTGGCTTTGTGTCTCGCGATGCCTTTGGAATGCAACTTATTAGGTTGTTAGATAACATTAAAATAGGACTGTAATGAACTCAAAATACCTTTAATTAACGAAACTGATACGTTGATTATATTAATCCATCAACACACACATACCCACTCGCCTATATGAAAGTATAATGGTCTAATCACTTGGTTCAAATACGACCAAGAGTCAAGGATACGATTTGTGCTTGTATCCACAATCATCTTTTCTATCACGCACTGTAAATGTATTAAAATATTCTTTGAAGTCGGAAGTAATGCAACAAACGTTAGTACTACATGGATGAAGTGACATTTATCATACCTTATCACAATAGGATCTACCATATCTTTAAAAATTAATAGAAACACGATGAGGTTTGTGTTTTCATTAATGTTGCAAATGTATGGGAACTGGCATAAAATTGCTACGTTCGCTACTGAGTAAGTGTGACTTCTAATTATTCATTTCTTTATATGTAAAACAGAAACCTAGAAGTCAACACAAAAGTCATTAAAAATGCTTTTACCAAGGGTAATGTGCTTGTAGCTATTTGTTAAATTCTGGGGACTCCATTTTGCCTGGCAGTAGTTTCGACAATCCTAACATCGCAGGTTACTAGCTGGTAATATGAGTGGGTTGTTCGTTGGCAATTATGAACGTGTTTTATGTACAAAGAAGGGGGGGGGATTTTATTTCCTGCGATGAGATTTCACTGGTTAGATGAGCACTTCCATCGAGGGGCCTCGTCTGGGGGGCACCAAACCTTTCTAAAGTGTGAGCGCTGAAATAGCTACGCACGCATTTCTGGCATGCACCAGTTCCCTTGTTTAGCAACACATGTGTCCAAGTTGGGGGAAAAGAAGGAGGGGTGGGATAGCGTTGGTTGCTAATAAGTGTAGCATGGTTATTTGTATGCGTCCATTAGCTGATGAAAGTTGTCCAAATAGCAAATTAGTCGGCCAGGTAGCACATTTGTCATACATTCTATCAGTGTCTCTGCAGCTATTAAAGATGAAGACATTACCTCAAAGGTTCGTGTAAAACAGAGCTTGTTGCTACAACCAACATGTCTGTTTCACTTGCTCTGCGCTGACAAAGCATACCGAAGGTCATTACGAACGCGGCGGCCGTGTCTACGTATACGGCGATATTAACTTGCAGTAATGGTGCCACTTCCAGGAAGGGCAGATGTTCCGAGGGGTCGGGGGAACGTGTACAGAAGCCACGAACGAAGAAGGTAGGGGAAAAGGAGATTAAAGCTGGCTGTAGTAATGAAGCGCCTATAATGGTTCACATCACGCTACCTTGGATGGAGTTTTTGCTTGATTACGTTGTTCCGGTCTTTGTAGTCTTTATCTGTGAATAATACATCGTCTCGAAACGAAAGTTTTCTTTGCTTCATACATAACATCCTTATACTACGGTTATGCGACTTCCAGCACCATCAGCAGAGCTCGCGAACACACGTTGCCATGCAGAACACAGGGATAGGCTACTACTCACTTGCATAATACTCCCTGCAGCAATGGATTCCTTCTAGCACGCAGTTGTGGCTATAATCATTATTAGCAGGCATTCACAAATGCTTTCAGTGTTTCTCCATTTCTGACACACACACACACACACCTTTTACGATACAGGCCAGTACGCCATTTATGTAATTTATCACAAATACTACTTAACTGGTTATATTTTCGATTTGTTTATTATACGTTCTTTAAATATTAGAAAAGAAACGTCATCAAGTATTTATTTGACTCAAATGTAGTTGAAGTTTCAAAAGATTATAATTTTTTTAATGATTATTCTTTTATTTTTTTTTTCCCAGACGATGGTAGTTTTGCGGGTTGATCTCTTTTCATAAGAACAACCAGGAAACATTACTGAAAATAGAATTAATCCAGACTGATCATTGCGCTTTATGTTGGAGCGTTTGTCTCGAGAGGCATTATTAAAAGAATAACAAGAGCAAAGCTAGTGCGTTTTATTTTAGAATTGCGTGCGTGCTTATGCTAAATACCTTAACATTTTGCATGCAACAGGTTTACATGTGGCATACCAATGCATGCATTGCTACACAGAGAAAGAAACCTAAGCGCATGTTAGCTAAAACTATGAATAGTCTTAATTAAATATATTTTGTTCACCAGTTATCTGTTTGTTTTGAGCGAGGATGGACTGGGTTTCCTTGAAGTAAATGGCTTGCTACGTATACATGAATCCAATCCGATCTCCGCTAGATGCCAAGCCCTTACTAAAAGTTCTCTCGTTCAATACGGGATTCCAATCTTGATTTTTTTTCCACCTAAAAGGCTTTAAAAAGCGACATTAAAATCATGTCCACGTCTTTAGTGATACTTTTAAAGGGATTATTTTTTGAAACAATTGAGTGTTTTCCATTTATGAAACTACAGCTTACTTTTCATGAAGAATATTGCTTAATAACACACGCAGTTTACATCTCTACCTAATAGCTTGGATAGGATTAGACACTTCCACAGAGATCACACCTGAAAACGTCGATGCAGCGAATGACATGATCCTTGATGATAGACGAATACCAGTCAGAAACATTGGAAGCACTCTGGGGATATCCAGGGAACGAGTTAGGGTCATTATCCACCAACATCTGGACACGAAGAAGCTCTCAACGAAGTAGATCACCAAATGTTTGAATGCTGACCAAAAGAGAGAACGTGTGTTGTCATTTGAAGGTATTTTGGTTCATTTTGAGAAATCTGGTGCAGATATTTTGGCTCGTATTGTGATGTTGATGAAACATGACTTTATCACTATGATTCAAGGACCAAACAACAATCAATGGAGTGGAGTGGAAACACAAAGGTTCTCCACGACCAAGGAAGTTCCGAACTTACAAGTCAGCAGGGAGGGTTCTTGCCATTGTCGTTTGGGATATGGATGGTGTAATCCTTACCAAGTACCTAAAAAAAAGGTGAAACTGTTATAGCAGCAGTTTGTTCAACAGCTCTGAAGGAACTGGATACTGAAGTAAAAACGCTGCTGGAAACTGAGCAGAGGAGTGTTGGTGTTGCAGGACAATGCACTTGCTCCATTGCTCATGAAACCCAACAAAACAAGCTGGGTGAGGCAGAAATCCACGTTGTGGATTTCTGCCTCACCCAGCCCACTTACCAGACTTGGCCCCATTTGACTATTTCCTATTTCCTAAGGAACAAATTTTACCACAGATGATAAAGTCATATCCGCAGCTGAAGACTGGTTTGTAAAACAAAGAAAGACTTTTTTCTCAAAGGATTGCAAATGATGCAGAAGCGTGGTAACAAGTGTAGAACACTTCATGTGGAATATGTAGAATAATGTGTAAGTTACGTGTTTCTATCTCAATTCCTTCATGGTGATTATCACAACTTTTCAGCACACCATCGTATCTAATGCTGTAAAGGTGGACACAAGACGGCCTGTCAGATGCCTATGAAACTCATTGACAGCCTTAAACCACCTGCCCGCTACTGCTAAGGTGGAGTTTGGCTGCCCACCATTTTACAGGAACGTTTCTTAGGATAAACAACCTCGTCTACTACATGTAACGAATAAAAGGC
Organism: Typopeltis vanoorti; assembly: GCF_054136105.1. Lineage (NCBI taxonomy): Eukaryota > Metazoa > Arthropoda > Arachnida > Uropygi > Thelyphonidae > Typopeltis > Typopeltis vanoorti. Next base: position 27,553,281 of record NC_143560.1, read on the forward strand.
GTTACAGGATTTTTTTTAAAAATATTATTATTAGATGACTACAAGTAGAGATGATAAGAAGTCGCTAACTTAAAGAAGAAATACAGCTAACACCTTTTTTTTTTTTTTTAATTCCCGTATATACGGAGTAGGCGAGGCCATTTAGCCCTATCTAACTTTTGGAGACTGAGTGGGCAGTTCAATCTCCACTGGTACCCAATCAGAGACAGATGGCCCAAGGCTATCACTAATTAAGCGGTACGCAGTGAAGAGAGACGGCTCAAATGTGCCGCCATCTCGTGGTCTCTAACCCTAACACAATATATTTAATGTCTGAAATAATGTGGGTTCTACGGTCGATTTTCTTGAGTGTACAGGACGAAAAACCCGAGTTTCCGGGAGGAAAAACCTGCTTGCCCGTGCCAGAGATCGACTAACTCGGGAACCGGTCGAAAAAAGGCTTAGAAAAATTTCCTCTAGTCGCCGACTAGACTCGAAACCAAGACTTCCTTCGTGCGGCCTAGCGCGGTGGTGTGCAAACGCCACATCCACTGAGCTACACAGGCTCTCGTTCTGATCATTGTGCTAAAAGACGAAGAAGCAGTCTTCAGTTTTAAATAGAAATTAATGAGAAATTTATAATCTATAAAATGAAAGGCAAAATATGAATAAGCGCATGCCTTTTGCCAAATTCTTCTTCATCTGATTAAAGATTATGCTTTAAATATTTCTATACAAAATAAAATAGGATGCTGAAGTCCGCAGTATAATGGGCCCGCTACAATGTGTGGGATTTCCATTTCCAGGTTTAGTTTTATAGATAGAGTGATAATCGACTATTTATTATCTAAAAAAATCTTAACTTGGTTATTATTTTCGCATTTCAAAAACTACTGCAGTTTAGCAGGCTCCATGTTTGCACCGTCATTTCTTGTAACTACGTCGACCCATCTCTGCAGTAGGACAGGATGAGTTATCACTTCGATATTCAACGAGGTGGTTTCCATAGAACCATCACACAGTAGACTAAAGAGAGTTAACCAGAAGGGCGATACAACGTTTGTCTTTTCCTCTGGACACTACAACAAGAATCCTAGTCCAAAGCAGAAGCATCTTACTCTATAACCCAATGCTGCCATACTTAACAGATTGGACAATGTCTATCTTTTAAGTTAGATCTGGAAACATTAGTTTAATCTGGAAACATTTTAGAATAATGCTTTGGGTTGGACACAATGTCCCTTGGAAACAGGTTATGGAGTCCAATATGTAATATTCCAACACAAACATCGGCAGCTGTGGAAGCAATAAACTTGAGAGAATTCACTGATTGGATAGGAGGATCAGTATAATCTGTCTGATTTTTTGGAATATTTTTCCATTTATTAATTATCTAATCCACAGATAATTTCGAATGCACTGATTGCACTAACATCGATGACTAACATCGCAGATTCTGATAATACCTTGCCGGTAGTTTGGAATAAAAACAACGACCAATGTTTAGTATTGCATAAAATTGCAATCCTTTATCATGCATAACTTATCTTTATATTTGATTGTGTCACATTATTTGCCATTTTTAAACACTTTAATCAATCGCATTCTCTTGTGGTGAAAAGCTGTAATGGCAAGACTATAGAATGGCTGTGCCTTTAAGAGACAAATGAGTTAAGAATAATGAAACAGATTCTATTGATGTTATATGTAATCAACTGGCGGTCGTATTGGGGAAACAATGTAAGAAGGAGATACCAGAAGCAACTAAGGCCAACAGGTAGAAGGTCAAGTGTCTTCTACCTGTTGGCTTCTACCCATAAGAATAACATAAAGCAATAGCAGAATGTCTTTAAGGTAGTAATTGGATGGGGGTGAGAGATGATTCCCCTCTTCTGTATATCAACAAATATTTTAGGAAGTTTTTTGGACGAATATGAGATTCCAGTTTCTAATAGATATGGATTTGCTTCCATGATGTTGCATGGATGCTAGACAAGCACGAACTAGTTTAAATATGATGTAGAATTGATGTTCATTCTGGAACACATCTTTTGATTACACGTGATCGATACTCTCAAACCTTGAGTATTTATTATTATTCAAAATATTCAGGATTCGTCTGATGTATTTTTGGAGAAAGACTAGAAGGGATATGCAGCAAATTTGTGTTGGGAGGAAGTGATTTATTGCCATAGTTACATACGAAGAAATTGGAGGAGGCGAACCGTGCTAAGAAGTCGTTTTTTTAAATCATTTTATCCATCTAGATTGTGTGTGTGTGCGTGCGTGCGTGCGTGCGCGCGCGTGTGTGTGTGTGTGTGTGTGTGTGTGTGTGTGTGTGTGTGTGTGTGTGTGTGTGTGTGTGTGTGTGTGTGTGTGTGTGTGTGTGTGTGTGTGTGTGTGTGTGTGTGTGTGTGCCTATGCCGTACTCCCTTTTCTTAATTCAAGACTTGTTTTCTATGGTAAAATGACCTGATATATGCATTTCAACATGTTAGATGATAGAACGTCACCTACTATGAAGCAGTTATATAGAAACATTACAAGTATTTAACAAGACAAATCTCGGATTACAAATATCGAAACAGAAGATGCGTCTGAATTTGAAAGATAACACATCATGCAATTCACGGGACTGATTAGCTCTGAGTTTAAAGTACCCTAATTGAACAAATCAGCTACGATGACTTGTTCAATTAGGGCACTTGGATGTATAGCATCTTGTGTGTGTGTGTGTGTGATATTTTATTTTATTTTATTGTATTTTTATTTTATTGTATTGCGGTGATGCTGTACAATTTTGCTATTCGATGTGCTTGTAGTTTTTGCCTTCTCTCTCATCTCTATTAGTTTTGATCTCCTTTAGATCCACCAGAACTGGGAACGAGCATTTGGAATGTTGATATGTATTTGAGTGACCACAAAAAAAAAGTTAAATATTTAGTTAAGTTTTATGTTCTTTCGAGAGGAAACGCTATCAAAGATGCTAAAGCTACCTACAAGAAATAACATCCGCGTGTGGCTCTCGTTCTAATATTAAAGTTCCCATGATATGGTTTTTCTCAGCCACCAGGGAGCACTTAGTTCTATCCACGAAGATAGATGACATCAGAGCAACGACGGTAGACATTTTTCCGCTGAGTAATCCCAGAAATGGTGTTTATCCCTTAATGAAACACACGCCCACAGCTCTTCTTCATCTGTGATGGGTCATTACAGCGTTGTTACTCTTATCGAGTACCTCTATTGTACACACATTCAGGCGAATGAAAAACTACCGGATAAACACTGGATAGTAAAATAATCTTATTGCAATATTTTGTTCATATCTGCGTCATCTGCAGTTCTCTGAGATGCCACGACCTCTGGATTCGTTGTGTTTATTTTTCAGATATTCCTCTGAGTAAAATAATACAACTATACATAACTGGCTAGAATTAAGAGGAACTAAATTTGAGATTTTAATCTTTGAACTTTGGAATCTATTGATGCACCATCACGTGGAATATTCTAGTCATCGACTATAGATAGTCTCTTCTGTTGATGTGACCAGAATTAATAGAATAAAGATTTTGCTTTACTTTCGTTTTGTCTCTGCAAAGTATCCTCTTACAAATGGTTTAGAGTTTGGTCGTATTACCGAAAGCTGCATTGTCGGTTCTATTTTTCTAGCACAGTTCTTTCAGGTGTTCTTTTTCGTGTCTTCCAGATTACGTCCCCGTTTCTGCTCATGACATTCACTACGCGTTGTTTGCCATTCTATTTGTGTAAGAAATCGTCACTAATCTTCTTGGTCTCCGAGTATAGTACGTATTATTATAAGGTTTCAAATTGTCGGTGCGATAGAATTGCTGTTTTCGTTCGATCTATCCTCCCCCATCTACAAACTGACATCGGAATGTTATTGTTTAAGGGAAGCCTTTCTTTCATCTGAAAACGGCGTTTGTTGTCAACGTTTCCGTGAAATGCCCTGTCTCCAGCAGACCTGCACACCCGTTTTGTGTTTTCATTTGTCATTATTAGGAAAAGGATATTTTTGAATGTAGTTTCGTGTTTGGCAAAGCATTATCATCTTCTTCATCCCTAAAGCTGCTACCTTACTCCGACAAGGCAGGCTTAACCCATCCTTCAAGCTACACTCTTAGTTACCTAATATCTATCTCGCTCCGTCGACTTGTATCTTAAATGGATGCTTTTCCCTTTTTTGAACAACACTGATAGAACAGTTTCACAACTCCAAAACAAAGCCATCGATCATTCAAACTTCCTACTAAATCGTGCCATCGATCTTCTGTGGAGCGTCTATTGCCGCCAGTACTACGGGGGCTTCGTCACTTTCTCGCCTACTGCGGGAAGCCAGCATGGCAGCTGAAGAAGCAGGAAGGAAATGGGAAAGAAGCAAAAGGGGGGGGGGGGTAGGCAGAGGGAGGGAGGGAGGGAGGATTCTGTTTCATTGACAGACTTTTCTTTAAAGCCGCTCTGAGATCGCCCAACCACTAGCGATGTAGTGTCGAGAGTACAGAGATGTAATTAGGCGAGTGTGGGCCACTTCAGAGAACGTTTGTTGAGGGGATGAGAGAGGGAGGAGAGAACTACGAGATCTGCCCCTCCACACAGAATGATGGCTAATTAAAGGCCTTCCCAAATTGAAATACCTTCATCAGTTCTCTGGGAGTGTCCTTCCTCATAATGTCATTCCAGTTACGTTATGTCGACTACTCTGCTCACGTTCAACGTCGCAGTCGCCAAGGAAGTATTCTTGGCATTCTAAAATTACTCTTCAATGAAGTGTAATGGCCTCCTGAATTGCAGAACGAGGTGTCTTGAAATTAATGTTCTGGCCATTCTAAAATAAGTCTCCATAAGGAGTCTAAAATTATGCTCAAGAAAATAAAAAGAGGGAGCGGGCTATTTTGGTAGTAAATTTATAATGATTGAAATGAGTAGGAAATTAGCTTTATGTATTCTAAAAGGATTTTTCATTTTATTAAAACCATCGGGTGAATGATTGTGTCCAATTACAATCATAAAATGATTCTAATAATGGATTTATAAAATTATTTTGCATCCTATTGAAATGCAGTTTATTCGTTCTCGAATAAAGTGAAATATTATGATTGAATTAATAAATCATTTATAATAAGAAAATTTTCTTCGTATTTATGGATTCTCAGCTGATAGTAAGGTCGATGGTATTTGACAATTTTTAGTAATGAGGAATCCGTATTAAAATATCAATCCAAGGATCAATTTTGCTTCAGATGGGTTAGCGTAATCTGCCTTCATATATTAGTTTATTTCTGTATAATGGTTAATGCCATAAAAAGCAATGGTTCATTATTAATTCTTTACTTTGCAAATGGGAAAGTAGTAAGACAGGAGAGAGAGAGAGAGAGAGAGAGAGAGAGAGAGAGAGAGAGAGAGAGAGAGAGAGAGTTGGCTGAGTTCAGAAGAGAATGCACAAATGAAATTTAATAAATAATGAATAAAACGAAACTAAATAAATCAACAATAAAATAAATAAAGGCAAAACATCGTATTTTCATATATAAATAATTTTAAGAGGGGGGGGAATATCCCCCAGATTTTTTATAGCCTCTGATGAGAACCAACAGTGTAAAACGCCTGTCAAGTCAGTAAAAACTAGAAACACTAATGAAAGGCGAATGTACGAACTCCTGGACAGAGTTCGTGTCTTTTAAGCAGTTCAAACCAAAGCAATTTCGATGCTGAAGGTTCTATTCTCATACGTTCTGTGGTCTATTTTTCGAAGTCTCTAAGTGTATAAGCATTTGGTTATGAAATAAGGATGGATTCATAACATCCTCTACTTCTATTAATTTACATCGTCGAAATGATGCCCTTCTGGCTCATTTAATAACAAGAAACCAAAGAGAACGAAAAGAAGAATACTACTGAAATCTCCGCATGTTCTCTTATGGATAATTACTTACACTCATGTTTGTATCTCGCAAATTTCTGAATATTTCAAGTAGGTTCTTTTTATCGCAAGGTTATAGAGTCAAGATTTGGGTTGATAAACATTTCGTTTATCAACCAATATTAACTAACCTGTAACTCAAAAGCCTTACGTATAGCTCTGCAGCATTTTTTTTTATTTATAACATAGCTCATCTATTTATAAATCTTTCTAATATAATAATTTATTTATATGCATACGTAAAAAATCTATTAATATTTAGAAAAAGATAGAAACCTACCAGTTGTTTAGCGAAATGTTTATCACCAGAATACTCAGCCTTGGACACTTGTCAGATGTAACACGTCAAAATGCTGAAGATGAGATATGAAACTCCATCAAGCTATAAAACAAAATAAAAATACATTTTTAATCAAATTTCGAAAACAAAAAGAATCATAATTGTACCACAGAGAGAGTGAATCTATTTAGTAATTGTAAGAATGTTTTCTGGACTAAACTACTCTCAAGGGCATGTTTTCTTCATTTTTTTGTGCCAATTTAAAGTTATTTTTCTGACAGAACGACTTTAAAATATTTAAATCTTTAGTTTTTGAAACAATGGTGTTTTTCTTGTACTCATTCTGTTTTCATCAACAAATGATATACATCGTTGCTTCTTTCTTTTGCTAAGTGCATCAAATACCAGTAAAACGAGTAAGTTTTAACTAGAGCAAAAAAGAAGAGTTATTGAACTCAAATTGTGCATTTTCAACAAGAGGCTTTCTTAATAACGTTCGTCACAGAGAGAGATAATTCCTGATTGAACATTGGTGATAACTGGTACGTTACTATGAAAACACTGAAATATTTTTTATATTTTTCTGACGTAAATGTGCTGTTTCTCCGCCTATTCATTTAAATACTTTGCAGTATTAAAACATGTTAACTTCAAAGGCATTCAACAACCAATTTAAACATTGATCTCCATGATATTCTTCCATTAGAACAGTGTTTCCCAACGTGGGGCGTAAGCCGCACAGGGGGGGGGGCAATTAGAAAATGACGTCGCATTCGTCACCTCATCACCGATATACTCATAAATAACTCAACATTGTTGGTGATAAATAGAACTCTCAGAAAAGCAAAATGACGAGTCTTCTGCAATTCCTGTACATTTTTTTTTCTAAATCTATAAAAACACAAATGGCAGCCGGTCATCATTCATGCACAGGTTAACTTTAAATGCATCGAACGTTTGGCCTTAATTCTTTCATTTTCTTATCTCACTTCTTCGGTCTAGCTTTCTTTCTAGTATTCCCGAAGATTACGACGTTCATCTGTTCATGAAGAATACCAATAGGTTCTCTTTCTTTCTTTCTAATCTCGAGCTCATTCACATCTACACATTTATTTCATGCCTCAAAGGGTAAGTTCTAGAAAAGTTGTTTGCGTGTGTGTGTGTGTGTGTGTGTGTGTCTATTCTCTGCACATAATTAATTTTAATCTACTATTTTAAAGTTTTTAACGCAAGTAAAGTTGACACTTAAACGTCATTTTTAATTGCGTTTGTGGTAATTCCATTACTTTACATCAAAGCAATAATCAAACATCAGTCACTCACCAAAAGAGAAGAAGCATGCGCATAATTACATTTATGTGTCTGGAAACAAAAAAGTGTCTAGACTTCCACTTAATGCGAGGATTTACTAAAAATAACGAACAGATGCATAATGTGCATGTTAAAATGCTCTTCATCTTCTCCTAATGGATTATTCTATGCAGGTGTTATGTTGAATGGTTCGTTCATAATCTTATATGCGATGGTTCCATCTAGAATGTGAATATACTGCAATGATCATTGAAGCCAACACTTGGTGTATTCACTTAACACAAAACGTGAATAATATAGTCTTAAAGAAGACGGTGATAGATGAATCAATATCCAGTTTACAAAATAAAAAGGGAACTGAATGTAGTACAGCTTTTCCAATCCTACAAAGGTAAACGTGGAGATGGAAACTGACTCTTTCCCTTAGTTGCGAATTAAATAATTTCTTTCATGTTCTAACATTCAGTTTTGAATACAAATTCCAATAGAATATGCAGATTTCTTAGTTTTAGGATAGATATCTATGACTTCATCCTCTGCAAGGCAAGCCTATCTGCAACCAACGAACTTTCTTATTCCATTTTATTACATGATTTTATTTCAAAAAAGTTTAGTCTTCCATGTATGTTGCCCTAGGCCTGACCTACGGTACTGAGGTAGCACGCTAACACCAATTGTGTGTTCTTCTTCGATAATTTTTTTTTCCTGGATAGTCTGCCCTCGATTTCTTGCTCGTGTTAGTCGATAAAGATAGTTACTACAAAATATCTTCAAGCCTTTGAATTCTAGAAGTTTTCTTCCATCGCTTGACCTCCAGCATTAAGAAGAAGAAATCTAGAGTAACTTTTTCTTAAGATCCTTTTTCACCTTTACTGATGATTGAACCTTTTCGCTCGCCTTACCAGTAAAGAAATTTTACCTGTCAAATATTTGGAAACCCTTGAGACTTACATAAGAACTGCCGTGAAGTTCTCGTGACAGCAGCATAAGAACTACGAGAAGGTTTTGTGCAATTCGCATAGACATTTCCAACTTCATCAAAAGTAGAAGATGGACATTACCATCCTATACAGGAAATAGTCGCAAACTACACACAGTGAGCTTTCTTATATGAGTACTGATTCTCCCGTTAATGAAGTTCATTTACCCTTGGTTAAACCAACATCGTAAGAGCAGGGTTGTCAGCCATCCCGCCCACCTTTCCGCCTTCTTTTAAGGTAACGAACTATAGCCGTCTGTCAAATGTTAATCACAATGAATGAACTCATCGATTACGCTACTCAGCGCTGAAGTTCCCAGGATTCCGGAGGATCCGACAGAAGCCTATTGTAAAGGTCACGTAGCGGCACGTGTCTCGTAATTATCTGTTTTATTGAGAGCTTGTCGGAATCACCGAAGAAAGAGTTGGGACTTCATAACCGCGGTAGTTCTCACTGACTACGAGTGAAATACTCGTTTCTCAAACACTCCTTGTTGTTTACGAGAGTGCCAATCTAACATGCATGTCCTTATTAGTGGCACAGCTCAATGAAGCAATCGGTTTATAGTTGCAAGTCGAGGAAATCTTCGAAATGGAAACAACGTTCGATGCGAATATTATATTATATTATGTTTATTCTGATAAAAGTATCAGAACTCACATTTTCGTTTGAATTTGTAGCGGTTTATCTGATGCAGATCAATTCTGATTTGTTTTGGTTTTGTTTAGAAGCAAAATTAGAAAACGTAGTTGAAAATAATACATTTCAACATAACGAGAACGTATTTATGCTTGTCCACACTCAGACATTATTTAGATTTCCGTAAGTTACAGAAGCAAATTAGCTAAATGTCTGAATCACGAGAAATCTCACTTAACGTGGTTCTTTTAACATGAGATATTGCACGATGAATTTCAAGAATCACAGATCATCCAAAGACGGTATTGACCTCTAATGTTAACCTTACTTTTATTTTACCTTGACTGATGCTTGAAAAGGTGGTTTTACTCCTTGAAGAGGTAAACCTTTTCAAAAAGATGAATAAAATTAACAAAATGTTTTTAGTAAGATAACCAAACTTAGCGAGTCATGTAATGATAATGAAATTAATTATATTGTGTTACGTTATACCATCCAAAAAAAAAAAACAATCTGGTATTACAGAGTGTTTCGTATATGGAAAATGGAACTATGCTTCCATGAATGATGTGATGTGGGAAGGTTAAATATCTATTTAAATGATTCAGCATCCTGGAAGAGAGATCTACCACGTTTGGAATACTGTAACAGTCAATGTAGTGTATTCACATGCAGGAAAGTTCGTGAAAGACATATCAAAGATTCGTATCTCATTCCTATAACGCTACAACATCAAAAATGTTACCAAAAGCTTCGGTTTAGTCGACTAAATTGAGTCATATTTTAATCCTGAATGCATAATATAAATGTAAATCAGTATGGCAATGAAAGAAACTAACATAGGTTATTTTATCGGTTTTTAGTTAGCATTATTTTCTTACATATGTCACGGTTTGCGTATATGAAAAGTCCGGTGAAGATAGCTAGTTTCATCCTTTTGTAAGTTCTTGTGACATTCAGATACTTAAATTAAAAATAAATATTTCCATTCGTATTAAAATAAAGTGTTGGCAACTTAAACGTCATTAACCAAAGGAACTGCCGATGCTTTGTCTATATGAAGTTTTCCTACTAACGCTGTATACGCACCTTTCATATCCGGTAGAGCTGAAGCAGTCGAGCGAATTCCTTGCAGAGCATTTTCTTCTTTCTTTGTTTTTCTTTTTTTTTTTTTCACAGTGTTCTCGTACACTTGACGTGATCTCTTTCCGTCATCTCGATAACTCAGATAATGAAGGGCTACGTCAATAATATTTACCGAAGATAACTCCAAGAAACACAGCTTGAGCAAAAGCCAATAGAACTCGTGCGATTTAAGAAAGAGAAGTGGTGCCATTATTTTTCTCAAAGAACTGTCGGAGAAATCTGTTCTACCAGTTAGGGGTCAAGGGAACAAAAAAAGCTTTCAGGAAAACCATATCGTATGTTGTTACTGCTGCACTGATCGTAGATGAAGGAACGAACAGTTGTGGAGAGAGTCGTGAGTGCAATCTTAGGTTCTAATTAGCTCTCGCTTAAGTTAACTAATAAATATGGAGTAAATATTGATTAATATTGAGTAAATAAATTGAGTCAATTAATAAATATTGAGTAAATATTTATTAATTGTATATCACTCTCATTGAAAGTTATTTAAAATGCCTCTGACGTCGAGTTTGTACATCGAGTGGGTTGTATTCTGTTGCTTTGCAAAATAAAAATAGTACTACAATATATCAATAGCGCTTTACAATTACACAACACATGTAATTGGATTTTCTAATGACTAAAAACATATTGTTTAATACTGCTTTTCAAAGCTTTCAAATACACGCAAAAATAATCAATCGCTTCGCTCTGTTCTTTTATTACTAGTCTTGCCTTAGCGCTGACACTTCGTACGATATGTCAACCATGTTTGCAGATTAATTAAACTTGCTCCTAGCAACCTTATTCATAAACGGATTTGTAATAGAAATATGGAGAAATATGGTATTGGTTATTGCGTGACAGACTACTATTAACCCTCACTTGCTTACTGACCCACTAAACTTTGCTGAATCAAATGCTGCCAAATCATCCTGAAATATTGTAAAATATCTGTATTTAATTGATCTGCAATCGATCACAATCCTTTTGAATTAGCATTGCAGTCAAATACTTGTTTATATGATTTCAACCTTACTAAATACGATGTACTGAGTAGAGTTGTTATAAATAATTTATTTTCCATTATATACTAATCTATAAATGATATTTATATGCCTTCACTCAGCTTGAGGTTTTCATCATTTCTAACCTGCAACACAGCATTTATATATTGACTGGAGAATAATAGAAATGGAAAATAGATATTGTACGATTAAAATGTATAATTGAATATTTATGATTATGAGCATTGTTTCTGTAAACGTGGTTGTGAACTAAAGATTATAGTAGCTTCACTGCAATACTAAGAAGGCTAACAGCATAGCTATTGTACAGGGGACGCCTACTTACGCCTACTTACGAGATGAGCATTACACATTGGGTTCATGAAGTACACTACCTATAAAGTGAATGATAATAGGGTGCACGATAATTTAAACAAATAAAAATATACAGGGTGTTCGGGATAAATTTGACATATTTATAATTAATTATATTTTTCCGTAAGTTACATGTATTAACACACACTTCTCTTCATTTAAAAGTTTGGACCCTTCTTCATTCATATACAAGATGTCAGAAAGGATGGATAGCTGGAACCCACCTGAATCATGGAAGAGAATAACTTGTATCATGATGATTCGTGCCCGCCATCAAAATAATTATATTACGACTGCTGCCCAATGCTCCCTGAATACAGTAAAAACAATCAGGCATGAACTAGAGACTTGCAATGGTGACTACGAGGATGTAGCAAGAAGAAAGATCCCTAGCAGATGATCTGATTGCGTTCGTACAGCAGAATTCCTCGCAAATCTGCAGGAACAGGTGTTGAAGAACCCTGGCATTGGAATTCGGGCTTTGTTCGTGGAGTTGCTAACTGTAGTCAAGCCCTGGATAACAAGGGTAGCCAATGGTAGGCCGTATGTATGGCAGCAGGATTCGGCCCCTTGCCACACCTCTGGGAAAAGTCAAAAATGGTTGTCTGAAAATTTCTACGACTTCACCAGTCCAAATGTTTGGCCTCCAAACTCCCCAGACCTTAACCCCATGGATTATTTTGTATGGGGCGCAGTTGAAAAAGACACCAATCGCACTTCCAGTAATACAAAAGCATAGTTAATGGATAAAATTAAAACAGTTTTTGCGGCCCTTCCCAGGGAGACTGTAGCATCAGCTTGTTCGAGGTTCCGAAGCAGAATTGAAGCTGTGATCGATGATAATGGTGGTTATTTTGAGTAAATCTTGTTGATAGTATTGAAATTAACTCTGCCTGTAATGTTTTTTTGTCAATTTATTAAATTTAATAGATACAAAGAAGATTTTCTTTTTCCTTACGAAACTGTCAAATTTATCCCGAACACCCTGTATATGTATATTTTTATTTTTTAATCTAAAATTATTTTTCCATAGAAGTTAATTAGATGTATTATGGTAAGGTGCTGATGAGCTGCATGAATACCATCTTTTATAGGCAGGATTGCTATAAAAATAATATTCAGATAACTAGGATGACAAATGTTGTATGTTGAAAATCAAGCAGGATTAATGCAGAATATAAAAACATTTTCCTAGATCGATCTATTATTTCCCAGCTTTTGTTTGATACAAGCTGTTAGATTTCGATCTTCGCAAGCACGTAGAACTTTAACAATTCACTTTTATCTTAGTCTACTTCCGGAAATATTTTCTGACATTTTTGTTTTCAAAAACCTGTTTTGCTAATATTTCATGGAAATTCTGTTTAAGTAATTGTTCCATCTTGTTAGCTCTACTTATACAACCTTGAATTCACGATGCCAAGTTATTTTCTGGCATTTTGTTCTTAATATGATTTAATTCATCGTTCCCTTAATTTTCTTCAGGACGCGTATATTTGCAATTCCAATCTTATGATCGGTTGTTTCATTTCTCATCATCTCTCTCAAGTCCATTTAGATCCATTTGTTAAACTTGGTTTGAAAACTGTCTTATAAAATGCTAACTTGATTTGGTTCAACTCTTTCTTTTATAGAAGCCAGCTGAATGCATCTCGTTCATTGAGGTTTATTTGTCTATTTTTTATTATTAGAACCACATAAATTTATATTTATCCTTTCCATATTTCCATATAACTCTTCAAGACACTTAGACGATTTATTTAAAAGAATGTTGCCATCGACATGATATAAACAACAAAACTTAATATCCCTTTGAAAATCGCATTCTTCAATAACGTAGTACATAGAGATTATAAATATCAATAGGGAGAGAGAGAGATAGATAGCGTGCAATCCTCCCTTACTTAATATCAATCCGGCTTGACTTGACTGACATCACTTCCCCTCCTGTACATCCTTCATTTCTAACTGCTCATTTTGAGCTTAAATATATTTATACTGTAGATTTACACTTTTGATGTTTTTTTCACTTGGTATCTTCCGACATTTCACTCAGATCTACAAAATTCTTTATATCCCATGAATTTATTTTAGGAAAAAAATATTTTTGATCTTGATAACATATTTGGTCGAAATTTATCTTATTTGTTGCAATTTCCTTTCAGAATGTTTTTCTTAGCTTTTTCTAAGTATACGTGCATAAATTGGAACTCCTCGCTGCACAAGTTACACAATCATTTCATCTTTTTCATGACAGAAATGCGAATTCAGTGCACTTATCATGATAATCCTGAAACCGTATTCTAGAGAGAGAGAGAGAGAGAGTAAACACGGGACTTTTACAAGCCATTTTAGACTTCCAGTAAACAGGGGGAGTGATTCTATCACTGTGCAATGAAGTTCATCTTTCACCTAAAGATGTTGACAAATATCCATATCACCAGCGGGATTGATCCAACATTCTGTTGGTTTGAGAGCTGATACTTTATCTACAAGGCCAACTAGCAAGCAAATTTTCACTATTATTGATAACAAAAACATACAAAAATATATGGCGTTAATACTTAGTAAGATTAATGTAAACGTATAGCGACACTTAGTGCTTTACAACATTTATGTATAATAGCATCCTTTCAGTGTTCACACCAGATGCTACCGATAGGAAGTTTAATTTAGCGTTAGAGCTTTATTTGACACCAGTCGAGTAATACTTTCTTTACGAAAGGCAATTTAAAGAAGCCATACAAGTAACGGTTGCCTGCAAGAATTTGAACAAAACATATGGAACTGCTTAACATCAACATTTTCTGACATTTATAAAACGCTGCATTGATATAGAGAAGGGATTTATTACTGCTTGATCTAATGACACCAAGAATATTTCAACATAAAAAGCAATGTAGAGTGGATAATATCCAAGTATATAGTGGATAAATAACCTCATTGTCAGAGTTGATAATATCCAAGCTCGCTAGCCAGTAGGTCTTGGTTCGAATACGTGTATGATCTATTACAGTAGTGCAGGAACGCATCAGCATTGGTATAGTTGTCAAGGGTGCCAGTATCAGAAAGGTTCGAACAGCAGGATATTTGACCAGTAATCGAATTTTCACATTGTTATATAAGCTTAGCTACGAATTGACCAAGTGTGCTAAAACCTACCTGGGCAGCTGGTTCGGTGAATATTTTTAAATCGCCCGGCCAAAGGGAGACCATCAATGTGCTTTTCGGAATTTGAAGTGGTTTAAGGGGTTCCATGTTTATTCTCAAGAGTAAACCTGGCCTAGCTCGCCCATGGTACTAATTTACGATAGCTTACATGCTTTAAAATTTAAAAGAAAGAATTAAGTGCTGTTCTGATGCGAAGGTCTGTAGCATTAGTTAGGATACCTCCTTCTTGCTAAACACTGATGCTTTACGTAAGAGGAGAAACGAGTGAAACATAAGGAAAAACTAATTATTGCTGGGGAG
Source organism: Typopeltis vanoorti (assembly GCF_054136105.1). Classification (NCBI taxonomy): domain Eukaryota; kingdom Metazoa; phylum Arthropoda; class Arachnida; order Uropygi; family Thelyphonidae; genus Typopeltis; species Typopeltis vanoorti. The sequence goes on from NC_143560.1 coordinate 27,568,389, forward strand.
TGCCGAGTCATATCTAAGCGTAATTTATTTATTTACTTAGTGTTTACTGTGTAAGTCTACCTATGTTTTTAAGATCTGTAGATCTTTCAGGTATTTTTTCCATATCACAAATTTGTTTGCATTCTTTATTCATTTATTTTTTATTATGAGATTTGAAGCCATCCGCCGAACATTCAATTAAACAAATCCTATCTCCCCTACTTTAAAAGAAATGGATTTCTCCTCTACGTGTGCTCATATATGAACAGAAGATTGATTTTAATAGTTGAACTATTCACACAACGTCGTCTCTCTTTTGAAAGTTAGTAATCAGTTCGCACAAGTACTTGGCGATTGGCGTTGTCAAAGGTGAATAAATTAAAACCAATTACTTGTCGTCCGCTTTTCTGTTTACGTGGGGTCCTGCTGTGAGCTTGAGAACAGAAAGAGAATTGCGCGTTAACCGCTTTGTTTCTACCTAATTTGTTTTCAGAAAGCTTTAATATGAGAATGGTTTGCTTGCTTGCTTTGTTATCGTTAATGGCTTTATTGCTTTTCCTCTAAAGCGTCACTTTCCACGCCAACTACTCGCTGAGTTCAATGGGGATTGTGACGTCTACAAAAGTGCTGAAGAGTGGGGAGGACAGGAAAGAGAGAGAGAGAAGGAATCAGTTGAGCATTAGTGTCAGGTAGCTTTTATAAAATTCACCTTTCCGACATGTCGATGACTTCCAGGTAGGAGATATCTATTTGGCAACAAACGGTCGGAGGGCATCGTCACTACGCCCCACAGCTACGTCAAATAGGCGTTAGAACTTTAATGTTCTTGCTGTTCGATGGCTCCGAAGGACACACGATTACGACCGTCTGTAAAAAAAAGGCGTACTACGTCGTTTGAAATCTCACTTGCTACTAAAGGTAAAGATGCTGCTATTTGGGCGTTTGCTTTTACACATACCGTATCGTCGGCGATATGATTCATGGCGTCTGCTATTAGATCCATCCAAGTAAAGCTTAATCTACACCCGCGAATGCCATCCACCTCGGTAACGGCTCAAGCCCGAAGCACATTATCCGAATGCTATGCTCGTGCAGCGGTCTCACGTTGACTGGCGGCGTGTTCCCACGCGGTGATGCAGGGGGGGATGGGATGGAAGAAGGCAGCGTGGCAACATCGTGCCGCCGAACCGAGTACGACACCATTGAGAAGGGTATGCGAAAGATTTCTCTCACGTGGATTCTTAATAAACTTCATAACCGTTTCTGTGGTTCTTCTTTTTCTCTTTGTCTTTCATTTTTCTTCGTTTTATTCTTATTTTGTTTCGATTTTTTTTTTTTTTTTTCGAAGCAAGCACGCCACCGTTGTAAGATCGGTGGAAACAATCGATAGTGTGCAAGCGTTTCTTCGCATGCGTGTTGCGGGCAGCCGGACCAGATGGCATTACTCCGCCAATAGGTACATTTTTTTTCTGGAAACGAAGCGAGCTGAGATCAGGAGTCCAATCGTTGGTAGTAACGACCCCGTGTCAGCTGTGTTCCGCTGTCCATCGTATTAGTGACGCTAGCTTCCCGTCACAGAAAAGGGTTACACCTCCAAGGGACTACAGCAGTCTCGCGGCAATAGCGGTAAGTGAACCAACCCCCCACCCCCCTTTTTTATTCCTGTATAGCGGGCAAGTTTCTAAAGGTATTCCGTTCGTTCGTGATCGTCTCGGTTAGGGAAGTTTTAGTGTTGTAATATGCCGTGTCATGTGGCCCTTCTTTACGTTAAGAATTGAGTCCAATCTCCGAACTCTTTACCGAGTATGAAATGTGTCAAGATATATATTTATTTATTTTTTATCCAAATTCGACACCAAACTCCCCATCCTTGCAGCGAATTCCTTATGCTGTTATTTACTTCTCTTTTGGCATGCGATGTCTATCTTTCGACGAATCCCCGCTACATTACAGACAATATTAAAGGCCAGCTACCCACGGTCGGTCGTGCTAGTGACGGCGCATTCTATTCCCGCGCGCTCGCTAATAAATTTCGGTGTAATCAGTTGGTCGCGTTGAACCCCTCGCTTGACTATCTCCTTTTAACTACCTCTTATTCATAACAGACAGAATTATGAGTACAATCATTGCCCCGTATTATGAATCCGCTCCGTGAATGAAATCGCTGTAGGTGGGAAGAGCAAGTGGTAAACTTCGCGATAAACTCGGCATCCTCCCCCTCGTTCGACTTTATTTGCATGAGTACAATGCGTCGGGAGCTTATCGCATTACTAACACCTAATGTCACCTTTCCACTGCAGTGGGCACTCTGATCTCTCATCGTACGTTGTATAAATAAATCTGTATTTATACAACTGAGGTGTTTTTTTATTATTTATTTTCATATTCTTGCTATAGAAATGGTTGAAGAAGGTGAAACGTATGTTTGGGTGCTAGTAAAAGAAGATGGCGAAGAATAATTTTGAGATCGGAATTTCTGAAATAGAGAATAGAATAAAATTTCAAACAGCTAAAATTTAAATCTGTATATTTGTTAAAAGTTTTCTTTTGCTATGTATTTATTTTGCATGGAAAAATACTCCTCATTTCTATTATTAATAACTTATCTACAATAAAATTATTTTGTTTTCTTGAATTTGGTTAAGGTTAGTACTGATGCTATTAGGATTTTTCTTATATAATAATGTTTATGGTGTGGGAACCCTTTTCATTTGTTAATTTTAATGATATTATTTTTACATGAATATTAACAAGAAATCAATTAAACTCAATACAATAATATGGATTATTTTTATATGATTTTACCCACGATTTTATTGAGCCAGAGTTGAGTCGCGCACTTGCAGTCCTAGTCGTTGCATTAAATGGTAGTATACAAGTAAATAAGTTTGATTAGTTTGGCTAAGTCGCCATCTTTTCCATTTCAAAGTGAATTGTATAAGAGATGTTAATTTTGAAATACTAACGAACTTGATACTAAATTTAAAATAACATCAATTTTGTATTCATGAGTTAATCATTATTTTGTTTATTTAAATTAAGGATTTAAAACAATGTGGGATCTAATATCCCCTTGATTTAAATAATGTTTATATCGCCGAAACGAAGCCTGTTGGCTCTTTATATTTATATCATTATTTTGTTTTTATGAAGAACGTAAACGAATGAAAAAAAATATAAAAAAAACGCCCTGATATTTTTATCTATTTGTTGACGAATATTTCATTTTTTATCATATTGCAGACTGCATGACAATCACGTATACTTTGAGTCCGAAGCGTCCGACTTATCCTAAAAATCAATGAGCTTTGTTATTTCGTATCCATCATGTGCTACACACTGTTTTTGCTGTTTTCTAGACTGTGCCAGTACTTGATTACGTTGCATGAGCACGTTATTAATGTATGGTATATTTATTACATTGAGGCATCTTATGGGAATAGGAGGATGCGTTTATACACTTAAACCAACTTAGACTGAACGAGCTTGATTTTAATTGTGGTTTCCTTCTGACCTGCTAGTGCTATTACTCGGTAGGTAAAGGAACACTGAGATAAGGTCAAAAAAGTAATGCGTGCACTATTTTTGGCTTAAAACAAATATTCATTTAAAAAAGTGTTTAAACGACATCTGGTGTACAAAAATCGAAACACATAATATATCATATTCTTATGTATTAAGCATATTATAATCATCGGTATAACATTTATAACTAACCACATGTAATATATGTTTTAGTGCTTTTTTTTTCTTAATTAGTTACTATAGTTAGTAACTAATATAGCAGTACAAGAGTTCCATATGGATTACGATATTTCCAAAATTACACCTATGACAATGTATACACCTTTACAGAGAACTTTGTTTACAGAGAACTTTGAAGACAGCGATAAATTATTAATAAGAAGATTTTTAATGAATAAACATAGTATCTGATGTAGATAACATTAATCTTAATAGATTTCATTAATTTGGTAAGACTAGGTCTACCAATTAATAACTGGCATCGGACCTTTTCTATAATCTCTACTTTTACACGCATATTACTAGTAAAATATTAAATAGTTTTGTAGTAATTACTTTTGGCTATTAACTAGATAGTAAACGAAATTAAATATGTTAGCGTGGTGGCCCCGATGAAGTGTCATCATAAGATTCATGGATATGGTAGCTATGGTCTCATATGATATGGAATAACATTACCGTTCCAGGCAGTTGGGACCAATCAACTATGGCAATGTGTAGCGATGATAGTGTCAATCAGTTTCTGCTGAACTCAGTTGACTGACACTATCTGTTCGGCATGTTGCCATAGTGACTGTAGGTATATTAACAAAGAGTGCAATGCAGTTTGTTCTAGGAAGTAGCAGATGTTACCTTCTTCACTAACTCATAATGATCATTTTAGTAGTATTGTTTGCAGTGTTTCATTAATATTACTTTATAACATAAAGTAAATCTTTGTAGTTCGGTCGGTTTAGATGATGCCCTTTAGTTGGAAAGGTCTTGGTTTGAATCCCATCAAAGACGTGAACCTTTATCAGGGCTTTTCAAATGAAGGTGAGTTAACCGGTCTCATGCGCAGGTGACAGGGTTTTTTCTCCCAGAAATTCGGGATTTTCATACCGAAAAACAGGACAATTTTCCATGAGAATACACGCAATATACAGATATAGTAGTCTTAGGGAATAAGGATTGGTCACCATATTCCATTTGATTTCGAAATAGAATTTAGGATAAGATAAAATGAAATAATGCATATACTGTTTAGTACTTTTTTTATTATTTTAATACCCAGTGAAAGAAATTATTCTGGTATAAAATGGATTTACTGTTTTTATTCGAATTATGAGAAAAGATGTCTATAGTAATTTTTACATACTTTTTATGTGATATGTAATACTGTTAATCGAAATATTGTTTTAGTTAAGACGAACCACGTAGTGTATAAATTTCACACACACACACACACACACACACACACTACTGCAGAATTTTCGAAGATAATGCGAGATATGCTTTCTGTTTGAAAAAACCTGGATTCGAATCTTGTCTAGTCTGCGAATAAATTTTTTAAAGACTTTTCGGACGAAGTTAGCTGGTCTCAATACGAACGGAAGGGGGGTTGGTTTCTTCTCTGAAATTTGACTTTCTTATTCCACAAAATAACTCGCGCACTTTACAGACAAGATCTGCTGGCCTCATGGCCTTAGTTGCTTCAGCTGTAATTCCAACCAGTTACACGCTACTTCAGTGAGTTAAGTATTTTGGTCTTCATGTTCTGCTTACCATTTTTATATAATGGAAAAGTAAATGGTATTCGAAGGATTTTTTTAAATATTTCGATTGAAATAGTTTTGACTGAAGATTTTTCTTCTGATTTTGTAGTTTTTAATAAAATTTGAGATTATGGATGCTATTTCAGTACCGATGAGAGAGAAATATTCAAAGTAATTTGACAATTCTACTCCAAAATGATGAATTTTGCGAAATTGAGAATGTTCACTGTAAATGCGAAAACAGTATTGTAATATTTCACAGATTTCGAATTTTTACAGACTAAATATTTATTCATCCAAAAGAAAGACTACAGTTTTGATTTTAATCGCCGATTAAAGGAATGTTTTCATCCTCCGGTTCTGGTGGTAGTCTATCTTTAGCGCAGACAAAGGTGTTTTAAGTTTTTTCCTAGGAAATTGAGATTTTTAACTGGGAATGGAAAATCGACCAATGAACTTGCACTATGCTAGACAAGAATATAACAGAGTTGCCCTATGAAGAAAACTAATTTTCTGTTTGTCAAAAGAATGAACAAGAACTCAGGCCAGACCCGGGCTCCTATTAGTTAAAGTTGACTAAATTATTTTTGATCTACGTTGAATAATTTTATGGATCTCAGTATTTAAGGCATTGCAAAGTTTCCTGAAACTTTAATTAGTTCACATTTTCATATTACAAACTCTACAGTGTTTGTAATATGTAAAAAGAGAAATCGAACACAATTCCATCCATAGAAAACTCTAGATGGGATTCGCATTCGATAACACAGAGATTAATACATAGAAAAAAGAGAGTTGACACGAAGAACATCGTCCTATTATTCCTGAATTAGTAGGAATGTCTAATAGTCATTTAGCATAACAAAAGCTAGAAGAACTACAAAAGAATAAAAACAAAAGAACCACAGGAGACAGTAAATTAATTTCCCAGTATGACACTAGCATTCACGCACAATTTGAAAGCTTAACAAACGACAGAGGTAATACATAGTTGACTAAAATACAACCTGTAATAATCTACATTCACTGTTGGTGTATTTCATGATTGATTTTATCATATTTTCTTTATAATTTCTCACAAAAAGGAATCCATGAGTCTTAGGTCTGGAAACCTTTCGAAAAGTCAACACTATAAAGATGAGATGAACATTCGATTTACAATGTCCAAAACTTAAACATCGTCAATGATCTCCGACGATACAATGGCATATTCACTCCCAAAATATTATCATTTCCGTTTTAATCGTCAAAACGTTTTGAGTACCAACAAAAAGAAGTTTTTAAAATGGAATAAATATAATAAATTCAATAAAATTTGGGATTCAAATTTGCAGGTGAGACACGATCATCCAAAGTTACATCTTCGTATGTGTTTATCCTAGAGAAAACTTACTTTTCCATAATTTGAAAAGTATTCGTCTTATTTCTTAATTTTTTCCAGCTTCGACAGCATTGTGGCGAAGGTGTTTTTCGCATGATGTTCAACATCAACAAGAAAACTGACTTCGAAGTCAATTAAAGCCTTTCAACCGGTTTTGAAATTTCTATAGTAATATAGTTTTGCTTTTTTTTCGCCTTGAAACTTATATTAATAACAGGAAGGAATTATATTAAATGTCCGTCAAGAATTTTCATTTTTTCTGTGGTTGGTTCACTAGTAGATAAACAGCATAACGAAAGACAGCATTCTACAGAAGGTTTTTATCACGTGACCACCGTGTCCTTTTATGAAATCAAATAGGGTTGTTATTCATATGAGAATAACGTCTTCAGTGAAAATAAAGAAATATATTTCTGAAGTTACTTATTGGCTCATTTGAATGACTTTTATATTTGCTTGTTAAATTTATCGTTTCCACATAACATTCTCCATCACTGTGGTACCCATCATTTGTTCATCTTTTAGATTTATGACGCTCTGCGTATTGAACTGCACAACTATTCCACACGTTAGTGTATTTATTAAAATCAGCCCATTTCACCAGTACTACATTCCTTTTCATCGATTCCGAATTCACATCATTTTCTTATGGAGTTTCGTACGCAACTATTATTATTATTATTATTATTATTATTATTATTATTATTCCTGATACCTCCAAGGAGTCCGAAGACTCATCGCGGGAGGACATCTTCAACTGTCTCTACATCTTACCTCTACTACGAATCAACGCCATCTACCGCCCACCTCCAACACCACCACAACTAGTAATTTTTGTCTGTAAATTGCGTGTGTTCTGAAGGGCCGATTTGTATGTATGCGGGATGAAAAACCCGAGTTTCCGGGAGAAAAAACCCTGCTACCTCCGTATGAGATCGGCTAACTCACCATCGATTGAAATCGACCAGATAAAGACTATGGGTCCATCATGTCATGCAAATTAAGTGATCATCACGTTCCAACTTTATTTAGGAAATATACATAAATCTGAGCACTTGGGTATATATTTTCTGTAATTTCATATGCATGCGCTCAGTGATTGCAGCAAAATGTTCTACTATTTCCAAGTAGACATTTGTTTTACATACTTTCAGAAGGTTATTTATATGATGGCCCTACCGAGCGGCGAAGATCATCAGTATTCAACAGAATCCACAATAATCACGCAGCGTAACTTTCACAGTGTACTAATTCCAGCATAAATAAGTGATCAGTTATGAATAACATGAAATTCATATAAATGGCGGATCAAAACCCTCACTGAAACATTTTTTTTTATTATTATTCCCATTCGTTTAAGTGAATTACAATACAATAATTTCAAAATGTCGGTATTAACTTGTAGTAGTTTCTATGTTATTGTAGGATGCATGGAATTTATCCCATGGATTAAAAAAAGATGATGTTCTTCGTTGGTTGACATAATTTAGATCATTAAGAGGAATCCAATCATCGGAATATTCTTTCTGAAGTGTTGCCATCATTCCGTTCTGTCTCCTGCTCCTGACTCTTCTTCAAGAAGCCACGAACCATTCTATTTAAATTAGAACTATCAGGAAGCTTGTTATCAACGCTTGAAGCGAATTTTCACTGTTAACTCGGGGAATAAATTTCTTTATTCTTCATTAAATTCCTCCTACAAGCATTTCATTTCCATTAAATCACATGTTATGTCCTTTAATTTACTTCTAACCTCATAATAACGACTCCGCCAGTTATACAACTTCTGCCAACAACCGATTACTTGTGGACAATGCCGGCAAATCGTACGTAGGTCCACAGCTTGCACACAACACATCGACCTGGTGCTGTGAATTTATTTATTGCATTATGCAGAATGATTTTCAATTTCCCCCTATCTCAGTAGAGTGCCAACAACCTAGCGCAACACCCCTTCATTAGTGGTGTCGTTAACCGCCATGAAGCCAGCTTTTCTCTTATATGGCATCCTGTGTAATGAGCCCTGCCCAATTTTGAACATTTTCGTGTAAACTGCCTTCATCTCTTTTCCAGACTGTAGTCATAAAGTACGCACAGGTAATGCTAATGTTAGACTGCAGTTATTTGCAACGGGTTACGAGGTATGTTTTGGTGTATTTTTTTTTAGAAATTATTTCTTTAACTGCATATTAGTACACCGTATCACTAAAGAACGCTATGCAGTTCATATCCCTGCCGTAATTATTAAGAGAAAAAAAAAAAAGTTTTTAAACTTACAGCGATACACAAGAATGCGTGTTCGTTCCATCTCGTACTCCGCTATTGAGTTGTTTGATCCGTGTACATCTTTTGATAGAAGATTTCGGTTTCTATACATCCTTTTGGTCTATATATATTCTCTTCTGACGCATTTCGCTCTTATGTGTCTTTTGCAGGGGAATGTCGACCTCCATACATCCTCTGCTGTTGACATTCGATCTCATACGCCCTCTGCTGTAGAACCGTTGATCAATGGAACTTCGACTAATTCTTTCGTTTTAACGTTGTCAACTAATTATTTGGTTCCATTCAAACGCCTCTTCCTTTTGTTGCGTTTACTTCGACTGACACTTTAAACTCTTTTGTAATCTTCTGTTTCCGTCGATCTTAATGTGTCAAGATCAGAACAGCCTTTCTACGCCTTTCGATCAATGTTCATTTTTCTCTCATGTAACGAACTGCCGTCACTGAGTTTGCAAACAAAACGAATTCAATGCGACTAATCGCGAGTGCTTTAGATCTGCGTCTGAGGCAATAATAAATGACCTTTGACCTTTACTGTATTTCGGTTGAGACACACGAATGGTAGAGGAACAACAACTAGTCGTATTTTCATTCTCTTAATGACTTTGTTTGCTGTTTAAATACAATTCTTCTAAAGTTAATGACGTGCACAAAGCAGATCTCTTTCCATTCACTATTCGGATTGATATCCGACTTGATTTGTCGCTGTTTGCAGCAATCAGTTATCTTTCAAATTCCTGATAACTTCTCCTTTCAACATTCATCAGGAAGGTGACTTTTGAAATCTTCAAAGAACCATGGAGGTAGTTGCATCGAAAGAAACATGATGAGCATAGAACTGAAGAGCATTTGGGTATACGTTACATGCAAAAAATTTCTTTCTCTTATCAGAAAGGCTTACTTTATTTATCTCCACCCCTGCGTGATCAGCAAACCCTTTAAGAATACGCTTCTATTGAAACTTGGAAATGTCAAGTAATGATGGAAAGAGTGTGATAATGGTTATTTGATTGTTTTCTGCTTCGCATAAGTTTGATAAAGTGTAGAAAGCTTTCATATTGGTAAACACTTAACGAAGGAAGGGACCAACATCGTTTATCTAAAGGGTGTTGACGTGCATTTCAAGTCCTGATAGAGGGTTAGCACACAGGGTGATGCAGGTTAACTGTGGGCTCTGCGATCTACCAATATTATTGAATCATTTTGGTACGCATTCTTCCAACAAATATTTACACAGTAGCATTCGTTTTAAACTTAGTAGAAAAGCACTTGAATTCGCATTTTTTCCAATGAAAATATTTTAATACGAAAATAAATAAATTCTTGAACAGTAGACGACATTTTTTGCAATGATCAGACAACACAAATCTTGATGAAATGCGCTGATTGGTTAGCTAGTTTAATGTGTGAAGTTCACATTTAAATGATACCATTTTTCTACTGTATGGGCAAAATATGTTACATAAAATCTTACTGGAACAGTTCGACTTTCTATAAACAGGAAGGTTAAGGAGTTACCGTGCATTTGAGTACTAAATAAAGTTATACGTTGCAATCAACGTCAATGAGTTTCATAGTGTTTGGCCTAATATGTTGGGACAACCTAGAATTAGAATTGACCTCTATTATTCTGTACATGTTATCATAGAAGTCTGACATTTGATGCATACCCAATGCATTTAATGTATGTTCAAGGGATGCCCAATTATCGTCGATGCTCCACAGAGTATTACTGAGATTTCGAATGTGAGATAACATTCTGTTTTAGTGAATGCAAGACCGAAGTCAGTAATCGTCAATTTATTGTATATAATCAATAATTTTTAATTTTTAAAATCATTACTTCTAAAAAATTAATCCAATGACATCTCTAATTATTAATAGATGTATGTACGTAGGTATGCATGCAAAATCAGTGTTAATATAGTAGCTTAGTTTATTTTTATACGTGACTCAAGTTTGAAATCTAATATTTCCGTATTAATAACAGTCAATACTACACCACATTTGGTCTGCATTTATTAAAAATATCTGCCATTCATGGACCGGGTATATGGCACGCATTACACTACGAACTTGACAGTATTAACTAGCTCTTGTGAAGTTAGGCGCACATTGCTTAATTCAGCGGTGTTCACTCTGTTATATGTATTAGACTGTTAAAGTTCGTAATTTGTACGTGTGATTATATTTTCTAGTTTTTGATTAGTTAATATAAAGCGTTTTCTCTTAATGGTGTAAGTCCGACGACTTCCAGAACTACTTTTTCTTAATATGTGATCGATGTACTTGCAGTACACTCAACAATGACAAAAGTTTGTTGTTAGAGAATAGAATACCGAAATGGTTAATCAATTGATTTATTACTTATTATTACTAATAATATCTCTGAGCTATAAGGTCTGAAAAATTAAATAGATCATGCTTTTTAGATTGACACGAATTCATTAGCAAAATGAATCCAATGGAAAATATTGTAGAAATTGGTGTTATGAAGACGGAAACGTAATAATTGCTTAACTATTCTAAATAATACAGAAAAGAGACGAAGTGTTATAGTTTATCTCCGTGTATCCAAGCCCTGTTCACCTGAAAGGCAGGTTAATTATAAGTGACCTTCTTACTTCCCTACCTTCCCACTTACCTTATATCAAAGAAATTGTGCTAATGATGGTTGTTATACGCTCAACGTGATCTGTGTAACTGGCAGTTTGTGTGTGTATGTGTGTGCTGTTTACTTTGCACTAACTAGACTCTGCACAGTGTCAAGGATCAGAGAACATTGTAAGAAGCATTGTCTCTGTTTTTATTTTATTTATTTATTTTTTTTTTTTGGACTACTGCAGCAATGCCCTAATTACTTGGCAACTTAATCCCAGCGGATTAAACTCTCCATACAACCTATCCGATTACGAAAAGAAAAATTGTGTATGTACCTTAATGGCTACATGTAATGTGAATGCTCCTCGTGTCGACTGCTCGTTTTTCTACTGTAAACACAAATTACACGAGGGATTCTCGAGATTAGACACGCTTTAGCATTCATGGGCTTAAAGTCTGTGTCACAGTTGAACAAGAGATAAGAATACTTTTGAAAAATTCACCTAAAAATAAAAAAAAATAAAATAAACATTAAGCTCAATAACTGACACACACACACAAGAATTATAGCAGAACATCAAAAAAGTTTTGTAACACAGAATTTTATAGTAATTCTACTTTTAATATCGAAAAAATATTAGTAATTCAATTACTAATATTTTCTCTTCAATATATTTGTTTAATATACGAATAATTTTCTGACTTATTAAGAAAAGAAATCTACACTGCATCTACCATAAAATATGTAACATAATAGATACGTATTCATCTTTCCTTCATTCTTGATCAAACCAATTTTATTACATTTCAAGCCTCACTGTTTATTTTCCACCCTTTACATCACAGTTCTTGATTTCCGTTTGTCATAAGTCGTATCGCATTTTCAAAATGTGATGTGGATTTGCAGGAAGTTTAAATTATCGATTTCAGTAGAAACCTGGCTACTAAGATCAGGGGCGTTTCTCTAGTCGCCGCTGTATCTTAAAATCAATTTTGTTCTTTAGTAAGAAATATATCCATGTATTTTTTAAGCTTGCTCTCTAGTAGTATATGTATCTGTCTTTTACTTCGCAAAATAATGAAGTCCATTGTATTCCGAATTTTTAGCTGCCTTTATAACGCCACCTATACTACATTGCAGATAAACATTTCATAAATTTAATTCTCATTATTAGTCTATATCTTTTTAACAGTATTGCATTTGTGAAATCATTCATATTTCACATCTGATGGAAGAAGACAAAATTTAGTGCTCAATATTTGATAAAAATATCGCGCATTCAGCTACTTGGAGACTTGATTTGTTTGTATTGGTATTTATAATTCTGGGCATTCCGTTGTTTGTATTTGAAATTTTAAATTAATGGCATATGGAATTTTCAGACCACGAAGTGCGTCATGAAGAAAGGTACTTCAAAAAATTATTGACTCTCTGGAACAGGAAATATTTCTGTATTTTTTTCGATGACTTCTCTCTCTCTCTCTCTCTTTCTCATACACAAACGGTATTTTCATAACCCACTGTGGGTTCTGCTGACACGTGTCATCCTTTTTGAACTTTGTATTGTCTCTCATGGATGGAAGCAAAATTTTTGAGGATAATAAGACCAAATCCCCGATTCTGTTGTCACAAGCAAGTCGTCTTAATTATTCCTTCAAGTTTCTGGCTCGCTACATTTCTTGAAGCTCGAGTCATGCTTTGTTAGATACTTGGATTATTCCTGTGAACTCTTACCGCAAGATGAAGCGTGAAATTATGTCTCGCGTCTGTTCATTCCTTTCCTTCACTTCGCACCCCACACCATTACCCTGCCCCCTAATAATTCATGCCATCACGTGCCTTAAGAGAACCTCATCGGACATTTACAGCAGCTTCCTGAGCGTTTCTGGTACTCTTCCAACGTCTAAAGTAGTGGGTGAAGCACGTGCTCAACGCTATCTTCATGGTCGTCTCCGCGTGTGTGTGGGAACGATGCATTCCGACTGTGTCTGCTGTTTGAACAGTACAAGGAATATTTGCACCTCCTATTGGTACGCGACTTCATTAACTTTTATATTTCACCGCGTGTTTGAAAATGTCTACGATTGCCTTGCGGGGATTATTTTTAGAAAACTTCGACTAGACTACGAAACATTGGGACATATTTATTTCTTTAAGGAGGCTGTATTTGGGCGACATCCTTTTTCTTTTTTTTTAACAAATTATATTAAATTTTTCCATTAGTTTATTTATCAAAATTTATAAAATTTTCACGCATTCATTTTTCATATTTACAACAAAAATGAAGCATACGACGTTCTTGACTTTTCTGTTTTATCATTTCCAATGCAGCCTAAAATAAGACTCGAAACTGGTCTCTGCATTTAGTAGAATTATCAGGGAGAATAAGATGAACGATATTTACTAAATACTGCTACTCGGAATACTTTGGGTAAGAAATGCTTTCATGAGTTGATAGATATTTTAGAAAGAAAAATAGTTAAAGTTCTTACCATTAAATTTGTCGAAAAGGAATTTTATTGAGGTGAAAGGCGAGAGAAAGTCGGTGTGCAATGATTTGTAGAGGTTCACGAGTGATGAAGACAGTAAACAAATTTTACGGAATCTTGTAATGAGATGCTTAGTCAAGGGAAGAGCTCAAAGATTAAATTCCTGGTGATGCGATGCGAATTTCCGAAGTGAACGTATGCGTTTATAAATATTACCTTTGAAACGAAATAAATAAAATTAACAACTGAGCAAGTGAGACTGAAGAAATGGGGTAATAAACAAAGATAAACATTAAAGTTGGAAACAAATAATTAACGTGGGATAGTGTGAATTAGAAATAGCATTCGAGTCACTGGGGAAGCCTTTCTTGTTGTCAAACAGTCAGTCGCATTGATCTAAGTACAACGGTTCGCGTGATAAATATCTAGAAATACTGCATCTAAGTAAAATAATTACTTCATATTGCAGTTCCATTACAAGAATTCATTCATATGACAATGCATATCAGTTAAGTTAGATATGTGGACTCTCTTTGTAAATAGAAAAAAACATGGATTGGTTGTTGGTGCATTTTCATCAACCTCAAATTCATGATATGTTCAAGAATTTACAGTACTATTATAGTACTATATGTAACGTTTATATCCGTACTAACTTCATCGTTGATTGGAAAGATCCTGCCTCATGCTATACGTAAAAGGCAAAGGAAAACTGACGCGTCATAGACAGAGTTAAGGACATTAAGTCGCACAATATCAAGGCAACTCATGATAAAAGTTCGCATGTTTCTAATATGTCATTTATTTTAGATTTTTTTTTGTTTCAAATTCACTTTTTTGTCTGTTTAGTATATAACAGATATTATCATTCAAGAACAGAGCAAATGTAAACCAATCTTTACTATTTCATGATGAATAATAAACCATCATCCTTTATCCTTTTTTTAAACCTGTAATTCGATATTTATTTGAACTACAGAAAAATGGAAAGAACAAAGAAACATCATATCAGTAAAACGATCGTAGATATGGGGGGTCTCGTTGTCTGGAAAGAATAAGTAGAGTGCTTAAATATGTTAATGAGTGTGAGTGCTGGTGTTCTCCTGCGGACATTAATTCTGAAGATTAGTCCACGGTTAAACTGCTAATGATTGAATAATAATGGACTTACAATTAGTGTTTTCTCAACGCAGTTGACACAAATGGTAGAAATATCAATAAAAATAGGCATATTAGTTCATCATTCACAAACAATGTGGCTACTGATCAAAACTTTCTCTTAAGTAGAAATTAATGATTGCTTTCAAGGGTTAATGCTCCGAAATGGCCCGTGTTAATCCTTTTCTAGAAGGTAAGAGGAGTGGAATGAAGTTTCTTTCTTTACGGAACTTCCATTTGCTAAAAGACAGTTTTAAGATTTATTGGGAAGTCTTCTCAGAATAAAGTTTAATTCTAGGTAAAAGTTATGGAAGAATAAACGCATTATATAACCTGAAATATATGAATGGTTACATTCACTAAGTTGTTG
Organism: Typopeltis vanoorti; assembly: GCF_054136105.1. Lineage (NCBI taxonomy): Eukaryota > Metazoa > Arthropoda > Arachnida > Uropygi > Thelyphonidae > Typopeltis > Typopeltis vanoorti. The sequence goes on from NC_143560.1 coordinate 27,583,930, forward strand.
CCAAAAACTTTAAAAGAACGGTTCGCTATTGTTTCAATAATTAATTGTGAAACACGAGAAATCGTTAAGAATAGGAGTCATCGTGAAAGCCAAGGTACTCATCCCTTTTATATTAAGGGAATGTTAAATATATCGACCTACAAGCTACAATTCACAAGGCGAAAGAACGAGGGGTAGGAAGAGAGAGAATAATTTTGCTGACTCAACCTGCTAATATCGATTTGTGCTATCTCTTCGGCTCCTTGATCTCTAGAACGGTAACTAATGCTCAGGTAGAAAGTCGCAGCACATAACTCGCAAAGTGGTTTGATCAACACGATACCATAGCAACCCTAGGCGAGATGCGTCAGAGATTTTTTTTTTTTTTTTGAAAAAAAAAACATCTTCGACGCTTGGTCGTGCAACCTAACTAACGCACGAACGACAATTATATTTTAATATCACGCTAATGAGTGTACATTAACTGGAGGAAATTTATCACGTATAACGCACCCTTCCAAGTTGGTACTCAGCTACTTTCATAACCTAATATTATTTATCTGTGTTGTTACGAACATCGTCGATCCTATAACTTGTGCTGTGAGAAGCTTTACCATATTGCAGTCATTTAGATGCACCGAAGTGCTTCCCAAATGTGTTAGTCTCATCTTGCGATGATTTATACCTTCCATCTATTAGATGGAAAGGGCTAAATTAGAGAAACGTACAGAGGTTCCAGATAATACTCATTAACAATAATACAAAACTGGGAACTCAGGTACAATACTGTTTGAAGGTGACTTGGATATTTCAGTCAACGATGAAGTTGTGCCTTAACGACCATTTTAGTAACCGCCATGCTTTGTTATAGATGGCGTTGCGGAAACTTGAAACATCGGGAAGAAAGTAAATCTGCGGATCTTCCCTTCCGAAATCAATCATCGGGTCTGTCTCGAGTGTCTTTTTTTTTTTTTTTGATGAAAAAGAAGTCCACCTGCTCGCTAGGTAAGGCATAGTCGGTGTGACGGGTGTACTGAAATCTATTTGTAGCCACAAATGACCTCAAGAAATTACAGTTTAACGAAAAAAAGCTACGGAGTTTTTCCCATTTCTATTTTAAAGACGTGAATCAATTGCTTTTATTACAGTTAATGGAAAAAGGATTGCACGAAGTTCGTGATAAGTTGACTGCAGGTATTGATATGACTCGGTTTCGGCTGTGATTTGAAGTGCTTCTACAGTAGACGGTTGTCTATATTTATCACACTTTCGGGAGAATAAACCACCCTATCTATTAAAATAATTAAACACTGAAAAAAGACAGAGTTTATCATGTCTTTGAAGAAAGTTTCAATTTTCAAGTTACGTATTATGCGATGCGTCCAGAGAATCTCGAGTACTCCATTAAAGTGATAACTCCAAATGGATAACAAAAAAAGTAGTCACCCACGTCTATACGCACTCCGTGTTTTCCGTTGCTGGCAAAATAACATTACTCTACGGATAATCAATCTTGTTGCCTTTTATTGAAACTCTTTTATGACTTGGTGATTCTTTTTTCCTTAAAAAGCAGTCCATTATGTAGCGTGTTGACATTTATATCTATGTCATCGTTTTTTTAACACCTTTTTTTTTTGGCTCGTAGACAAATGATAGTGAGTGACTTGTAATTATAAACGTGGTTTTAGTAGATTTTGCTGTCAGTTTTAAGTCCGATAATTGTTTTATTACTTGAAGTGCTCTTAACTTGGTACTCTTACGTCTTGTCTTTGATTCTGGTATTTTTTTTACAGATACACTCTTTTAACATCGTGTTATCTGACATTTCGCTTACTTTCTTCATTGCACTTTTATCTCAGAACGATCAGAATCAGCTTAAAATTCTGTGCAATGAGAGCCTTGCATTGTCCAAATGTTGCAAACATCATCAGCTTACTTGGCAACCGAATGCTAATATCTCCCAAACACAACCCGCATTCTTTCTCTCTCATTTCTAAACATGGCTATTCTCCAGTGGCAATTCTCTCTTATCTTCTTTATCGAACGGAAGAGCTTACTTTACTTCCCTTTATCTTTTATTAATACTCAGATTTTCAGGATAGATTAAATATTTCTTGTTGTTGTTACCTAGAACAGTTTTATCATCTATACATCATTCGAAAAGGCTATATTCTTTTCTTCTGAAGACATTGCAAGAAATCCCAAATCCAGTCAACCGTGGAATACTGTTCTCACGTTTGAGGTGGTGCCCCGAAATGTTCTTGCTATCCAGAAACAACACGGTCGGAGTAATAGATGGTTTTTGATCTTTCATACAGTCACCGTGAAAAAATTAGAGCATCTATTTTAAGTTCTGTTTCTACCTTATGCCTTTTCTATAGATATTTTCAAGGAGCCTCCATAATTCAATCAGTATCGAGGATGCCCTTTGATTGGAAAGACCTAGGTTCGCATCTCTTCAAGGATGTAAATAATAATTTTAAGAACTTTTGAAATGAGAGTGATTTGTTCGGCTCTTATACGACGCGGAAGGGTTTGGTGTTTCATTTTGGAAACCCAGGTTTTTCCCTCCCACAAAAGAGAGAAACGGCTAGAGGATCATACGCAGATATAACACATAGTTGCTTGCCCAAACTCAACAAAGGTATTTTCATAGACGTGTTCTGTCAAATTAGCCACGGTTATTTCTTCCATTTCCTCTTCACCAATCCTCTTAAACATGTAAAAACGCGAGCAGTTGCTGTATACAGTTGAGTTTTAAACTTAACGCATTTCATATTGTCTTCTTGTATTCTATTTAATTCTATTTATGGAACGGTTTCGCCCCTTTTGTCCTTTCCAAAGCATGCAACCTCCAGCTCTACCAGAAACACATCAACAAATTCCACCTTTCTCCTCATAGTACGTAAGGCACTGTGCGACCTCTAGTGTCTGAAATCGATATATAAATAGAAATTCTCTATTTATTTCTATTTCAACTAAAAATTCGGTTTATTTTCTTTTTCAAAGAAACAAGCCAGTTTGAGAATAAGTACAAGCAGCTTGATATGCTGAGGATTTTGACAACCGCATGTTAATCTCTCTCAACCACAAACTCACATTCATTCTTTCTCTTTTTCCCCTCTTTGTCGTTGTTACAGTCAAGTAAGTAAATTTGTTTCAAATCTCTTGACTCGAATAAGAGAACTCACGTCTGGTTCAACACCAATCTATGCGCTATTTCCTCCTTAATGATCTTCATTTACTTAGTAAGCCTTGAGGATGCTAAACAACTTTCATTATGAAATGAATAGTTACTAGTTAAGGATTAAAATCTGTATAACCGACTCTCGCTTTCGAAATATTGGCATTTAAGTAATAGAAGCAGAGAATAAAGCCACACGATTAATATTTCTGTTGGGGGGGGGGGTCGTTAAATTATTCTGGAAACATCTGTTGAGGCATTTACTACATTTCTTGCGATACAATACTTTAACATTATAAAGAAAGAACTGCAAATGGCACATCAGATCTTTTCACCATGAAAAGAGAAAAGAAAAATGAACAAAATAAATATGCAATTTCAATGAACGTGTGGTTCTCTTTGCTGACGTAGCCTTCAGGCTTAAGCTTGCAATTCTATGTAACCGGCATGTTCTTATATTTAACAAGGCGATATTGTAGAATTGTTTTCCAAATGCATTATGTGGCTTGCTTCAACGTATCTAAGCCTGTAATGCGATGGCAAATTTCACAGAACACAAACTCACTTTTTCTTCTTGTTGTTCTTTTTCTGTAATGAAAAATAAAGATGAAGACTACCAAGGGAATAATATTTCTGCTCTTTTGGCACAACATGAAATGTGCATCATAAAATAATAGCGAGAGTGAAATATATCACTCGTTAATTTGAGCATAAAGTACAAGCGCAGGCGTCTAACACCAAACAGATATTATTATGCATGAGGTGGTTATTTAAGTTGAAATTCTAGAACTAAAGCCAAGAGATTAATGCCTTCTTGGCGTTGGGTGTGTAATGTGAACTACTTGCAGGAGATTATGACCCAGAACCTTTGTGAAATAAAAAGGATAAGGCAAAGTCCAAGGATTAACTTTTTAAAACCCTGGAACGTGTATCTCAAACTTGAAGACTTTGCAGACTTTAAGATCCTTCTACTTTTGGCTCGGTGTGCGCTTTTGACTTCGAGATAAAGTGTCAGTAAACTCCAGTTCTTTTTTTTTTATTTAAAAAAAAGCCATTTACCATAAAAGAGAGATATCAAAGTGTAAACGCCTGTCGTAACTTGGCTTGAAAAAGTCTACAGGAGTGTCTTGCAATCATCGTAACCACAGGTAAGGAACAACGTCCGGTATATAAAAGAAAGGCATGCAGGAAACCACTCCCTGAGGACTTCGTTAGCTCGGGTGAGGTTTACTGATCACGGTGGCCATTGGTAGCGATCCGGCTTCGATGCAAGTGTCTGGAGACATCGTTCCCGTCTCACCAAATCAGCGGACGTGGCATATTGGTTATCCGCTCGTAAAGAGTGGGCGATCACGTGTTTGGTCGTGAAGAAGCCATGCGGAGTAAAATGATTTTTTTTTTTATTTTTTAGCTTCGGAAAAAAAAGAGTCCCTCAAGATGCCTTGCGTAGTTCTTGTGCCATTTCGTTACTTAGGAATGGATTGTATGTGTATTCACAGATTGTATACTTATTCAGGAAAAAAAAAAGGTTTTATTTTTCTTCTATTCGGCATTTGCTCTATCTTAAGTACTACGGCGAAGCGCTATCTTCAAAAAAAAATTTTTTTTTTTTTTTTTCTTTCCCTAAGTTAAATCGCTCCACACGTATGTCGGATATAAAATACTGGTTAAAGTCATTTCGACTGCTAGCAGTATTCATGAACGACAAAATAACCGGTTTTACATTTCAAGGTGAAGATTACATATCACAAAGTAGCTTATAAATCATTGAACTTGTACATTAACTGCCTGGCACGCTATAGCGCAAACCGGATGCACAAGTGCACACCAGTAAAAGGAAGTAACTTTATACTACTTTTCAGGTTAACGTGCTTTAACCTTGAACGTACGTGGTTTTTAACTTATTGCATGCACCTCCGTTGACCAGTCTGAATGGTGGCAAAGATAATCAGCATTAGCTGAGTGATGCAAGATAACAGATGAGACAGATGGCCGTAATGGACTTGCACGTCTTTCTACTCCATAAGAAAGACGAAATTTAGGCATTTATCTGATGAATACGTAATCTGCAGTTTCGGAAAGCCTTTTGTGGCATTTATTAATAAATGAAAATTGTTTTTCGCTTCACTTCGCTATCGTACGGAAGATCGACTGGCCTTGAACTCTTCGAGTGACCTGAGTGTGTTTTAACGGCCAGTCTACTCTTGATTGCTGGGATGAAAAATCTTGCCACCTCCGTATGAGTTATCACACACACACACACACACACACACACACACACACACACACACACACACACACACACACACACACACACACACACACACACACACACACATATATACTGTATGACATGTAAAGTGTTTTTTTTTTGATGAGTCCTGGAACTCCATGGAGGTATCCTGTAATAATAAACTGGCAACTTCATCTTATGAATGATGATCATCATCATGACGGAATTTCATTATTTATGTTAATTGTTACTAATAAATTAACCAATAAAGATAAAATAATTAAATATTGGATGGTCGAATATAAATATTATCTTCTATGGTCACTTGTTGAAGTCATGCAGAATTGTTCAACATGACTCTGCTTCTGGAATTTTCTAAGCCACAAAATTACGTTGTATTTGTGGTCATTATTGTTAAGTGCCTATTATGTTGACCACCGATGAGGACAATAGCTTAGGGAAAGCACAAAATGTGGGGTCTTCTTGATTTAAAGTTTTTACAAGTTACACGCTGCATAAATAAATCGCCCCAAAACGCGAGCGACCTTTTGTGTGGCTTCTAGACCTCCACGCGACCATTTTACCTTCATTGAGATTCACGTGAAATCATTACCAACTAATTTTTAAAACTAACGGTGGATCGAACTCCATACAATGAACCGAGTTCGGTATTTTCTGTAAATATAACAGAGTTATTCATGCAGTTAAGATAGCATTTAATAGGAGAACAAAGGAAGTCGGAGTAGGCTAAGTATAATATGTTTTTAAGTCCTCAGGCAGTCCTTCATCCATAGTTTTATTTGTAGACAAAGTTAGTGTCACTTTCGCCCCAGTAGCGCATCTTAGGCGACTCATAAACTTTATGCACACATTAAAAAGTTGTTCTTACGACCGTTTCGTTCAGTTTCTTGGCACTCTGGCGGAGACTTTAATGCCGCACACGTTCCTCCCGCGCGCGTCATTATTAGGTGTCACGTGACCTCGCCATCACGGTGTGTCATTTTAATGCGCGTGTATTATATTTATTGTGTCGTCTAAGCCCCGCTAGTGAATTTTGCTTTCAAATGAAGGCAATTTCGCTGTTGTTTCCACAAAGGCAAAGAGACGGAGCGACATAAAAGGATACAAACGTCCCCCATTTACAACTCTTCATAACGTAATTTGTTACACAACCTTGCAGGGGTTGGGCAGCTAATAACAATTATTACCAGTTAGCCATTAAGATTTCCGCGGGGTAGTTTAATCCGTAGTAAATACTGGCGGTTTTTCCAACCTATGGGGAACCTATTAAGGATATCGTAGATAAAAATCAGTGACGGAAATACACACGTCATTGAGAAACAGACTTCGCTGTTTCTAGTGAGCGGGTCGTATCACCAGCAGATCTTATTCAAATGAGAACTCGAAAAAAAATTAAATCGGAAACTGCAAATTATTCCACTGAAAATGCAAGAATAATCTCCATGCAACTGTTTGACATTAACTTCTGTTAAAGGTCATTTCTGTTTACAGGGACCGGATGCTCTGGTCACCCTGAATCTGCTACTAGGACAATCCTTCTGATATCCTCTGAGGTAATGACAAAGAACTCACTTTTTTTTTTATCTTAATGGAGTGAGAACAGCATGAGAGAATTAAACACAGTTTAATGGTTCTAGGGATACAGCGGATATTGTAATGAAGTACATAAACAGCATAAAAAACAAGAGAAAGATATTCGTCTATAAGCGTAAAATGCAAGAAGGGCGCAGGTAGGTAGTCTTGGCTGTTGAGTAGGAAGCCCAAGAATTAGTGTTTCCCAAACTTAGGAAGCCTACGTAGCTCAGGCGGTATAAACGAAGCCATTTTTGTGTCATTTACTGTTTTTGTTTTGATAATCACGTCATACGGAACAACAAATTTCAAGTGTTTCTATCCTGTTGAATTAAGAAATGCATTACTTTTAATGACTAGCAAATATGGAAATGATCCAAGAATAAACTAAAGTTTCGTGCCAGTTGCTACTTTTTTTTTTTTTCTTGGCTTCTTTTTCTAGCGAAAGCATCAGGGATTTCTACGAGAAATTCGATTTATTTTTTTTCTTGGCGAAAACAGGCAAAACCGGAAAAGACTCGTGTGGCGAACAGACATAAACATGGCCACGTCATGACCTACTAATCCAGACAACATATTTATAACTTCTTGTTATTGTTTCGATCTGGAATATGGAAATCTTCCAAGAATAATAATGGAAAAACCCATTTCGAACCTGTTGATAGGATTGTTGCACGTGCCAGTGAAATTGAATCACCGATCTCAGACGAAGCAGCTGGAATTTTGAAACCACCGAGAAATCTACTGAACAACAAAGCTCTAATGAATATTCTTTATCCATTACTGATAATAGATGTGTGACTTAAACTGTCTACTTGTACAGTCATAATAATGAGAATGATTGACATCCAAATTGTATACTTTTTTTTCAACAGCCTTCGTATATAATTTAGTGATGAGTTGCTGATTATATATCATGGTAACTATTGCAGTCGGAAAGACTGCAATCCATTCCTCGAAGAAGTGAGGAACCTTTATCTGGTATCTTTCGACTAAAGGTGAGTTAACCGGTCTCAGGCGGAGGGTACGGTTTTTTTTCACCCGGAAACTCGGCTTTTTCGTCCCCCAGAACAAGCAAGTAGGCCTCGTGAACACACGCATCTACAGACATAGGACACTTCGGGAAGCCATAGGGCGAACTATGATCCCTGAATTACGGCTGAGAAGTCCAAGAATACTTGGAACGTCGTGGGCGCTTAAGTGCCTGTTAGAACCACTGATATCAATACAATACATACAAAAATGGCACAGTAGTTTTGTCCTCTGGACGTCAAGAATTTTTAGAGCAGTTTTCGATGTACCACCCTAGACATGTGAGCAGTATTCTAAGGATTGGCGAATTTGTAATTTGTATAAAGTTAAGAGCTGATTGGATTAAAATAGCATCTTGAGTTTTTCGGATGCTGAAGAAGTTATTAAAGTGATGGGGTTTTTCCAGGAGAGACTGGAAGTAATGTTAATCCAAACAGAGAAATCTGATGTTGTCTGGTGATTTGGGTGTTACTGAGGGTAAGAGTAGGTGATACGAGATCTCCTTTACTGGATAAAAGGCAAGACTGAGTTTTGGTTGCATTGAAAAGTGACCAGATTGTCCTCGTCCCATTGCAGGACAGTACATAAATCAATGTTAAAGTTCTTTAAATCCAACTGCAGCATTCAACAATGAAATATTAAGTTTTAAATTCAAATTATTTATAGAGAAAGATATTGCAGTTGCCTGTATTCCCAGGCAACTGAGGATAAATTCCGAGAAAATAGATCTTTTCTGCAATATGTTAAGAAAGTGCACAAATAAGTAGAGATTATATTGGACTGTGATATTTCTTTGCATCTATTGGACAGCTTGGTTCGTTAGTTTAGAGACATCTACTGGTCAAATATGCTAACTGATGATATTTGGATTCCTTTAAATTTTCTAAATAGCTCTAGAATACATAATAATAATTTTCGTATCATTTTCTTAAATGCAGAGAAACATCAAACGTGAATCTGTCTAGAAATTGTTTCTTTTAAAACATACATTCACTTGCTTAACGAATATTAATATTTCTAACACTAAAAAGCAACAACAACAAAAATGATGTTTACTCTGTGAATTTTTGCTTCGTATCCACCGGTGAGTCAGTTGAAATTTTAATCTTGCTGAAAAGGTTATGAAAATTTAAGCTGTTCATAACTCTGAATAAAATAAAAATAGTTTGGGTTATGTGACTAAGACGGATGCGATGTTATTCTTCTACGTTCCCATGGCAACAATAGATTTGGCTCGCATCTACCGAGTGGCAAAAGCGATCCGTGTATTCTAAGATGAAGCAGCACAAAAATAAATATTTGGCTCCATCAGTGAAGATGAATTTAAATTCAGATGCACAAAATATTTATGTTCTTAATACAGAATGTGAATAACAAAAGAAACTTTACTTTTTATTTGTTAATGTTATATACAAAATTGCACGTACAAACTTTGAGGGGAGGTAGAGAACATCAAAATCGACCACATTCACATACGAAAGCATGACCGGAAACGCCACCCGAAAGTGATAGGTGGCGCTGTTCGCCAGCGCTCCAGGTGAGCAATTGGGACTCCCTCATTCAAGCTTTCGACGTCGTGCGAAGAACATGCGTCGTTTTACGAACGCTGAGATAGCAGACATGCACCTTGTTTACCATATTATGGATCCAACTACTATTGAACTGTTCAGTTACGCCTAATAAACTTTTTAACACTACTTACTGCCTTGTGTTATTTCTGTATCTTTGTGTCCCTGTTAGTACCTTCCGGTGGCGTTTCCGGTCGTGCTTTCCTGTGTGAATACGGTTGATTTTGATGTTCTCTACCTCCCCTCAAAGTTCGTACGTGGAATTCTGAACCACTCTGTATATATTCATTTGACCGAGATATATATTGGCTTGTTGATGGTGTTTATCCAAAAAGTCTTTTTTGCTATACAGTATACTAAATACTAAAAGGTATGCTAGTACCGTATATGGGTCATATAACCTTTCGTGTCTACTGGTGTGAAAGGAGGTCTAAACTTTTATATGTAGTCAGGAAAATTCAGCACCTATCAAACCAAATTTCAGAATTCGGGAATGACTATTATAACGGATATATCGCTAGCATTTTCACTACAAGTGAATGAAATATATAACGCCATGATATTTATATGACTTATGTGTAGCAAAACGTCACCTACGAGCGTAGTGATTTTCGTTCGCATGTCTTTTACGGTGCCATAAAATATATGTTCATATCGATGCTCAATAGTGCGTTTTCTCTATGTATAAAAGTATGTTCTTCAGTCCGAATAACTTTTCTTGAAGACAGTCCATTTACTCTTATTCTAAAGGAGTAGAAATTGCTAAGAATAGAACGTCAAAGGATCCAAAGCGTGTTATCCTATGACAATAGGATTTTTTCTGCCTTTATAGAAACATCATATTTCCTGTTCTACTCTTCCCCTCTTTACAAATCTCAGCATTTTAGTTTACTCCAATTCTTATCGTATATCAACGTAAGCACTGACAGTGTTGGTGTGTGTGGGAAAACAGCAAAGCTTGTTTTATTACTACTTTTTCTTTCCGCTAGATGCCAATATTTCTTTTTACTAACCCCCCTTTTTTTCCCTTGTTCTGTTAACAACAAAAGTATAGCGATTACATTTTCTTTCACGTCTTTTTTGATTGAACTATCTTTTCCATAATCTGAATTTTTTTTTGGATCGTTGTATTTCCAATTTTTAGTTATGTAGGTTACATTCGAGCTATATACTTCTAATGCTGACGTATGTCGTGTGATATTTTGTATAATGGAGCCGAGATCTTGTACATAAATATTTAAACACAAAAGAAGACTTCTAAAAGTTATTTTGCATTTTGAATACTTTTTTTATTAGAGTTCTTTTGCGTTCATATTTGAGTAGAGGATTTTCATATCCATTATACTAAATACCATTTATTCAGATGAGTATAGCATCCATAAATATTACTCAAGAGAGCGATCACGATCTCTTTTAAGCATCAGAAAATATTTTCATGAGGATTATTATTATTATTTTGTTCAATTCTTTTACTTCCTAATCAACATCCATCCGAATATATTTTTGTATTTTTAATATAACAGTGTCGTGTGAATAATATCGAAATAGAGAAAAGCCTTTGGATGTCTGTTGACTGAAATTTATATTTATCTTTAGATAAATTCGATCTAGAATAGAGTTTATTATACTTAAGACTTGACGAAATAGATGAAGTGAAGTGGCCGAATTTTTGCATGTTTGTACGTGATTGTGGCTTGAGATTTGGAGACTCAACCGGAATAAAAGTAATGTTTTTTTTTTTATTGCAATAGAAGTCCTAACTAAATTCGGATCCTAATCCCCAAAATCTTTAAAATGAAGTTGGGTATAGCTAACACAGGGAAAAATTCAATTGTTTTTTTGTTGCTGAGTTTGAAAATAAATCAGGCATATTTTTTAGAATTTTTTTATATCAAAAACAACAGTGAAGAAAAAAAAGGAGCAGTTTTAAATTATGATGCCAAGTTTATTGTCTTTTTTTTAGATTAATGAAATCATTACTAATTAGAGTAAAGAGTTCATAGGTAAGTATTAAGCATTTTTCCAATGAATTCTAACTCCCTTTTCTTTTTAATATTTGTAATCAAATAATTTACTTCCATTTTATTTCAAGTCTTAAACTTTTGATTTGTGTTTCTATCAATTAATGAATCAGTTCAAAAATAACAGTTTCATAATTGTAGTTCAATTAGATAATAATCCTGATTATTGCAAATGATGGTGTTGACGTTAATCGAATGACATATGTAAGCTTAGAGGTTTAACAGAACATTTAATTAAAGGTGACAGCTCCTTGATTTGTAAAAATGATGTCCTAGTGAAAGAATTAAAATTAAGAAGTGTACGAATTAAAGAGATAAGTAGAGTGCTCACTGTAGGCAATAAACGAGTCATTTTAAAACCAGCAGTGAACCACGAAAGCTTAATATTAGGACTAACAAATCATCCTGCATCAGAGACTAAAACAGTTAAGACTCGCATTAAACCTCTGTGTCTAATGTAATATATATCACTAAGAAAATTGATTGTGTACTCGAGAAAAATGTGTAACACTATAATTATTATATAATTGAGAAATAGGAAATATTTCCCAGTTGACAGCTCAGAGAACCACGATTGTCCAATGATACTTCTCCACTGACTGGAGCATCATGCTACATTGTGGATGTTAAAATAATTATTCAATTTATGCATTGATTTGAAACTGCCCAGTAGCGATTTATACGCTACACTTTAATAACAATGTAATTAGTCATATATAACTTTTACTCCAATAATGAAGCTACTGGATTAGATTGAAATTGTCATTTTATTATCAAAAGGTAATGTATAGCAAGGACATCGTTGAAAGACCAACTATCGATGATGTCACTTACACTCTTGAAAGGTAGGGATTTCTGCAAATTGTGATCCTTCTCTGACAGACGGGTAGGAGATGGGTTTATCTAGAATAATGGCATGTCAAAAAGGAGTATAATGTTTTTAGGTTTATTTGAATGTTTCAGAATGGAATTTTAGTATTTTAAAATTACTAAGAACCAGTAAAAAAAGATTCTGTGATAATTTGGGAGCGAGGAGGAATTATCCTTTGAAAAACTGTTGAATATAAGCATTGTAACCATCATTCAATTTCAAAAGACAGTAGTAGATTTATTATTAAATTTTATATGTAATTCTTGAAGTTTGGAAAACAGAAATAATATATTTTGTTATCTTGAATTCGAAAAAAGGAATTCGAAAGATGCGAACTTTTATAGCCGAGAAAAGTAACAAAAAAAATCTTGGAAGCGATTTCTTTATTCTCTTTGAGAAGAGAACTTAAGACATGAGATACATTCAGATGTGGATGCATCGTTGTTGAATTTTAATCAGGGCTAAAACGTATATTTCAAGTAGTTTAATTATTTAGATAATTTTAGATTAATCGTGGTAGCCATACTAATGTTCACTTGATGTTAATTACAAAATATCGCCAAGTATAGCCGTATGCTTCTCCAACTGTCATTATTCTTCTTATTCGTTTCTTCTTTTTATGTAAATTGACCCCGAAAATATCGGAAATGAAACTAAACTGAGACGTGCCTTGCACCTGGGAAAACGACCTGCAATCACCATAAGAATCAAACTTCGTGGTTGACAGACTAATGGAAGTATGCGTTACTAACATCATAATCTATCAAAAGATTTCCTTACTTCTTAGCTAAGTTTTAAGAAATGGATTATATACCATAATTACTCTCTTCTTCCACACGATGGTCTTACTTCAACGAACTCTCTCCTCATACAGAACAAACAAAGAGTAATTCAAAAGATGAGGTAATGAAGAAAGAAGAAATTCAATAAGTATGCCGTAGACCGCACAGTTTTTCGTCAAGGCAATTGATGACTACTCATAATCGAACGTACAGCTGTCGATTTCACCAATTCCGTTGTCGAACGTCGCGCGATCGGCAATGAATCAACTTCGTGGTAAAACGGTACGGCAGTACCCCAGTGGAATTGGCGACGGAAGACACTTCTCAGGATGTGATCATTTTTCACGGTTCTAAACATAGTGTGTCGAATTCGATATAATTTTCTATCTTCTTTAACGTACCAAAACACATTTATAAGGAAGACTTGTTTCCGCTTGCTAGGAGATCCAAAAAAATCGAAAGAACTTTCTTTCCTTAACCTTTCTCAATTGACTGTTTTAGAAAAAAAGAATTCGTTCAATTTTATTTTATTTATTTTTTCTTTCTTTTTCTGACCCTTTAATAACTGCCATCTACAGTTAAAGTTAATGGAATATTTTATATGGAGAAAATGACAGCGAAGTCAGGATTATCGAGAACTATTTGAAGGATTAATTTCGGATGGGAAAAGTTATACCTGTGCGTGCGTGCGTGCGTGCGTGTGTGTGTGTGTGTGTGCACTTGAGGATGAAATTAGAGGTTGAAGAATCACAATTAACGACTGAAAGTTTTACGAAATTTGAATCTAACTTCTCCTTCATCGTAAAGATTTAATTTTCATCTCCACTTTACATTCGTTTTGGTGTTGACATTGACGAAACCTTTTAGCTCTCCCTGTTGGAAATCTTTTGATGTACGTGCTGGTCAAGTGACATTTTGTATTGGCAGTATGTGTTGGCACATTTAAATCGAGAGAAGTTCTCGACGTTGATATGCGATAATTACCTGAATTCCTCTAATAGCTTCGTTTGTACTCTATGATCTTCATTTCACTTGCCACCGAATCGGCATTTCTTGACAACTGAGAGCAGAGTTGCGTTCCCCAGGCACCCTGAGTGTGGACATGTTAATAAGGAGCACGTCCTACGAACACGGAAACTGTCTAAAGAGTCTTTCGATGACTCGAGAAGGTAACCAAGCGAGTAAGTCTGTTCGTTTGGGATTGAAGATTATTAAAAGTTGTTGCGAGAGAGAGAAAAGGGTAGATGGAAAGGTTAATGCAAGTTCCCTGGATATTGGTCTCATCAGATTTTGAAGCAGGTCGAACTTTGTTTCTGACTAGGATTGGATTCTGCATTTCTTCATCGAATGTCGCATAAATCCCCGAAATATTTAACTGATTCTTGTAATATTTCATTATTTTCTTGTGTGAAAGAATGACAAATATGCGAAGTTAGCTATTTAAATTTAGATCATTATTCAGTAACTAATATTCGCTCGAGTAGTTAGCGCATCCCTCTCGAACCAACAGATCGTGGGTTCAAAGTCCTCTACGGGCATGAATGTTTGTTGTGTACTGCTATAACCTATGATATGGCACAGTATGACCTTTACTATCCTAGAGCAATTAAAACCATAAATTCATCAGTCTTTCTAAACTTATTTAACGTTTCAACTAATCCAGTACTTTGCGCAAATTTATTTCAAGGATTTAATTCTCTTTAACTAAATAAAATATTCCGTTAAGTCTCAGGCTACTGTATATATTATATGGTACTCGTTCAATAGTTTAAAGCGATACTCCTTCTGATTTCTGAAAAAACATAAATTTCTGTATAATGCAAGATATTTATTCCTTTAATAGCTTTAATCAACTTCAATCCAATCCTATCTTATTCGTCTAATCTCTATGGAAACCTAAAAAATCGAAACACTGATGAGTCAATTATAACGAGTTCAGAGTGAAGTTCGTCACTGCCTTTCTTGGTGTTGCACGAACATAGAATGAACAAAAGATTACGTAGCCATCTTTAAAAAATAGAATGTCAAAGGTGAAATGACGACACGTCTGTTTCTTCTGTTTGTTACTGACAAATAACTATTGTTATTTTCCTATGCAACCCCACCCCCCTTTCCTCTTACCTCTCTTACACGCATCTTATCTGTACCTCAAGAATCATAGAGGGTTCTTGCTATCGCAACACATACGCTATCTGAAGCCAGCAGCGTCGACGACATTTAGCATTCCGAACAATAAAACGCAGTGTTTCTTTGCCTGGCGTTTCCACCCGCATTTCCAATAGAAGTGAAGTCCCCCCCCCCTCCCCCACTTTAAAAAGAAAGAGAAAAAAAAAAACCCTACACTCTTGCATAGTTGTACGGCACGTGCTGATCGATGTGCAAATCTTTAAAGTCTGTTTCGAAGTTTGAGATAATGTTCACATTTCCAGGTCCTTTTGCCCGTTTTCAAGAGATCTCCTCTCCATCAGGAAGCCCCCAAACTACCACTTTAAGTAAGAGAAGAATTTCGATTCCAAATGATATATGGAATTTTAGAATAAAATCAATTCCACTGTGAAAATGGTCGGCTCCTCTTTTGTCTAAGATTACCCGCTGGCAATTGCGTTAAAAATCGAACACAGCCAAAACATTTGCGAAATCCCCGGCGTAAATAGGAATGGTTTTCAGGGATAACAAAGCAATGGGGCACTTTTTTTTTTTATTTCTCTCCTTTTTCGTTTTTCTCTTTCTGACGCTTTGCGTCTTCCTAGCAAACTACTGCTGTGTTCAATCCATATTGAGAATCTTGGTAGCTACTCTTAACTTTCTTTCAGGATACCTTAAATATGTTGTCCTGTTAAAATTATCTATAAACTTCAAGGTAATGGTCCCTGATGTGAAACTAATATTTCCATACAATGTCTATAACGACATCTGTTAACTCTCATACTCAGTAATATATATGCAGTAAAAAAAATGGTTTTTGCCTTGCAAAAGAAGTAAAAGGAGTTAACTTTCTCTGGGTTCTGGTAGAGCTCACACGTAATCAAAGAGTATAATGACGCATTCAAAAACCCATCTCAAAATTGTAGTACCAATTTTCTCACTTGTAGTATTGAGTACAAACAGTAGATATACATTACATACCGGGAAACTGTGAATGATGTACAGAACGAAAATCTATTCCCAGTTAACTTCATGCTGATTGTCAGCAAAAGTAGTTGGTGGAGCAGTCTTATGCCAAATATTACTAACTCAGGTTGTTTACAGCTATGTTACGCATTTAATATTCCGTAGATCGCTTTTAGTCATGATAGCCCATTACGTAGTTGACGTCGTTATTACCAGTTGATGGAGACAAAGTGTTGCAAAATACCACGTTCATAAGCATCGAAGGAGGAAAGTAAGGAACGTTAGCTTTCGATGATTAATATCTTTTTGCCCAAAGATTTTTCTTTTAAAATCATAGGCATATGCACCCTCATAACATTGCAATTTTTGCAATATATATATATATATATTATGTGAAACGATATGCTACTCACGAAGAACCAGATGTTAATAAGAGCATCTTCGTTGTACTGTCGAAGGAACTTTGATTGCAAAAAGCTGACTCTAGTACCGTAGACATACAAGAACGTTTACAAGCATTATAACGGATTGATTTTCTATTGAAGGTGAGTTGCATGTCGGATATGAATGTGGCCGAGATTTTTTTAAAATTTCAACCAATCAAAAGGAATAAGAAGAATTGACGGACATAACACTTGTGGATCATGAACCTTCGTTGTCTTGTGAATTATGAACCAAATTAAGTAGGAACATCTTCTATTGAATTGTCTTTTTGCAGATGTTACACTAAACATTAATACATTTCCTACCAAAGAAACTAGGTGCTATTATACGATGTGCCTTTTAGTGGGGTAGTCGATAGGACACACAGTTCTAAGTAGATGATTTCTATGCTTTTCAAGAGCGACTGAATTCTCGGATGACGATGTTAGTTTTCTTTGCTGCGACATCTGGTTTCTTATATTTACCTCCAGCTTTCTTCACCGACTAACTAAATCACAGTATTCCTCCTTATGGCACATAAAGTAAGAGGAAACTATCCCACTAAGAAATTATTTCGTAGTTAAGAAGTCGATTCTTCTCTTAGACCAGTCTACGGGTTGAATATCGTGATGGATGATGATGGATGAGTCTCGCTTACAATAATAATGGGATACGTTCATATCAAACTGTTCTGATTTCGAGCAGTGGATTCAGTAGGCATCGCATGTACGTTTACTTGAGGGTAAGGAACAGACATACAAGAGTGCAAAATATCCTGTTCTTTGTAAATAACGAATAACTCACGGCCATGTTCGACAGATTTAGATTTATAGGTTCAAAAAGGTACGTGTAGTCGGAAAATAAATAATGTCGTGTTTTTATTGGAAAAACAACAAACAAAATTATGCCAGTTGCTTTCTTATTGGAGAAACATTTGTGAGGGAATACGACACATTTTCAAATTTACATTTACTATTACTATTACTATTTTATTTGAATCCCATTTAGGACCCAAAGAACTTTAACCAGGTTTTTTGAACGTGAGTTAACCGGTCACATAAGAAGGTGGAAAGTTGTTTTTGGCCTAAAACTAGAAAAACCGACCCAGCATATGCAATTTACAGACATAAATACATTACAACCAATAATAATATCTTGTTTTCATAAAATGATGCGAATGCCAGTGTGGGTAGTTCCGGTTGTATCATCATACGATAAATAAAGGATATTTTATTCATTTTGATTCAAATAAAAATGAGAGAAATACAGTTTTAAAGAATAGACGTAAGAATTTTGTGTTCTTTTTAGGAATCTTTTTTGTGTTCTTTTTAGGAACCGGGTGTAATTGATACGTAAATATCTTTTCAACACACATCCACCACATCATACTTTTAAATCAGCAAATACTTATTGAATAAGTTCGTAGTAAGTTACTCTGGGTCAAAGATATTTCATGGATACTTCTTTGGTATCTTCCTTATTTCAAGTTTTTAGCCGACATACAACTTGCCGCCTATGCATGTATTTTTAATTTCGGAGAGAATGAAAGATTCACTCTCTATCAAAAGAACGAAAACTTCCAGTAATCTTAATGAGTTATGATTTTTATCCCTTAGTGTCTAACCATCTAACGCAATAATACATGATTATTTCTTGTTTTGGGTCTGAAAATATTGACACAAAAAACCTTTTTTATTTTTTCAACGGAGCAAACAAGAGAAATTAGTTTCATTTCAGTCTTATTGATTATTACTTACCATTTAGAATTACTGACTGTGTATAAGTGTGTGAGCACGCGCTACTTCACAGCCGAACGTAAAACTTTAGAATCCATCCTTACACGTGGACAGGTCAAAACTCTTTATTTTTATAATTTCTAGAACTGTTTTTGTTTTTGAAAGAAAATCTTGAACGATGTAATCAATCTAAACCGGAGAAATCTCATAAGGAGTTCACCGAAACATTGTCTACCATTCCGTGAATCCATTTTCGAAAGCCCTTCTACTTTGGAAAGCCAAGCAGTTCCCATTAACTGACCAGTTGTATCTCATGACACGTAATTACAGGATCTTCAGCCAGGAAATCAAACAATTGATTGCAATCCCCCACTAAACACATGTTCTCTACTGAAAGCTGATACCCATCCTTTGGGAGTAGAGATGTTTTTCCTTCCTCTATAATTGCTGTCGGCATCTAATGGAATCCAGCAAAAAAAACAAAAAACAAAAATGAAACTGTATATTAGGATATTTTCTATTAAACGTTATCAGATTTATTTGCGTTTATTTTAAGCAATGTAGGTAAACGTTATATCCCAATTGGACTCCTATCATACTTCACTTTGGATTTCTCTGAATGCTCAGGAAAATTTAATTAGCAACTTTTAATTGAATTATAAATTTCAGGTTAGAAAACGAAATCTGTTATAACTCTATAAGGTTTCATTTGAAGAGGATGTCACAAAGAACGCTTCCATGAATTTACAAGTGACTATACAAACATTAGATTGATATAACTTCAATATTTCCATGGCAACAATGAAGTTTGCTAATTAACGAAGTATTCAGTTTGAGTTTAGTATCACAGTAGTATGATGAGCTCAATTATAATCACCTTGTCTTTATTAAAATACAAGTAGGAATAAACTAGTAATGACAAACGATATTATGGGGAAAAGATTTGTAATAAATGAGCTTGTGATATGCATCTCTGTTTTAGTAATGATGTCATAACTTAAAGAATTTTTTCACATCTCCAGAAATTTATCTTAATTGCGCATTATGACTATTTATAAACTATACAATTAATTTTAAAAAAATAATAACACTGTGTGTATTAAAAATTAATGTACAGTTAATGTGTGCTATTTCAAAAAGAATAAAAAAAAATAAAAATCAGCTAACGCCTTTTATTCCCTTATAGGGAGTAAGCGAGGCTTTTATACCCTATTTAGCTTTTTGGAGAGTGAGTGGGAAGTTCAGTCAGAGATAGCTGGCCCATATCTATCACTAATTATAGTAGCCACCGATGAAGAGGCTGGCAAACAAGTGCTGCCATCTCTTGGTACCTAACCCTAACAAGATATGCCATAGTCAGAAATAATGTGGGTACTGCGGTCGATTTTTGTAGGAATAAACTGGTAACCAAACATCTGCGAAAGCATCATGAAAATTTCTTGGTAAATTTATTATTATGTGAATAGATAATAATTTTATATGAAATATAGCTAAATAACCCTTTTTTAAGAATGAGAACCAAAAAAAAAAATGAAATAGATTGCAGAGGAATAATCATGGTTACCGAACATCAACCAATGATAGATGGAGCTCTGAAGGATTACAGACAATGCTTATATAGCTGCTTTCGTTAATCGCAGGGTTGGCATTTGCGTGCAAGATTCAAAATGGAATACCATTTTGAATCTTGCTGTAATATCGAGCACCTCGTGTGTGAACGTAGTGTTAGGTGGAGGGTATAAGAATTGAAGATCTATTTAGGGAAATCTGAAAACACGTGTTTAGAAGTTTACATCAAGAGAAAACGGAAGATGAAAACCTTCCAAACACCTCAAGTACACAAAGAGGGAAAGAATATAGGTGGAATGACCATGTAAAGACAAAGTAATCGCGAAATTATACGGTGAACGGACAGCATGATTGAAGGAAGTGCACACACACAACCACGCAAATGCCTCAGCCGAATGAAGTGTGTTCTCTGAAAAAATCGGAGAAATTCAGACTTAAGATTTGGTAAACAAGTTTAAAACGGTACGAAAATATTTTCAAACTTTTCCTTTAGGATTTAAAGTAGGTAAGAACATCTGCAGATGGTGTTCTCGAGGAAAGCGCTTTTCTTCGTTCTTGCTTCGAGCATTTGAAGACTCCAAACTAATCGCATTTATAGAGCTGTGGACGCATTTGGGAGGAAATTAACAAGAGGCCACGTTTTGCTTTTCTCTTTCTTCTTCTCTCTCTCCTATCCTCCACTTCCTCCTTTAGTGTGCGTGCCCGTGGTCTATAGGATCTGTTTGTTCTACATTGATGGTAGTCAAACACGAATTGGTATTTCTGTAAAAGTGAATGGAGTTTTTAAAACGCTTTCTGCTCCTGATGTAGTTAATGACTTGAGTATAGAAGTTGGAATTTAAAAAAAAATGTTCTTTCTTTGCAGTAAAATAAGAAATTTTAATATAAAGAATGATAGTGTAGATTGCTTACTTCAATATAATACAGTTGGGCTCAATGGAAAAGCTATCAAGACAAAATCGACAGGTTACTGAACTCTACTCGCATAATTAACTTCTGTGTTTGTGTTTTCAGATTAGATATTTTCATTTTATGTAAATTTCAGTAGGTGTTATATTATTTCACATCAGTGTTATGTTATTTTGCTCAGGAGATTTAAAAAAAAAAATATTTTTCTCGTTGATGCTAACAGCGCACGAAACCAAATAATTTGAAAAATTATAATAAATAAACTGCACTATTATATTTTCCATTTTTCTTCAGTCAGGAAGGTGAAAAGTACGTTTTAATATGTGACAAAGGTTATTATCTGACAAACGATGAACATTCAGTGAAAGAACGATGAGTAAATAAACTTTCATATCGGTATTGAGCAATCTTTTTGAAAACAGAACTATTAAGGCAAATGCAGATGAAAATTTCACTTCAGGTCTTGAATAAACATTTCTCAGTCGAAAAATCTTTAACTATAAACTGCTTATAAAAGAAATTCATGCAAACAGTTTTGCGTGTCATTAAATTGGCTGCTCTCCTCCCTTAAATGCTGATCAATGGTTGCATATTTGAATAATTATAATCAGAGGAGAGATTCAGAACGAGAAGAGAAAGCCGGATGAACAAAATCTCATACTTTCATTGTAAAGAGTGTTGGAAACAAAAGCGTGATGATGTTGCATACAAAGCTCCAGTGTGTACGTCACAGAAGAATGCACGCACTGCTTGTGGTCCCTTCTGGATTTCTATATTGCATATCTCTCGAAATCATTTGATTTTATTGCAAAATTCTTGTAATGAGCTTTTCAGTAAAATTAACTTCGGTTATATAGATTTGCAGCTTGCAATATTAATGATCAGAAAAGTGTTAGTATTCTGTTTGAATACATTGGGCTGGATTTTCCTCCCGGTAATAAGATTGTCACCAGGTGACACTTTACAACTCACGTTTACTGATGGTAAAAAGGAAAATTTTAATTTTTTTTTTCGCTTCAAATGCAAGGTGTCCCAAAATTCACCAAGAAGTAATTTTGATAGAAAATACAGGTTTTTAATTAAAAATTGTAATTTCTTATTGATTCATAAAGTATACAGTATAGGGTTATGCATGGAATAGCATATCGGGTAAATGGCCTCCACGGCTTTGCTGGCACATACGCACTCTTTTGTCGAAATTTTCCATGACCGTTTTGCATAAATGTGGCTGAATTTCGTTGATACAGCACTTAATTTCCTCCTTCAAAGCGTGGGTGGTCGTGGGCTTGTTGACATAAACCTTAGACTTCAAAAAACCCCGAAGAAAAAAGTCCAACGGCGTTATGTCACATAATCTGGGCGGTCAATTCTGATCACCAAAACGGGAAATTACACGACCAGGTAATGACTCATGCAGTAATTGAATTGTTTCTCGGGCTGTATGGCATGTGGCACCGTCTTGTTGAAACCACATGTCGTCCACATCTTGCAATTTAGGCACAAAAAACTGGATTATCATGTCGCGATAGCGAGTACCATTAACTGTTTATTGCCTTACCAGTCGCATTTTCGAAGAAGAATGGACCGATGATGCCTCCAGCCCAAAATCCGCACCAAACAGTGACACGTCGTGGATGCATTTGTTTCTCAACAATCACTCGTGGATTTTCTGAACCCCAAATGCGACAATTTTGTCGATTAACGACGTCATTAAGATGAAAATGAGCCTCATCGCTGAAGATGATTTTGTTCGAAAAATAAGCATCCACTTGTTGTTGTTCCATAATCCATTCAACGAACTCTCTTCGCTGTGTGTGGTCATTTTTAATAACCCTGAACTGTCAGCTGTCACGCTGTCTTTTTTTTCTCGTTGGCAACACTTTACCGCACAAATGGCGCTAAATTTAAATCTTGCGTGAATTTTGGGACACCCTGTACATGTGTTCATTATTATATTGTGTTATATTGATTGCAATTCAGGGTCGGATTTGCTCCACCATACGCTTCTATAAGAGTACTAAAAATGTGAAATCTATTTATTATTGTGTTGATTGGGATCATAAAAAAAAATCAAACTATTATGGAGGAACGTATTTTGCTAGCTATGGATTACAAAGTTGACTGTAGAAGCCAATAGGAAACCGTATTCCCACAACAATAAATGAACATGAAATGCGACACGTGATCTTTCTCGACATTTCAAAAACAAAGCCATTGATGATATCTTTAAGAGCAAATGTGTTTGAGCTAACTACCATTGTGATTTATGCACGAGTTGAGAAACTTCTTCATGCACAAATGCCGCCAAAACCTCAAAACAATCCATGAATACAATTATAGAGGGAGCTGTAATATTTTAGTTCCGTGTTTAAATGTAGCACTCTGATTTCTAATTGTATAGTTTAATATACATGTTTTATTATAAAATTTTCTTTGTGTCTCTCTAGCTTGCTCACATCTATTGAAACTATTTTTCCAGAATACTTCAACAATTTCTGTATCACATCTGTTCAAATGAGGTCAATAAAATGACAGTCTTGCACACTATGAAATATATTTGTTTTTTCCGCATGACTGGTTTGCTTTTCCACTTGCTGTATACATCCGTGCTGTAAATAATTTCTTCGTGGAAAGATTGCATTTTTATTGTCTGGTATAAAATTTAGTTCCGATGGAGTAACAGGGAAAAAAAAAATCCCCTGTAAAATTGTTCCTCCGCACGATCCAATTCGAGTGAGGGTGGCTCATGCCAGTGGATATTCGATATGCGAAATCATTTGCGAACCATTAATCAAAATGGTGCAGTGTATTGGTTTAAGATGCATCTGCTCTGTTCTATAAAAGAGGCTGCGTTCGCTTAAAAGAACTGTTTGTATATCGATAATGATTCTCAAGTATAAATACAGATTACCTAGAAATCGGACAACAACAAGAAGAGCCTTTATAAGCGTTTTCGACTGAGTTTGAGGTATCATACCAAGGTACCAATACCTTCCAATACTTGAATTTTTCCTCAGGCCTCGGTTTATCGAGAACTGGAATGAGGACATACGCAAGTGATGGACATAGTTCACTCTACTCAGCATAAGTTTTCGTCGATCTAAACAGCCAACCAAGACATCTTATGAATATACCATCATATTCCAATATGAAACGTGGATTATGCATATGTTTAATATATAATAATAAAAGTTATTACTGTATTATTGAGCATTGAACCTTCATTCTTACTAACATTCATTTCTCGCACCTATTCGTCCCAAAATTTTATCCAGCTGTGTCTACATTCCTTCTTACAAATAAATCCATCTGCAATGTTTACACAAAATCGCGCTTTCAATTGCTTTGTTGTAATTAATTCCAAATATTTCAATGTGTTTTTAGCTTTTTTATAGCATTTTAATTAATCTATTTTCTCCTTTTTCTATTGTCTTACTGACGATGCTTAGGAAACGGCGTTTTTTTCTTTGTAATCATCAAGTATTTGCATAAGACAACTAATTAAAGTTTTGTTTCATTTGAAATGTATCTATCCATCTCTCTGTCGTAACTTTTCATGTTTAGAAAAAGATTCAAGCAAGGCGAGGAGATGGAATGTTTTTTAACGCATGGAACTGTAACACAATCATTGTTCTGTTGATTCATTTCCATGTATTTTTTATTATTATTATTATTTTATTATTTTATTATTCCAATTGGATCAATTGTAAAGGTCAATTCGATGGCCATTTAGCTTGTGTGACTTATGTATCAGCTCTCCAGAAAGCGAGTTCGAATTCAGGTATGGGCATGGATGTTTGTGATAGTTTTTAGGTCGAGTCCACCTCCTGGTGGTCTGACACCGGGATCGAAAGCCTCAAATGGCTTGAAAAAGTTCCGTATTCAGTGTCTGGAGAAAGATTTCTGGATGTAAAAAATAAACCTTAGGTCACCTCAGTTGATTAATGTATTTTGTCGATTAACATAAAAAAAAATATTTCATTTGTTGTCTAAGACCTCGTTTAGCGCTTAATTTGAGCAGTGTTTTTCGAATTTTAAAGAAATATCCCTAAAATTAACGTAGAAATAATAAATTATTGGGTTTATATCAGTTATCCCCCTGTTAGTTTCATAAACGTAGGACGAGTTGTATCTTAACGAATTAAATTGATAATTTATTCAGTTTATTTGAGGAAATGGATTCCATTTAGCACATTTACTGCTTATATTTATTCCATTGCAGAAATGTTCACTTGGTATTTTTGAAAGTCAAGTCGAAGATAGTTTTTTTCTTATTTGTTTTTCTCGTCGAAGTCCGCATTTGCTTTCTTTTATTGGCAACGAGCAAACATTTTTATTACTCTTCCAGTGCTGTTTACAGAATACCACGATATGAACAAGTGCAGTAGTTTTAACCAGGGATTCGAGTGAATTGGATCGTTGATCAAACAGCTAGCATTTTCTTTTCAGCACTTTTCCAGAGTTTTCCGCATCTGCTGACAAACTAGCTGATTATTAGTATACTCAAATGTACGGTCAGTATTTTAAGAGCTTTTCACTCTTGTTCGATGAAAAGTTCGAGAATAAATGAGTGTATCGTCTGATTAAACTAAACCTCATTCGCATAAGTATTTTCTCTTTGTAGTCAGGAAACTATGCCAATAAATACGTTACATTTCAGTCCGCATCGGGCTCTAACATTCTTGATAGCATCACTAACATGTGCATCATTTTAGCGAGTATAACAAGTGAAACAGAAAAGGGCATCGTATTTTA
The DNA here is from genome assembly GCF_054136105.1 of Typopeltis vanoorti. NCBI lineage: Eukaryota > Metazoa > Arthropoda > Arachnida > Uropygi > Thelyphonidae > Typopeltis > Typopeltis vanoorti. The sequence continues at coordinate 27,609,696 of NC_143560.1, forward strand.
CTGTGCTCTAACTAGCCAGTCTACCCTTAGATTACTGTTCGGCTGTATCCAGACGCACGCATTCAGTCAGTGCAAGACTTATTGGGGGTGACTAATCGTTATTTTCCATGACATGTGACAATTAATGGGCGAATATTCTGTTGTGTGGGTGCGTTATGCTTAAAATGTGGTCACCATTAACTACTGCTTGTTAGCTATTCACGTGACTGTATGCATGTCTTCTTGTGTGTGTGTGTGTGTGTGTGTGTGTGTGTGTGCACGAGCAGCCAGATAATTAGCGTTCTCATTTCTGTGACAGGAACCGGGCAGTTCCGACTCTATGAACCGTGTGACGGGTTGTTAGTCTAACTCCGTATCTTGACCTTAATAAAGGTACCTGTCGTTTGGTCGCCACCTGCCTCTCCAAGGTGTCATTTCGCTCTTTGCTCTGCGTCAGAGATAGACCGTCGTAGCCTGTCTTTTGGACAAAAGTAGTTACAAATGTTATTAAAGGCGCATTTTCATCCAATGCTCAGCTTCCAGACTGCTGGTGCGATGCTACAAGTCTCCCACTTTTATTATTAAGGAATATTTGTTGACGCATTTCCTTCAGCTCTTCTCTGTCACGACAAACTATTTTCGGAATACCAAAGTTGAGTTAAAGAAATGTCTTTTAGTCTGTAGGAATTATTTCAAGATGAATATTTGCCTTTCTCATCGGCATTTTGTCGGGATACGAGAATTTTTTTTAGAATATTCCCTTTTTAAATTTTTTTTATCATTTTAAATTAATGATAATAATTATGCAATATTCATTACGTTTTGTTTTAATTTTGGTAATAACATTTTTCGATTTCTCGTTTTTTTAATTTTTTTTTTCAATTGTTTTAACTTTTTCCACTTTTTCCAATTACCTTTTTAATTTTTTTTTTATTTTACAAATTTTTCGCTTTTCAACTTTTTCCAATTTTTAATCTCAATGTTTCAATTTTTATTTTTTTAAAAAATTTCACTTTTTCAATTTTTTATTGTAATAATTTTTCTATATTACCTAATTGACCTATATTTCCAGAATCTGGGAATGAGACACAACGCCATCTAGATTGTTTTGAATATTACAAATTATCAGATATTCAAACTATTGGAGCAAAATTTTCGAATCATAATGAGTGGAAAATATACAGCACTCAGACCATTTCAAATTCCCGAATATCGGTTGTCCAGTTTTTATTTATTTAAACTAGTTTAAAATGTCTTTAGTAATGGCTAAAACACGAGTCAAAGACATGTCTAAAATCTGGAAGAATGGATCTATCTCCAAAGGAACAAAGTTGAGGATTCTGGATGTTTTGAGATATGGCGTTACAGCAGATTGTTGAGGATCTCATTAACTGAAAGGTGGACAAATGGATGGGTGAAAGAAAGGATCAGTAGAACTTCAAGTCTCCGTAAGGATTGACCAAAGACAACTGAAATAATTTGGACACATTGAAAGGATGGATGGAAGACTTCTCAAAACAGTAATAAATGGTAAGGTTCCTGGAAGAAGAGGAAGGAGTAGAACCTCAACGAGATGGATAGATGTTGTGGGAGTGACTATCTACGGAGAGTTGAAGCCTCCTGAAAAGCATGCGACAGAAGCAACTGGCGAAGACTCGTGTGTGGCACATCGCTGAGGAACAGTGACCATAAGGCATTTGATGTTCAATGAATAGATGGATGGGATGAATAAAATGTCTACCGATTGGTTTAAAAATATTTCGCTAATATTTTATATAATCATTTTCATGAATCTTTATTCAATGTAATGTTTACTCTTTGGGGAAAAAGATCACCCACGATTTACAATGTTTCGTTTAAGATGGACTTTATTATTCTTTAGTGAAGCTCTGATTTGCACCTTTATAAGTAGATTTGGATAATTCGTCTTGCAGCGTTTGTGATTAGAATTAACTACGTACTGAGAGATGTTAATAAAAGGCATCCAATAAACAAGAGGTTCGAGGTTATGGTGACGGAAGCAGGTAATAGCGGATAAATAACAGAAGTAGCTTTTCCTGCTTCTGGTTATCCGTGTAAATACATTGTGGGGTATTCAGACAAGATCTTACTGATCTTGCCCCGAAATTGCATAATATTTGCATAACATTTTACTATTGTTGCCTAGCTGTATGTAAGAACTGATGAGACGATGTGCGCATATTTTTCTATCCTTTTAAGATAAGCAAGTGTTATTTTTGGGGATGATCTTTAGAACTTAGACGTGCTTAGTCATAACATGTTTTTCTGCCATGTTTAACAATTTCTTTAAATCAATATTTTTGGATTATTGAATTACATCCGGGATACGATCAACTGTGAGTTTAATCATTTTAAGTTCATCTTAAAGGTATCGTATTTTTTCTTTCTTTCTTTCTTTCCTTTCAAAATAATAAATAAAAAAAAATCCAAGTTGTGTCATTGTACATTTCTTTTTTTTTCACTTTTTTTTCCGGGTACCACGTGACTGAACTTCGAAACTATTTCCCCGAGAACAATCGTTCTTCACAGCTTACGTTTACTGCCTGAATTGAGGTTCGCAGAGTTAATAAAAACTGGCGGCGATATCTGAACAAGTAAAATGTCGCGGCATTTTGATTAACAATACCAGTCGACGAATTACCTGAGAAAGAGGACTGTCGGTGCCACGAACTGTGCGCAATCTCGTTAGGAAATTCAAGGAAACAGGGGATTCGTGGCGGTGCGTGAAAAACCTGGTCGAACGTCAATTTCACCGGAGTTTATTTGCGGGGTCCTGCATTTATGAAACTGCTACTGTATTGATTGTAGGACGCATGCCATGCACGCCACATTTCACTCTTGTGGAACAGTTTATGGCCGCGTGTGCAAAAGCGTGGAAAGTTCTTCACTGCACTGCTCTACTTTGAAAATTAGTGTGTGTGTGTGTGTGTGTGTGTGTGTGTGTGTGGAAATTGCAGATGGGTGGCCATCCGAAATGCGTATATTTAGAGCAATGCATGCATGGAAACTGAACGAGCATATTGACCACCGGAATGGTCAGTACTTTCATAATTAGGCCCTCAACAACGCTTTCTACAACGTTGGTTACCCTCGGTAGACAGAAAATTTATTACAGCAGACGACCAGTAAATGAAAGCCAAATCTATACTGAAAGTTCATCAATGGCGTCCAGAAACTGTGAAATGAATAAATGGCGTCGTTTGGCTATAAAAATGGCATCGAGTTAAATTTAGATTTCCCTGATTTTCTTGTACAAATAGCGGCTATCATCGTCTGTCGTATTATTTATTTTAACAAAGAACAAAGAGGGCGCCTCATCTAGTAATAATAATGTTTACTCTTCTAAGTACTTTTCTTTTAAAAGACTAACATTTTCACATTACTTTATTTAATCTTTTTTTGTTGCTCATCTGTCTGTTGTTAAAAAAAATAAACGACGAAATTTGATATCAACCTTTTATTTTGTAGACAGAATTGAACAATTTTCTTGTAAGAAATGGAAGAACTGAACATTAAAAAAGAAGTCAAAATTATTACATGATTAAACTCTTTAGACCTATTTAAGGAATTAATTTTGGCAATAACTCATTAAGTATTAATATGTTCTTCGACTAGTTCAGAAACAATTGATGATAAATCGTCTGCTTCAGTTTACATTTACCACAAATCTTTTTCCTTTGGTTTGATCAGGATTTTTCAAATTGTTATAATTTTCAGCATATTTTTGTTTATAGGCTGAAAATAGTAACTGCAGATGATTGCGATGCTAAAGAATTTTCTTTATTTTTTTATTTTCTTTATTATTAGTATTATTATTTTTAGAATATATTTAGTGAATTGTAGACCATGTAACTACTGAAGCATTCCGAATCCTAAAACATACGTCCGACCGAAACAGTATTATACTGTCATCCACAAAAAAAAAACCAGTTTTTTTCTGAGAAAAATTGAATATATTATTTTCATAGAAATTTGGTTATTTGTGTCTTTATGTGGTCTTATTGATTTCTATTGATTCTTAACACAGTCTAAGGCAAACCGGCTAGACTTCAAGGCTTCACAAAAGTCGATCCAGGGTTGTTGTGTTAAAATCTGCTGTAGTCAAACGTACTTGACAAAATATTTCCAGGAAATGCTTGGTTGAGGATCGTACAGATATGTGCAAGTCAGTTAGATGCTAGGAAAACAACTGTACTTTCTTTAGGATTTTTTTTCTTTCTATAAGATTTTGTGTTCCAGAGTTTTTTCTCCCTCACGGAAGTGACAAGGTGTTCCATCTCGTTAAACAGACAAATTACCTCAAGAACATATTCAGTTAATAGTCATAATATCAGTGCCGTAACGAGGACGTGGCGAAAGAGAAGCCCGCCACGGGCGCAACTAAGTTTGGGGCGCAAAACGTAAAAAATAAAAATAAATAAATAGATATAAAAGTCCGCTATTTTATATTGCATTTTTAAATTTCGGCAATATACCGCTTTAGAATACATTATTTTAACTTGTTACATTTAAAATTTTCAAACTTTTTCTCATTTTTGGGTTAGGGAGGCGCAAGTTAAACACTTGCCACAGGCGCTTCATACTCTCGTTACTGTACTGCATAATATATTGGCCAAATTGCGTCAGTTCCTTTGACCAATTCCTAAAAATGTTTTAGGCCAGAAATTTGTAACAGATTCGCTGCCTTCTCTTGGGTCAGTGGCTCCAAAGGATGGAGTCATTTTAATTTAGAATAGCAAAATTAAGTCTTCGAGATTATGACTTAGCCATCGTTCAACGTAAACATACCATTAATCGGAAATTAGTGTAACCAGTAGCTTGCCAACCATTGCAATTTATTCATCCATTAGAATATGCTATTTTTATAACGTGTTCAGGGACGATGAAAAATATAATTTCCATTATACTATGAACCTTCATATGCACTAACACGAACTTTCCTTCATATGTACTAATACATGCTATAGCGATATCCTTGATCCCTCTTTCAACAACGTGTTGCAAAGAGGTAACTGAAGTGGATGAATTTCACTGTTGTCCAATACGGTTCTCTGGGACATATCCAAGACACCATGTAGAATACACGGGGTTGTATTGGCAGTTGTTTTTGAAATCTAACATCTCTATAGTGGTGATGATGATGAATTTTTATTTTTCTGAGCTAAACTGCATTATAGCTGTTTTCTTTTTCATCACCGTCGCTGACAATCAAGCTATAACACAGATGTCATAAATTTCGTTTTGTATAAACCGGATTTCTTATTTGTATAGCACGAATTGTCCAACGTACATCAACATTGAATACGCTCGATAAAATTTTAGTAAGGCTATCCACTAGCGTTACTAAAATTTATCCGGAAGGATGGATGGAGATCGTACTACGACAGAGAGAGAGAGACAGACAGACAGAGAGCTGCTGCTAACACTCGCTGCGTCATAAAACGATCGCGAAGATTAGAAGTGTTTGGACCGCGGGATTAAAGTGGCTGGCCACAAAAGAAGAATGCATCGAGAAAACTGCAAATGGAGTAGTTTTCTGTTTAATTGCTTAAGCGTTCTCTCTCTCTCTCTCTCTCTCTCTCTCTTTCTTTCTTTTCTTTTTTTTTTATTCAGATAATCTCAGACTTACTTTTATTTTTTTTAGCACAATCTTCAAGTTTAGTAAACATTTTTTTGTTCTTCTTTGAACTATTCGAAGAATAATAAAGTTTTGTGCATGAATATAAAATTAAAAACGTCAGATGAAAAGAACAGAAGGAAAAAACAGAAAACAAAAATGAAATAAATCATTTGACAATAAGTAATCAGTTGAAATGATCAAATTCGAAACCATGTCATACTTTGTATTTCGGCACACGAATGCCTTAACGAATGAAATTCAAATAAAATATAATATGTTTAAAAAAATAACGAAAAATAGTAATCCAAGAATGTGCATATTGGATTTTATATCACTATGGTGATGGTGATTGCAATCTAGAAATGGTTTAACTGATTGTTTCGATATAAATGGCACCTCGCGGTGTTGTTTAATGTACAGCATAAGGTTATGCTCGTATGCTACACTGAGTTTGAACCACACACGTAAAATTGGGATAAGTAATCGGTGACGACTTGGAAAGATATTTTGTATAGTGATTTGAATAGCCTCTCATTAACGTAATTGGACAAGTTACTGTCCTGTATCAAGAATATCAGTATTTGTCAAATAAACCCGAACAATAACGATGTACAGAATTCATGTTATGCTGTATCTGAGAGGCTGGGGAAGGGAAGTTCCAAGAAAAGGCTGGCAGTTGAAGAAATCAATCCTTTTAATAAGAACATGCTTATTCTTGTTGAACGAGCCAATCTGATGAATGCTAAACTTCTTTTTCATATAAATAAACAATAGAATTCTTGGGGTTTTGGGTTTCGCGACAGAAACAGATCTTTAGTCAGTCAACAGTAATCCAAGAAAGTCTGTATTGTGCCGTGTGTTTGCAATTGCAAACGCTTTTAGCATTTCCACAACGGATTGGTTTCAGCAAATTTGCGCAAGATGAACATACAGCCTCGAGACAGATAAATGTTTGAGAAATGTCTTTCAAACGACATTATTATCGCTAGCAATCTGTTGATTCTTCATCTGAATATTACACTTTCTATCTCTTTGTCATAAAACAAGAATAAGCACCTTTGAATAAGTCACATTTATGCATTGACAAACCTATTAACGGGTATAAAGTACAATGGATCGGCTTTTGTTACATTTTGTCTTGCGTATGGTGAGCAGAGGGAGAAGGTTGGTAGGGGTTTTGAAGTAGAGCTGAAACAACTAAAGCCATGAAGGTAATCTATTATCTTCATCAGTTGTGTGTGTGTTCTCTGGGTGGCTTGCTGGGCGAAAAATCCAAATTTCCAAGAGAAAAAAAAAACCTGTCAATTCCATACGAGACCCAGAAACTCATCTTCAATGCACCTTGTGCAATTTATGTTTTCTAACCATTGAAATCAGAGAGCATTTTCTCTTTCAAATGGACACAAATTGAAACTTTAGGAAGAAGAGTTTCGAAAATTTTACATTAATTTCTATGCTATGCCTGAAGAGATTTGCATTACTTCTAAAATAAGATTACTGCCTTAATTTCTTCCAAGACCTTAGCGTATTGCAACCGCGATTCCTAGAAAAAAAAAGCGTGAGGTTTCCAAATGAACGCGCCACTGCAAATAAGATTATTATGGTTTAATGAGAACGCAAGCTGAAGGCGGTTACTTTGATCAATACATCTACGAATGTTTGTTTACACTACGACTACATAGAATTAATTTAATTAATCCGAGAATCTTCACGTTCACATGTATTATTCATTGGTGATTGTTAATAGTGCATCTCCATAAAAGAATGAGGACTACGAAGTATATAACAGAGATTCAGTGTAGTTTGTGCTGTGCGCCCGTGTGATTCAGTATACTATTGTAACTGACAAGCTACGGAACATCAAACTTCATACTCGATTTACACCAGGTTCACCATAGGACCTCCCCAAACTCAATGCATATCCTTTACATTCTGCTGTTTGTGTCGGTCTTTTTCTCCAATGGATTTCATTGAAGATGATTTAGCCAATTGCTTTGTTTTTTCCAGTGGTCGATGATTATCCCCCAAACCCTAAATTGGCTCATTACTGTTTCACAAATATTTGCTGTTGTTTCGTGTTATATTTCACAACTATTTATGTTAAAAGGATGTGTGATTTTATATTTTAAAATTTTAAATTTTAAGAATTTAAAAATTTTACTATTTTAAAAATGTATTCGTGTTGTTGCTATAGAGAAAAGTGTGTTGCACTTATTAATAAGTAGAAATCTTACAAAAATTAAAAAGTACTACTATCGACAACTCTATCGGCACAATGTTTTTTTCTAAGTTGGTACATCTGTCCTAAGCATCCATGTGAAACTGCAAGTCATTCTATCGAGTAGTTTGTTTTTATACAGCTGTCAGAAGCAAAAGTGGAGTCTCTATCCCTTGAAATGGATAAAATTGAGTATCGTGCGGTTATAAAATTCTTTGTAAAAGAAGGTTTAATGCCAAAAGAAATTCATTGAGTTCATAAAAGTTTCTGAGCACTCTTCTCCTTCGTTTGCTACAATTAAGAAATGGGCTTTTGAGTTTAAACGTGGCCGTACCAGTCTTGAAGATGATCCAAGTGAAGGACGTCCAAAAAAGTGTAATAACACCAGAAATCATTGATCAAGTGCACGATATGGTATTGGATGACAGGCGAGTCAGAGTGCGTGAAATTGCTGAGACTATAGGCATCTCAAAAGAACGTGTAAGATAGATTTTGCATGAAGAATTGCAAATGAAAACGCTTTGCGCAAGATGGGTGCAGCGCAGACCAAAAAAAAAAAAAAAACGCACCCGCATGAAAATCTCTGAATAGTGCTTGGAGCGTTTTAACGAGAATAAAACTGATTTTGTGCGTCGATTTATTATATTGGATGAGACTTGGATTCACCATTATACACCAGAATCCAAACAGCAATCAAAACAGGGGACAGAAGCCGGTTGTTCAGCGCCAAAGACTACAAAGTCGGTTCCATCAGCAGGAAAGGTCATTGCGTCAGTGTTTTGGGATGCTAAAGGTATTTTGTTTCATAATTATCTTGAAAAGGATAAAACAATAACCGGGGAATATTATTCCCATCTTTTAACCAAACTAGACAAAAAATTTATGGGAAAAAACCCGATTTGCAGAAGAAAAAAAAATCACCTTTCATGTGGGCAATGCACCTACCCACAAAGGTGTTTTGGCAATGGGAAAATTAAGGGATCTGAACTACGAATTGTTGAAACATCCACCCTATTCCCCAGATTTGGCTCCATTTGACTTCTATTTCTGCCCAAAACTGAAATTCTTTCTCGTTGATCAGCATTTTTCTTAGAATCAAGAGGTGATTGCAGCTGTATAGGGGTATTTTTGCAAGTCTTATTGAGAACCACTACAGGGCCGGAATAATGATGCTGGAGCATCGCTGGAATAAATGGATTAGTCTTAACGGAGATTGCATGTTAAAAAATAAAAATAATTTTGAAATTATAAATTCGTGTTTTCATTGTTAGGCCGAGAACATTTCAGACCACCCTCGGAGGGGGGGGGGAAGGTATGATAAAGATATCCACATAATTTTCATAAAAACTAGGAACACTTTGCAAAAGCGTGACCATTAATAAGTCTGAAAATAATTGTTTAGTTTCTTTAAATATATAAACGTTTTCTGTATTAATGGCGAAAAGTCTTTTTTTTTTGTTCGGGTCGTTTTCAATATCAGAGAATGAATCTTATTGAATGATGTTTGGTTGGTCATTTTGAATATAAATATATAATTCTCTTTTGGTTCAAAATGTGATTATATATATGATATCTTTTAATGTACGTTAAGATATCATATATCTTGTCGTATATTATAAAGGCTACAGTTTCAGAAATGCTGGCCTACAAGAAGATTCAGCAGAGAGAGAATGAATCCCTCGAATAATATGAGCCCTACAAAAGATAACGCGGGTACTGAGTCTGTCATTGTGAAATGCGATCCAACTTTCGTGGAATTTTTTTTTTTCAACAGGAGCAATTTGTCAAGCGTTGAATGACGTCATTTGTTACCATGGAGTGGAAAATTTTAAACCTAGACCTTGAGTTTCACTTATATTTATAAAGTCATCTCACCCACAAGAGAAGACTTTTTCATCCAACTCTTGTCCCCATAGGTGGGGGCACGAGTTAGATGAATAAGTGAAAGCCATTGACATTTCTTTTGGACTCTTAAAGACTTTTGTATTTTCTGGAAAATTGTGCTGGAGGACGCTTGTCCCACAGTACAGAGGTGGTTGACATTAGAACATAAGCAGTTTGTACAACCAGTCTGAAGTGAAACAGAATATTGATTTTAATTGCTGCTCGCAATCTCTCTTTTGAGAAGATTGCAGAAAGTATAAAATGCAAGTTTAGATGGAAGTTCATATAATAGAAGGGGATTGATTGTGTGCTAGAAAAAAAAAAGCTGACTTAATAGAATATTCTTAAAATCCTCTAGTTTGTAGAAGTCGGTTGAAAAGAGACCAAAATGTCTTCAATTCTGGTCTGTTGAGAACTTTGGACATAGAAAGATACTGAAGAAGAAAGAAAGATTCTACACTTCCTATTTATCAACGAAGTTTAATGATGGTCAAGTAAGGACATTTATGCACTCAATTACCTGCTCAATAAAATACTGAATTATTAATCAACTCACGTGACATCTTTCATACTTGGAATCAAATCAGAGAATGGTAATTGGGTATTCTTCCCCAAATGAGAATAAAATATATATGAAAATATATTATATATATATACAGTCAATATTATTTATTTAGTTTTTATGAGAAATTCTTGAATTAATTTTTAAAACCTTAGTACGAACAATTTGACTTTTTCGCGTTTTCTAACAAGAGTGCTTTGTGGTTATCAAAGTATCCCTTTAATTACTTTGATTTACAACAGATCCAGTCAGGTTCGGTATATTGTGGGCGCCTAATGCACGAATTGCGCTCGTTTTATTATTTATTATTTTGTTTTTATATGACGAAGCCAAATTTATTTGACTGCTGCGAGAATAGAACTTGATCAGTAGAAAATTCATCCTCTTTGCACCAAAGGCTTAGCGTTGGCTCATAAAAAGAAAAGCAGAACCGATTACCTCCAACCGAAAAATATTAACCACTAATCTCCTTTCGTCTTTTCTGTTATGAGAGGCCCATGAGTGTTTTTCGGCTTAAAAATAGTAATTAAATTATTTAGGATAGAAGAAAAGTTTACCTCTATTCCTTAGAATCTATAAATATCTAAGTGAGTCTCTCTTTGTTTATTGGTCTGTGTAATACCGTCCATGTACGACTGATATCGATGGTACGTTAATTAAAATGTCCCCGTTTGTTAATAATAAATACATTTAAAGCAGTTTATTCTGAAATTTATTATCTGTAAAGTTTGTATAGATAATTTCAGTTTTGGCTTGTATCGTGCAAATTAAATCAAAGTTATAACGAAGCACACTTTTTTGTGGTGTTCTAATATTACTGTCACACTTCCTCTGTGGCTGAGTTAGTAGCGATGATGCCCTTTGGTTGAAAGGATCCGAGTTTGAATCCCATCTACGAGAACTTTCATAAGGGCTTTTCCACCGAAGGTGAGCAAGCCCATCTCATATTGAGGTGAAAGAGTTTTGTTTTTTTCTCTGAGTTTTTCTTTTCTGAATACTCAGGTTTCAGAAAAATTAGAAACCTGAGTTTGGTTTTTTCTCTGAGTTTTGTTTTTTTCTGAATACTCAGGTTTCAAAAAAATGAGAAACCTAAGTTGTTGTTTTTTTCTGATTACTCGGGTTTCTCATCCTGTAGGGATAAGAAACCTGAGTATTCAGAAAAACACACACTCACACAATTAACAATCATAACATACATGTAGCTGCATCATAGCCTTGGTTGCTTCGGCCTGAAATGCAATGTAACTGACAATTCTCTCAATAAAAATAAATAATAATTTCTCGACTTTCCAGCCTCCACATGCTTGCTTGAACGAACAGGAGGAATAACTCCACACCTGAGAATCTAGAGATTCTGTCGGTCTGCTTTCTGGGAAGCTCTATGGCCATCGCTATGTTAATTTTCGATCGGTTATGGAAGCTCAACAACACAGGTGTACCTGCCGGCATGCATCCGCCGATGCAGCATTGAAACCATGCATAAAGGGTGGGGATTACTTCGTGAATTAATTTATCTTTCCTCCCCCCTTCTGACTTTGTTCGCATCGCATTTTGATAAGGGAAAAAGCCGAGATCCAAATAAAAAGCGGCACACAGAAAGCATGAAGCAATCAGAAAAAGTCCACGCTACTTTTGCTGACTGATGTCCTCGTTAATCTGTAAACTATGATTCCAGTACTCCACATTTATTCTTCGTACGAACAAAGTCCGGAACAGCGGACACGAAAAGTCGAATACGGAACTTAACGAAGTAGACAGAAAACCGATAACGGATTTTCTCCCAAGTATCTTGAATTTTTTAGCCTGTCACCAGTGCATGAGCGATGCGATTACTGCAGATCATTTCCTGCCAACAGATGGCGGTACCGTTCCATATGCCATTAACGTGCCAACACGCTACATTTTCGTCGATCGATAAGTTGTAGAGGTAACGTTCGTAGATTCCCCCCTCGAATATCGTTGCCGTTCTTCGGATGGCCGCAACGTTAAGGTTCAGATGTGAAGGCGCGGGATAAAGTCGTTGTTTCGGCATGCGGTCGGTTGCACCCGGCTGACTACCTTTACAGCCATCGTTGAAGCGCCACGAAACAAAATTTTTCCTTATTTATAGCGTGTTTGGCGGGCACACCTTTAGGGTTACTCGAAAGGCTCGTGGTATACTACGTGAATATATTTTCCCTCCATCGCTTTTGTACACTCAGACTTGAGTGACGTTCATCTGCGGCCAATTTTATTGCTCTCTTAACCCACTGGGTGTGTCGTAACTCCATGACACCATAAAGTTAATACTGTGGGCTAACCAACTTCAAACGTGTGAAGACTGAAAAATCTTTGATTCCTAGTATTCAAACGGAAATTTCCCTTTTGGGTGTACTGTCAAATACGTGTGACCATAGAAATGTTTCTATACAATCCTCATATGTAGCTGAGCGATAGTACACGCCGTCTATGGCAAGATTTTTTCCCTGAGGCTTAGCAGATGTTTAAATGTATTTTCATTTAAAAGCTAAATAACAAATACGCTTTTCTCTTTATATGAAAGTCTGATAATAAATTAGATACCTCATTTACTTATTTTTAAATGTCATCTTCACTTAAAAACGATTTCCATATATTTTTTTAGCTTTCCGATCTCTTTTGTACGATCCATTGTCTGCAACCTTTGATGTAACATTCCACTGAAGAGGGTGACTGACATATAATGCATTCTCTCAGTACCCTGTGTAGTAACCGGAACTCCCCAAGTCCATAAGGATGGTAGAGTCCTTCAGTCGCTTCCCCACTCTCAGAGAGACAGTCGTTGAGATTCCTTAGGGGTATCCCGATTTTATCCCTTCAGTGCAGACCGCACAGCAGAACTTTTGATTATTATTTTTGTCAGAAAGGAGTTTTTAATTTCTGCTTTAGCGGATGTTAACTCCTTAAGTTGAGTTTAATTTTTAAAAAATGAAAAATATGAATAATTGGAAATCTATGACGGCTAAATAAATGGATATACTTTGTACTGATGAGGATTATTATTATTAATTTCTATATCACACGCCTTTTTTTTTTCTTAAATTTAATGAAACTACATTTAATTCTAATAAAACTACCATTTGTTTATTATTCAAAATAAATAGATGTTTTGAATACATATATTCATAATTATTTTTAATTAAAATATTCAAACATTCTATTTCAGTTTTTAGCAGACTTTACTCATTTTATTTACTGACCACTGTACAGTACCGACCTCTGGTGGTAGTAATTGTGCAAGCATTACGTAATTTCATTCACGTAGCTGTTCATTGTTTAATTGCAGTCATGTGTAAATTGTGACTGTAAACTGGGCAATGAACTGGTTTTCTGCGCAAACGTGAATGGCGTGTTTCTGGTTCTGTATTATCTTTTGCAAACTTTGTTGCATTTGTGTGCGATTGAAGAGTATTCGTAAGTGCGTGCTACATTAAATTTCTGTTTCAAATAAGTAGTCTGAATTTTCTCTTACTGCTTTATGTGGGTGGGTATGTGTGTTAGCCGCATACTGCAGACGCCACTCTACCCTGGTAACAAGGCAGTCTACCAGAGTCTGTCAATATGTGGGAGGGAGAATGAGCTCAACGGTGCACGAAAGTTGGCCGTGTGTTGCGGCACATAAAGTTCACCCAGCAGACTACTCCTTCTCGAGCAAACCTTGCTATCAGAGACAGTTAAAAATTAACGTTGAATTCGTGACGTAATACGCACGTGGTTTCCAATTGTAACGACGATAGACTGGGATGGGTCAATGCATTATTAAGAGTGATATTTTATGTTAGAGAACGTAGAGTTTTGTACGAAGGCGATTATTTGAATGGTACTTTGTTCGGGCATCGGCTCACAGTAAGTACTTCGATGTAGTACAAAAGTACTTTATAAACATTACGTTAATTTGCATGTCGTATCCTGGCAACCAAAGTCAGTGATTAAAATCTGGTTGGCTCTTTTGTTTTTCCTTTTGAGTTCATTGATTTATGCTGAACTTAGTATCAGGTTAATCAATGGATCGATATGCGAGAAAATTCCGTTTTCTTTCGTGAGTGCAGTCGCGGTATTGATATTGATGAGCGTTGGTAATTGTTGTGAGCAGCTGCAGACGAAGTTTGGAAGAAATTTAAAGGGATTTGACCGTACATTTCTACGGTAAAGATATGAAATTAAGACTTTAATTGCATTTTACATGCACAAAAGTTTGAAACTCTTTTTTTTTTTTTTTTTTTTTTTTTACAAACGTGAATTGAGATAACTTAGAAGCTTCATTATCTTATGTTACAGACTGATTTGCATCTCGTTTTTTTTTTTTTTTTTTAACTCCAAATCCTGTTATCTTTTATGTTCTCGTTGGAAAAACAGAAAAACAAATATTTGGTTATTTCTCTAGACTTTTTTTTTTTAATTTATTTCTAGTAAAACTATCCGCAATTTTTTTAGTTCTATTTGTATACACATTCTTATACAAATTTCATATTTAAAAATTTTATTTTGAATTCGACAATTCAGTCAATTGTACTCCTACGTTGAGAATCTGACTAGACCATTTCGTGCGGTGGGGGTGGGGGGATTTCAGATGCACCCGTTAATTCCCACCACTCTGAAGGGGGGGAGGGATTACCACAGAATTAAGGTGTTACTCACTGAATAACACTGGTCTTGTCAAGTGGACGCCTCTGCTCTCCTGTCCATAGATCGTGGACTCAAATCCCACTACAGCCTCGAATGTTTGTAATGGCCTTTAGGTGAGAGAAGGATTTTAATTGCCCAATGTGCATTCGCTGTCTCCACTTACTAAAAGCCTGTTTGGTCGCTAGTAACTCTTCATTAGATGGGTTCACCTAAGAAATAAAATAACTATAACTGGCAATAATAAAATGAAATGGAAATGAAGAAAGCCGCATTAGGTTTCGAAGAACGTGAATTATAAGTTTTAAAATATTTTACATTTTAAAAGCATCCTAACCGGGACAGGAGAAATACATATCATATCACAAAGCAACAACTTTGCAACACGCTGGGAAAAAAAAAAAAAAAAAAAAGAAAAAAAAATCAGGTAGCCTTATTATATATATATATATATAATAAGGCTACCTGAGAGCGTTCTCTATCAAACTACAATAGAAATTACATATACGGAATCTATAGATAGTCATCATATTGTATATCCCTCATAATTTCTACTTTAACGATATGTAATGGGGCTCGCAGTGCATTATACCATCGATAAGTCTGAGAAAATGATAGGTGTAACAGATATGCTTAGTTACGTATTCATATAAAGCAGGCAAGGTAAGATGTTAATGAGGTAAGAATAAAGTAGCAAAATTATATAAGAAGATCGATATATTAAGGAATTCGCTAAGTAGATAATGCATTTTTAAGGAGAGAATAATTATATATTTACGAAGTAAGTTAAAGGCATAGAGTGTCCTGAATAAAGGGCGTAGTGCAATTAATGTTTGGCGTTACCACTCTTAGATAAATTGACTAATAATATTTTAGTGTTCTATGACTAAGTATTTGTGCAAAACAGCCTTAATGAAAATTATTCTGAAAGTTGGCTTCCTTTTTAATAATAAAACTCTCCCATCACTGTCATCATGAGAACTAAGCCAAATTGTTTCCTTTGGAATTTGGAGAGAATGCAGGACGTTGTAATATAAATTTGACTGTGCATCAAAAGTTAGAGCATGCTTATAACATGTGGCTCCTTTATGTATTCTAAATATACGATTTTTGTTTTGCCATTACAAATAGTCCAGACAAAAACCAAACATTCGCCAACTTTAATGGCGATGCATAAATATCAGCAAATTCCATCCACCTATTGTGAGATGGAAAGTAATTATATTCAAATGATTCATTTTGCCAGTAAAAGCGATCAAAAGAAAACTGAATCTCATGTAAATACGCTTTCTTACATCCTATTTTTTATTTATATGATTTTATTTTCCAATTCCATAATTTCCATCCGGGCGGAGTTATTACAATATATAATGTTGACATGTTTTGACCCTTTGTTTCCGTACAGATGGTA
Organism: Typopeltis vanoorti; assembly: GCF_054136105.1. Lineage (NCBI taxonomy): Eukaryota > Metazoa > Arthropoda > Arachnida > Uropygi > Thelyphonidae > Typopeltis > Typopeltis vanoorti. Next base: position 27,626,032 of record NC_143560.1, read on the forward strand.
CGACTGATACAAAATTGAAAGGCGTTTGACAGATTTTTGTAAGGATTCCAAATTTCAATGGAATCTGTCCAGGAAGAGTCCCGAAATAACTTGCGTATGAATCGACAAAACGAATTCTAATAGATCTCATACGTTTTGCGAAACACACTTCTAAAAGGGGCATTAACCTATAATGGGACGTACAACGAAGAAATCCAATGGGTGAGAATATTGAAAAAGAGGCACAAATCAATAGTAAAGGTAAGAAATATATGAATAAAGAAGGATGGGCAGTCTGAAAGCGTAGAAATGCAGCAGGAGAAATCGTTAAAAAAAGAGTTATGGAGTTGATAGTTAAACATGCATGGTTGAAAAAAAGGCAGAACCAGATAGGCAGTAATACGTCACAGGTTATCCTGACAATAAATATTTGAAGGAAAATATAGAGACGATGTGTGGTTAAGTCTTCCCCTTCTTCTTTTATTTAATGAGAATTAAAATATTTTAGTATAAACAAAACCTATACTACCCACAACTGAATACGGCTGTTTTTATATTATGAAAATCAATTGAATCACACAATCTATTTAATTAGCGACAAACTTCGCTTGTGGTTGAACTTGTATTACAATGTATTAAGTGCATATTAAACTCGCGGCCTTCACAATATCAAAGAATTCTTTAACATTCCAGAAATCGTAAGAAACTAACCGTCATTGTATTGCGATGCCAATTTGTTACGCTTCTTAGACTATTCTAGAAAAAATACTGCATGCGGTTAGGTGCAGTTTCAAAAATCTTTCAATATTGATCACAAAAGATACGATGAAAGAGCCGGTAGAATATTTTGCCCATACATCTTGTGTTTGATCGTATTCGTTTCACTTCCCCTGATTGATTTGCCAACATTCCTTATCGATCGAAATGACTTGCTTTATGCAGGGTATGCCTCAATCTATTTCTCAAATCTCATTTCGATGATGATCTATTCCTTCCATCTCCTCATGAATTCTCATTTTTTGTCCTTTCTAATTATTTATATTACTCGTTGTCACCATGTTTCTATTCCATAAAATATCCAGATTGGATTACTGTCGTCTACACTTTCGAGTTTTATTTTCACAAGGCGCCATCTTGCCATTCATCATTCTCATCGTCTTCCATTTATTCAATCAGCTTTGATCGAGCGTCTCACACATCCGTTTAGGAACCACTATAAATTGTTCGGATAAATAAATTATATTTCCTTTACAACCAAAACTGAATTGGCCAGACTTAGACAAAAATGAGACGATTTTTCTTCAGTAAACCAAACAAATTAGCCGTGAACATGGACAGTTGGTAGACATAACCTCACTATCTTCATTGTCTTAGCTATCTATACGTTAATTCTTCTTGACTCAGCTCTTCCATCTTTTCTTTCTTTTCATTGCGAACTTTTCTTTTCCATTGCTTGTTAACCTTTGGATAAGAATAATTTTCCCCCTTTCTTAGGTGCAGAACAAATGATGACTGCTACGGACTTTTTCTAGGTCTCTTTTGCAATAGTCGAGTAACCAGTTTAAGATAGATGAGGAGGAATATTGGTTCTGAGAACTGGCTTTGCTTCTTGCTCGGTTTCCTGAAAATATTCTTGACGACTATTAACCATCTAGGTGGCAAAACGAATACTTAAAACTATGACTTAAATTTGTCTTATGTAGACAGTATCGATAAGAGTTTCCTATTGTTTTTGATCCTACTTACCTTCGACTTCTGTTTAGTTTACTGAACAACAAAGTATCCGCTTCAGGTATAAATAAACATTTATAATCTACTTTAGAATACCAAACAAATAAAATAAAATAAGCACACAACACTGCTAACGCATTGCTGTATGATTGGTTTTTACTTTAGTTGATTGTGGTGTTATGATGTCCTATTAATGTTGCTTTAATGGTTAGTACAATCTCAGATAATTCCGGTTAGCCAATTAATATAAAAATATTAAACAAAAAAAGGAATTTATTAAACTTTTGAAAATATTAAATCACAAGTCAGTGTTACAACATAGTGTCTTCTGGAAACTCAAGTTTTGTCGTCCACAAAACTTGCAATTCGACCAGTTGAAAGACACGGTATGCATAGTAGGTGTCTCGATGATAACTTTAATAACTCAATCCATCGTTATCTACTTTTCGTTTGCTTTTATGTTGTGGTCGACGGGATGCACACCGCTTAGTTTGAGAATTCTTTTAATGACTTGGTTCGTGTCTCATCAAGGAAGGCGAGAAAATTTTTCTGGAGCAATACTTAACTTTTCCTTAAAGATATGACTTATATGAGCCACGATCTTCTGCAAGCTCATGTTTTTGCTATACATGTATTGTATACATTCCGTATATATGAAAAGCAATGGAGGAACTCTCATGCAGAAAAAGAATATTCTTATAAAATTCTTTGGTTACAACTACATGTTGTAATGAATCAAATAGAGGGCACTATCAGGTTGTTTACTTTTTTATTTGATGTTATCCGGTAAAAAGTAAATCGGAATTAATTAACTATTCACTTAATAAAATCATACTAGTGATTCGCTTGCATTTAAACAACAGCATCGCCAAGAAAAGAAAAAAAAAACTGACTGTGAAAAGCTTAATATAACTTGCTCATCACTCCTAACTTTGCATGTCAAGCTCATTAAATTCGCGCTATTATCCTGCGAGAAATATCCAAAGCCTGACTTTGCAAGTTTCCCTACTATCGATGTATCAGTTAATTATGTTTTTATTGATGTATGGTTTCACCGAGTTAGCAATAAAAAGGAAGCAACGACACATTAGATATCAATTAAAGCCGATACAAGAACAAGCACAGAAGTACAAGTTCCAAAAAACTTACTTTACAGAAAAGTTTCTTTCGAAAGTTGAATTTTTTACTATTTTCCCCCTAAAGACAAATTGTCTTGGATACTTTTTTTTCTTTATGTACGTCTAGGGACACTTACTAATAGGTCGATAATGGCCCCTCAACCCCTTGTCGAATTATCAGTTCCACTTAGCAGAAGTGTTGACTGATCAGCAACACATTGTTCGATGCGACACTGTTTCTTTGATTCGGACGATAAACTGGTACGTGCCCTTGAGGTTAAGAGATGCAAGAAAGTGTCGGCAAGGTGATGACAATCAGAAAAGGAAACATATAACGTTATTTTGTATCAAGTGAAAGTCAAGGATTTCACAGGTGTTTAAGCAGCAGCACAGGAGAGATAATCGATTTTAAGTGTTAATGAGATCTTGCTCTGATAATAGCAACATTGTCGTTCGATAAATCAATGGACGAGTCTTGATGCTTACTTGTAAAAGATGGTAATTTGAAAACACAAGAAACTTGTCGAAATAGTTATCTTGATGGTGAATCGCCTCTTTTAAAGACTTTGTTGTTTTATAAAGAATTTTGTTGCCTTTATTTATTTATTTTTTTGTTTCCTAGTGAACATACATTTTTACAGAAAAACATATACTTACTCTTAGAGGAATGGCAAACCGGCTGCATTAAACTGCTAAAGTCCATAATCAGGAGAATCAACTACCCCTCTTGAACTGATGAGAAATGGACGGGGATTATATAGAAAGCATAACGCGTCAAGGTCTAATAGATTAATAAGCTGAAAATCATTAGAAAAAAAAATTATAGTGCGAATGGGGCACCGTTTTCCACCAAGTGAAGAAACACAAGTATGGAAATGATTGGAGACGATAATAAAAAAAGTTACATTTCGTAAGAGCATTCTAATTTTTATGTGATCATCACGAAAAGCTCTATACTACATTGATGTTTTGGGGGGGGGGGGGCTAAGTGTGAGATAATCCAGTTTGCCTGATCTACGGCAGTTCGATTGAAAATAAAATTAGGACACGAAAGTTAGTGGAGCACCGAGATATCAATTCAACGAGTAGGTGCCCTCCTTCGATGAGTCTTTGGACTCCCTGGAAGTGTCATGTAATAATAATAATAATAATAATATGCGTATGGACAGACAACAAATGTACTAGATACGTGTGTATTTGACGAGAGGTGGACTTTCTTAAATTTTATCAAATTAAATAATGTACATGACATGGTGAGGACCCTTTGAAGTCCTTAACAAAATTGGACATATCTGGAACATAATTTATTTAAATATTCGAAATGAATCATTATTTTAACACACACATGACGTCAGAGAACTAATTTACAATACTCGTGTTTCTTTTCTTTTTTTTTTTTCTCCTCCCAAGACTTCGAGTTTTCCTGTTGAAATTTTAGCATCTTCAAGAAGGAACTAACGCTTTACGAATTGAACAACATTGACTGGACTCTGGTTATATTTTATGTCATTGACAGTAGTAGGTTAAGTAAAACTATTTTAATTATGCGATACATGCATAAACATCCAAAGGATAATAAGCAACTAGTTATCTTAGTTTTATTTCTATACTGCTTGTTTTGAGGATGTTTGGATAGGTGGAATACGCAAAATGAAAGATGTTTTAATTCGCAAACTTCCTTCCATGTTTTGGATTCTGTCGTCAAGCCCATTGTTATTAACAACTGCATTCACGGCTGTGATTTCAGTTTCCTCAACACCACACTGCTGTCTCTTGTAATTATTGCTCAAACAGTCGGCATATGATGAGATCTTTATTGAAACTACACATCCGGCAGTAATATATGACGACAAACGGCATGTAGTCCACTACTGTTACAAGGCAATATAACTCATCTTAGATTTCAAACATTAATTTAAACGCTACACAGTAGACAAGGTCGAATAGCCGGAATAGGGCGACAGGCGCGATATAACAGCAGGTGTAAGCAGGAATACGACAACTGAACCGCACTACCCAGGTCATCCACGCTGTCCTGTCAAGGTTTCTCGCGCCCTTGTTCCTCCTGGTAATAAGCGCTTTCCTGGTGCTAACGATCTGTATCCCGTCTTTTGCGTCGTTACCATAGAGACAAAACTTGGAAGATGTAAAATGATTTCACTCCATAGCAGAACGCGGGGGGAAGGAAGGGGGGGAAGCTAAGCTGCACGTGAATGGCTACTATTGCTCGGTTAGAATGATTTGCTGGCTGTCTTCTGGTGTTCTGGATGAGCGACTCGATCTTCGAGCGAATGCAGTTAGCGAGAACTGACACGAGGATCACAAGATCACCACAAATTTAGAGGTTGGTGGGGGGTGTAATACTAGCACGTAACGCACGACAGGCTTCACACGATGGCAACAATTTGACCACATTTTGCAATGCATGAGTTTTCCTGCAGCTTTCAAAGGATAGCGCGCGGTTAACTATTGCGTATTTCCTGTTTCGTGCACCTTATTTACAGTTCCTATGGCAGCCAGTCAGCTGCAGAAGGACGCTGTTTGGCAACTGCACATTTTACGATTGCCCTTTTCACCTTTGTTTATTGGATAGTAAACAGCAGAGTGGCAATGCCGGCATCCTTTAAATGAAGTTCCATCGCAACTATCCCCATATCTTCATCTGCCTGACTTTATGGCAATAGTCCTGTGGGATAAGAGACTATTAAAATCCATCCGACTTCCAGGCTGCACTTTTACTGTTCCACTCTTATATCGTACCTTTTAAGATAGTTATTATGGGTCACCTGACATTTTGCTAGCAAACCATTCATTGCCGGGCCCATGAGGTATTAACTTCCTTTTAGGAACTTTGGGTGTAATAAACTGTACTTCACCCGGTTAGTATATTTGATGGCAACAATGATTGTGGCAGTTGCATCTTTTGTGTTTTATAGCAGGCTACTAAAGAAAGATCAATCATTAACTATATTATGACAAACACACTTCTTTGTATTCCTTATTGTAGGCAGACTTGTGGTTTATGATTTCATAAAGAATTTTTACAAGTGATAGAATAATAACTAACTAATAACGAAGACATCTGGGGATTCAGTTATTAATTTTCTAAGATTTGGAACGAAACTTTGTCTATGCATTCTTCTCAAGGATACACTAAAGATGAGACAAGTAGCTTGAATTATGTATTTTGTTTTGTATTTTTGGAGAATAGGCTTTATAAAATAATTTATTTTTAATTAAAAGGTTTCGTTATACATCATTAACAGATTAATAACTTAGGGTTATATAATCCACAAAAGCTGAGGGTTATATACAGGGTTCTGGATTATAATCCAGAAACTCCTGCTCTAGGAACCAAACATGGTACTTATTTGAAACTATTTCGTTTCTCCCGTAAGCCATTTGGTGGTGATGATCAAATACCGGCTGATGAACTACCTCAGATGATATACACCTGCAGAGGATGTTTGTCTATCATCATTTAATGGATATATTTATATAACACTGATAAAATGGTATATTCTTTAGTTCTCGCATTATTCATTACCGCATTTTACTCATTTGATAATTTATTATCAGCGATAATATTATAAAACTGTGGAAGAATTGAGGACTCGACGTGTTTCGAACATCTAGTCGTACACGTGAACTTTATTTCGTGTGTTTTATGGCATTCCCTTGTCCTGTTTGCAATATATCTGCAGCGATCGGCGTCCTTTTGACGAACCCGCTATTCGTATTCTGTTAGCGTAGTCCGTGATAGCAACGGATTGTAAGTAGGTGTCTGTCTGCCTGTACATCTGTACGTGTGTGAATTACATAACTGATTTTCCTAAGTTGTTCCTAAAGGAACAAATATATTTAGGCCTTGCTCTTTACTAATCCGATCTTAGAGAGGGGACAAGTTTTAAACGAACATTATTTATAAATTATAATCATATTAGTCATACGAATGATTCAAACATGGAAGGAAATGCTGGCTTTATTTTATCTGGTATCGGATCTAAAGAAATAAGTTTACCGTAACTGGAAAAATCAATATTAGTTATCAATGGAACCACAACAATCGATGTCTTTACTACTAATTTCGTACAGAAGCAAGAAATTGAAGTTAACTGTACTGACCAGTCAAAATAAATACGCAGTTATTCTTCTTCGTCTATGATCTCTTATGCTTTTAAGTGTCGAAATTTTTCCCAAAAGATTTCCATACCGTCCTGTCCAAGTCTTGTTCTTTTGCTTATTTCCAGTTAATTCCCTTCTTTTTCCAATTTTTCTTTAATTTTCTTTTGCCAACCTTTCCTGCGCCTGCCTATGTTTCTTTTCTCTATTTTCTGGCTTTCGTATACAGTTCTTGCTATTCTTCCTTCTTCCATTCGGTTGAGATGTCCAAACCACCTCATTTGGATTTGTGTTATGAATTGTTCAGAGGTGCAACTTGAAGGCTGTCTCTTATAGTTTGATTTTTTATTCGGTTTAGTCTTTTTTTTTTGTGCCACTTTCCCAAGATATTTCATTTCAATTGTTTATTTGTGTTTCCTGTTGTTAAACACCAGGAGTTGCAACTGTATGTTAATGTTGGTACAAACACCGAACGGTACACTGCCATTTTGGTATTCTGGGTAACTTATTTCTTATCTAGGAGTGGGTCTTTCATTGCATAGAATAGCTTTGTTCCCCCGTTATCCTGTTGTTAATTTCTGTGTCTAGTCTACCATCTTCTTGTATATATGATCCCGAATATTTAAAGGAGTGAACTTGTTCCAGTTGATGGTTCTCTATTTTTATTATGTGTTTTGGTTGGTTTCTAGATATGATCATTGTTTTAGTTTTTTTATATTTATGGTCATATTCCTTTTCTTTGTTTCTTCACACCAAATGTTAATGTTGTACTGCAAATCTTCAGCTGTGTTTGCTAGAATCACTACATCATCTGCAAAACCCATGTGTGAAATCGTGGTTTCTTTCAGTTTCCTCTATCCTAGGTTGAACATTTTTTTGGCATATCTTTAAAATTTCATCCATTACTATAATGAAAAGAAGAGGGCTGAGGATACAGCCTTGCCTCACTCCTACATTTGTTTCAAATTCTTTTGATCTATTATTACATTTCTATTACTTTTATATAGGCTTGGTGCTTTGTATGGCTGCTATTAACTTATCTTGCATGTTGTTTTTCTTTAATGTTTGGCATATTAAGTGTCTGGGAACTCGGTCAAAGGCCTTTTAGAAATCTATAAAACATGCATGTAGTTCTTTTCCATCTTCCAATGTTTTCTCTGATACCCTAATATTTGTCTAAGATTGAAAATAAGATCCTGTGTGCTTCTATTTTTTCGAAATCCATATTCCATTTCGTCCAGTGTATCCTCTATTTGGTTCCTAAGCCTCTCTTCTAAAATACGGGCTTACAATTTTCCTGGAACGCTTGAAAGCGAAATCCCTCTATGGTTTTCACATTTACGGTTATCTCCTTTCTTATATATAGGGATTATTATTGCTACTTCCCAGTCTTTGGGAATAATTTTCTTTTTACATACGACATTGAATAGGTGTAAAAGAAATTTTATGGCTTTTATTCCTAAATTCTTTACAATTTCTGGTGTTAATTGGTCAGGGCCTGCTGATTTGCCCAGTTTTATTTTATTTATTGCTGCTAACAGTTCATTTGCATGAATTTCCTCACTCACTTTGATATTCTATTTTGCTTGCATGTCCTGCTCTTTGGGTTCTATATTTTCGTGTCCGGCATCTTCCAATAATTCTTGGAAGTACTGTTTCCATCTTTCCATGATGTCTTCGGAATTTGTGAGTAACTTTCCATCCTTATTTTTGATAGACTTTATTGGGCATTCTTTCTCTGACCTCATTCTTCTTAAAACATTATAGAAGAGTTTTTGGTTTCCTTTAAAATTTTGTTCTAAAGTATGTCCGAAGTCTTCCCAGCATTTTCTTTTCTCTTTTTTCACTAAGGCTTTAACTTTATTTCTTTGGTTGTTGTTCTCCATCAACTTGCAGCTTTGATGTTATATATCTCTTCCACAATTACTTTTTATTTTTGATTTCTTCTTTTAGTTCTTCAGTCCACCAGGGTGTTTTATGTTTCTTCTGTTTATTATTTAAGGATACACCACAAATTTCTTTGCTTGTTTCTAGAAGAAGTGTTTTGAACTTGTACCATTAGGCTTTCTACATCTTGGTCTTCATATATCTCTTTTTCCACTTCTTTTATCTTCTCTTCTATTTTACTTTTATACCCAATGGCTGTTTCTCCTTTCTTCAGTTTATAGTTCTTTATATTAACATTTATTCCCTTTCTACTTTTTTCAATTTTTATTTTATGGATTGTTTCCGATACTAATAAGTAGTGGTCACTGCCTATTTCAGGACCTCCATATACTCTTGCGTTTTTTTTGTATACTTCCAGTATGATATGCTTATGATGGCGTAGTCAATTATAGACTTATCATTTCTAATGGGCTCTTCCCTGGTAAACTTATGGATTTCTTTATGCTTGAACATAGTATTCGCTATTACTAAATTATTTATAAGGCAAAGATTTATTATTCTTTCTCCATTATTATTCTGTGTTATCCTTGTGATCCCAACACTTGTTTCGTTTGCTCATCTACTTGATTCCCTACCCGGCCATTAAGGTCTCCTAGTAGTATAATATGCCATTGAACTTCTTTAATTCTTTTTTGTAAGAGTTCGAAGAATGAATCTTTAATTTCTTTTATTAGCATTATCATTTGGGCCATATGCAACAAATACAGTGAATACTTGGTTATCTGATTTAAAATCTATAGTGATTGTCAACAACCTTTCATTTATTAGTTTCCATTTAGTAATATATTCTTTGAGATCTGGTTTAATTATGCATGTTATCCCTTTTTTTCCCTATTCTCTTGGGTTTACCCCTGAATAGAAAAGTATATATCCATCTTTCATTTTCTGGCAACCTTGACCTTTCTTTTGTGTCTGCTAGCAGATCCAATCTCGATTTTTTAAATTCATCTATTAATTCGTTTTCTTTTCCCATGTAGACTTTTAATGTTCCATGTTCCGCATCTCATGTACCTTTTTCCTCGCTTTGTCGCGAACCATTTAGGCATCTCGGCTATCTCTTTGTTATATCTTTTAATGGGTGAAAATTTAAGGTGTGTACGGGATTAGCCTTCAGCACCCGAGTCTGGTGGTGGGACTTCCACCTTTGAGGCCCTCAGACCAGCCTATGAGAAAAGTGCTATCCGGTTGGTCCACGGGAGGTATTTTATTTCCCTCCTATCCTTCATAGTTTACTATAACAAGCATTCCCCGATCCGCCACCAGGGGACGCTCCCGATGGGGGTTACAGGTGTCCCCACACGGGATACGCAGTTATTATTATTTTTAATTGTAATGTTTCATCACTTGAAAATGAATTAAAAAAAAACTACTGAAATTTAAGTCACTAACTAACATACTTAAAACATTAATTTAGCCCTCGCCACATAAATATATATTTTAAGACTTCTGCTACGTCAATATTTAAGAAATAATGCAATATCCCTATTTCAGCTTGACTAGAGGCGAACCCACTGAACAAAATTTTATGTAACGTGTATTTTAGGTTTATAATGACATGTGTGATTTTTATGGATGTAGATTGAATGTACTGTTGAGCCGGTGAAACGAATAAAGAGATGTTCTTGTGAATATCGGGATTATCATCTGCTGGTTCTTCTATAAGAGGCAGAAACTTTGCTATGCACCGCACTATTCTTCTGCACCTGTAAGTGGACCGATTATGCAGATCAAGAAAGTCATCCAGTCGCTGGTTCTAATAAAGAGAGAGAGAGAGAGAGAAAGAGAAATCTTAGGGACGTATATGACTAGTTTCTGCAATAGTGTCTTATTGATCATCCACAGAACACGCACACACGTGCGCGCACAAGTTGGATGACATTAGAATCCATGAGCTTTCTGACAGTGCTCTATTGCAGAATGGAGAAGGTCTCAATATTGCTAATACGTATTGCTTTGATGGTTTATAACGTCCTGCTGATGAGGGTATGTAGGCCATCGTTACTCGAAATTTATGCGAAATCTACTTCCTTGTCCAGCGTGCAAAGACAGAAATAACAAGGATTTGAAAAGGACAGAAAATATTTCTAGGTCGATAGAAATCTAATTGCTAGCGTTAATAACTTTTTTCCAACTCTTTTCTGCTTGACGTTTTAGCAAATATATCAATTATTTATATTTTTCAATGCCAAGCTAGTTGAAGGATGATCATACCCTGTTTGAATACGTCTAGATGGTTAACGTCTCCATTATTCAACTCAACTGAATTTCATTTTTTAAAATCCCATCATTTTCAGTGAATCTACACGAAACGAAATGGAGTTAGTCGCTTGCATTTTTCTAGTTAAAATTCTTTTAAAAAAAAAAAGAAATGCTACCAGATTAGTTAAGTGCTTGTCTAGCGCCAGAGGCGCATTCTACAAAAGTATCTTCTCATCGCGAACAAGCTTAAGTAGTTTTGAAAAGAGAAAATCCCATAGATTACCAGTAATTAGTCAAACGTTACTCGACACATTATGCTTAGATGTTTTTAAGCTAGCTAGAGATAGGGAACGTAACTCTAAGCTAACAATTATATTTTCTCATTAATTTAACACAGTCGAGGTACATTGCAGTATCAACATGCCTTTTAAGAATGAAACTGCCCTGTGAGGCTGGTCTTACACTGGATTTACAGCAAATGACTCATCTGATTTTAGAAAATAGCTCTCCAACGATGAAAAAGACATTATCTTAAAAGAATGCATTTATATTTATTAAAAAGTCGATATGTTTCGTTGATCATGCCAACCAGGTGTGATTCACTGTTCTTTGCAAGACTACCTGGGATCAGCCATACACGTATTTCATTGTGCTTGGGAATTGCCATATGCTGTACACTGACTAATATTTTATTACCCAGTCCATCCAGCAGATGTCTTAATCTCCCTCCCTCCACCCACTGTAGTTGTAATGACAAATGTCATGCATCACGAGGTGGTTTTATTCATGTGCGAATGATAAGCATCATCTGCCTTTGTCCTACTGAATATTTTTATGCGATTTTTTCTGTGATTTTGCGATTCGTCTGCTATTATTATATTTTAATAGGATATAAATGTTGAATATTGTAGAATATTAAACCAATGTTCATGGATTGAACATTGGTTTAATATTAATTCAGAATAATAGCGCCGAATATTTTACTTCAGTGCACTCCCACATACAGACCCTCCCGTAGCTCAGTTGGTGTTGACGATGACCTTAAAGTCAGAAAGACCTTGGTTCAAATCCCATCTAGGATGCGAAGAACTTTTATAAGGTATTTTTAACTCAGGGTGAGCTAGACAATGTCATATGCTGGCGAAAGGGTTTTTTCTTCAGAAAATTGAAGGTTCTACACGGGCAAAACAGAAAACTCTGCCACACATTTTGTTCAGAGTGATGAACTTGCGCGCGAACACACGCACACATTACAATGAACCGAACGACAGCGCTGATTATCAGCAAAATGTAGAGTCACATCAATGCTTTCAATTCTAACGATCAATCGTGTTTTCCTGTCATTCGTTTAAAAGATAGATCAACTAGGGAAATATACGAGAATGAAGAACAACCATGTCTATTTAACATTTCTAACTTCTCGTCTTTTCCTGGTGCTCTGTCTTATATCTAGAGAATCGTTAATTAAAACAGCTGATGTTCTTCTAAAATTGAAATTGATGAAATAAAGATGAAAACGGACTGCTACTGAAGGAATAATATATGGTCAATGTTCCTATTACTTCTAAATGAGAGGATTTAATGATGGCCTTTGAACTTTTAGGAAATTGTTACCATTATCAACAGAACAAAAATATCTCCCTTTCTGCTGCACGAGCGAAGGCAACTCTACATCCATTGCGTATAATGGTAGCAGCTTTCAGGTGAACTACTGACGCTTCTAAGCCAACTGAAGTTAGTTGGGTTAGTGCAAGTAATTGAATAATCTGGAAGTCGAGTACTTTGTTAAGAAAAATATTTTTCGTTGAAAGTTTTTTCCCACTTGGTTAGCGTATAATAAATTTAGTTTAATCCTTTATCCAAGTGTAAGCAAACAAAGTTTGCACCTGAAGTATCTTCAGGACAGAGGCAACTCGTGGTAAAGGTGGACCAAGCTCTCATCACTCCTTGTCTTAGTATCTCCCATAATGCAAAGCACATCTCCTTGCGGACATGTATAATGCTATGCATTAAGGGAAGGGCCACTACCAGACCGGTTTCGACCTTTATTGAGGTCTCGTCAGTGGGAACCAGACCCAGAGGTGGTGATACCAAGATGGAAGCAATGGCGAGGTCATCTTTACCTAGTCATATTACTTCAAGTGCAAACTTTGTTTGCTTATACTTGGATAAAGGATTAAACTAAATTTATTAAAGAATCTTCTTTGTTATAAAAATACTTCTAATGGGACTATATTGATCAAGTACATATAATAAACAACTATGCTTTACCAACTAGTTTCACCAACTAAGGCTGTCGGCATCTTCAGGGTACATAACTGATGTATGCTTTACCAATTAGTTTCACCAACTAAGGCTGTTGGCATCTTCAGGGTACATAACTGATGTAACATCAGTTATGATTTACATCAGTTATGTACCCTGAAGATGCCAACAGCCTTAGTTAGTGAAACTAGTTGGTAAAGCATAGTTGTTTATTATACTACTTGATCAATATAATCCCATTAGAAGTCTTTTTATAACTGTTATGGTCAAGAAAATTAACATTTTTTAATATCTTCTTTGTTAATTTATTGTGAATTGTTCATTCAATATATCGAAGTCCAGTGTTTCTTCTGAACTTGCCACCTGTTCATAGCAACCGAATATGAGATATTTCAACAGCTTTTTTTTAAAGTTTACCATTAAACTGTGGAACACCTTGGAAACCAATTAATTCTTTAAAATATGAGTCAGGAAATGTGTAAGCTCATAACTGATGTGATAATTTTTTTTATATCTGAAAGGATTTTTAGATTGTTGAGATTTAAAAACAATCTCTCTGTCTTTCGCATCACACTTTCTTGCAAACTAAAAGTTTATACAGTAGTTTCTGCCACAACCAGTGTTAGTACATTACCTCATCGGTTCTCTCTCTCTCTCTCTCTCTCTCTCTCTCTTTCTCTCTCTCTCTCTCGCTTGCACCCACACACAACAGTCATGTCGACCTTCAGTCGATCGAATGAATTTAATCGACACGTGCCATAAATCTTAACAGAACACTGCAGCTGGCTTTCTCTCCTCCACCCACCTGGGGGAAAAGTCGGTACTGTAATATACTCCTTGTAAAATTCGGGAATGGAAAGTATGTTACATTGCTCTTATCGGGCTTGTGGGAGGGTCAGTCAGTTTATTGGGGCGGGTGGCATCCGTCTTCCCTCACCTCACACCGCTAAAACCTTGACGTACAGAGGTAATTTTTTCCTCTTGGGAAGGGAGTTTGTTCCATCAGCGGAAGTAACAGTGCGCTGAATGTCCTTGTTCGGATGGAAAATATAAAATAGTGGATGTGTCAAGGAGATATACGATTGCGCTCCAGCTGGGTGTTTTGTAATTATTAAAACAGGAGATCAAGTATTGACTCACAACTTCTCTTCAAATAAGTTAGTCTCTGCCTCCAACCTAAGTGTTATGTTTTTGGTTCTGTACATATTTTAACAATTCTTTTTTGAATTCCTTTTTTTTTTTAAATTTATACTTCCATTAGGTGTTATTTGGAGTTACGGCCGAAATAGTCAGAGCTGTAATGCTAGTGTATTTATCTGCTAAATGCGCACGCCTGCCTGTTTGTTTTGAAGAATGAGCAAAATCCGAAATTAAATTAAAGATACCAAGAAATTATATAGTTGGTTTAATCCTTTATCCAAGTGTAGGCAAACAAGTTTGTGCCTGAACTATTTTCAGGACCGGGGCAACTCGTATATACAAGCTAATAACTTCATATCACTTGCCTTAGTATCCCATAATGCAAAGCACATATCCTTGCGGGCATTATGGAAAGGGCCACTGCCCAGACTGGGTTTCGACCTTTATTAAGGTCTCGTCAGTAGGAGCCAGATTCAGAGGTGGTGATACTAAGGTTGAAGTAATGCAAAAGTCATATTTTCATAGTCCGTGCGGTTAGCCTAGTGGCTTCGCAACCATATGCCAGGGAAAGGAGTGTCTTAGGTTCGATTCCCGTCGACGACGTGAGAAGTTTAAGAATCTTCCTCAGCCATAGCCAAGTTAGCCGGTCTTGGGCAGTAGGGTTTTTCCCGTCAGTTTATCTGAAGTTTTTCATCCCGCAAGCAGGCAAACCGGCTCCGTGAACACACAGGATATAGTACGCCAAGGAAGGCAATGGGAAACCACCTTACTCATAATCATCTCCCTAGTATGGTAGCATATATAGCTTCCCCCCCTCCCCCTAGGCTGTATGGCAGAAGGGAATAGATAGATAGATAGATAGATAGATATTTTCATATACCAGTTGCCAAAAAGTGTCACACCTTATTAAAATATTCTGGATTAGAGATAGTTGTTGGAAGTTTTTCCACTCTGGGTCTGGCTCCCACTGACGATACCTCAATAAAGGTCGAAACCAGTCTCGATAGTGACCCTTCCCATAATACATAGCATTATACATACCCCCAAGGATATGTGCTTTGCATTATGGGATACTAAGGCAAGTGATGTGCAATCTTAGCTTCCTTATACGAGTTGCCCCAGTCTTGAAAATACTTCAGGCGCAAACTTTGTTTGCTTACACTTGGATAAAGGATTAAGTCAACTATATAATTTCTTAGTATCTTTAATTTATAGTATAACCAAGTGAAAAAACATCCAAAATCTGAAGTTTTCGAGAATGGAAAATGAAAACACAGACAACTCATATTGAGAGTTACCTTCATTCAAATGTCGTTTTATTGGTATTATTCTTAATAGTTAATCAATATATTCTAGTGATAATTATTTATGTATTTATTGTTCTTATAACCAATTCTCGATAGACTTCTTACAAACCGTAGTACGATGCAAGTAGTTTATAAAAAATTGAAGTGAAATAGTCTTCATTGCTCTTATTATTATTATTATATTAATAGAGTACACCACTTAGATATAAATTCTTGTTTACAATCAAGCACATATTCGCACCATTCAAACAGCAACTTCACATATCATTGATGATCTCAGCTTGAATTCATAATACGATGTGCAGTAATGCAATGTGAAAGTCACTTCTTAACGTTACATCGGATTATTTTTTTGCTTTAATTATAATGCTTACGAGGATATTTTCCTCTCTTTTCAAAGCCTCTCATCGGCAATAATATGCAAACCTATAGAGAACACAACGCACGCAGTTCGAAGATTTAATAACTTGTGTCGTGTCTTTTACTGCTTTGCGACATCTAGACAACTAATCAAACATCTCATCTGAAACTATCCCTTGGAAACTATAAAAGAATGCTAATAATTGCAATTGCTAGAAATTTCGTTTATTATTGTGCAATATCCATTGAAAAAATGAACTTAATAAAATTATCCGCTAGCAATGAAAACAGATTCTTTCCTAATGAATAGTAAATTATTCCCATGCATCTACTATTACTTAGTGTAGTGGATTCTGTTCTTAGGGGGTATTTTACGGGGAGGGAGGGAGGGAAAAATTCATACTTTAATCATTATATGTCCAGCGTGTTCGAATTTAACTGTAAATAGATAAATAATAAAAGAATATGATCCTATTTAGCTATTTTTAAAACTACATTGCAAGGTTAAAAAATGAAAAAAAAATCACTTTTTTTTTAATTATTAGTGATAGGGGGTTCTTAACACAAGCAGTTATTCTTATACGAAGGCTCATTTCAGTAAGCTTTAGTTTTGAATCAAGTTTAGCATTCAGTTTGTTGCTATCTGCATTTTGATATAAGAGGCAGCAATTAATAAAAATAAAAATAAAGACATGCTGAAAGATGCTTTGCTATCAGCCTACGCGACCAGCATACCACTTAATAGTATACAGCATTGTTTCAGGAATATGTCATAGTTTTGATTCTCTGACTCTGTTTCAGATGGTTCGTTTCTCATATATTTATAAGCGGATGTTTAAAATGAGTTAATTATATTGTAAACTGTATCCTTAAAACGATGGCTATACTTGATACAGGCATCTTCCTGAAGAGAAACACGGTCTGATACTTATTAATAAAGAAATTACACCTTCATAAACCCTAATTATTGTTTTAATTTTTATGATTCAGTTATTGATTTCGAATCATTGGTCATTGAAAGTTCAGAATTTGGTATAGCGCAACCACCAATTTCCTACTCCACCATCAAACCACCTGTCTACTGCACCTCATACTAGCTGGTACTGATATTTCCAGATAATCCTGCTCATTTAGTCGCAGCGCTAAAATATCGCCATAAACATGCATTTGATACTAAAGCGTTTGACTTAAACACTTAAGCATTTCGAAAAGTGGGGAGCATATTTCGTTTTTGACTGCGTAAACACACTGCATCGCCACCTGGTAGAAAACTACCTCCAACATCAAGAAATGAACATAAACTGGGACAGTTTCAAAAAAGCTACACTCCTCAAACCTATAAAGACTATTCGCCACTTTTTAAGATCTCCGAAAGAGAATAATGCCTTCTTCAAATACGCCGATGTCTATAACATCCCCTGTCTCCTTCGTGTGGTTTAAACTACATTGGTCAGACTTCAAGAAGTTTGGAAATAAGAAAAAGAGAACACGTCGGAGATGTAAACAACAACAGGGAAGACGCTCTGGATAAGCCCTTCATTTCTCGAGTACGAACCATACCATCGAATGGGACACACAAGTGCCCTATGTAGAGGAAGACTTTCTCTCCCTAATCATCAAAGAAGCTAGCTATAGTAATCATTCGTTCTGAACACAGCCTCACAGAAATCAAAGACTAATTCTAGCTAACATTTGGAAGACCCTCATAAGATCACTAAGTACGCCAGAGTTTAATTTCGCTGTAAATTACAGAACGTACTTGCATAGCAGTAGTTGATATCATACACGCTCCATGGGTTTGATGTACGCGTTCTTTTGAATTTGTAAAAAATACATTTGTATTCGGTTTATTCCTTCGTTAACTGTTTAAGTTGTTTTGTATCACTTTTATACACTCTGACGAAGCCAAACAACCAAGTTGGAAAAACTTGTCGGTGTTTTTACTTTATTTTATTACTAAAATTCTTCGGCCAATATACAACCCAGTTTCTGTTCATTTCTTACATTCAATGGATGGTCGAAACGAATATAGAAGCATTATTGGAGATTGGAGGTCTGGGCTAAGGAGAATGGATGTAAATTTAATATGACAAAATGTAAGGTTATGAATTTTGGGGTGAAAAGATTAGCAGCAGTATACCACATTGGTGGAACTGTACTCCAGGAGATTGTGAGGCCAGGGACTTGGGAGTGTTAGTGGATAGAGATGACGTTTAGGGGGCACATCGTAAAAGTGGCTAATCAGCTCATCAAATCACCTGGATGTTGAAAAATATCTTGACGAGCAGAGACAAGCAAGTTATTGTTCCTCTGTACCGAGCCTTGATAAGACCCCATCTACATTACTGTGCCCAGATTTGGGCGCCAGGGTTTCTTCTTGATGGGGAGGAGGTGGAAAGGATCCAGAAACGAGTGACCAAGATGATAGCAAGTCTATGGAATGAACCGTATGAGAACGGGTTGAAGATTTCTGGGTTGCAGAAATTGGTTAATAGGCGGAAAAGGGGAGATATGATTGAGACATTCAAATTGCTGAAGGATTTCTATAGGATTAATTCAGAGGATATTTTTGAGAAGAGGACTGGTGGTGGGAGGACTAGGGGACATCCATGGAAGCTGGCAACAGTGTGGTTAGTAAGGGTGTTACAGCTAGGTTTTTTACTTTTAGAGTGGTAAATGAGTGGAATTAGTTGCCAGAGTCTGTTGTGGGTGCTATGACAGTGAGTGAGTTCAAGGCAAGGTATGATAGATACTGTGTGAATGTCGAATAGTTGTGATGGACATGATATTTAGGGCCTCCCTCGATGAGTCTAAGGACTCCTTGGAGTCGCCTGTAATAATAATAATAATTATTATTATCTCCAACATCATTATCGCCATGGAAACTCAAACGCAACACTGTCACATTCGCTCTATGAAGTCAATTATCAGACAGACGTTTGTATTAATATATAAAGAGAACCAATCGCATCTGACAAACAAATGACTCTTGCAAATTTTACAAGAGTTATATGGGAACAGTAAAATAGCATTTATTATTCCTAAAAATCTCCTCTTAAAAAATGTCAAAAACTCACCAGTATCATGAGAGATATTGTATGAATTTTCAAATATTTTAATTGAAATTTCTCCCGTGAATAACATCAACCCCACCAAACAGTGTACACCAAAGCAGAATAATCCATCATCATAATTACATGTCACACTTCA
This sequence comes from Typopeltis vanoorti, assembly GCF_054136105.1. Classification (NCBI taxonomy): domain Eukaryota; kingdom Metazoa; phylum Arthropoda; class Arachnida; order Uropygi; family Thelyphonidae; genus Typopeltis; species Typopeltis vanoorti. The sequence continues at coordinate 27,645,410 of NC_143560.1, forward strand.
GTAAGTATTTAGTAAATCGTATTCGAGGTTACAATAAAAACATGTTATACGTAGGAATACGATTAAAAAGATGGCATAGTTTTCTACGTAAGCTGAGTAATCTAGGATGATACAATCTTTGACATTTCTCTTACCATACTTCGCGAACGTCCTTTATTTATTATCGTAAATAACTAACAACAAGGCAATGATGCCTTTGGTAGATCACTTCACTATTTACTAATACCCTTAAGCCTTTAATCTGTAGGAAGAACCCGAAAATTTGGTGATCCATCACTCACTTCCTATCAAAATGACTTGATCCAAATTTAACATGCTTGCATTTTGACATATTAAAACACACTTCCTCATTTCGTAGACCACTTTAATAACAGATTGTTTTGAATCATTTTTATAATCAACTTATCGGATATTTACGATTAGAAGTGCCTAAGAAACAATGCTAACTAATAGCATAAATCAGAATGGCCGTATTTAATTGTGCATTTCCTAAAAAAGTGACCCTTCAAATAGTAACATCTCTTTGTATTGAATAGTCGATAAACCATTAAATGAATTCTCTAGAAAATTTTATAGAGCTGCGTGTCATTAAATGATTTTTTTTGTTCGATAAATTCTTTATTGAAATCTAAAACTGTATGTTATCATCTAATATTTATTGATTGAAAGAAGCAAACTATAAGAACGAAATCATGAAATTTCTCTTGATATCTTGCACGTATGTTTTTGAACTCAATTATGTTCTAACAAATAAATCAGTTATGATTCTTTTTGTTCTTCTTGTTTCTTTTATTCATGATTTACTGAAAAGTATAGTAAATCGTTCCGCTGTTTCCATGACTACTTACATATTCGTGCATACTTTACAACAGCTTTGAACAACCACAATAATAATAATAAAAAAAAAGTGCTGTTAGTTGTTAAAATAAATGTCTGTTTAAGTAAACGAACGTTGCCTGAAATGGCTCAGATATTAATTTAAAAATTTAGCAACTTTTCTTTTAAATCTTAGTTTAATTATAGCTTCTAAAACTTCGGGTTCATCAACCAAGTGTTACAAATAAAAAAAAAAAGATATATACTTAGAATTTCTAATGAATCTATATGATGGGAAGACGCGTTTGCAGTAATTATTCGAATAGTTGTAGCAAGGCTTGCATCTAATTAGATTACCTTTTTATCAATCGTCTGGTAGTTCCCATTCTCGAACAGCATCAAATCCAATTACATTTTAAATTACTAACAGGCCTATTTAATATATTCATTAACATACCTACAAGTTAAACATTAAAACAAAAGGCTTACCATGGAAAACTTCCAGAATGGGCATATAAATTTTAAATGAATATATTTAGTAAGCTCGTTAGAAATTTCGATTTTATATAATTGAATTGTATTCAAGAACAGAAACTACGAAACTGGATCGTTTGTGCCAAAAACATTCACTAATTAGAGACGAATCGTATTCCTATTTGAATCTTATGGACATCAGTAGTTATTTTCTACAAAAATATCAATAAATAATGTGTTATTTGAGCAACTCAATCATATTATAAATTTAAACCTTCTTGTTTCTTTTCCCTATAAACGTAGTCCTTAAAATTTAATATTCGTACTAAACATAATTTGCATTGTTCGTGTCATTCTTGTTTTTCGAATAACCATAACCATAACATTCCCCTCTCTTTCTGCACGTCTAACATCCTTTGAGGAGTATAATAATAAACAGTGGATTGCATATTGCATTGATATCTCCTCTTAAATAACACTCTACCTTCCATTATGCAGTTAATTCCCATCTACAATGTAAAATTAAATATTGGTACTAGTGGCTCATGTCAAGCCATTCCTTGCTAAATATTTAATGGCAAAGCTCTGCGAACCCTTAGACGAGTTTGTTTTGTGAGTAGTGCCAGATATCTGTTGTCGCGTAGAAGCTGTTGACGGTAAACTAGATGTTCGAAGCCCAGCGTAATCGAATGATTATTCAAATTGCATCCACTTGCTTTAAATATGCGGATAAAGTAATCGTGGAGTCTTTCGCCAGTTTTGTAATTAGTGTTCAAGTTGCCCATCGCTAACCGACAGTGTTAACTGTGTTATCAATCTCGTAATGTGCGTAGAAACTTTTAAGATCTATTTTCCTGAAAGTAATCCTGATATCCTGTTGGAGTTCATAATTTTTATTACTGATAGGAATCTTTGATCATGTACGGATGAATTATTTCGTTTGAAGAGTTTTAGAAAATGCTTTTAACGAATTAGAGAAAGAATAGAATTTCTAGAAATCATTTAGTTTGAGATTCATTTTGAGTTGTTGGCGTGAATTCATTAGCATAACTTCAGATAATTACTACAATCTGATTGGCATTTTGCCTTTGTCTGAAAGAGGAATATGCCAAGTATTAGACAAACTCCTATTTTCGTATTTACACCATTTGCATGTGATGATACAATCATAAGATAATAATCGGGTGGTCTGGTTAACGTCTTATCTTCTGTATGTATTTACCTTTTATCTGCCTTATGCTCATTCAACGTAATCAGTTCTACTCATCCAAGACTCATTAAACTGAATTTGTAATTCATTTCCGTCCAACCCAAAGTGAAACTAAATGCTCTTCTAAACCTAAAATTTTTTTAATAGATTGGACCGAATATTCATGTCCACCATTTCAGTTACATCACGAAGAAGAAGAATATAAACTACACCCTGTCATTAAAGTTAAAATGTTTTCAATATGATTAATTTTTGAATAGAAATAAGCACTTTTTATAGATTATTTATTCATTATGGATACGTTCTAAATGCAAGCGCTGTCACTTGGATAGTTTAACAATACACAAACCATCCTTCGTTAATATAAAGTCATACCACTTCATTTAGTAATCTTCTTAATGTATTGTAAGGCTTAGTTTAAGAAAAACACCGTGAAATTACTCCCCTGACCAAACTATGCAACATAAGAATACCCTACTAAAACAGGAATGCCAAAAATCAGCGATTTCAGCTGTTGTTGCATAATATGCAGTTTCAACTTGGCACCGCTCCTCCATAACAACATTTTTCTCTTCCACTACATACCACAGGATCGTGCCAACGAACTACAACAAGCAAGTAACTTTCTTCCGCTTCAAATATATGACCAGTATGGTGATTTTATCCCTTCTAATTAAAGTACTTAATCTGTAATTTGTGTTTACATTTATTTTAAATTATATAATTTTTCAATTAATGCACTGTGTAATTTCTAAACATGCCAGCTGGGTGCGCGCCTTGTTACTAATGTAATTTAATATTTTATCCACGTGGTGATCCAAGCTGTGGCCTTAGTTAACCGTGTATACTGTAGGTTTTCAAACAATTATGAATAGTTTATTTCCCTTAATCAGCTAATATACAAACAAACACACGTACCATCGTGCATTACTTATGTACATTTTGAAACGGCAAATTTGTGGCCTTTTGTGAATCTGAAATTGTCGCAATATTTTTTCCTGAAATTAATTTTAGGTATGACTTATTGACTTGCATATTTGGTATGTATTTGATCCTATGTTGCTGCAATTCTTAGACTCATTTGCATGATTAGTTCATGAAGGATTTTTTGACTCATTACAATTGGACCATTTTTTCTTCACAAAACTATACAAAATAATGGTAAATCCTCTCTCTGGCTGGGTTGGGTTTAGTGAATTTCGGAATTTAAAATTTTATGAATTTTAACCAAGTTAGAATTTCCACGAACATATCGGAATTTGGAGATATTTCACTTTTTGTAGCAATTGAACAACATGAGTGATCGTCAAGATAATTAAGCATATATAAAATGACACAAACTCGACTTTATTGTATTCAGTCAATAAGATAATCAACATCATACGTTACAATAAAGTTTTTCGACCTTTTTAACTTATCCTCCCTTCGCCTTAGCTATAAAAGTTCACGTTCCCTTCAAATCTGTCTTCTCAGGCAATTTTATTTGAATTTCAAAACGAATCAAATAAAAGAAAAAAATACCCAAATATGGATTGTGGGTTGATAAGATGGCAGACAACGCATACCACTTTCAAGAAAGACAAAAAAAAAAACATTTTCTTTTGTTTTCCAAATATAAAAGAATATAGAATTGCTTCTCAAAGCCAGACACGTGTCCCCTGAAATACTTCCTTCGGCAGAAACATCCAACTAGCAATTACTTTACAGATTCAAGTTGTGCTCAAGAATACTTTTATTACATGCAATATTCCATTATGTGGTCTACTCACGACGTTTTATCTTCTTACTCCCTTTTAAATGAACGAAAACAGCTTGATATAGAAAGAGCAGATCAGATATATGATTTTCGATCGATCTTTCGTTTAACCTTGGAGATATGTTTTCATTTCGGTTAGATAAAAAGAATGCTTATCGGGTTGCGCAAAGGGGTTTCGAAGAGGCTAATCAGATGGTATTTAAAAATAAAGCCTTTCGATGTGGTACTCCGATAAGATACCAACGTGAATTGTAAGTTATCTACTTTGGGGAAAAGCCTGTTGTTCGAATACTAATTAATATTCCTGTTCTTCTGGTATCCTAAACATCCTTTTTTGTATTCTTCCCACTCCTTAAGTAGGATGCTATCCAGATTTTGTTCAGGAGTCGCTTTACCACAATTAGTATTTTTTTAACATTAATATTTAGTACTTTAAACTTTCCGTATTTTAATATGCTAATCCTTAACAGATCTAAGGAAACCTGTGCCATACAAAATACCACTACTACTTTTTCATCTTAGATAACGTGCAAGCCGGTCATATGCACGCAATTACTAGACATAATATGCTGTTGTCATCACAATAGATGATGAGAACAGCGTATTTCTAGACATTATACGCTGTTCTCATCGCTTCTTATAATTGCTTCGGTTGTAAATCTAAAACAACAACGTCTGCATACATGACTGAATAACCAACCGTTTTATACTGCTGTGCATTCTATCGTCCCCAGCTGGTATTTCGACGTAAGCTTTCCATTTTTATAAAAATAAAGATGTGTGGAAATGCATTTTAGTATTAGTTTAGAAACGCTGCAGAGTTCCATAGCCAGCGATGGTGTGAAAACATAATACTGATCTTTGAATATTATCTTGAAGTATTTTGTCTGCTTATCTAAACTCAGTTGCTTTTAGATTGGCTCTGTCTTTGTTATGGAACTGAAATTCGTTCCATTTTTTTAAAAAGTTTTTATTGTTTTAAAATAATTTAAATATAAATGATTCCATTCTAATTATGATTAGAATTGAAACGTACATGCAATGGACATATACATGTGTGAATGCCCTTTAGTAGGAGATGAACATCCTTGTCCTGTTTGAGATCACAGCTCGTTTAGAGAACTAAAGTGGCTTGAAAAATATTCTATGTTCGGTCTCCTCTAGAGCAGTGTTTTCCCGACTATCCAAAAAAATAAATAAAAATACAAAAAAATGATAAAATATTACTTATCCACCATGGTACTGAAATTTCATTTTATCCATGGTGGATAAAATGAAATGTGCACAGGTAAAAGGAAAAATGCACAACTACAAATAGTACAACTCTTGAATAATTTAAATTGCGATACTTTGACAGCTCAGATGTTTTCTAACTCCCCATTGTTCCATGCATCTCTGTTAATAAATCCATGGTACAGAGAGAAATCTTTTACCTCGACATAAAAAAACTTGAGATGCTTGTCATTATTAACATTCATAACAAAAATCTGCTTAAGAGGATTTAAGATATCGTAAATCTGTTCCTGAAAAATTATTTCTTAAATTGAAAACGCGAAACGTAATTTCTCGAATAAGAATTAATGTTAAAAAAATAGAAAAAAAAGCAAAGGTCAAGATTTGCACAAAAAAGTAATTTAAGACAACGTAATTATCGATGTACGGAACAACTTAAAGAATGTCGAGGATTTAAGTTTTGACAATTGATCAAGACCATTGACACCTCCTCGTGCCTAGGACTGACTTATAATGTTCAATTTAGTGATGAGGAAAAACGTGTCTTTAATTTGAAGCAGCCCGATGACCATTTCGCACATCATTTGCACTTTGTAGATACCAGAGCAACGACATTTTTGATGTTTTTTCCTAATAACTTACGTCCGTGCAGCATATTCTGTGATGTTTCCAATTTAGACAGAGAACGTAGTTGATTGATTAAAGAAATGACACGACAGCTGCTTTCTGATTATCATCATGTTACAAAAATGGACGGAATGGGCACAAACGTAGATTATTATTGATTCTTACGTTTTTTTTTCCATATGTTTGGATTCAAACGGAAAGATGAATGCTTGTTTTCACCTCCCATCTTTCAGTTTGGTTTAAACATAAAAATGTTATTCCAGAACTGTAATATTTACTGGACTGCTTTACCGAGTGTATCGTGTTCCCCAACTAACAGGCTTGAATCCCATGCGGACCGGGATGCTTGGGACAGATTATTTAACCTAGCTTACCCACTAAATGTGCGGTAGGTCATTAACTGTTTTGTATGGGCCCAACAAAAAGACTATTTACATATTATAAGAATATATTACAGAGAAAAAAAGATTTTCTTTTTGAATATACAATAGAAAGAAGGTAAATGATAAATGAGTGATAGAGATATCTGTCTTTTTGGTAAAAAAGTCAACATTATAGTTCAGTATCACTCTTAGCTGTCTTTCAGTTGAAGGTCGTCAGCAATCCAGAACAGAGTACTAGAGTTGGATTTCACTCCTTAATGAATTTGACTAAAGTTTTTTTTTGTTTCTTTGTGATAATCATATTCTATTGAAAGCCTGCTTTGTAGTTTCCTACGGTTACATGACAATTCATCGAAAAGGCAATTCATCGAAAGACAATTCATCGAATGAACAATTTATCGAACAAAAATTCGTCTCGAAAAAACAATTCACCGAAAATTTTAAATTTTCGAAAATGTTATGATAAAAGTGATTCATTTAGAACAAAAAACTGAACCATGCAGACAGCTTCTTGTACTGACAACTTCTACTAATTCCGCTAAGTCAGAGAGTTATGGTAATACATAATTTGGACACGTGATTTCTTTGTTGCCCCGAATATAGCTGAACTGAAAACTGGATCAGTTCGACATTTTCTTGTAAAAGTTTCAAACAGCGAATCTGAGTAAAATCCATCCCATAATAATTATTGAAGTCGCGTATTACTACTAGTATCAGTAATAATAATAATGGAGCCTGCGTAGTTAATCGGTATTAACGAGGTCGTTTAGTTAGAAAGACCTGGGTAGTTGGAATCCCTTTTATGATGCGCATAATTTTCATCAGTCCTGTTCAGCTAAAGGTAAGTTAGCAGGAATAATACAGAGATGGCTGGGCTTTTCCTCCCGTTAGCAGGCAAATCAGTCCCATGAACAGACATGAAACAGTTATCGGACAAGAAAGACTATAAGAAACCATATTGTTCTATAATTTTTCCCTATTAAAGTAGCATTGCTATCTCACTCTCCACGGCTCAGTTTTTGTTCTAAATGGATCAATTTTCTCATAATATTTTCGAAAATTAAACATTTTCGACGAATTGCATTTTCGACGACTTGTTCATTCGATGAATTGCCTTTTCGATGACCTCTCCGGATACCCTAGCTACTTGCTTGGGCTAAAGGTCAATTAACCTAGACCTTGCTGAGAAAACTCAAAAGGTCTAGGTTAATTGACTTTTGACACTAAAAAATCGACCCTTTCTTAAAACTTTCCTCTGGTTGCCTACTAGAAATCGGCATACCCTGTAATAACATTTTTTCCTGCTGATTTGGTGTTTATGGGAGCTGGCGAAATGATACACAGAAGTTCATGTATTTATTTAAATGACAACTTCTCTCCCGCTTCTCTTAGTGTGAGAAAAAATAAAAATGCGAAAGCCATTTGCGCATAACTGTAATATAGCAACTGAGAAAACTGCTCTCCTGATTATTTTTATTATATAGCCAAACCAGTGTAAAGAAAACTTATTAGTTAAGTGGAGGAATAAGTATGTCAATTCTTCTGAAGAACAATGTGCTCTTTAAGAGTCAAACTCTCAGATTTACAGAAGCATTTCAACGCAGCATTCAAAGGAAAAGAGCAAAATTTGCTGTTCGCAGTAAAACTCAAAGAGGGCTATCAAAAGGTGTTCTCTAAAAGTATCATGTTCGATCTCATTTAGCCGAAGCATCCATTGAAACAATTCAAGTGCTTAAATTTGATTTTAATTTAATGTTCAACTTGCTTGACTCAAAGTTCGGAATAAAGGATGAAAGTGCTCAGTGACCTATTTTTGTTAAGCAGAACTAGCACTGCGGAAGAAATTGCTCCAAAAGATTATCATTTTTATGATCGTCTGAAAGCATTGCGTTCCTATCGATTGTTATATGATGACGAAGTCAAAGGATACATACATAGTGGACTGTAAGACTAAAATCCTTTTTTATGGACAGCGCCAACTTTTAATGCGTGATTGGTATTAGGAAATTTGCCACGATTTAAGGAAAGTAAAGCTAGAGTCAAACATAAAAGTTTTTACATTTACATTTTCAGATTTAATATTTCAAATTATTTTCATTTATACTCAAGTCATCACACGCCTTATAATCCGTATTTCTTGGTACATCGACCGAGCGAATCGGAATAGACAACTAAAATACAGAACACCTGACTCAACAAAAACAACAACAATAATACGGGATTCTAAATGATTGCGGCGTTGTACAAGTAGGAGAATCAGCCCAACTCTACAACAAATCGTATTATACCACATGGAAAACTAGGTCCTGTTTATAGTACAAAAGCCTTGCCTTGCGAAGTGGAAAATCTAGATGAAGTTTTCTTTAATGCTTGTACACTCCTACTGTACAGCGTGAGATAATTATTATCCCTCAACGTAATTTCGTTAGATTACTGTAAAGGAGGGGAACGTCGTTGCTTGCATCCAATGTTCCAACTTAATTCCTTAGTTAAGAATGGAATGCCCCGGTATCCGACTCTTTCTATTTATCAGAGATAGAAATGTTTGAACTGTGAATCTCTTCGTAATCTTGTAGCAAATGTAATTTTACCAGAAAACTGGGTTGCTTCATTGACTTATCTTAATTAGTGAATCCTCTCGTGAACGAATATTAACAAATGCTACTAAAGTTATTTCATTTACGAAGGGATTAACTCGTTAAGACTATGTTTATGTGATTATTTATTCAGGACCAATTATAACTCAAGGAATATAACTCGTACAATTGAAGTTGTTTAGTCCGAGAGAGGGCACTGCAGTTCATTAATAAATTCATTTCGGTATCTGTTTACGTTGAAATGTATACTGGTGTGTGCGCTTAGGTGAGGATTTGATTTAATGAACATTTTGAATTCTGATAAAAAAAATGTTTTAAGGTGAACTTAAGTTCTCAGTAATCAATTGGAAGGAGAAGTAACGTGTATATAGTAATCATTTAAAATTATATACGAACTTGTGTGTTCGATTAGGTTCTCAGCAATAGTTGGCAGAATGCCAAAATTTCATAAAACGTTTGGAAAGCGGCAAGTTTAATTATAGAATCATCATAATATTTTAGTATCGAAACAGTTCGTTACGAAGCATAGATATTTAGAAGGCATAGAAGCATAGATTCATCGTTTAGATCTTGAGGATACATCTACAGTGTCCCATAAAGAGTGCCATTCAAAGCAGTGATATTTTCCTTATTGATATAAATCGTTTGGTTATACGGTAAGGATTTGTTTTATTTATTTATTTTAGATACAGCATTTCCATAAGAATTTTTACACTAACAGAATATCTTTCATAAACTGATACAGATATAATCAAGTGGTTTTCAACTTCACATTTCAGTCGTTCACATAGAACCTGATCCCACCTTCTACCTTGTGCATGCGTGTTATTGATTGTCAAAAATGACACGATTTACATAAAGCAGAAAATACTGCATGTTCTTGCTTGCTGTATTCAATATTTTGGTTGATGCGAAAACGAAATTCAAGCTTGAAAAGTTGTCGAAACTGGTTCAGATATGGTACAAGAATACTTCCTCCATCCAGACTAAGTCTCACCGCATTCCACCCACATTCTACTTACTAACGAAAGCCTTCTCTGGATGAGCAGTTTCTTAAAAGATCGATTGGGAGAGTGGGTTCTATGGCATCGCCTTCTGGGTCCCCACATCAAAGACCTTGTATACCAAACTCAGATGAAAAAAAAAGCGTGTGAGTTTGATTTGTGAATGATCGATGTTTGCAATTCCGTCCTACGTCATACCGATAATGCTACGTCGAGGAACGATCGACTAGTGTCTTGACATTTTGAAGTCACCGGGGAGGAACATATGAAGATCTTTGAAAGCAGCAATTTAAATTTGTCGAGTTTCTGCATTTGAGAAAGAAAATCTTTGATCCTCTGTTGGTTTATGAAATATTTCATGACACTGTTATTAGATAGACAATCGCAGATTAGCGTTGTTGTTTGACTCATCTATTTGTGTCCACAAAAGAGCTCGTTTTCTGAACATATTTTGATAAAATTTCGATTTTGGATCGTCATTAAAATTTATATAGTCGTTTTGGCTTAAATAACATAAGTTAAATAACGATGAGAACACACGCTTTCTTGTATATTCTGCTTTGGAACAATCTTATAAGTTTTTTCATCCCTACTTAACATGAATTTTGCTCTGGCCACTAATTATCAAAGTAATATACGTGCTCGGAGATACTTAACGATGCTGTAACAGGGATTGTGCTCCGTTTAATGAAGTGTTGTTCGCGAACACATCTTGGAGGAGGCAAAGTTCTTCCTGGTTAAGTCAATTTATACTGGCAGCAGTTTGTGCCTTTATTTTAAAATTTATTACACGACCACATTCTGCATCCCTTGTTGAACTATTGCTTTATATCTGAATGACTTTAAATTTTGAAAAGTGAGATTTTATTCAGGCCTCAGTATCATTAACTACTGTGCATGTGTAAAATAAATAAAATATCAGGTTAAATGCATACAGATCATGTCGCGCAGTACGTACACGATATTCCAACACAGCTAAAATTTCATTAATTTTTTTTTCTCTGAATATAATTCTTGCAAATTGTTCTGCCTTTTGTTAGATTTTCAATCCATGGCTTGTGTTGTGTGACAAAATAACTTTATATGTGTATCTAGGTTTTAACCGGACCTTTTCTACTGTTAATTTGAATGAAATATCCGTTTCGAAAATACCAGTCCAGTTTAGCAAATTCAGTCTTCTGAGTGGGTTAGTTTTAAGCGTTTTACTTGACTTCCGCAATCTCTAAAATCAAATTGACTTCTCGCATTCGAGTACCTCTTCCAGATCGTTGATGAGAAGCTATTAACGCCATTGAAACATTTGGTACTGTCGGCAGATAATATTTCCCAACTACTAAATGACAAAAGCAAATACTCCTTCAAAAAAGGGAATGTTTTCAAGTATAGTTAAATACTTTGACTATTCTCATTTGCAATTTTCAGTATTGCAAACTTCTCTTCTGTTTTGGTTAATATTTTATTAACATTAGCTACATAATGTTAGACAGGACATCACGTAAAATAAATATGGCCTTTTCAACATGATGTTACACTAATAAGAGAAACCCAAAACATAAGCTGCTCATGGATCCAAGAAAATATTCCTAACGTCATTGAGTTTCAGATTTGAGAAGCGTAAAAATATCAAGAATTCCGAGAGTCTCACTAAAATAGAACTCGAAGCGTGAAAATAAAATTAATCACGAAGCGTGAATACAATTTGGTCGGCTAAATCCCAAATTGGCAGCCCATCCTCATTCGTTCAGTATCCAGGTAGATACCTAACAGGGTGCATCACGAGAAGGTGAGGATTGGACATTACATCAGAAGCCCTGTTCGGTTCTCCGCTTTCCTTTAAAGGCTATGTGGAGGTCTCCTCTCAGTTGTAATGAAAATCAATCAGAGATATTGTTGAAGGCTTTAGTTTGGCAACAAACACCTTATCTGGTTTGCTAATTTTATTATCTCTTTCCTTATTCATTTACTCACAAAATTGCCAAAATAATTTAAATGTGTTTTTGTATAGGGTTGATTATTAAGAGTATACTTGACATTTTTTTGCCTATTTCTTCAAGTTTAGCTGTTTTATTGTCGATTCTCATTCCAAATTTGTTACAGCACTTACTTACTGAGTTTATTAAATTAGTCTTGGAGACTTTTAGAGGAAGCACTTATTCAATTTGTTTAATTAGCCTTGGAGACTTGTAGACGATTTAAGTGACATCAACTACATACAGTAACAATTGAGTAGAATGTCTCCTTTTTCCCAAGATATTCCGTTATAATTGTTTTTCGTAATAATCCAGTTCATATAAGAGCAAATTAGAAATAATTGACTGGATAATTACATCGTCTCACATCACACCTGCTTTTAATGTTTTTTTTTCAGCGTTAATAATATAAAAATGGAATGCAATTACAGTAAGCTAAGAGACTAATTTAAACCTAGAATTATAGGAATAATTAAAGAAAGACATTGTATACATATATTTTTATAAACTACAGGGTGTTTCAAAAAGAATGATCCGATTTCAAATAATTATATTTATTATATAATTTGATATATAATATTTATATATCAAACTCTGGTCCAAGGCCGTTCACATGGTACAAGTCACATTCATTTGTGGTTCGTGGTTGCAGAGATATACAATTTTCAAATCGGGACATTATTTTTGAAACACCCTGTATTTTACATGCAAATATTAAGACCTCTACATATACTCGAGCCAAAACATTCTGACGTCCTAACTAGCAGGATGTTAGGCTCCTTTGGCTTGCTACTGACTCTACCAATGAAGGCGTCCTGAGATATTCTGGACCAACATAATAACGTCTCGGAAGTTAGCAACCGAGCGAGGCACTGGCGTCGACCAGTGGATGCTGCGTTTCACATGTTCCCCAGAGATGTTCGATGCAATTCGAATCAGGATCAGGAGAATTAGGCGGACAGAGAAGCACGGAATACCGGGATATTCGAACTATACTTACACAATGTAGGCCTCATGGCATCGATTACACTGTCTTTCTGGAAAAGTCCAGAACCATCAGGTTACATTGTCACCAAGCAGAGAAAAAAGCTTGTCCGAAACAATTCTCAGGCAAGAAATAGAGGTCAAGGTATGTTCATTAAGGATGAGTGGACTCAGTGATATCTTCGAGAACAGGTTCCGTACAAGAATATCGGTGCACCGATCTTTTTGAAGCCAACCAACATTGCAGTCTGGATGGTCAAGATTTAAATCGAGGCATGAAGAATCAGCATGTAATAATGCTCCCTCTAAAAGTTATTTGTTTTGTAAAATGTTTTCTCATTAATCTTCAGATATTGCTTATGGATATCATGATGATTTTATTTTATTGCTAATTAAGACGATATTAATTTGCTGAAACTCATGAGCCAGAGAACTCACTGTTGCTGAACAGGCTGTTCTTTTGTAGGATAACAATCATTAATAGATAAATCTTAAAGTCAAGCTATCGATATGAAAAAAAGAAAACAGATGTAGTTTGTTTGTTTGCAATTTGAAACTGGTATACCTTCAGTGTATGGTAATGTAATTTTGTTTTTTGAATAGGATACTATATCGAAGCTTTATCACCAATTTAATAAAATTTTGAAAGATCGGAAAACTTGAATTTAATACGTTAATGAAAATAGCAATAAATAATTGAATCAATCATTGATTTATCTTCTAAATTATTGTGAAAAACACATCTACCAATAATTTATAACATAATAATCTTAAAAGAATATTTTCCTATTTTTCTTTATTTATTCCACGAATTCAAAATCACACCTTCAGCACCGTTGCATTGGCAGGAAGTTATATTAGTTTCATTTCTCCGACACAAAATTTTCTTTTGTGTCAGGGTTTACTGATTACAATCGTTTTGTTGAAAACGTTGTAACTTAGATGTAAATAAAGGCGAAAACTTGCTAAACTCTGCTTCTAGATATCATATTACAAAAACTACTACCACGTGAACTGCTAGAGAAATGCATCTAATACAAAGTAATTTGCATCAAACTTGCCTTTACAATTCTTCTCCACCGTTTCTTTCTTCGCTTTCGTGGAAGCAGCTGAAATTTTCTTGGTGTCGATGCCACTCGAACAAGTGCCGCGTGTGTGCTGTGTAACATTAAGAAAGTTGTGCTCTGCAAATTGGGTAAGAGCGTGTTCATTTCCACGCAGGAAATGGATGTAATATAGAAATCTAAAGAACACAGAGTCGGTTTGCAACATTTTTCATTGTAACTTGACTGATAAAAGTTTTCCAAAAGGCTGCAAAACTACAGATAGCCGCAAGTTACGTCAGGAATATCATAAAAAAAAAAGTGGGCGATGCAGTTCATTAGCTGTGAAAAATATATCATCGTCATAAACTGGTAATGATAAAATCGACATTAGCCCTTATTTGAATCAAATCAAAACTCGCTTTGTATTTGCCTGCACGTCCTTCATCCTTGAGTTTTGTATCTGAGCCGAATTTATCAGTAGAAATCTAATTTCAAAACGCCAGAGTTTTGTCGATGTTTTAGTTGCAACAAAGGAAACAAAGTTGTGTGGTTTTTTTCGGATTTAATTTTGCTTTTTCTATAGCAATTAACTAAACTTTTCTTTGTGCAAGTTGGGAAATGTAATAGAATTCATCCTCCTCTTGATTATTATCTCAGAAATTTCATTTAGATCTTTAAACTTGCGAATAAAATATTGATAAACGTAGGGAAGATAAACATTTGGAGTTACGGTATAGTATCATCTGTATCTCAATGAAGAATGCACTGATGGATAGTCCGCCATCACTTCATAAAACTATGACGTATGATGGGCTGAAGTCTTTGCACTGAGGAAATATTTGTGAATGGTCTCACAATTTATATCATTCTGAAAATAACATCAAGAATCAGAACATCCAGTGAAAGAAAATGAGTAATTCACTTCTGTAGTGTTTGAAATCGTATTTAATAAAGATTGCATAATTTAAACATGTAATATGCAAAACTATTTTGGTCATGGAGTCCCCGTCCCTCTATCCAGGCTAAGCTAAAGATAAGATTTCAATTAAAGAAGATGTATTATATTCAAGCAGGATTATCAATTTGGCATATCTGCATCTTCTGAAAGTAAGGATGACATAGCACTTGGTGCAGGAATTGAATGGGCTGAAATGGTATGTAATTTGGAGAACCGTTGAAGATGAAGAACCAATAACCGTACGTAGAAATATTTTTCAAATAACCGAAAAGCATGAATAAAACCAATAACAAAAAATGAATTAAGAAACTATGAGTTCAATTTTAAATAACAGAAAATAAAGAACCAAAAGGGAAAAAAAGTGACGTGCTATATACACGTTGCTTAATAAAATACGTTTTAAGACATTTTGACGCTTCTGATCTAAGATTTATGTGACATTTATGTGGCACTCCGCAGTACCTTAATTGCAGTCATATCTTATTCCTCTCCAAAATGAAACATCAAACTTTTATTTATAATTAATGGATGTGGGTATGATTTGAAAAGAAATTCGTGTGGTAGCTGTCGAAATTTCCAGACTATTTAATCAGGTGTGGAATAGAGTCCTACTTACCAAATTACCATCTTGTGGATTTCCATTCAGCCTCTGAAGTTTGAATTTTCAATTTCCTCTCTAGTTGTTCACCAAGTGTCATGGTTTTAGAAGGCTTCCTTTCTTTATATTTCTTCGATGTGCACTAGACCTTCGAATCCTATGCCTAATTTTGCCTATAACAGTACACTCCATTCTTGCTATTTATTTCATAAATCATTTAGTGTTCAATCATATAAGATTCAAGATTTTCCATAAACTAATGCGTTGAACATTGATCTTCTTGTCTTTTTCCAGTGAGAATGAGGACAACCTTGTCAAGCATGTATTCTTCCCTTCAGCGTTATGGCTAGTGGGGGGTAGCGAATATGCTACATATCAGAGAGATGACTATGAAGCAAGGTGGTTTCCCGGTGCCTTCCTTGCCGTAAGTATGTATGACTGTAGCCATGTGTGTGTTCACGGGGCCTATTTGCCTGTTTCGAATGTTTAAAAACCCGAGTCACTGTGAGAAAAAACCCTCCACCTTCGTATGAGACCGGTTAACATACCTTTAATAGAAAGAGACCAGATAAAGGTTCCTCACTTCATAGACAGAAATCGAAACCCAGGTCTTTCCGGCCAAAGGGCTTCGACTATACCGACTGAGCTACGGAGGCTCCAACTTCAATGATAGCAAAGAGAATTATTTTTTATTTCTTCTAAGATCTCAGTTGACTTCTGCTTAATGTTTGATACACCCAGATCTCCACCAAGAGCGGATGCTTTCGTAGTTTCTGTTTGGAAGAACATAAGGAATGTTCATTCCAAACGTTTTTTCTTAATCACTGATATGCTATAAGTTTCAAATCCCCTCGTGTGTGAGATTTATACATAAACATTGAAACAGTTTCGCAGAGAAAGGATTGAAGGCAAGATATAACTATAGTTTTATACAATATGGTTTTTTTTTTTTTTGAAAATTTCAAACAAATTGAAAATATTTTGAAAAATTTTCAAAATTTTCAAACGATTTTGAAAACAAATTTCACATTTTTGGAAAATTTGAAAAAATTTTCAAATTTTTCAAATCTCCCTAATCAATTCGGACTAAGGATGTTTCGTGTTTAAAAGTTTGAAACTTTGGCGCCTCTGATTCATTTCTTTATTCCAATTCCTATAAAATCAAATTCAATTTAGCCTTGCCAAACACAAATACCCACAGTTTATATGACTTACGGCTTCAATTATCTGGTTTTAATACTAAATAATCAATAGCCATTTCCTCTCCAAATTTTGAGACAACTAGGCGAGAAACTAAACCAAGGACACAAGTATTCCCATCAAATGATGACATCATAAAAAGATGACGTCTAAAAATAAAAATAAATAAAAATAACTAAGGATAATTTGGCTAAATTAAAAGACGGAGTTGCTATAATATTGCTTTATGAAGGTTCGGAGGATTTTTTTTTTTTGTTGTTGTTATTTTTTTCTTCAGAATATGACTCATATACGTGTGCTACTATACGAGAGTCATTTAGTAAGTTTTCTTTCAATTTTTTTTTATTTATTTTATTTCAAATGAATTGTATCGGCGAGCTTCTGTGTTTCAGCCATTTTCTGTGTTTTTGTATCAGTGTTGTGTCTTTGACTTTTTCAATAGAATTAATTTTCCATTTCTCTCAAGTAATGTATCTCATCCATATTTGGAGGAAAATTGCGTTTGTAGAGTAAAACGAACATGTTTACAAGAAATAAAAACATCACATGGATGATCTGCAAGCAAAATACAACGCAGACATTGAAATAAAGGCCCGACAAGCAAGATCTTTTGTATCCTGCTCAGAATGGCAGTCTGTCGTTAGAGTAAGTTGATTTCATGACGGACTAAGATTTGAGAGCCAATCAATGAAACTAATGGTATTGTTGAACAAAAAAAATCAACGATATGTTAGAAATAGATCAAGGATTAATTTGTTACGAGATTTCCCCATATAGGAACATTAGCCAGCTCAACTTATAAAATGTTAGATTTCCTGGTAATCCTCGAAGAGAAATCGTCAATAAAAAAATTAAGATCTTCTCGCTGAGTACCCTGCTTACCATCAGAAGAAGAAATAAGTGCATCTAGCTAAAGTAATTGAAGCAGAATTAAATCGAGAATCCATTTTCATCGAAAATCACTAAGCCCCGAAAAACAGGAAAAAAATAATAATGGCCACTGTTACGTACTCTGGTAATACACTCAACATTGGTAAAATCGTCAACGCTTGTAGGAGTGCACCTCAAGTTATACATTCGCTGGTTTGGTGAAAAATAAAGCTGAACGAATGTTGCTAAGGATTCTTCATGGACGCTTCTCCAGTCATAAAGATTATGAAGCAAAGGAAGTGCTGCATGGATGTTAAGAAACTGGAAGAAATCCTGCATGTTGGAGAGTATAAGTTCTCTTAGTTTTCTTTTCTAAGTTGAGGAATTCATTAAGGAAAACTATGGGTGAGGTTCTTGTAAAGTCTGGCTTTCACAAGGAAACTGCAAGTGTTTGAAGGAATATACGAAGATTTATCGAAGATCTTCAAGTGATTATTGAATCAATGAAGAACTGTGGTTGGCTTTCTGTTACTTCGAAATAATCTGATGTTGAAATGCGATTCCTGATGTGATATTTCTTTATTTAATAAGCTTCCATTCATTGTCTCTGAATGTAACCACTACCTCTGGAAATATTACGACTAGAGTTTAGAGATCCCATAAAATATTTTACTCATCGCTATCTTACGAACTCATCTTCAAGAAGGAGCTGTTTAAGAGTGTGCAAGTGTCATAAAACGAAAGAATCCTATTGCTCCCAAAAAAGAGACCAGCACTAAAAACCAAATCTCATGCTTGGTCATCATTGTTAGCTTCTATAAAACTCCAGAGATAATGGCGAGTCCTGCCATTAGTAGAATGAAACTGCTTTTCTTAGCACAACGTTCTTTACCTCATGATTCTGAAGTGCATTCCTTAAGATGACTCAGATAGCTAATGCAGAAAATTGATCTAAATGTTCGAAAATTGGCAAACATTTTTAGCAAGTAATCAGTTTATAGTGTTTTCGGGTTATATCACGTGATGCATTGTTTAGGTTGTGCAAAAAGCTTTGGAACATCGATAATGTGAAAACGGTGTTGTAGGAGAAATGGTCGCTGGTGTAAGTTCTGGTAATTTGACATCCCCTTTATAAGAATCGCTTCTAGAGATTTTCTCTAACTTTCTTTAAGTGTACTCAAGATCTTGTACGTATACTTGTGGTCCGTATTTCGCACTTGTATTCGTCATATCAGAAGTATGAGTCGGATTTAAAATCTCTTTCGAATTCTCTCTCACTTTTTCCTTCCTACCTTCCCTCCCCTATTTTATCATATAATGGATTAGCCCTAATTCACTGACCGAACGAACACTCACTCCTACGGGTCATTTTGGGCACTTAAGTGAGATCACTCTGCCTAGTTCGGGTCACTTTCATTGCTTCAGAGAAAGAGTTATTGCAACATAGCAATAAAGAAATGTTTTAGTTTCCAGGAATTGTACATGGATGTTATCCACTAAGTACATCTGTCATTAATGAATCACATAATGTGTGCACAGATATTTTTAAAAAAATAACCATATCTGCAACCTTTACAGAAGCGTGATTTTAACATAATACAGCTGTTCGAAATAATGTTTCAGTGATAGAGCGATTAGTAGGAAGAAGGAAGTCGTTTTAAAGAAATCAAGCACTTCAAATGAGTTCCAGGAAATTCAGGAAACAGTAATATTACTACTTTATAAGTTCGCTTCGTAGAAGTCGCATAGTCGGTAGCGACGATGTCCTTTCGTTGGAAAGAGTTTAGTACCATTCCTGCAATAATAAGAATCTTTATAAGGATTTTTAATACGAAGGTGAAAGCGAAATAGAGAGAAATTACAAAAGTTCAAGTATTTATTTGAAAATGCTCCCATGAATTAGAGCCTCCATAGCTCAGTTGGTAAGGCCCTTTGGTCGGAAAGATCTGAGTTCGATTCCCATCTAAAACATGAGGAATCTTTATCTGGTCTCTTTTGACTAAAGGTGAGTTAGTCAGTCTCATTCAGAGGTTTTGGGGGGGGGGGGAGTTTCATCCGGAAACTCGGGGTTTTTTCCCCTCAGAACAGTCAAACCAACCCCGTGAACACACACATATATGCAGTTCTAAAATACTTATTTAATCCCTCATTAGGAGGCGCTCAACCCATTCTAAGGAACGGGAAACGAAAGAGGGAGAACTCCATATGAAATAAATAAATAACTGAATTAATCATGAACCATATATGTTTATAATTAGAACCCGCCTATAAATTTTAAAACGCCTTGAAGGGGAAGGCGAGAAATAGTCCAGTGTTTGGTAAGGGTAAACGCCCGTCCACTTTGTAATACAAGGCGTGGAGGGAGTTATGAATCCAAAAGATCACTCATGCAATTCCCAGACGAGATCTATCATTCTGTTTTAAGAGCGGACATAATATTGTGGTAAGCCGTTGCTGCTTATGCACTCACTAACTAGAAACAAACTAGATACGAGACTAACTCCTTCATTTTTAAGTTTTGTAAGAATTTGCACTTTGTCCATCCTTCTCTTTACGTAGAAAGATAAAGGAAATTACTCCTCAAGATTCACTAAATTTAAGGTTTATAAAAGATGCGAATGTTTTGATATAAAGAAATGTTCATCCATCGTGCATTAATTCGTGACTTTTCTCTTCCGTAATCTTGAACGCAACTCGCGTTTGCATTGTCTTAATCACTCCTCTTGTCTTGTCAGTTCATCTCTAATCACTAACTTATATGGTTGCTGTGTGTTCACGTGATTTCTTATTAATGTCGTGTGCAGTTGCACGTTGTTTCTGCAATTAACATGGCGCCCTTCTCTTAGTACTTGAACTCCTCTTTGTCATGTCTCGGCGTTTTTCATTCTCTGAAAGTTCGCAGATGGTTCTTGAGATTTAATTACTTCAATGGAAACTTCCAACTGTGATTAGAATTTTAAAGTCTGCGTTTGCAATTAACTAGGCTCCTTTGAAAGGCGTTTCAAGCATCTCTCCTCATTGCAGCTTATTAGGTCGCTAATGAGCGCTGATAAGGGGATCGTGCATCTGGCGCTTCGGTTAGTTTTCCCAACACATTTTCCATAAAATACAAAAGGTAGTCAGATTATTAGAAACATCGAGTAAGCATCAAAGTTGTCGTGAAATAAACGAACGCTAGGATTTCTTAGAGTAACATCTGAGGTCAGCACACTTTAATGTTGGCGAATTTCTTTATTTATTTTTACTTCGATTTCAGTGACTCGACGAATGTGATAGTTGATTGAATCCTCTGAACAGCTCGAGATAATATCATCCAATACAAACAACCGTTGTATCATCTTCATCTAGATGAAGATGATACAATGGCTTCGAGGATAAAAATATCTATAATCGTTTAAAGTATCGAAATTTAAAGGAACAAAGCCAAAGTTAAATAAAACATACTACTAAATAATATTCTCGTAAGTTATTTCTTTATCTTTTTTTTGGCCTAGTTCCAGAGCTCCACAAATTACAGCACCACTTCTGCATGCAGCGGACACCTGCATGTAACGATCTTAGGTTACTTGACCTTTGAGATATTTCAGCAAGAGCAATGTTCGAAATATTTGCCTAACAAATTTTGGCCGTAACAAAAACAGCTGCTTGGTGTGCTCTTACTTATCTAATATCAATCTTCTTACCTACTCGAGTGTAATAACGAGATTACTAAAGTTTACCCACAAGAAGAAGAGGAAGAAATAATTTCTTCTGCTCCAAATATTCAGAAGACAGTCATTTATATACTCTATATGGACAACGTAATATTAACATATCGTATTGAGAACATTCCTAATTGTCAGAGTTCCAAACAGACTTGCTTTAAACACGGCTAGTGAGTAGCAAATGTTCCAAGTTCGAAATAACACTAATACAGTAAATTAAGGAACTTAAGTGCTCTTTCATGAATGTTGCTAGCTCTAGACAGCCATCTATTCCATCTTAAGTTACTGGTTGTCTCGATGAGAGCTCAACAGTATTTTCCTGGCCAGTGCAGTAACAATTCAGTTGATTTTCTATTAACTTCGTCACCGTAAACTTGGTTACAATTCAAACGAGTGTTATATTCTAGTATGCAAAATTGAAGTAACTCCATTTAGTGCATTCAGTTAAAATATGTCTAGTTGTTTCAAACTGAATAAAGGAAAATTGATCTTGCTGAGTGGAAGTCACATTAAAAAAAAACGCAAACAATGCTTGGGGTTCAAAGCCTCAAAATTTTGAAATCACCTTAATCTAAACTATGATTAAAGGATGCACTGTCTTGATGGTGCTTACGAATTCATTCGTTTTCTTCAGAGGTCTAGCTCAAAACTGCTAGACACTACTGTTAAAATATTTCAAGGCTTTTTCGTTCATGCTGATCGTTTACTTCTATATATGTGGGCTTCTTTAACGTACTTTAAATTCCCCTAATTAAATAACAACCTCTTAGATTTTCTGTTTAACCGAGCATTCACATTGACGGGCTTTTTCCTATTAATTCACCAATTCCTTATCACACAAAGAGTTTTTGATAATAAATGCCGCTTCTCTGGAGATGGTAGTGTCTTTTCATTACAAAGAACTACAGTTTGAAGTTGCTTAAGTCAACTATCAGCATTTTATATGGTTTGGGGCGAGGGATCCCTTCAACCTTTAGCTTAATATTATTGCTATAGAATTTTTGACTTTCGGTGGATGAGATTGATACAAAAAAATAAATAAAACGTACTCTTACCATAATGCCCTAATTATGATTAAAAGTAAGACTTTTATTTATTTTTAAGGAACTAAAATTGGCACATGTATTTCAGTAACCTGCTTGCCTGTTGTGAGCTCAACCCACATTCGGGTCTTATTATTATTATTATGTGATGTCATCTCTATAAAGAACAGTGAATTCACGTGTATGTTACAAAACGTTTATTCATGTGTGCTATGTAAAACAGTCTATTATTTCGTATATTCGTAATGAAATATGTTTTATATTAACCGAGTCTAGGTATTAATTTCTTGTTGACTTCAATACTGTAACCCAGTACTAGCAATAATGAATTGCAATGCTGTTGAGCATGTGATGAACCACACGATTTACTAGCAGTTTCAATAAATGCAGCTTTCCTATCTTTAGTAACTGTTTAATTTTCAGTAACTTTTCTCTTAGACTTGACAACTGCAATTTCATCGACATATAATCCATTCTATTAATAGAATTCACCAAGAATTGAAGTTAAACGCACGTCATTATATCTAATAGCTCAATTTCTTGATGGAATATTACCTCTATATTTCTGGCCATTATCCACTTTGTGTGAACATAGTCTCACGTTTCCAATGGCGTTGGATGCTAGTTGATGTTTCTCAGACGATGTAATGTAACCATGTTCGATAACTGAGGAATAACAATGACAGCCCAGAAGAAAACATTGAAATTGTATTTATAAATTTGGATTTTTCTGCAGAAGAAATAAATACATCAGATTTTGAGCTGAAGGAGAGCAACTAAAGATGAGTTTAATTATCTTCTGAAGAAAGATAGTTAAAGGATTAGAGCTTTCTTTAATCGAGGAAAACATTAAGTTATTATAACGTAATCTTTACACACAGTTTAAAAACGTTTTTCGATGTCTCTTTTCAGAAACTTCAGTACAGACTTCCAGTCGCATCGATATGTATAATTCAAGGAAGTTTAAGATCAAAATTAAGTTTAACGTTAAAAACTAAAGCTAATCCTCTAAAAATATCTTCGGATCATTAAATCAAAGTCAGACAGTGTGCATGCGTGCCAGTTTTTTTTTTTTAATATAGATTCGTCTATGTTGCGTTTCTCTATCATTCGGAGCGTAAATCTGTAGAGGGCTTGCGGCTGACTTTATTCCCTTTACCTAGGAAAAATCAATAAAAGGAACGTCCCTTGTAAAACCAGCGGAGGGAAAGTAAGAGGTGCGTTTCTCTTCTCAGACTAAGGGCTCACGCGAGTTTTAATCTGTTTAGCAGAAACGGATAGTATTATCCATCTTTGTTCTACCAATTGTGGCGCGGTGGGATGAAGGGAGATACTTGAACTCTCGTGGGAAGTGAACCCCCCCTTTCTCTGCCCGAACCGTGTACTAGAGAGAGAGAGAGAGAGAGAGGTTAACCCACTCATTGCATTCTTTTCCTCCAGTTAAAAGCTAAAGACGACTAATGAAGTGTTTTATGGGAAATGTAATTCTATTATGGTCTGCCACTGTTTCTAACCGTAGGCTGCAACCTTCACCAGTGTTGTTTTTCATTTGGTCTCCCACGTTAGAAAGTTCTTAAAGTGTGATGACAGTCTGTGTGTGTAGCTTTCTAGTTTCATTGAACGATTGCCACACTAACGTGATCTTTCTTTGCTTAGACAGTCCCAGTAGATTCTCCATTAATCTCTGATTTCGGATCGCAAAGAAAAGATTATGTTACCATTATTTGGAACAGATTTCGGAACAAATCCCCACGCATATTAATATGATACGAATAATAAACAGCGATTACAAATTTCTGACATTGCCTTAAATATGATTAAATCTATGGTTCTCTTTTTTATAGTCTGCACTCTGATATATAATAGTTGTCAGTGATAACCATTACTACGAAATAATGATGTGCAATGACAAGAATCGAATTCGTAACTATTTCGAATTGTTCTGCCTCAAAAATATACTCTAGAAGTTCTAATTATATGGACGACTGTCTAAGGAGAATGAGGAATTTGGTGATGCGTTTCTTGAACGGCTGGAGGTTGCAATACTTGGGGAAAACACTGAAGAAGACCTTTCCGCAGAACAGGAGTGGATGAAATAAAAGAAGTGGATTAGAAGATGCTTCAATAAATTGGAAGGTGAAATATTGAATGGATGTTGAACATTAACTACTTGTTTACTTTAAGCCTATTTTTTATAGGCTTAAGGGGCAACCAGAGGAATTCTGGTGGATTACTTGGTGGAAAAGTGCCCGTCCAAATACCTATAGGAAAAGAAGAAACAATGTTTGTGAGAGAGTGAATGAAGCAGGAGTCTACGTGTCGGCATGTCATCTATTAACCGGATTAGTGATAATTCATAAACAAAATTGGCAACGAAGTCAATAAGATTGACAATTTGAATTGGAAAAGGAAATTGTGTTTCAGTTTAAAGACGACAATTAATATTTATATTAAAATGACTGAGTTATATTAGAATATAGGGTGTTAATTATAGTTGAAATGAACTTAATTTTGAAATGCGAAGTCATAAAGAGCTAATTAATTAATAAAAATTCACTGGTCACTTAGGTAACTTTTTCCCTCGAGGTGATGCATTATAATACCAATTTTTACATTGTTAATTACTTACAGCTTGTATATGATGCCATTTTTGCAAATACCTAGATTCGATCTCTATTGTAAGAGAATATTTTTAAGGGCTTATAAACTAAAGGTGGGTGAGAGGGGTTTTACTTCTTGAATCTCAGCAGGAATAAATATTTGCTGCACAGTGTAAGTTGTTGATGTAATCTGCAACGAACAACCAACCAATTAGAAGACGTTTTGATTTATTAAATCATTCTATGATAAATAAATTCGAATAAATATCGTACATAGAGGTATGAAATTTCTTTCCGATTTTATCCAAGTTCCAATTCGATTCAAGTATGTTTATCAAGTATGTTTACTGATGAACCTACAGCAGTCCAACTAGCAATAAATCTCTCCTATTCGATCTTCATTTGTTACTAAATTTGGGAAAGCAGATATTGTTTCTCTCACTCGAAGCCGCCTAAGGACCAAAACGGCACAGTGTGTGCATCGTTTATATAATAGAATCTGCGCTATTTGAAACCATCCTTATTTATATGACTCTAAATTCTCATTTTAAGTGGAATTTGCATATTAAAAGAGACATTTGATCTCATGCAATGATTCTCCTCAAAACTATATTATATCATGGGAAATAGACACGATGTTTAGGCTCTTTCTCTGTAAAGGATTTGTTATTAAGTCGTGAATTGTAAGCTTGAGGCATAGCAGGAAAGCAAAATTAATTCACATTTGGAACGTCATTACTCCAAAGAATATTATAGAAAGTTGGCATAATTACTCGGAGTTACTACGTAGCTTAGTATTTCATCGTCAGAAGGGTATGTGTTCATATCTGCATCGATTTATTATGACCACTTCTAAACAAATCCCAATGCAAAGAGGACAGTGATGTAGAGGACAGTGATGATATATTACCATACGGTGTTTAATCTTTAATGTAAGCAAATGGATCGTTCTTTTTACCTCCTACAGATTAATGGTATTATCAAAATTAAGATCTGTAGTTCAGTTTTGATCTTTTTTTAAGGATACTTAGGAAAGCAGTTGTAGACGAAAAAAATAAAGACCGTTGCATATAATATGATATTAACGATAGCTGGATAATGTAAAAATGGAGTTGCTGCTAGGTTTACGTTTTCCTCAGCTTGCATTTTCAAACGTTATTCACTGAAATGTATGAAGCTTGCATGGTGTCACTCTGGTATCGGAAACATTCAGGTTGTTTAAGATTGCAACGTCTCTCGAGAAATTTCAACAGTAAGAGGGTTATAGTTTAGTGCGATCCGTCACGATTCCGGCAGCTGTCAAAAATGGCAATCATTGTGCTGATCTTTTTGCTGGTGGTGGTGGTGGTGGCAGGACTAAGTAATATCGATGTAAATAATTAAAAACGGGATTACGACTGGAGTGACTGTTGACTCACTTCGTGTCTAAACCTCGAAAGAAACAAACCAGATCCATTTAATACATAAAATATTAAGCTGAGTCTTGATTTTTGTTACTGTCTTGATAAAAATACTTCTAGAGAAAATACTTTAGCTACCTTTCAAGAATGGACTCCCTCAAGAGCATATCGAGCGAAAATAAAGTGTCTCAGGTAAAGTAAAACGTGGCGGTGAAAGTGTTTATTGAATATTGCGCTTAGCCAACAACAGATTTTAGGATGGTAAACCCAGCACGTGAGTCTTTTGACGCAGAATAGATAGGGATGAAAACATTCTAAAATTTTTAAGAATTTTTTTTTCGGATTCTTTTTTTTGTTATTTCGATATTAAATTAGTTGAGTTCATAATTCATAATACAAATAGAAAAGTGTCGGTTTCTATTAGTTATGTCTTCTCCCCATACTAGACCCCCCCCCACACACACACAGAAAGAGATAAGGATGAACTAGAATATATTGGAGTGAAGTAGGTGTCAACTAACCAACAGGCTTCAGGTTTGAATCCAACCTCGGACATGGATGTTTGTCAGGCCTAGTTACTGAGGCCTGAAGTAAAAAAAAAAGTTTTTAATTTGGTTTTAGTAAAACTGTAGGTAATGTTTTGAAATAAGTGAATCTGTGTTATTAGTAAGGCATCTCATGAGATGATAATATGTCTTTGAAGTAAAGCTTCTTCCTAAAATTAGCAACCGTCAGTTTGGTAAAAATCTATAAAAAGTAAACCTTTGCATCTTTTATTGAATTCAAACCCGTCTTTCCAAGCGAATGTCATTCTCTATCCTAGTATTCGTGCGTGATTGATTACGTGTTTTGAAGAAATATGAAATGATTATAAGATTTTCAAATTATTCACTTATGATCTAAGAAATTAGAAACCAAAATAAATAATGAAATACCTTCACACTGTAAAGATTCACAATGTAAAATATAATTATTCTTTTTTCTGTTAGCCACAAAAACTAAGGAGTAGTTTAGAATTAATATCATCATCATCATCATCATCATACGTATCAAGGATTTAGGCCTAGCATGGCCTGTTCCGGCCTTAGAAGTTATCGTTGAATCTTTTAAGAGGACGTCCTGGTTTTCTTTTTCCTAATGGCTTGTACTTTAAGGCTTGTTTTGGTAATCTTTCTGTTTTCATTCTTTGAACGTGTTCCATCTATTTATGTTTATATATATATATTTTTTAATTTTTTCTATTACTGGTTCTAATTAATATATGCATAGCTTTTTTTTGCACCAGGGTCATCTGCAGATAATTTTCTCTCATATTTTCCGACAGATGAATTATTAGCCTATACATTCACCATATATTCAAACTTATATTGGCACTTGCTAGAATAGACTGACATTTTTTTGTTGTTTATTGACATCTTGCTTTAATCCGAGGCTTGTCCATTTATTTTATTTACATGTTTATTTATTTATTTTTTATGTTATCCAGCCTCTCGATCGATTGACCTTGCTTTTTAGTTGTCGTGTAATAATTGTTTAACATTTTCATATTCGTTATCTTGGTTAACTTCATTTCTCATTATAATTATTTTGAAATTAGTGAAACGTAAATGCCTTTTACGCTACTGAAGATTTCGTCCCTACAAAAGCTGAAGAAGCAGTGTCACTTTTGAAGAGTTACAATTATGTATGCTTCAGTTGCTCAGTTAGCAGAGTCCAATAAATTATGCATGCCTTCGTTCCCTGTTCCTCGTGTCATACCATCTTGTTCATTCATCTTCCTCAGAATATCTTAGATAAGAGGGTATTCACACACGTAACGAACAGTCTTGTGCGAAGGTCTTTATTTTAACGGAATGCGTGCAAGGATGCACAAACTCACTTTGGTATTTCAGAGTTTTCAAAGTAGCTTTTCGATGTAGTCTTCACAAATGTTTACGTTTGTCCAAACCTTGGCCACCAAGATGTTTGTCCCAGTATAGAAGAAATTGGTGTCTTTAACCAGGAAACGTCGGATTGCTGATCCGACATTTCCGATGCTTTTTTAGAGAAGAAAATCAGTGAGTTCAGGATCAGGGCTGTGTGTTTTGGTTTAGGACCTCACAGATGTAGACACTTGCTACCCGTTTTGGTCATCTGTCCTGCTTTGGTAAAGCCCTTACCAAATCATGAATTTCGCCCAGTCCAGCCACCTTAACATGCAGATATGGGGGTCACGCTGTTTACTTCTACGTAAGACCATTTCTACTTGTCCTGCCATCTGCAAATGATGATGTTCATATGATGCTCACGTGATTTCATATCATGGTCTCATGAGAAAACAGACGTTGTAAATATTCTCTTTGACTATTTCAATCTCCATCCAGCGAACATTGCATTTTCATGTGTTGTGTGCTGTTGCATTATTGTTTGTAACATCCTCATATTGTTAATTTTCGTCAAGTATCAGAGCTGATTCTAATTCCAAGACACTTTTTTCATGGTATGATTATTTCCAAAATGAACATTAGTCTTCTTTAGTGGAAAACGAATTAAAGAAAAAAAAATCTGTTGCAATTTGTAACAATTTTAAATTCCTAATTTTATTTAAGGAGCCTGTGTAGCTCAGTAGAAGTGGCGTTTGCACTTTACAGCGCTTGACCGCACGAAGAAAGGGTTTGGTGGTTCAAATCTAGTCGCCGACTAGAGGAAATTTTTCTAAGCCTTTTTTCGACCGGTTCCCGAGTTAGTCGATCTCTGGCACGGGCAAGCGGGTTTTTCCTCCCGGAAACTCGTGTTTTTCGTCCTGTAAACTCAAGAAAATCGACCGCAGAACCCACATTATTTTCAGACATTAAATATATTGTGTTAAGGTTAGGGACCACGAGATGGCGGCGCATTTGAGACGTCTCTCTTCACTGTGTACCGCTTAATTAGTGATAGCCTTGGGCCATCTATCTCCGATTGGTACCAGTGGAGATTGAACTGCCCACTCAGTCTCCAAAAGTTAGATAGGGCTAAATGGCCTCGCCTACTCCCGTATACGGGAATAAAAAGGCGTTAGCTGATAGCTGATAATTTTATTTAATGTTTCAATTTTAGGGTGTCTTTAAAAAAAGATAATTAGAGCCCCTATAGCTCAGGAGGTTTCGGCGATGTCCTTTGGTTGGAAAGATCTGGTTCAAATCCGGAGAAGAACACCCACTTAACAAACAAAAATATATTGACTCCAAACAAGTCTTCCTTCCGCTGACGTCCACCTGGTTGTTGATAATACTTCTTCACTATCCAAGCAACTAGCTTCGTATTCAAATCACATCATGACATGAATGACTGTAAATAGCTTTAGCGACAAATGATTCACATCATCTGTTGTGAAACCACCATCTTGCCTATTCGACTCCTAAAATGATTTCATAACTACCACGTTTGGTCTCTAATGCAGTTTCGGA
Organism: Typopeltis vanoorti; assembly: GCF_054136105.1. NCBI lineage: Eukaryota > Metazoa > Arthropoda > Arachnida > Uropygi > Thelyphonidae > Typopeltis > Typopeltis vanoorti. The sequence continues at coordinate 27,675,311 of NC_143560.1, forward strand.
TTAGCTGACCCAATCTCTCCAAAGATATAAATGTACCATTATAAGGTTTCACCTTTCATTGGGTAGAATTATCATTAAAAATAAAATTTAAAAATACGTCAACCTTAATATTACCTGTGGGTCAATGATTTCATCTTTTCTCTGTTTCATCATTGATAACATTTCAATGCATTCTTTCTCACCAACTGCATCAAAACCTTTCTAGAAAATAACAACTACATATCCGTAGTAAAATTGGTGACTTCTATTTATCAGCTGTCCCATTTTCTTCATTCCAGAAGTATCAGCCTTCCCTTTGGAGATATTGCTTTAACAGTTGGCATCGCCATAAATACCCTAAGAAGCTGAAGCAACCGGTTCATATCACGTATCTGTTATTTTGATGGTAACCTCCGAAATATCTACTGGGTAATAAATAATCAAAAACTGTAATTATCCTCGGGTAATATTATTCAACTAGAATTGGTCATTCGACAGTATAAGAAACTACCATAACTCTCTCGTATGGAAACCCTTCTCCAGAGACGGGTTTTCGATTTATTTAAACCTTAGTTCACTATTCTACTAATATGTTACAGGTTGCCAAATTTTCGTGAGCGGATTGGTCATAAATTGCACCAAATTCATAATTTAATTTCTATTTTTGGTAATTATTAGAAAAAATGAACCACTTTGTGAAGTTTGTCATTTACTTTTTTAATAATAATAATAATAATAATACTAATAATAATAATGAAAACAAGATGTAAATCTATAGAACATTAGTACCGTGAGTGGGCTTGATATTTTTGAAAAATATTTTTTACATAATTCAGTAACTGAACTCTAGAGGGCAGTGAACAATTTTGAAGCCATTTCACATCTAAAGCAGTCATAGATGTCAGTGCCCATGCGGAATTGGCCAGGCTAGAATTTTAGGCTAATTAATCTTTATCTTCTTAAGACGGAGTGTTTTTGTCTTTTTTTTTTTTAATAATCATAGTGGATTCGTTCGGCGAATGTGATTTTAAATTAATTGAAATAATAATACATATAAACAAGAAGAGATTTGTTTATATAGAACCTCAGGTGTCATAGAAACACAGCAAAAAGGACTTCATCATTTGATTCTCTCAGGTGAGCCTAAACCATCTGACATCTTTAATTTTTCTTTGTGGTAGATAATTATTCTAAAAAAAATTCATCGGCAATGTTGACTCTTCACATAAAAATAAATTGAACAGGCGCTACATGCAAAATGGCACGATAGGCTTAACAATATAATGAATATTTATTTATTTTTTATTACTAGTCTTTACTTCATTAGCATAAAGGATTTAAGAACGATACGAGTGCTACGAATTTTTAATATCCTGCAAATACCTAAATAACTTTATCTGAAAAGCAATTTCGTGCTGTATGGAAAACACTATTCGGTAATCGAAGAAATTAGCGTAATGAACTTCTAAGCAAATGTATTTTAATGCAAAATTAAGTCTCCTCATTCCAGTGGGATACAATTCATATCGTTTCTCCTTCCAAACTTCTAAAAGTCTGTCATGCTAATTAATAAATATTCTGCATGCATAATTAATAACGGCATTTTATAGGTTTCTGAACGCCTGCTATAATTTCCGTCGTTACGATAAATAGGCCGCCAGTAACAGACAAAAGCCATTTTTGCCGTTGACTAATGCTGCTCTGACTTGACATAAAGCAGCCACACACACACACACACACACGTACACGCGCAGTAGCGTCTGAAGCGTGCAAAAGAGAGCTCGTGCTCAGAGCTGCATGTCTATTTCACAAGTAAAATTATATTCGGCAGCTTATGCTTATAGATTTTTTTTTCAGCTCTTCATATAGAGGCCTTTACTGGGTATGACAGGATATTTAACTACATCCCAACACCACGTCCAATTAAAGTGGAGTCTTGTCCGGGAGAATTATATTGAGAAATAAAGAGGTTATCTATATGAAGGAAATGCTGCTCTTCAATTAAAAAACGTGTTCGTTCTACTCTCAAATTTTATTTAATGCTCAATTCTGAGGTCCATAAAAATCAGTAATGAAAAGGAATTATCATAGACAGATGTGAGCAAGATAATAGCTGTCTTCCTTTATTGCAACTATTTATGACTGGAAGTTTACCTTATGAAAGCAATTATTTCTGACAACGAAAAATAATAAAAAAAAAGTGCACATTTGCTTGTATAATTTTCCTGTGCTTTCACAAATCAGAAAAATGCAACTAAGGAGAAAAGAATTGGTTTAATGATGTAAGCAAAGTATTATTTAATGAAAGAACACACGTGTGCTTGAATGGTTGCGCAGTTTCTTAAATATCGTATGTTTTATTTTTTGCAATATTCTTTCTGTAAGATTTATTTTGTAGAAAAATATTTCAAAATGAGAAAATTGATACAATATTCTCATTTTTAAAGATAAAAATATATTAAAAATTATCTTACACGAAGGTCTTGTTCGCAAGACCTTCGGGTAAGATCGGGTTTAATGCATGGAAACACTACTAGGTGGCATTCTAATTCACAATCGGTACTAAATATGTATCGTATAAAACGATTTTTAAAATAATTATTTAAATAGTTTTATTTCTACAAAATTTTAATTATATTCCTTTAATTAATTCCTTTGTAAGTAATTATTTTGTTGATTTGCATTCTTTTCAATTTATACCGCTTTCGAACCTGAGTGTTTTGTTGTTTCATTGGGTTCGAGGCTACACGCGTATTAGTTCCATGTTTGCGCCAAATGTGGTCTTCGAATTTACATTATAACGCTGCAATGACCTTTTTTTTTTTTTTTTCTTCTACTTCGTATTAATTCACGAGTTATTATCGAAGAACCATCCCCATAATTTTCTTCAAAATTGAACTGAATTTAATTTAAAATTTCAGTTTAATTTTTTTGTCATTTTTGCTCTACTAGTGGTCATCTCCAGCTTAGCTAACCTGAAACAAAAATTTAATTTTCGCGCGAAATATTTACCCCCACGAATACGTGTATAATCTCGAATCCAAAGTTGTCCCAGTGCGAACGTTATAAACTGATAAGAATAAAACATCAAAATAAAATATTTTAAATATTTTTTAAGAATAGTGTGCATTAAATGAAAAGAATGGAATTAAAATTGTGAATAAATAAAATTCCTTCAAATAATAACAGGAAATTGTGCTTGTTAAATAAGCTACGATGCATTGTTGAGAAGTACAGATGTATGTAATTCAGAATATATTTTGACATTGAATTTCAATAAATGAAAAGTAATTGCAGTTTCATATGGTGAAATTAGTTTAAGCAGTCTGTAACAGCTATTGCGGTGTTACAGTTTGGCATATATCATTTAGCTGTTTTTCTTCGAATCATTTTAAATCGTGCCTAAATAATTAAAGTGCATTATGTCCTTTATAATTTTTCAGTGTGAAATTGCCGTTGATGGTTCACGTTGCCCCAAGCTCTTTTCGTGTTGTAATAGGTGTCACAGCAGGGTTATTTTTATTTATTTTTGCTGCTCTTTTCGGAAACCAACCAAACGGCTGTGAGTTCGTATCCCTCCGTGGGCATGGTTGTTTGTGATTGTCTATGAAATTACTAGTGGTGGTGGTGGACGGTAGATGGTGGTAGTTGTGGTTCGTTGCAGTTGGTGGATTGAGTAGGGGAGACAGAGTTGTGGAGTAGGTGCCCTCCCTCGATGAGTCTTTGGACTCCTTGGAGGTGTCACGTAATAATAACAATATTTGTAACTAGATAAAGTCCTCGACAGAAGGATTAAATAAAAAAAGGGATGTTTCTCTATTTTTTGTTTCTTTCGGTTTAAGGTTTAATTATTCTTATAAAATGCATACATGTCTCATAGCCGAGAAGGCTTTGATCAAACAGACGTAAATACGTTTCATATTGCACAAGTGTTTTATATTAAATATTTTATGCAATTTCATTTCTAATATACATGCTAATAAAAGTATTAAAATTTAAATTAAACTGATTAAATCTATTTATGTCTTATATTTATATTTTTATTTATTTTAGTTCTTATATAACAAAATAAAAGGGCAAATAAGAATGAATATTTGCACGTGTTGTTGTTGTTGTTGTTGTTATTATTATTATTGAAGTTTATTTAAGATTACAAACATTTCCGAAGATTAATGTAGTTCTAGAAAAGCAACAATTTCCAAAGAAAAATTACGCTTTTCAAGAAACAGGAGAATATTATCCAAAAGTTGGCCAACCTTGGATAGAGAGAGAGAGAGAGATTTCATTCTTATTTACATAAATATTTAGGAAGAATTTACGAGGTCGTGAATTATTAATTCCTCCGTATATTATTTGGGATCTTCTACACTAGACGGACGTGTCTGCTTGGCTTCGTTTTTTTCATCTTTGATTGGCCTCTTGGGACTAGTTTTCTCCCTCTTCCGGCCAGACTTTCTTCCCTAACCCTTCTGATATGTCAAGTGAAATAAATAACACTAATTTATCGTTTTCATATGTTTAGTATACAAAAAGAAACTGGTTCCCTTAGAAAAACGATAAACTAAGCTTTGATTTTGATTCCAGTAAGCATCTTATACCAGAGTACTTCGTTGTGTACATACCTCAGCTGGGTTAATTAAAACATACATTTTGCAGAGACAGAAATTTAATTTAGATATTTTGGTAGAGTGAGGACAAATATCGTTCCGCGTACTAGAAGTTCGCCATCAAAACATAGAAATCTTTTTTTTTTTTTTTTTTTTACATGCTATGAAACCATCGCAGAATTTGTAGAGCACCACCTGTCAAATCCAATATCATCATATTCTTCGTATGGCTCTTACAGCCCAAATCGAACCTTTGGTATTCTGTATTTGTTGCCTCCGACTCTGTCTGTCTGTCAAACCGTACTTCTTTAGTTCAGACATTTCAATATGATGTTGCTGTCTTGATTAATGATATCTGTCCATCTTGTTCTTGGTTTACCTCTTAGTCTTTTACCAGAATTTTGCTATTTATACTCTTCTTAATATCATGTATTCCAGATAATTCTCATGATTTTCTAACTTTGCCACCAAAATACACTCATGTTTTATCGCGGGTTATCTGATTTAATACATTTCGAAGCAATCACACCATATATATATACATATTGATATATATATATATATATATATATATATATATATATATATATATCCAGAACATCCTTCTCTTTATATGAATACAGAGATCACCTTTTATTTATTCTTTAGTTTTATTTTCTTATATTATTTGGAAAGTTTTTAATGGCATTTACGTAGTGACTTTTACGTGTAAATATTACTTTTCTCTTTATTGACGATATTTTAGATATTACGATATCTTTGCAAACTTTAGTGCATCCTTCCTGAGATCGGCAACAGCATTATTCTTTAGAGTTTGATATTCATTCATAAATGTTTGATTCTTCTTTTTGAATTATTTCACTCCTTCTTTAATAATATTTCCAGGTTTCCGTCTGCCTTTCACATCAATAACCTATTGAATATTTATTATTATTATTTTTAATGTTCTTATGTGGCTTTCCCTTAATTGGAATACTCATTGTTCTTCATCCATTTGAATTGTAATTACTCGTATACCATCCTGGATCAGTTGGAAGAGTAATTTTTATGAATTTAAGCACATTCCGTGCTATAAAAAATTAATAATGATTAATTTGTGCCTAAATAAGAAATCCGGTATGCATTTGTCGTTATTATTAACTCTGCCATTTTCTTCCCTCTAGTTTTTTTCGAAACATTTCTGGACTGAATTTCCGACTGAAATTTATTTTCGATTCTAAAATGAATGAATCCTGTTCCCGAAGGATCAATTCGTTTCTTTGTCGATTCGCCTTTTTTATAATGACTCAAACAATTCCTACGCACTTTGTTATTTACATCTTCAATGAAACTGCAGGCATCAACAATCACACCAACTCAAAACTGCTTTTAATTTAAGAAATGTGTCTTCCTATAAATAGTGTGGTTCTCCTTTATTCTTCCGGCCTTCGTAGTCTAAATAAATCACTTTATAATTATTATGTACAAGCACCTCACTTGTTTTTGTCTTCTTTTTTCTTTTAACATAGTGTTTTAGTAGTTCACCTGCTAGCACTATTTCTTCTCCGTTTATTGGTGGCCACTTTTAGTTCTCTTGAGGTTGTTCCAGCAGCTTACTTTTTATTGTTCACCTTGTTTTTCCCAACGAAAACAGCGGGCGCTTGTTTAACCATGCAGCACTTTAGCTGGCATCAATTTTGATTATGTTGCTTCTTCATAGTGCAGGTGTAGGCTTAAACCATCAAAGAATACAGTTTGGTCGGTTAAGTCCAAAATTGTAGCTCATCTGACTCGTTCACTAACCAAATGGTGTGCACCGATTTTGCAAACTTCTGTTACTTAATCATTTCTTTGTTCTATGTTTCCTTTGCAAGATAAGGCCGAAGTATAATCATTTTTGATTATCCTTCAGTCTTATCTCACAAAGACGTGCGCTCAGTAAAATGATGCTGATCACAAATCACCATTTTTGTTCCTCTCGGAACCGATAATGGCGATTGATGAGATATCTTAGTTACTCCATACTCTTCACAATCCGTCCAGGATGATTCATATAATGAAAGAAACAAGAAACGAAATACATATATTCATTAATCGGATGTATGACGTTTTTTCAGATGTTGTTTATTGCTTGTTTTAGGATTTAAGTATAGTTAGGATTTGGTAAATGTATTTAATACGAACATACCACAGTATGTTAGTATTAAATAAAAAGTAGAGTATATTACATGTTTTCAACTCTTCTCTGGTGGAATTGTATGAACGAATCATAATCAGATAAAACTAATTGATTTTTATGATATTCCCGTACACGCAGGTTGTTCCATTTATAGTACATTAGTATTATGGACAAATAGACGGATGATTGAGAAAGAAGAAACTTGTTAACATAGATTTGAAGACCTGTAGTTATACGCTTTAAGAAATACATAAAATGAAAGACTAATTGCAAAAGACAGTAGCTGAAGGAATGTACGAGAAGAAGAAAGTTGTTTTATAAGTTTGGAGTTGATTGGACAGAGAAGTTGAGAAGGCGATTTGGAGGAGAATTGGAGAATTGCCAATTCTGATGACCAGCATCCATGGAAACATGTGAAGAAAATTCAAATAGTAGAAACAGCATCTAAGTGAAATGGGATCTAATGAAACATGACCATTAGTCAACTTAACTGCTTTTTTTTTCTGAGCTGAAGCAAATGTTTTAACAGCTCTTAGGAATGTCACCCACCAAATATGAGAACGGCATTCTATGGTTGGACAGAGCGATTTGTATAGACTTAAGAGATATTAAAAGATAAACTAACGCCTTGAATGAAGTGAAAAACTTATTGGATGACGACGACGCGATCTTTGCAATATGTTTGTCAAGAGAGAGAGAGACTGAAGATTTCAGAAAGCTCACCATGTCTAGAGATTTGGATATTGGCATGCTCACCAACCAAACAATAAATGTGTTTATAAAATATTTTCGTAAGATATTTTAATCACGTGAGTTGAATTGACAAACGCGGACTTATCGCAAGCAGTATGAGAATTAAAATACGAATTTGAAATTTCAAGCATTGTAAAATAAATGAATGCGAGAATATAACACTACTGGACAAACTCGATAGAACAAAATGTTTTTCACGAACGTTTTTTTTTTTTTTAACGGTGTCCTCGAAGGGTGAATATTTGATATATTAGGCATTCTGGCATGCAAATTCAGAATATCTAATAGAAATTGATCTGCCATTCAGCTGATCCACACGCTGCAGATTACTCATCCCTGTAAAAAAACACGGATTGTGACCATATTAGTTAATTTCCGTTTTTTTTTTTTTTTTTTTTTTTTTTTTTTTTGCTTGTTCACTGGGTAAGCCACATCTCTAGTACGTTCAGGATGATAAGTCCTCATCGTTTACACGAGCCGTTGGGCGATTTTACTGGCACTCTCAGGCGAAAGTGACACGCTGATATAATGTGTCACGAAGTGTCGTCTCGGCCCTATGGACGCATCTTTAGGAGTCAGGAACCATTACAGGAACAGTTGGCCAAGATGGCTCGAGGGCTACGTCAACGGAATAGACCGCAATCTGGTTCTACCAGCAAGACCTTACGATGTCCTGTCTCCAACTGCCTCTTGAAGTTGATGTGGCTACTGGTGAAAACTTTCCCAACTTGATTGTGTTAAGTAGGCTCAGTTCAAGACTACGCAAGGAATCAATGGTTTGTATTCATTAACCACAAACCATAGTTTGTGGCTATATCTCATCGAAACTAGTACCATTGACATGTCATTTAGAGTCCTGACATATAGGATACGTTTCTATTCACTGATGAGTCTCGTTTTAGATTACAAACAGTTTTGATAAGAATACTAAAAGAGGTACCGAGAACAGACATTCCAACTCTATGTGAGACTTGGTAAGGGTGCAGCTGTTCCTCTTTTCATGTTTTGTCACTGTCATCATTTTATTGTTATTTCATTGCACACGACCATACTAAATTTTGTTCGGCTTTAATTCAAACCGAACGACTCGCATCACATTTTAAAGTCTTCTAATTTTGTCGATCAGTGTAATTGTCAAATGAAAACACAATGAAAATAATAATAATAATAATAAATGAATGTGCTGAGGCCATTTATTCCTCAAAGGGAGCAGATGAGGCCATTTCAGTCTTAAGAAACGTTTGAAGACAGAGAATCTCTATTCGTTGGTATCACAAGCAGCTGGTCCAAGTCTATCAGTGATTTTAATAGGCACTCTTAATAGGAGAATACAAAAAGTTGCGATCTCGTATCCCTAACCCTAACAGTATATATTATGGTCTTAACTAGTATAGGTTCTATGGTAGATTTTCTTGAATTCTTAATAACCAGAGTTTCCTGTTAGAATAAAAAACCTTATGTATCAGGTGCAATCGAATTCTGTGGTATTTTTCTCTCCTGATTTCGTGTTGAGCAGATGTAATAAAATCGAGATTGAAATAAAGGCTTAAAATGCTTATTCTGTTCTGGAAATTTTAGCTATCCACATCAATTCCTGTTGCTATTCTTCAGTCTGAACAAAAAACGAAGCCAAAAGGTTTGGCTTATACGCAGTACGTTATACTGTAACGGATGCCTTCCCTATCATATTAAACATGAGTTAAAAATCTCTTTTTCTCCCCACCGCATACACAATTTCTTATCGAAAGTGGATGTATATATTCATATATCTATTCTAACGGCTAGTAAGTAATTTATGTTGCAGCAGAGTAATATTCCCTTGGCACCAACTTAGTCCATTGTTTCTCTTTAAATTTCGACCATTTGTGTATGTATTCTACTGCTGCCATTATGCCTTCGGTAGTGATAACATCGCTACACGTTTCTGCCTTGATAAAAAGACCAGCATCGAGGACTATTTCACGGTTCAGTCCTCGCTTTTCTAGACTGATACGATCATCAAGTTCCCTCCTTTGTTAAAAGTTCACCGAGATAAATGACGGAGTATTTGTCGTAGTGTCAGGGAGGCAGTAAGAAAATGTGGGCTATCCAAGAGACAGATACTATAACGGCAGGAGGTATAAGGTGATGATTGTGAATTGCTCGAAGATGGACGAAGGAAGCTGTAAGTAGCTGTCCTGATGTAGTCTTTAATCACAGTCCGCTCCCTGTAATTAACAAATTTTAGCAATTATTAAGTAGCCTGTAGTAACGATGCAGGCAGTACCGCGGCCTCCTCTCTAATGTTCGCGTAATCGATAAGTGGATGGGGGAGTGATAAAGTACCTTCACTCGACTAATGCGACAACGAAGGTGAAGTCGCCCTTTATAATGACTCAGTGGTGGAGGTGCTCGCCTGTAGTCATACGGAGAAGACGGATGAACCGTCAGCGTTTCGGGGAGAGCAATGTTGGAGCCATGGTACTACTAGCAAATACAGGAGAGAAGCGAGAAGGTACGAGAAACACTATTCAAAGGGATGATGTGATGTGAGCCGATGCATGAAGATCTTCTACAATGAAGACCTTTATTAGGGGGATGCTTTCTATTCACGTGACATGGTAGAAGCATCCACCTCTCTCTCTCTCTCTCGTTCTCTCTTTGGTTACTGACTTCCACCCGCTTCTTTTGGAGAAGATGGGGGCGGGAAAATTACTTGTTCATCCTCGGAATTTTGTAACGACGGTGACATTTGACATTTTACCAATAGTTCACTCCGATGGCGCATTTATCCACCCATCTGTGTCGTCGGACTTCAGTTAATATATCATCTACGGTTACTGATGATTCATTTGCCATTTCCCTCCTCATCTCTACACTCTACCACTACTAAGTTACTTGTTCACTGCCGTTCTCCTGTTTAGATTGGGCATCCGATCTCACGAAATCCGAAAATCCTTGTCATTTATGTTCCAAATTATTCTGTAGTGCATCTCACTTAGGTTGTTGAGGAAAATGATTGCTAGAAACATCCCACTGTTCACAACCAAACGTTCCGAATTTAACACATTTGGCTGTTCAGGTGACAAATTAACAGCGGCATGTTAGCCATGATCCGGCCTGGAGAACATTTATAATCGGTGGCAGTGAAGCAAAATCGATAGTTAACAAGCGAGTTTATAGTGGAGCCCGTACAGCATGCATTACCTATAGATTTCGGTATTAACCAAGGACAACTGAATGTAGGAGTAAGTCTACTGCTGCTGCTGCAGTGCAATACGGAAAATTTAAGAATATTGTATTAGTCCGCATAGTTTACGTTGGGCATTGCTAATGGTTTTAATTATTTCACCGTACGAGGTATTTATGAGTCTCTCGATTGTTCAGGCAAGTTTCGGTTTTCCCGGTCCGCTCTGTGTTCGTAACTACTCAAAACTCAGTTTGCAACATTCCTAAACTTTAGGCTTAAGTGATGGGTGCATGATGTAACGATGAAAATTTGCATCGCGTGTAGCGCTCGTATATGAACAATGCTGCAATGTGTGCGGCTGTTAATGATATACAACATTCTGGTGAGATGAGTGCAATGATCCATTAGTTGCAGATCATACGAATGAATGAAGAACATGCAAAATATCCTTAATGATATTCTCTACATTGCAACACTTGACGAAACCAGTTATCGACTGCCATCAATTCCAAGTGGTTTTCAAATTATCTTGATTAATGCGCGAACCACTTGCTATTTTTTCAATATCGTTATTAGCAAATAATATATTTCGTGTATAATTCTTATAAACTAAAAGTCAACGCAGCTTTTTTTATTATTAAAAAAAATAAACCCGATTTTGTTCATATCCAATAACTTGTTCACAGTTATTTATGTCTGTATTATATATATATATATATATATATATATATATATATATATATATATATATATATATATATATATATATCAAATTGATATTCAAGCCAATTTAATCAAAAATTATTGAAGAGGATTGATATCCTCACACCCTCGAATTATTGACGCACATTATTGCAAAATTTAATACCAATATTAGTAGCTCTCCATCTTTCTTCCGGTTCATTTCACATATTGCTTACGTTGATATTATGTTCTTCTTGCCGTTCTTGGGGAAAGCCTTGAATCTCGATTTCCATTGCTCTAATGAACATTCGCAACTCTCAGTTTTGTTTGGCAAACGAGTCGAAATGTAGTCTCGGACTTGCCTTTAGAAATTAAGAAAAGTGCTGCTGCTACTCTGCTCTTAATTTATTTCATCTGAAAATCAAAATGCATCAACACTATTCTTAAAGCCCGCATTTCTCTGTGCGTAGACATGTGTAAGCATATTAATGAAGATGGATTTCTTGATATTCCAGTAACGGTAAGTAGGAGAATAAGCAGTCGTTTATTTCTCAGTTATGTGGGGTGGAATTAGTCATCATTAAGAAGAAAAACATACAAGATACATTTTAAAAATTACGGAAGAATCAACTACTGAAAAAGCGACTCCGTCTTCTAGGGGGGGGACAATGAATGTGAGAGAGAGTGGAAGAAATCGTTAGAATTAGACAGTGGAAGAGAACGATTTATTTAATGTTTTACAGGCAATCGAAAATTCCTCAAACACTTGTGAAATATGAAGGCAGTTGCACTGTAAAGAAGCCAATTGTACAACCTGTTTGAATAACAAAGTAAAGTTGGGAATGGTTTGGAAAGCACTGCGTACCGAGGAAAAAGTACTCTTGTTCTCGCTAGTGTCTCATTCGTACAGGTCAAGAAATGAATATCATTTATGTCTTCTCATATAACGCCTGCGAAGGATCTTTTACCGGAAGAAACTCTCCTTTTTAAGGGAAATATCTGTCACTTCGATATTCGGGAAAGATGTAGATTGAATCATCTACCCAATGATCTTATTAGCACCATGGTATAATTTGTTTAGGAAATTGTAAAAACCATATATTAATATTTATGTTACGTAAGCAATATTATCATTATTATTCACATCCCAATCTGTGTTTGTTCTGATGATTATGCAAAATGGCAGCAGGTTCTTTATCCTGGCCAAGCTGAAAGATTTCATTGTAATATGATATTTCACTTGGAATCGTGACTCACCTGCCTTCCATCATGTTCTTGTGTTACGATCCATGATTTCTTTATTTCTGTGTTGTTTTTGTTTTCTTTCCCAACCATTATCTAATTCATAAATTTTCAATTAGATCACAAACGTTTGATATCCTGTTGTCTCGCTCGGTTACCAAACGTTCAATTTCTTTGTCTTCTTCATCTGTTATACGTGTCCTCAAACTGCTTTTGCCTGATTTCTTGAAGGAAAGTTGGCGTTTTGGAAAGAAGAAATTCGATCTGCTTGCGACTGACCGATTTAGAACTACTTGAAAAGGACGTAGAAAATCTCGTCAGACCGATTTAAACAAGGTCTTTTTTCATCCAGTGACTTCGGAACCATTAAGCCTCAGAAATCATTTTGCCAAGCAAGCTACTATATCTCTCATTGGCAAAAACATGATGGAATTCACGATATTGGTGGATGTGGGACAGTATTAAAGGATGAAGAACATTCTGTCTTTTGTTCATGGAAAATTACTACTCTTCTTCACCCTTTCGAAAATCTCAACATTATTGTCTGTGATAATTCACGTATTTTGGTTTCTTTCTTCCCCTATGAAAAATTCCCACTTGATTCATCCGAGCCTGAATAGCTTGCATCAGATGAAAAAACAAAAAAGAAAAGAAAAGATGCATCAGATGAAAAAAAAAGAAAAGAAAAGAAGAGAAAAATTTATGTATAATTCCTCATGTTATTAATAGGATTTGAACTCCTGAATTTCTACCAGTTAAGCGTGTCTGACACGCTTACAAGTTCGTACAAGTTCTTGGAGAACTTGTAATCATATATTGTGCGGGCATTAAGTAAGAATTGAGTAAAAGTACGTCTAGAAGGTGGAGTGAAAAACTGGACAGTCGCTTATCAAAAAAGACATCGAGGAACCCTCTAATCTAATATCACACACACCACTTTGTGTTTTCAATTTAATATAATTTCAAGATTAATAAATAGAGATTGGTAATAAATAAGATTGATATTTTACAGAGAATTAGGGTCGGGTGACCACTGTTGGATTAAAAGGTAGATAAGAATTCATGTGGCAGGCATTTTATGCTAAGATCGAACTGCCTGTAACTAAATGAGTATAAGCCACTTCATCGGATAAGCACATCGGTTTTTGTTATTTTGTTTTAGAATTTCGTCGAAAGGCTTTGATGTGGGCATACGGTATTAGAAAACAGCACGGCCATTACTCCTCTGCTTGATAGCGAGTGTGTCACGGAGCTCGTAAATCATCACTGTCGTCCACTCCTGATGTACGGAATAAAAAATCTTTGAGGGAAAGAGGATACTGAAAGAGAAATTACTTTTCAACGGAGACCACAGTTTGGTAAAATCCTTGGTATGTGGACTGTTGACACAAATAATTTATCAAATATTTTATTTTCTACCTTTAAAAGCGTTCTACTTCTTGTCAGTTAACCGCTTTCCCGAGATGGATCATTTTTTCCATTCAAAAAAATTCCGGATTGATCATCCTGTTATCTATAATTGTCGAAGGTTAAACGATTAAGTATTTATTCGAAACGTTTGTTGTAAAGAAACAAATATCGTTTTGAGGTTTGAAAATCTCTTAATAATCCCTACAGAGTTGTTTCCATAGGCGTGATGACAAACAGTAGCTATCTGTCAAACTGTTATGTGCAGTCAACCATCAAGGCTATCTTTAGCTGGCTGTAGGAAGAAAGCTGGCAATGTGATATTTAGCTCGGAACCTGGGATGCAGCCGTCAACCTCTTACTCGCCAAAGATTGTTTTGTTTTTGAATGATAGCTCCTGCCATTATGTTTCATCATAATATATAGATTTATCATTATATAATGGATTTTTTCTATCGGAATATTTAATTTGTGTTGCGTTTTATACAGTAAATACAAAAAGAGACTGTTAAATAATGCTTAGTATGTTATAAATCGTAACTGATGAGGATGGTGCCTTCAATTTCTTTTTTTTTCTACTAAAGCTCTTGAACTTCCTTTTATATAAAAACAAATATTAGTTTTTGTTGCTTTTATTTATAACGGACAGTTCTAGTAATAGTCACACGAGTCAATAAGTCTCCTGTAGAAATTCAACAGAAACTATAAAATCTATTCAGTATGTAAAGATTGATATCAGAAATGTCCCGTATTTCTTTATTAATTATTATTATTACTTTACATTTCGAATTGGAATTTTTATTCCACATTGTCTAATAAACGTTTTAGTCACAAGTACAGTTTTTTTTTAATAGACAACGGCTAAAACGGCCTCGCCTACCCCCTATACGCGAACAAAAAGTGTTAGCTGACTTTGATTACTCTAAATACTGATTTTAAATTCAAATATTCTTGTTGAAGATTCACAATAAAATTCTATTTTCTCACAGAAATGCGAAATATACATATACGTTAAATATAAACCTTGTCGTGTATTATTACTTTTTTATATTTCTGCTCAAACTTTTCAGTTTAACATCGATGAAAGAGGGCGCTATTTTACTATTCCAGTCACTACAATGAAATAGATAAAAAAAGAAGGGGAGGCAGAATGACATCTTTATTAAAGAATAGGACGTCCGCTATTTTACTAATATGATTTGTAATTCGTTACTGTATATTATAACATATTAGGGCATTAATTGTTAATTAATATAAATTAATTAAATGTAGAGAAATATAATTCTTATAATCCTCGTTCACCGATAGCTACTCATAAAGTTGCAACCGATTCACACAGCAATCTGTAGCAAAATGCGCAAGTAATATTTCACAGGAAAATAAGTTTTCCTATGCAGTTGATTGAAAATTTTCAGCAATTTTTTTTTTAATGAATTGTCTTTTCGACTGATTGTCTTTCGATGAATATTTCAAGAACGTCGAAAAACAGACAGTATGATCATCAGAACACACCATTTCACAAACCCAATAATGACGTACACGTTTTTATTCTGTACTTTTCTTTTCTGTATAAAAATCAAAAACCTTTTTTCATGAGAACCATTATTGCAAACGGATCTACAATTTATTACGTAGATGGAGAATGGATAAAATTTCGAAATGTAATGGTAGAAACAGCCAAACAGGTAAGCGAAAGAACAAGTGGAAGTAGAAAAAAAAAGGAACACGCTAATGGAAAAGAGAGATTTAAAAAAAGCAGTTAAGTTAAAAAAAATTAATAAAGCTTTTCGAAAATTTATAAAGTCTTGATCAAATCGTCATAGAATTGTTTGTAATTATCACGTAAAATAATGTAAAAAGAAATAGAAAATTCTAAATTTACGCATTAATTGGGAAAAGATATTAATTGAGAACAAGAAAATTTACTGCACATAATGAAGAATACAAGAAGAAGAAGCATTGATGGAACCAGGTTTTTAATAAGTGGAGATGGAAATCAATCTTATGACTACCGGAAGATAGATTAGAATGATGCAGCAAAGTTATTTTAGGGACTTGTTAAACAAAGATGAAAGTCATCGTGAAATAAACTGGAATGAATATAGCGATAACACAGAGAGAGAGAGAGAGATAATAGGTCTGGCAGAGTTTGATGAAGTATTAAGGAAGATGAATGGAAAATCCCCTGAAATAGATAGATAATTTCCTATTTTGAACACAGTTTTTGGTAGTCCAGGATCGAAACTATGGTGTGACATCTTTTGACTAATCTGGAGGAAAGAAGGTAATACCTGATGATTGGATCAAGGGATTATTGTTCCAATATATAAAGGGGACTCAAGAAGAGAGTGTAATAACTATAGAGTAATAATACTGTGTCATTGTGCATATATTTATGGAAGGATAATGGCAATAAGAATAAGGAACAATTTTATAGGAAGGTCTAAGATAAGAACAGTTTGGTTTTAGAAGATGGAAATCAACGGATTCGATCGATTTTTTCTGTAAGGAAAAAGTGGAAAGACATTGAAATTTGGATAAAACCTATTTATGATCTATTTTTTTATTGGAATTAATCGTAAAAAAGTTAGATTTAATGGTAAAAAGTCTGGGAAATTTTGAAAAGGATAGTCACAGGAAAAGAAGAAATAGTTATGATCAAGAATGTGTATATTAAATATAAGAGCTGTGTGAAGACTAAATGTAGTAATTTCGAGTGGTTTACGCTTAATAACTGGATGCGATAAGAAAGGATTTTATCTCTATTGCTGTTCAGTATGGTAATGGCCTAGACACAGTTAATGACTAGAAAGCAGAAAAAAAGCTGTGTTTGCATATGATTTGATAAATTACCCACATTCAAAAGAAGAATAGCTGCAGAAGAGATTGGACAAATGGAAAAGTGTGACACAGAACTGTGAGTTACCTATTAATACGTGGAAAAGTGAGAGCATCATCTGAAGTCGTAAAGAAAATTTACAAGTTAAGGGTGTTGTGATCAATGGGCAAGTCTCGAAGAGATGATGAAGACTTCAAATATTTAGGAAGTGAGCTTTATAGTGATGAAACTTTATATTAGGAGACATCCAGGAGAGGATTTCACTGAGTCAAAGTTTTTTTAAGTGTAATTAGTTTTCTTTGGGACAGTGAGGTGTCACTTAGGTATAAGGTTTCGATTGCCAGAAGTTACATTTTGGTCCATTCTGTCTTATGCAGCACAGACATGAAGACCAACAACAACAGAAAAAGGCATATGTAGAATATAAATACGTACTATGTAGTGCTCGATCTTCTACTGCTTTTTCCTAGCTGACTACTTCCAATGGAGGCCCTTCAAATACTTACGGCAGGCCTTGTCATAAGCAATGAGGCTTCTAATTTCGCTATGGATGGAACTGGAAATCTTTATTTGTAAGACAAACCGTTAAAATGATTGATGTTTATGATTAAACTATTTAAGAGGATAAAATACATGAAATATATAGCGCAAAAGGATAAATTTCCGTTCCTCTGGATAATCGTGTCTCACACATCATAATAGTTCATGTGAAAACAAAAGCTGTTATAACAGTTAGAGGAGTTCGCTGTCGTTGTGTCTAATGTGTTTCTTAGGTATGATTCGTTGCAGTAAGTTCCGTTGTTATTAAGCTTGTTCAGAAATGATCAATGAGAACATTCGAAAAACAATTTGAAAGAATTTATATTTTTCTTATTTTCATTTATAATTGGATCTCTTTTTATTTTCAGAACGATTCGAAATAATAGTAGTGAAAATAATTCATCTCTAGCTTGATGAAATGTAATGGATTTATTATTTGGGATCGCTATTGAATTTTGACATTTTCGTTTGGGCCATTTTAATGGCAAAATTGAAAAACAAAGTCTACGTTATATCTGGCAAAGACAGTTCTAGGTTCAATTTTTGCTATAATGAATTATGCCATTCTACAAGAATGCGATCACGAAACTCGCCATTGTCAAAAATTATTTCTTACTATTGTCTTAAAAGTTGACAAATATCTTTGTTTCTCTTTGTAACTGAATTCTACTGCTTTATGCTTTTATTGCATATCCAGACAGTTTGTGAATGGCGTGCTATCTCTGTTATTTAATATATTCGTTTTGTTTTCCAAAGAAAAAAGAAAATAATCGCTAAATTCCAGTTGTTAAAGTTATATCCGTTGCTCATAACAGATGTCACTGATACGGACACAATCCCCCCCATACACACACTAGTTCTTTTTATTATTAGATTTGTTAAGTTGCTCCCATCTCTGAACGTTTTCTTTTTCAACTGATATTGATATAATTATTCTTGAATTTTCTTCAGATCGTTTCCATTATCCTACAATACTAATGAGCTATAGGTTTATAACATTTCATGGGTGGAATTTCTATAAAGAGACGTTTTACCGTTTTTGCAGCAGTGGCAGCAAACTGGGCGTATTTTCCATCTCATTACATCACTCAAACAGATTTTTCCAAACACTCCCACTCAAGATGGAAGTTTCATTTACCACACAATCACGCACTGAGTTTTTATTTGGACAAATCATACAGCTGGCTCACTGTAAACTTGCAATTGTTACTATTTTTTACTCCCAAAATATTTTAATTTTGGTATTTTATTCATTTGTTTGCATCTAACGTATAAATCAAACCAAAAGGAATGCTTATCGTGTTTTCTAGAGGCCCATTTTAATTTTAACATTTCAAATAAATGTATGCGTTGTTGAGAGCGCTACACAAACTAAAGGGATTGACTTATGAGTTTAAGAAAGAATGGAGCATCATCTTGTAGTATTTGCATTCTTATTGTATGTGTAAAATATTGAATAACTACTTGAAAAACATAAATATGAGAAATTCACAATTTAAAGGAGCTTTTGCTAATCAGAGATCACTTTTCACTAGAAGCATCATTGCAGTTTTGATGAGAACCGCTGGTAAGGACTCCTCATTAAATGATGCTGAAATTTTCCCTGCAGAACAAGTTGTAAGGTTAAGAGAGAGACCAGTTAATCTCGTAACCAAATATCTGAACCCAAAACACGATTTTGAAATAATCCTTTCGACCTGTAATCAAACGTTTGGTGAGAAATAAAACCGAAGAATTCTCGTATTCCCTTTAAACATAAAACTGAAATAAACTGAAGAAGTCCAGCATTCCCGTCTCTAAAACAAAAGAGTAAAACAATGTTTACTGTTTTTGCCTTAGAGACGTGCTATTGAAGAGAATTGGAGACGTTGTGACACACGTATAGTATACTTTAACTCCTGTAATAAATCAATAAATAAATGCTGTTTGTAACTATCAATATATATTTTTTAAACTCTTCTTAATGATATTTAAGATTTTAAAAATACTTTAAGGTGTTATGTTTTTGATCTTAATGATTATGTAAGAAAATCCATCTTTAACAGCATTCTAGATGTTCCCGCCCATTTAACGGTATTGCAGTTTCATTTTAAGTTTGACATAATTTAAGGATGTCCAGAATGATATTTTAGACTATGAGTTTTGAATTCATTACCTGCCAACTGGCAGTCATAGCAAGAAATGAATTAGATCAGTGCTTCAATCGTAAGTTGATCACACAGCTCACCATATAATGTAACTGTGCTGATTCTTAAATAGCCATCCTTGTTTTGAGAACTGATTAAAACAGTTCAATGACATTTATATAAAAATGTTCATCATTGATTTACTACATTTAAAATGGCCGTGATGGAAAGTTTGGGTCAAACACTACAAAAAATTTCAAAAAGAAATTTTTTGTAGTGTTTGAGAAAAATTCATTATAACTCTAAAATTCGCGAAGAATGTGATAGTTCCAAATAATTATTAAAAACTTGATGGAATCGTTTCTTGCTTAAAACTTTATCATATGTTTTGATAAGTAATTGATGGAGTCTTCCAAACGCTGACCTAAGCCCAAAGTCAAAGTAATGGACAAAATAATATTATCCATTATAGGCTTTGAGGGGTTTTTTTGCCATTATTATTTTGATAATTGACAAATTTCCTTGATACACGTCTCATTTTTTTATTTATTATGTGATTACTGCTACTTACCCATGGCTGTAACCCGTAGTGTATTAATACCGTGGCGAGCTAAGAAAAAAAAAGTTTATTATTATTTATTTTATTCATTTTTTTCTATTTTTTAATTTATTTTTACATCATCTAAAAACGCTGTTATAGAGACCCAAGCCAGCCACCTAAGGTCTCCAATAAGCAGGATTGTTCCATACTGGGGGACGAAATTTATTTTCCACCCCAAGACACCATCTATGCCCATGGAGCGATTCGAAACCACTCTGCAACCTGTTCGTTGGCGATTAGGTAGATTAATCATTCGTCCAACCAGTATCCGGTTTTTTTTCCACAGAAAAAATATATACGAGTATTTTTAGTGAAAAATCTATCAGGATATGTGTTGGAAATAGCTAGAACAGTTGGATGGGATTAGCGCTGAGCATCTTCGAAATCTAAGATTGTTTCCGCTTACCTGATCGTATAATATTAGTGGTATTTGATATGTTACATTTATGCTTCTCATCAACACCACTATACTGTTGAGAACAAGTGTGTCTTAACTGGAAAATGTATTCTTAAAGCAATATGTGTTGAGGGGGGGGGGTTCTCTTAGCAGTTCCCTATATTTTGGAAAGACTGTAAAGCAGTCATACCATTAGAGAAGAAAATTGTACTGTCGTTTTGATTGATGCAGATCAGACTCACTGGAATCAGCTTGTTAAGTTACTTGAAATTTCCGTTTGTCCATAATTTATGTAGTGTTTACGGTGAGGTTTAATTTCGCGTATCTGTATCTAGAAAGAACAGTATTGAATACCATCTCTCCTTCTTCGTGCGTTGTTTCCAATTAGGCTAGGCAATAATGTACGGATTTATAAACCAGATGTTCAGAGAAATTTTTGAAACATTCTTGTAGTCAATTATTCATGGGTCATTATATATACAAATAGGATTGTATTGGATTAGTTTGTCTTTGTATTTAGGGAAATTCTCTCCGAGGACTTCACACAAGTTTATGTACGCTCAGGTTCATTTAAAGTTTATGAAAATATTCGGAAATTTCATGAAACAAACTGGAATTTTAGTTCAGAAAAATTAAATGACAGGACCTTTTTCTTTTTTTTTTATCTGTCAATAAAATACTTGGATATTCGTAATGATTTTTACACAAGAGAATTGGCGCATCGCATGCTAGATTAAAAATTATGTTTGCACGATACCGCATAGTGATGCCTAATATTAGACTGAAACTCGTCAAGTGATGATAAACTACCTTGTGTCGTAGTTTAGAACTACGAAGCAAAGGACGTATTTGAGCAAGCCTATTAACATAACATAATGCAATCAAACATTTATATAACCGTGATAAAAAGAAACATAATATTCATCGAATCAATACAGCATACTTTCTCCATGGCAACGGTTCTTTGTAAACACATCTTCGGCAATTCTCTTTTGTAATGTCAAATAGCAGTTGCAGCAGAACAAGACTGTCGTACATAGCTGGGACTGAATTATTATAAACACACGTACACAAGCGCATACAATTCTAATGGTTGCCCATCTGCTTCAGTAGCTTCGTTATTGATATTTCCTTACTGGGGAATTCTGGACCGTAAAGCTTAATTGATGTCGTATCCATGGAACAAAGAAAACATCTGCGACATCTCCAAAAATCGTCATAAATATTTTCATTTCTAATAGATGGAGTTTGTATGTATCTAAATAAAAATAACTTGTACATAAGCTTTCTATGAATTGAATAAATCGATAGATTAATTTATTTCCACCTGAAGTCTCATCCACTCATTAAATTTCTTAACAGGTTCGCATCTTTCGGATTTCATTTGAAAGGGCGAACATTTTACCAAGATTATGAAACTTTTCATGAAAATTCGGCTATCTTCAGCTATCTCGGTTATTATTTGTCGAACTTAATTTCAAACTAAACTACAAATTCATAGCATATTCATAGCAAATTCATAGCTTCCATGACATATTAACATTGATATTTGTTTGGAGTTGTTCGGAGCGCCAATCACTTTCGCTTGAGGTTATTATTTCTAAACCGTTTAATCTACTTTCACAGCAGTAAATCATTTATTGCGCTGGCTATTTCGAAATAAAAGTTATCATGAATATGTTGTTCCCTCTCTACTTTTAAACGTCATTAATATTTCCACGAATCAAAAGGCGTCGATCGAGTTAATCGAGCTTTATTCGATTAACACAGCATAAAGTGCACGATGAACAGCATCCAATGTCTTAACTTGGAGAGATGTGTTCTGCATTTTGTAATAACGAACACGTGGTTAACATCGAAGTATCTATCGAATCTCGATAGTTTTCAATAATCAAGTACAATAGACTTTTATACTTGATTATCTGTTGTATGAATGTTTCGAGACATTGAAAAAAACAATAACTAATTTAGTAGCAGTTAGCAAATAACTTCTGCTGAATACCATTTACTCTTGAGTGTATGTATTATAGTTATCATATATGCATTTCAAGAGTAAATGGTGGGTAAGATTAACTTCAAAAATGTTCGATCTAAACAAGAAATACAAAGTTGACGATTTCGAAGAAACTACTTAGCATCTTCTTTATAAGAGGAGTATATAGATGGCAATTCAAAATTACCTAGTGTACCAAGCCAGCAACGTCGAAAATTAGTTGCTGCTCTTAATGAATTCCAAATAGACTGTTCGTGTGCGAAACATTTCTCACATTATAAAAATGATATTACAAAGAGAAAATGATAATTAAAATATGTCTGCTAGTGTTTATTGTGAGAATCATTTAAAAATTCGAGTGAAAATGCAGTCTTGATTGAATGTCAGGCGTGAATGCTGCTGTGGTAAAATGAGGAAGAGTTTACGCAAGTCTTATTCAAAAAAAGAAGGGCGACTTTGTACGATGCAATTAGTCTTCCTTGGTAAACAAGTTCCTCCTGTTCCTTCTAAAGCCCGCTAGTTTACTCAGATATGTACGTAAACACTTACCTAAGAATCCTTCCTTAAATAGCACCATCAACTTGCTCTCTTCCCAATTATATTTCGTGCTTGCATAATCGGCAGGTGAGAGCCTTACCTGCCTATGGATATACTCTTGTTCGGAAGGCTCGTGCCATCCTACCAACTCCTGCAGATCTTTCTTCCACTAAACGTTACCACATTTAAGGCATCATACACGTTCACACGAAAAACTAATTTCCGTCGCAATTAACTATGCAAATGAAACAGCACCAGTTACGCTTCTAACCTCCGTACCATATTCTCCATTTCCCCCCTAAATCGAGAAAAGTTGAGGTTGCCTTACGGCAAACTGAGAGTCTGTAAATATTGTTAAATTAATGACGAGAGATGTTTTATGTGTATCTTTTTCACTTGCTATCTCATAGTTTTTAAGTACTTCGATAATAAGTAGGGTAATGAAAAAATCCTCATCTTAGACGTATTTTCCCCCCCTCCCCCATCCATCTATCTCCCGTCGGTGATTAGAACGCGCTACTACTACTGACGGAGAAAATATGCTCGGAGTGTAAAGTTTACTTCTAGTCTTGAGTATGGAAATAAATTATTTAACACTAAAAGTACGTCAACGGTAACGCCAGCCGGAAGGGAACCCAGATTAAACAATCATTTTTATCGCTCTTTGCGTTTACCACCAAGGCAACGGAGTGCGGACATCATTGTGAGGAGGTGGAAGGAAGAAGGGAGGGTAGGAGAGATTCTCATTTCATAATATTCATTACTTCCACGCGTAAGAAAGATCATTTTTTTTTAAAAAAAAAGGCGAAAAAATGACATTTTTGCATGAATGTCAACACATCCAGAATGAACGTTATGAAAATTCTGGACATATTTCACCCGTGCGTGACGTTTCATCGAATAAATAGAGAAATGTTGTTGCCATAGATTTGTCATTAAGTGAAGAAGTGGTAAACCCTTTTTTTTTGGCTGTTGACGATCTGTTTTATTTATCTTCTATTTTAGTGCAGAGTTGGAAGTATTTTAATATTAGATTAAACGACGATGCCTTCATATGAATCAACCCTCAAAACCAATAAATCAGTTACTTTTAAATATATTAAAATTTTGAGATTTTTTTAATCATTGTTTAGAAAATATACATAGAAATATGTAAACATTCATTGACAGTTAAGATGATAATCATCTTATAGAATATATTTACGAGCTTTTTAGTGCATATTTAAGATATTTCAATATTTGGGATTTTTAGTACATATCGTTTATTTGTATATTTATAATACTTTGAAGAAGAAATGGGAAATAAAATATCTACAAAGCATTATTTATACTAAGGATGATTTCTGAAATATGAAATTTCATATAATTCCTTTTAAAGGATATTAATATTAAGTATTTTAATTTTTTTTATTAAATTTGTCCAAATGTAGCCTACTTCAACTCCGCTGCATCATCAATAAATATTTGAAAATAATCTTTCTACTTTATTAGGGATCGCATGTTTTTTCTGGTTGTTTTTAAAAGCAGTTTACGGTATTGATTGAATTGATAGGATAGTTTTTTTCCCCATGATTATAATATTTCTTTTTCAGTTTGATTACCTTCGTTACTTATTTTATCTTTAATAGCAGTTTCGTACATAGAATGTTGTCAAATGTATACAGTACATTAAGTCTTCCTTTTTTTTCTTTTTCTTTCATTCTAGTCACAAGGCATCTGTTGTCTGCATTTCTTATAGTTTCCTCAAAGTTGATGTAAGTTGTTATTATGATAAAGAGGTTCTTGTTGTTTTTACATCAATATTTGTCATTGGAGAGATAATGGTTTTTCTAGAGTGCTCACTGTTCGTCACGAGATATCTTGAATATGAACTTTGCTTGTGTAATGTTGCATTTATGTTTAAGGTAAAGATGGAGAAGTAAACAAAAGATGATAGTAGGATGGTGTTTGGTGGGATAATGTGAATTAAATTATCATCTCTGTTCGATTGTATATTCCCGGACATTGTATTAATTACTGTTTCTTTCTTTCTTTCTTTTTTTTTGTAACCGGCATCTTTAAAAAATGCAACATTGCTTCTTAGAAAACTTTATCAAGATAAGGTAATTATTTCTAGCTCCTCTTTTTAGTATGCTTCTTAAATAATTGTCCTTTTATGCTTTGTGATCTAAACTCTTCCATACACACGGTGACACTTTAAAATCCTATTAGGGAAAACTTCGTAGAAAGAAAAAGAAAATTATACATTTTTCTTTTACCATGAAATTTTATGTTTCTGAAGTTCAACTCTTTGGAAAAGATACCATTATTTTTTCGGAAAGAAAGTTATATATAATGCTGATCGGCAATATTTTCTAATTTTGGCTTTTTAATTCTGCTACCTACAGCTTTTAATTTTGTTTCTGAGATTTAATGACGCCATTAGCCAGTACATTATCAGGAAGCTGGTAACAAAGAATGATAACGTGCCATTTGGGTTAAAGTCGGCATTATTAAGTATTTTGGTAAGCTTGGAGAATTTTTAATGAATACTTTTGTGTTCCCATCTAGTGGTTTTTAGTTCGCATAAACAGAAGAAGCAAAACCCAATGGAGCACTGCAAAGAAACACAATGAAAAGTCCCGTATAATATGAAAAAAAAAAAATTAAATGGCCGAGAAGAAAATCTAAAATATCGATTCAACTGCATCAGGTGATATGTGGTAGAAAAGAAATAGTCATATTTGTTATGAATTATTTTCGATTCACTGTTACAGTAAATTATAATAGAGGGCGCATTTGCTATCATGCGCCCTCTATTATAAACTGAACTTGAAGGTAACACAATAGTTTTCTCGTTGCTATCGAAAGCACAAGAAATGTACAGAATTTACACCATTTTGTGAAAATATTGCCAAGAAACATCAGCAGTAATTCAGTTGAAAGTATAGAAATATATAATCTGCTATTACGCAGTTTATTTATGAAAAATAATCATGAATACGTCAAGAGGGAAATAGCAAAATGTGATGTGAAAATATTGTAATTATTCCTGTGGTATGTATTTATATCATCGATAATTTTAAGTATATATTAGTAGATTTTAACTGTAAAATACAAATAGAAATGCAATAAAAGCGCTATAATATATCTACTCTAATATCGATATGCTGCTGCTTGTAATGGTGAAAAATATTACTCCATATTTATTGTATTCACTCACGTGTTCTGTGTTTAACTTTGTTTATTGGTTTTTTAGTGGTGCGACTTTGTTTCATATTGATCCATCTTATGGTAAAGAAGGTGTTGGATGAAATTCAATTGAGTATGGAGTTCTGTGTGTGTGTTGTTGTCGTCTTTTATTAATAGCCGCCAATATGTTATCGTTCATTGATTTCATTCCTAACGACATCTAGTTTTATCTCTTTCTTGTTATTTCATAAAAGCTTCTTTTGGTTGGTTCCTGAGCTACTGAATTCATGCATATTAACGTTGCATTTCTTCGCAAGGCCATTGACCTTCACAGAAATATCGGAATTTGCTTTTAGCTCTGGAAAATGAATCCCAAAATAGTTGGGACATTTCTCGGAATTAAATTTCCAAATCTTATAGTTCGAGACATTCTATTTATCACTCTCCCACCCCTTTTTTGTAGCAGTGTTATATAATGCACTTCATACTTTGTTCAGTTAACTCCATGCTTGCATTTTATAAAGATTTTTTTTAGTAGATTTAAAACTATATTCATATCTCTAGTTCCGATATAATCCACATTATAGGTCGGGATCCATGTAGGGCAACATCTATTAGGATTTTTAGAGCCAGATGAGAAACTGGACCTAAAAAGGCTAACAACTAGTATGTAACTAGTCAATCAATGTTATTTTTACCTTGAACATAGAAATTATTTTATTCAGACTGTCCCATGAGGATTTAATCTAAAAGTGTGATATAAAATATGAACTTTAACAGCTGAAACGTAAGTGTTGGATATGAATATAGTCACGTGATACCGTTTATAATCTTTGCAGATTTATTTAATATATGTATTTTACTTGATTCAAACGGAATTTTATTTTTGCGTTTTAAATATCAGAACTTTCATTTTATATCTTCAGAATAAAGTTGTTGTTGCTTTTATGCTGGAATCAATCCCCTGCGAAACCTTGTAAACTCACTCACCCAAATTTGCTTCTCATTTTCTGTTCAGCACTGATTTGTTTAGATTCGGTGTCAGATTTTGAGATATTGATTTTGCCACTTGCAAAACTTTGAATTATTATTACTATTTTTTTAAAAGATACAACACTGTTCACGAAGAAGTCATCGCTCTGTTACACAATTTTCAGTTGAAATTATCTGAGACGTCATCGATATTGTAAGTAAAAGCACAAGGCTTGCAACAAATTTGTTCTCGATTTTCTTGAAATATCGAAGCGACATGCATGAAATCTTTTTTTCTTTTTTGTGCGTGAGTTGATAACTTTGATAAAAAGAAAATTCGGCTGACAAACCCGAAAATAAATTACATCAGATTAGTGTTTTGCAGAAAGAACATGTCTTGTTTTTCATCTTCTGGCAAAACAGGAGTCATTTAGAAGTTCTGTGACTGCAGCAACCAATTGGATTCTCATAACGAGGTATTTTATTCGCAGTTTGTCAATAGAATCAAAAATGAAAAACAAACGTAACAGATGTATAACAGTGCTGAAACGTTACATAGTCTTTCTGTTTTTGTTGCATTCCAGTTATTCAGTTCTACATGCAACAAAAGATAATATTGTTTTAAAATGTGCTTTGGTTGTAGTCATCGATCACATATTATGCAAAACTAGTAAAACATGCTTAGTAAATATGCTTATAAAACATTTCGGTATGCTCATATTAGTTAGGTGTTTTATAGTTATTGATTCAATGGGAATTAGAAACAACAGCATATTTTTGCAGCATGATCAATAAATTATTTCATAATTAAATGGACTGCAATAAAAGAGAATCGCTTTCCTGGCGTTCTCCTCCTCCTCTCCATTCCAGCCACTCTGCTAAGAGTTGACTTGAAAGCATGGCACAGTTTTATTGTATTTTAGAAATCAGTTTATTTTATTTTTTTAATCTTAAAGAAATTAAGGAATGAGATTAAACCTCTACTAAAGTAAAGTTCAGAATAAAAAGTACTTCTCCATAGAGCAGTTAAGATTGACGACACCCTTTCTTAGGAAAGGATTGGGTTCGATTCTCATCGTAATACCAAAGACTCATAACTTTGACTAAATACTGCCACCGAGCGGGATGGCTCGGTGGCAGTATTTTTTATTTTTTACCAGCAAAATAGTAAAACTGCCTGAGGCTATATCTACTTGTTTCCTAGCTATAGTTGCCTCCACCATAATTCCATCCATTACTGGATGTTAAAAAATTTAGTAAATGTAGAAGAAGCAAATGATTGTTCCCAATCATTTGTTACTATGTATATGATATTTATTTTCAAGCCAGCAAACATAAGAACATAAATAATTTAAAAAAAAAAGAATAAAGTTATCGCTTCTTCGTAAGTTTTGTGTTCAATGTTGTTAAATGCCTATATGATTTTCTGATTCACTCTTCCTGCTTGTTCAATGGCATCATCAGAATGGTAATCTGCCAACTGATATACTAATATCTACTGATACTGGGATCTGGATGATGACCGGAGCCAACGAAATATGTTGGACTGAAAAGTGATATATCCTTCTTTGCTCTAGCTCTTCTTAAATAATTTCACTGAATATATTTTCACATAAATTTCATATAATAATAACAATAATAACTTTTTACGACTAAATTGGGATTCCTTCTCCTAGCATAGTATTCCGGGAGAACTGTCTCCTCGTTGCTATGCCATCACTTGCAGATATTTCAAGTAGCCCAGAATAATGAGAAAAAATATCTCATTCTAATATCGAAATAATGTCAATAATTGTTTATGGCTTTTTCGTGACTCACTGTACTAGTTAAGGGTGTGGAATACACACAATTATAAAAATATTCGCTCCTTGGCTGCATTGCTATGGTAATTGGTTCTCTATGTGAGGCTTTAGTCGTTTATTTTTTTTATCACATTATGCGTATAAAAACCTGTGATTTTTATTTCTTCGGTGATTTAATTTTTTAATTATTTCGGTTATTTAATCAATTATGATAATCAACAATAAAAATCACTCCAGTTTTGCTGACGAAACCAGTTTTTTTGCTATATATTTTTTTTTTTTTTGCTATGCACGAATAAAAAAAAGTCTTAACTGGCCCAAAGTTATATTGACATGTTACCAGGCTGCCACATACTTCACTGTCTCAAAAAAAAAAAAACACTTATGAGCCTGAAAAATAGTAGGAGGGGTGATATCCCAATATACAAAAGAAGTCTTTAAAAGAAAAATGCTACAGATAGGCACAACTGTCTTAGGGCTAAATTTTCGTCAGTTTTCTTTTAGTTTTGCATATTTTTTTGTCAGCTTCTTCTTTTTTTCTTCTTATAAAAACAGGCTTTTGAAAGCTTTACTTTTTTGTTACTGGTCATTTAATTTTCTGAATTTTAGTACGTTGTTTCTATTACAACGTAATACCTTTATGAATGCAAAGAACTAAATGTTTTTTAGGTTTTCCACGTTACACTTTTTGATGTGTATTGATGGCAAGCTCCTTAAAACCTCTTTATAAAGCAGAAGTAGCTTTTAAATTAGAACAATCAATAAACATTAAAAAGCGGAATCAGAAAGGGGTACTGTAATTGTTATTGTGGTTGATTTAGTATTGGGTTTCACTGCAAATTCTGTCTATTTATTGTTTGGTCGATTCGACATTTGGTTTATATGACAATAAAAATAGATGACTAATATATCATGAAAAGTTTGAGTTTTAATTTCTCAATCGCTTCTTGTTCATTGAAGCTTTCATCTAGAAAAATACGACTGGCATTGTGTTCCTGAATAGATAGAAAAAATATCGACTTCAGCTTATATTTGTATTAACGAGTTCTTTACTATGTAGTTTTTCCTCTTGAAAATAATATGTGATAGTAGAAAGGTTCGACATCGAATTCTGTTTTCACTATAGTTAATCTGGAATTAATAGGCGTCTCCTCTTGAACATAATGCGTTTATTCTTCCACGAAACTCTTTCGTCCATTTCATCTAAGACGAAAGTGTTTCATGACTCCCTCATAGCCCATAAAAACAAACAGAACTGACATACAGTATAATAGTGATGCATCTTCGGATTCTGTTAGTGGGATATTACAAGGCGTTTTTTTATATATGATTCTTTTTTTGATATAGTTTTATATTTAGACAGAGAGAGATTACATATAAGAAAGGGAATTGATTACAACACGACAAAAAAAAAGAAAGGATATGAGAGAAACGACAGCTGTATCCATATAGGAAAAATGAGCCAAAATAACTGGAAGAAAATAGAAAAACACCGTTGAGGAGAAAAGAAACTGGTTTGATGCCTAGTTCAAGGAGAATGAACGAGGCAGAGAAGAGCGGATAGCTGACTATAATATCAGAACTGTAATCTCTGTGACCCATTTACGTACGCTTCAAGGTAGATACAGACCGGTTGCAAAATGACTTACAAAGAATATTCAATCTTCTGCCTGCGGATGTGCCTGTAAAGCTGATTAGTCTCTCAACCGAACCTCTGAACATAATCTGCTTTTGGGTAAGTGAAAGTTTTAGAGATGTTTACGAAGAAATACGTGTTTTAGTAGAAATACGTAGTTCACGAGATTGTTAGTATCTTGATATTGGCGTACTTACGATGGAGAACCGGCTCGCTAAGCAATGTCATCTGTAAGAAAATGTCAGCTGATTATGCGAATAAATTCTGTGTAGTAGCTTTATTAACCATATAGGAATAAAGTGAATAAATTGAATTAAAACTGCTTGTTAAACGAATGTCATTGTCATTAGTTTGCGATAATTAAGGAAGGAAAATCTGTTCTGTCATTAGGCTAAACATTAATAATTGCTACATCCTAAAACTGTTTTTTCAAAATCTAATACTAATTCGATTAGGTTACCTTTTGTTCGTTGACGGCTTCTATTAACTTATTAACGAGCATGGATGTATTATGCAAGGTCATAATTGTGTGATAACGGGCGGAAGAACTGAGCTGCTTTTGATCCGTGCTAGCCTACTCCAAACAAACAAATACACACACAAAAAAGATAAGTGGCTTTAGCTAGCATACGCACATTATTAGAGGGGGAGGAATAGATGTTTCATCATCTCATTTTTAAGAATTACGTTAAGAATTCTGTATATATGATCATGCTTAATTTTCTCCACTGTGCATTCTCGCCTTTTTGTGCATAATAAAAGGATGCTAATGAAAGAAGTTTAGAACAGTTCATGAATTAGTAAGCGCAAAAGATTAGATGGTGTGTTTGTCTGTTAAATATATAATACTAAACTGTTGCTTGGCATGTTTAATTATTAAGCACTCGATGATTGTCGTCTTTCGTTGTGATGTTATCTATATTGCTGATTAAAAGAAGCAATAAATAAATAAAACGTTACATCATCGTTCTTTTTCACGTCATACGACTACATCTGATCTCGTATGACACACACACACACACACACACCTTCATTATTAATTCGTATAGTAAATACATGTGATTAAAGCATAAAACACTAATTGACATACATTATCGCGTTTAAAAATGTCTTCACCTTATCCTTTACTTCCTTCGAACTATAATCATATACGCACAAACTCCGCCTCATAGTAGAACAATGAATGCTTTTCTGTTCAATGACAAGACATCACATGGTGACTTAACTCGTGCAACTTTGTTCCTTTTCACTTGTGTATTAGGCCACTTAACTCGTATTTAGTTAAAATGCCATAAATCTTCATTTCATTTCATATTACGAGAGGGATGTCATTTGTATGGCAATCGAAACTCAGTTCTTTCCAACCAAAGAGCGTATTCGCTACCGACTGAGCTACGGAGGCTCCGTAAGCCTAGTTGTAAATTAAACGAAACTTACCCTACCCACGTGAGCTGGTTGCATGGAGTTATAACGGATGACTTCGCAGAACGGATAAACTCGTGTATTTACTATTCCCAGACGAAATTAAGTAATTTATTTCTGAGGTCATGAAACTGGGTCATACAAAGGAAACAATCAGTTAACGTAATGTGCAAGAAAATTAAACCTTCTGTCCTTGAAATTTTAATTAGTAAGCGGGAAACGTCGTATTGAGCACGACGCTAAGTTTTCTGGTATCGTTAAAAAAATCCGAGTCGGTGCATTTTTATTTTGGTGAGTTCTCTAATTCGATTTTGCTCATCTCTGGAAGTGTCCCAATGACGAAGAAAATTTTAATTAAGTTCCGGTGGACTTATATGTTACACGAAGGGTAAGATTATGCTATTTATTATGTTATTTACTGCGATATTTATTGTCTTCCGTACATGTTACTTTTATCATTCATCATTTTCTGTTGCATACCCAAAAGGAGTATTATTTCTGGTGTATACCGGGTATTACTAACATCTAACAATTAATATTTAATTACTCATTTTGGACTTTTTTTTTAATTTCCAAATTGGTCACCTAAATCAGTTCTTACATTTCGACCTTCTAAAGTACTCCTGAGTGCATTAAACTAAGCTATATATCTTCCTCTTCCTACTGGCTACTTTTTTCTTCAAACACTTGTTCCATCTTTCAACTTCCATTCTTTAGAAGCAACTAAACCTTCTTCGATTAGCTCCACTTACACATTGTTGATTATTTAATTATTAATCTCTAGTTCTTTTGCGATGTCTTCATTTTTAATATGATTATTCTGCCATTAATGTCACCAGTTCATTCCTACTGTGTTTCTTCAGCATTCCCATATTTGTAGTTTTTATTCGTTTATCTATTAATTTATTTCCAACTCACTTCTCAGCTCTCTATATAAAAGTTGGTTTGGACAATATCTTTATACTTAGTTTACGCGTATTATTTTGGCAAATATCTCTGTTGCACATGTTTATTTGTCTTCCACTCACAATACTAATGTACTGTGAACTTACCATCAGTGCATTAATACTAATGTACCATTATTACATCATTATCATAATAATAATTCTATAAAAATAAATAATAATAAATAATAATGTTATTACAATAATAACATTATTTTTATTTTTTCGACATTTTATTTATTTACTATTTTGATTTATTTCTTACATAGGGGTATTTATTTATTCAACTGATTTACTATCACAGTATTATTTATTCTATTACCTATTTCTATATTTAGCTGGCTATCTTTGCTCAAAATCGAGAGCCTAAATAGTTGAAATATTTTAATTATTATCGATTCTCCGTTGAGAATACAGTTGATGTTTTCCATTGCTGGCTTATTTCATTTGTTATGAAAATCAGCAATAAAAAGACTTTACTAACTTTTTTAAATTGTCTTTTTATTTCTGATTTTAATACCAGATTTGTCACAAATTATTATTTAATTTGGCCATGTACTTTTGAAATTTGTAGCAGATTTAAATAGATAACGTTACTGGCATAGAGAGAAAAAAAAATCTTAATATCTGCTATTTGAATATCAAGTTTTAGTATAGTTTTCACTAATAATGTGATCCATTTTGATTTATAAATAACATGGAGATACAATCCTACTTTACATTGGTTCACCATCAAATTATCTTTTTCTGCATCCTTCAATTGTCATTGCTGATTTGCAGTCGATGTGTGTGCTATATGTCGTTTTACATATAAGTTGCATGTGTTGCTAAGGTTCCATTTGCACCATACAGATTTTTCCTTGAACTACCCGGTATATAACATTCATTTCAGATATTATTTAGTATTAATAAATAATAATTAATACCATTAGTAAAGGAGTATTAATACTATTAATCAATGCGCATTATTCATTGCTTAATTCTTAGTAAGAGAACAGTGGAATAATTCACACATAAAATAAATTAAAATAAGATAAACAATAAGCACATACTCCTCTTTGTAGATGATCTAGTTATTATAACAGCATCGGAAGAAAACTTATGAAGAGTAGTATTTAAAATATAACAGGTTACTAAATACATTCACTTAACTTAACGCTGTTTTAAAGTGTTAAACGAAAGAAATAAGAATTTACAGTATATTAGCGCTCTTAATATTACAATATGGGCTTTGAGCGGAAGATCAAACATAAAGAATTTCGATAGCGAGATTAAAACATATGTTCAAAAAGGCTTGTATGCTTACGTGACTACAACGGTAATGAAAAAATATACAAAGAACTAGAAGTAGAGACCAGAAAATTCAAAATCATCGACAAAATTTTACTGAACTTGTGAAAGAGAACCATACAAGGAAACATTCAACAATAATATCTGAATATTTAAATCTTTAGGAGTAAGAAATAAAAATTGCATAAAAACAATGAATTTTAGATTAGTCGTCAAACAGGTTACCTGACCTAATTCCATAACAGTAGATGATAATGTGTACTCGAATATACCCTGCTTTTTTGGATACGATTTAATATGCGGATAATTGTTCTTAATTATAGAATTACGTGGACGGCCCTTTTGTTAGGACAGGTACCTCCATGTAAATAATGTTCTCTTCTGACAACGCGTGAGAACTCTCTCATATTTCCTGACATCATCATCAGAAGAATATTAAGAAGCAATCAAACAGGACGGTGTGCATATTATTCCAATATGCATATATATTTCGAATATTTGTATATCGATCTCTCACAAACGAGTGGTTGTAGAACTCACAGAATACTAACTTCGTGGATTAACAAGACGAATATAACACTGTTGGAGATTCTGCAACATTGTCTTCCTTGCAAATAGAGATTTGAATGTTACAGATTCGTTTCTTTGGATAACCATGCAAAACATGTCTTGCTTTTCTAATGATAAACATGGATAACGAACTGTATCATAGTCTCTGTACTTTCTGAAAACTATCAGGGAAAAAACACTGCATATCACATTCATTTGGACAATTATTTAATTTTTATGATCATCTCACCCATGAAGGGCTGTAAACCTATCGTATATTAGTGTGATGAGTTAACTGTTAGATAATCCGAAAAACCTGCCTTGGAAACTAAACTTGTCCTTCGATGAACAGAGTGGTAGTCCAACACCAGTGGTGGAATTGAACTCCCGCCTAAAGACATCCACTCGCATTCATGCCATAATCTTCTGTCTAGATGGCGGAGTCACTACCCATTCGAGAATGCATCACATATTTTTCAATTACACAGCCTTCTTCACATGATTCTACAATATGTCATATCTTCATCACTTATACACCACCACCAAAGTTTCTTTACAATGCTGAGGCTGCTTTTCATGAAGAAAAATCGATTATCACACATTTTTCACGTTTACTCATAAAACGGACGTTATATTATACCAAAATTAACTCTGTGATCGCTGAATCATGTAGGTCAAGAAAATTAGTTTCTTATTATACCTCAATAAATTTGGAAGACCATGTAAAGCACGTCTCTCTCCCGTGAATTTCCTCGAATGCAGAGTAATATAATGTATAGAAAAAACAGAGCGGCAATTTTTCATTTTCGAACAAATGAACTCTGTTCATTTGTTCGAAGTGAAAGACAAAAAATGATAGCATTTACTTGCGTGTAATTGTGAGTGTGCAAACAAAACAAGTTTGGTTTTAAAGTGGGATGGAGGATGACAATTCGCTGTTCATAAAATAAGATTGGAACCACTAGCATAGGTCATAAGATCTCAGTCGAACTAGTTTCGAACGAAGTAGAAGGATGCATCCTTACCATATTTCGCATCTCTCTACTAACATAGTTACAAGATTTGCGGCCTTCTATTGATTAAATGCTACAATATTCCGGGGAATTGTTTTATTATGTTGAGAGTTATCCACAACGTGGAATTCACCAGAGTTTTATGAATTCTTCAGCAGTACTTTGCTTCGTACAAGTTCCATTTCTGTTTCCATGTTTTTAGTGTATCAACAACGTTCTTTCATAACATTTGAAAATCAGATTTGAAGCGCTTTTATAAGGTATTTTTAACGGCTATTTGCTGTAGTTGTAATAGTGTCTGTAGGTTCCTATTGTCTTTGTTGCCACCAAAATCAGGAGGGAATGATAGAGACCATTATGTTTTTATATTGTGTGAGATCTTTCACAAATATCAGCTGCATCATTTGTCACTCGCCACATTAATCTTAGCAGTCTTGTGAGTGTTCTCGGCTCTTAGTAAATAACACAATAATACATTGATTTTCAGGTTTTCTCCTTTGTACATTTCTTTTATGAGGACATTTAGCAAACATCACTTTTCACTCAACAGCACTCCTTGCGGACATTTTATTCTAAGAATAATTTATCCAAAGAGGATCGATACTTGCTAAAAAAACGTGAACATTTGGCGTAGTTTTTCTTGTAAACAACAGATTTAAGCGCTAACAGTCAGACTTCGCAGAACGCTACAAATTTCATTCTCTCTCTCTCTCTCTCTCTTTCTCTTTCTCTCATAGAAATGAAAGTGAAATAAAATGCCAAATTAAATCACAACTTTAGAATCTTGGAAAACAACAGAACAGTTTGCGGCCAAGCGTGGCAGGAGATGCCTTTCCATTGTTCATCACGAATCAACTTGACGTTGAAATGATTGCTACTTAGCAGGCAACGTTATGGAAGCTCGTCTTACGTCGGTGGTTAATTAGTATGGGAGACCATCGTCCATATACCATACCTTCACTGCAGTGGAAATTGCGTGTTACGGAACAACAAAAAAAGTGTGGTACACTTCCTTTTTCCGAGTATATTATGCGTGTTATGGACGCTGGCGAATGATGTCTTTCAAGTAATTTTCACTGTCAAAAACATTTTTCAAATATCATTAATTCAACGGTTTTTTTTTCGCCGTGCTGCTTTAGCCTTAGGAAACATGAGTAGGACACTCGAGAACACAGCACATAAAACTAGTGACGCACATATGTCTGCGATTTCAAGTCTTTTAGGTCATTTTGTTAGATAAAGAGGCATTATACTGACGTGGGAAACATGACTAGTTGGCTAAGAATCCCTTCGGGAATCAGGCTTCCCTGTTTCGCAAAAACAGACCACTTGTGACATCCATTAGATTGCATCAACAGCGACTTTTCCTCCTGTTCGAAACAATGTCCTTAGGTACCCCCTGTCTGAAAATATCAACACAAAGATGTCAATGGTAGTTGGGCGCACTATCCTTATGTATGGCACAAACTAATATAGATTCTTTCTCTCTGTCTCTGCCTTGCATCCCATCTCGATGTATTTATAAATTAAGCATCTTTCTAATGCATTTAGAGAACAATATTTTAAAGCAGGCAGTGCCTGCGTCTCGAGTGTTTTCCGCCACATTTCAGCTGTTGCTGAGATAGCAGTTTTTTTACTTTCAACTATTCTTTGCCGCATTCCCGTGATGGCAAGCGGCAGAAGGCTACATTGATAAACAAGTTTCTATCGATTGGATGGCCGGTGATTTACGTGCTCGACCTATCCAAGCTGACGTGCCAGGATCCGATAGAAAAGAAAAATTGAAGTCACTCGCCATCAGAAGTGAACAGGAGCCCGCTGCAAGTTGATGGAAGCATTTTTCCCAGAGAGGTTGCAGGAAGTGCAACACGTTCCAATGCAAAATGCAAAGACCTTTCTTTTTTCTTTTTTTTTTATTCTTCCCATTCCTCCATCGCTGCTTTTCCCTTCCTTGGAGATATCGTTTGGCGTTGATATTCCTGTACGTGATAAAATGTTGAGATCAGTTTGCAAGTTTTATGACTAGATATTGTACAGACTGTACTGACCACACTTAACTGGAAGTAGTATCAAACCATTAAAAGAATTCTTCTTTCGCTTTTTTATAATCTTCACAGTAAAGGTGATTTAAATAACTCATCATTTTGGTTCTAAGAGTAGCCGAATGAAGATCATGTCGCTAGTAAGTCACAACAAGCAATGATGAAGTTTAGGATGGTGCGTCCATATCAAGAGTAACTGAAGGAATAGCAAGTATTTGGCTGAAGAACCCTGAAGAATGTAATGTTCAAGAGTAAAAATAATATGTGATATGTCTTATTTAAATTGATTATATGAATGTTTACCTTTAAATGAAAGTTTTTGATAAAAGTAGAAAAAAATAGAAATATACTATCCTCCAATTCTTTTATTTAAATTCCAAAGACGAGCCACAAACATTTCTGAAAATATCTCAAGGAGATCCGCATGTAACTCCCGAGCCTCGGTTTGCTGACCCCTGTTCTAACTGCTCTCAGTGTGCAGATGAAAAAGTAGCAGCTGCCAACCCAACTGGGTTATGATCGTGAGGACGCAGTAATTATCTGTGAATGCATTGCGATGATGCTGACAGTGACAAATGCTTAGTGTGAACAAAATACGGATTTCTGTTTTGATGAAGCACTCGGTATCAGAAATATCACTTAACGCGGTATGTTTATCTCCTCACAGTCTGAAGCCAAGAATCTTTAAAGCAATAATTAATAAAAGGCGATATTTCTAACGCATATTAAAAAGTATCCTGTCAGGCCCTATATTAGAAATGAAGATATTTGCCTTTTAGAACTGATGCAACTGAAGTGGGATATACACCACCGATAAAATGCAGTGTTTGTATTATAAACACAATCCTAACTTTTACAAAAAGATTTCCTTTTAAAGATAACTTGCGAATGACGAATGCTGCGAATAGTCAGGAAGTTAGTGTCCGGTCTATATCCGGTTTGAGAACCAAAGGAGAATGAAGAACAAGCATCTAATTCTTTTGGAGTTGAAGAGTAATTTCGAAGGACGTGACGTAGTTTATCCAGTGTTTTAAGTGGAAATAAAAAAGTGGAATGGAGTCGATAAAATGTCATAGTATGCGAAAAGGTGAAATAGTTTAGAACACTCATCGAAAGATCGGGAAATGGTATTCAAGGACTGCTTATTTCACTAAACACATTTGCATTCACAATATAGACAGTGGAAAATATCGATGGATTCTGACATACGAGCCCCGCCTTTCCCATTACAGGGGTCGGAAAGAATATAAAAGAGTTTCATGCTGTGGAAAAAAAAATAACTTGAGCTATATATTATTCAAGAAATCTAAGAGTTATGTCTTAGATATCAAATATTAGATAAAATGGAAAATTTTGATATATGTGCATAATAAAAAGAATAATAATATTATTATTATTACTAAGAATATTATTAGTTAGGACGGTAATAAATCACTAGTGGTCACAGTTCCCAAGAACTAATATCACTAAGTATCCACACGGCACATTTTGTGTGCGTTTGCATATCATTCAACAGTTGATGGTCACATGACAGAATACTGTCAAAAGCAAATATACATATCGTTATCAAAAAGTGACACTTTCTAAATTCTCTGTTTCACTCTTCAATTACGAATCCACTTTTCCACTTGAATCGTTTGCCACGCAGGCCAGTGGGCGGCTCGTCCGCAAGGGTTGCATCTCCCCCTCAGTATAAAATGAAAGTTCCTGTTTTATTATCGTCGTTCTTATATGT
Source organism: Typopeltis vanoorti (assembly GCF_054136105.1). Lineage (NCBI taxonomy): Eukaryota > Metazoa > Arthropoda > Arachnida > Uropygi > Thelyphonidae > Typopeltis > Typopeltis vanoorti. Next base: position 27,714,919 of record NC_143560.1, read on the forward strand.
TTATATATTTATCTAAAAACCGTTATTTTCTTGTTTTTAATACAATACCGCTCGATAGTATTTTATATAATTCATTTTATAGCAATAGTTGTATTTTCAATAGTCAATGTGCTTTTCGGGCTAGGACTAGTATCAGTACTGGCTAGTATACTCAACGCTGGAGCTGCATTCATTGCAGACCGCACCAAACCGCTACCTAGTGGCGGTAACGCGCGATTTACGTGCAATTTGGGCTGGTAGCTTTGCAGCCCAAGATATGTTGCTACTACACGAGCACGAACAACACAAATTAACGTCGTTATCATAAATATTGTGCGGTTTTTCTTTTTTCTATTTAATTCTATCATATAATTAAATACAGCATTTAATTTATAACTTTGTAGAAATGAACGAAGAGAAGAATTCTGTAAAAATTGCTAAATTCTGTTATGTTTTAGTTTTATTAATGATATACTTTTTTCAATCCGTACTGATTTTGTTTTACTATTATTATTGTTTTACTATTATTGCTTACGAGCTGCCACTGATGCAGTCAAATTTGAAGTTGCTACTGTTGCCAACTCGGGCAATCTTATCTTGAAGTGCATGTTAGCCAAATTTAACTTTATTAACCTCCAGTCTTATTTTGTACAAGTACTTTATTTTCACACAATGTATACTATACGGTAACTGAACATTTGAAAGAGTGATATAATCAGTTACACATTAAAACAAACTTCTCGAAATGTTTATCAAATACAACTTTTCCAATGATGAAAATCGGCCTTTACGAGTGTCTTTTAAATGTCTTCGTCCCACAAACTTTTTTTTGCCCTTTTAACTTCCATATATGCGTTCTATTTACATTAGAAAATTGAAGGATGTATTCAACCTACCGTTGAATATGAAAAGTGACTATAAATGATACCCTTAGATATATCTGTGATCAAGGAAGCTGAGAGATTTCATGGTTGTATTCGTATAAATCCTGATCGATCGAGAAGAGCACTTTATATTTCCTCAGTAGGCGTAATGGTATTGTGTTACTTGACTGATAATCTCGACTTCACCGGTCTAATCAGTTAGCTCAGTGGACGGATCATGCCCGAGGACATTTGCAACGAAGATTTTGTAAGTGGCATACGAAACCTTGACAGCATATTCTGTATTTGATTACAGTTCTAGCGTCAGTGAATTGACGATTTACTGACGTATCTCATGTGCGAACCTGCATGTTTCGATGAAAGTTCTTCTATGTCTTTTTTATTTTAAATGATGACTGAATCAGTTTGTATTTCTCCTGCCGACTTCGCTTATCAATAGTATTCATTATAACCATTGAAGTCGCTTATTGATCCAGAAAATATTTCTAACGTCACCTTTCAAGTTGATTCAAGTATTCCGAATGTTTTGTTTTCAGCGTTCTGATACCACGGTGCTTTTGTAACTCAACATTCCACTTATAATTAAATGCAGAACTCTTTTGAAGAGGTTCGCCTCTGTTGGATGATTCAAACCTTAGTCAAATATTTACACTGCGTGTTTTAAAATGAAATCTTTTTGATTATTGTGTACTAAATGATATTTCCACATGTCAAAGATGGGAGTCTTGAAAACATTTCAATTCTATTCTTCAACCTCACACTTGGATCTTTTATTCTCTTGTTCTCTTAACACAATGATCCTCACCCTTAGGCACACCCTCTAAGTATTGCATGTGAACCAAATCTCTTGTAATTACTCTCTCGGCAAGGAAGTGTGAGAGTTCCAGCTTTATAATGACATCAGACTTTTGGTCTGATGATAAAAGAGAAGTAACAGTTTTACACTTTATTTTTTGAAGTTTAGCATCTTCGGTGAAAGATTGTTATCACCTGGAGTTTGTATTTCCCCCAGGGGCATTGAGGTTTACAAGAGCTAATGATATTCTTCGTAAGTTATTACAAAAGTAGTGCAGTCTTTGAACGAGTGATCTCTTTGTGAGTAACGTACATCTGTCTGTGATAATTAGTGTGGTCGCATCATTCAACCTTCGGATATGTAAGACTGTGTGAATTAGAATTTTTCAAAGCTTCGGTAACGCTGATTGTGATTACTTTCAATGGGTAACATTCAGTAGGTAGTAAACTCGACACTTTTCGGTTTTTAAATGCTCATAAATTCCAGGAGTGACATTCAATTACTCTGCATTTAAACATAGATTTAATGAATGTCATATTGCAAGTCTGTATTGAATCGAAATGAATTAGCTGCACGAATTATACAATATTTAAGACGATGCTCAAGGTAATGCTATTCTTTTATAAATCTGTTTAATTGCGAGTTCTGAAAATCTGTTTTATCATGAGTTTTTAAATGTTTTATCATGAGTTATTAAACGTCTGTGTTGTGTAAACTGCAACATCTCAAAAAAAAAAAAAAAGAAGAAGAAAGCTACAAAATAACGCCCAGATAAAAAATTTGATATTTATCATCTTCAAATGAAACTCCCACATCACCTACGACTGATGAGCTCACTCATTGTGGATGCAGTATTTAGTGATATTAGAAAGTTGTAAACCAGGGCATTGACCTATAAAAGAAGAAGCTGCTACTAGATTCTGCCAGGTTGATATTTTCTTATATATCTTTAATGCCACATCTGGCAAATGCGGTAGTTTTATACCAAATATGGTCATTCCGATCCAAAGAAAATATCCATGGGATTTTAAAGAGAAGTTTATGACACGTTGGAAATTTCCAAATACATTTAAAGATATAATGATGATCGCAAAAACCTTCTTATTGGTGGTTAATTGTAATACATCGAGTACAGTCTTGCTTGTTCTGTTTACTTGTATATGTTCTAACATACTACCCAATTTAAGCATCCTTAAAAATAATAACGAAGACAAAATCATTTCTCTAACGGATGAGTAGTCGTCACGACCTCTACTTTTACATTTTAATTAGACTCAGACTGCCTCGATGAGAATGTTTCAACGGATGTCTTGTAGCATTGCTGCCGTCTGGTAGATCTTTCTAGCCATAAAGGACCAAACATTCGAATAACTTCATTTCCAGAGAAGCAAGTCAAGCATAGAATGAAAAGTACCGACTTCAATTTGATTAGTTCGTGCAACGTTCCAGCCGAATTGCTACGTCACAATGCTTTGCGAACGAGGCTTAGGGAGTAACGCTAAAACGTTATTACAATTTGATAGTTTAAGTAACAGTGCTTCGCGTCACTACAATTCTACGGTCTAATGCGATTACCGTACAGTCCAAGAATCATTGCTTATAAATGCAAACATAACAGCACATGAATAAATATAGACAGTTTTTTTTTTATTATTATTTATTACTGAGCTACGTTCAGATGTACTTCTGAGAGAAAGTGAAGCTTGAATATATTGAACATATGGAAACATTACAGCATGAAATATTTTCTAACGTCAAATGCTAGATCAAGATTGCTTTCGGGGTAATCAAACTCCCTTCTTAAGGTCTTGTGTGTATCTGCATTAATATCCAATGGACTTTTTTTTTTTTCCTGATAAGAAGTGGAGTCTCCGGCTTTTAAATCCCAAGAGAAGTAGGGACATACCGAGGGAGAGAAAAAATGAAAAAAAAAAACTGTCGGATGATAGAAATAAAACAAGTCGAAATCCCCTATTCATAAAGAACTCTACGCTAGTTGCAAGGTGCCCCAGTACATTATCGATTCTTTCTTTCAAATATACATTTTTTTAATGCCTGCCGAGTTTTTTTTTCTTTTCATTTTTTTTTTTTTCACTTCCGTCTACCTATTAAGGTTGAGGGTTTAATGTGCTCTCTTATCTAACCAACAGAATTCCACCTGATTTCCCCGAATAAACAAAAGGGGCTTTTTCTTCTGTCTCCTACATACGGGTTCCTTATTCTCATTGATTTCTTTTATCTTTGCTGTCTTCATTCAACTACAATCTTTATGCTAATACGATAAAAACTTATTAAAGAGTATTTTCCGATTTCTTTCTAATTGTTTCTAGAAATTTTCAACTCGTATTTCTCTTCTTCGACTTGGAAGATATGTTTGTCATGCTAGTTCTTCGTCACGACCTCTCGGGATAGTTTCCTACAGAGAAAACCCTTCGTTTATTATTACCGATTATCGGATTCCATCAGCAACATTTAAGTAATGCTTTTTTTTTTATTCTTGTGAGCTGGAGTCGCATACGACCTTCTTGTAGAGAAAATTGTAAAAGGCGTTTTATAGAATTTTTTTTCCCCCAGCTACTTAGAAAGTTCCCACTGCAGTTTCCCGATTAGATTCTTTACTTTGTACAAATAGAGCCCATTTCTTGTTTATTCTTTCGTCTAGTAAATCCTATTATGTCGATAACTTATCGTCGATGGATACATCTGTATATATGTATTAAAAAATTAAAAATAGAAAAGATAAATTCACCATACCGTGAGCTCCCTTATATCAACCAATCTTAGTAATTCTTATATAAAAACCAATCTTAGCAACATACCTTTTTTTCTGTCTAAAGCAATGTTAATAAATAAGATATTAGCTTGGTGCAACATTCTTTGGAATTCTCTTTGAATGATTTTTGTAGCGCCACCTAACGGATCGCGATATCATAGTAACATGGATGGAAAGCTAGAATTTCATATACTAGGATGAGAGACGGAAATAAATATTTGATTTCTGTTTTATCCTTTGTAATTTGCAACTTTCGGTGTAATAACTTTCCAAATGAGTTTAATCATTCCAGAAGCTTATTTCAAAATCGCATTTCCCGTAGCCATTTTGTTTTCTTTTTCAGATTCCATTTTAATAGGAGCTCAGCAACATGCGGTTTCTTACACCACAAACAAGGCACAATCATCAAAACAAAAATACTCCTTTTGATTACCCAAGACTGTTACAACGTAAAGCATCCCCCCGCCCCATCCCTCCCTCAAGCGCTTCACAACGTCCCAGGGATTTGAGCGCGGTCATTTTGTGGGTAGGATAATCCTGCATCCCAAAGGTGTCGCTAGTGTTGGGGATGAGTAGGATTATCAACGCAAGAGAGAGACTGAAATGCTGCATGCGATGCAAGGAACTGTTCCATATAAGTGCCTGTCCCATTTATTTAAATACGTCATGCACGTTCGTGCAGTCAACACTTCTCTTACCCGAAGCAATGACGTGTGGGTAAACGAAACTGGAAATGTGTACACAGATTGTTGACTCACATCCCAGACCTTTATGGGGTCGTCTGAATGTTTAAGATGTATTCAGTGGCCGAAGAAATAAAATTCTTGTGTGATTGCGATTTGACTTTGAAACTTGAATGATTTCATTGCTGCGTAAGCAAATCTTGCATAATGGAAAGGACTGAAATGTTCGTAAACTGCAGACTGCATCTCATCGGCAGATGGCTGGCTGGTAAACATTTCTCTGATATGAAGAGGGGAATCTGCAGAGTTGGACATGTGTGTGTGTGTGTGCTTTTGCTACGAAATCAGTGAATTTGAAGGGATTTGTAGTGATCAATTTCGATCAGATCATTTCTTATTTTCCCTATCGAAAAGCAATTCAGTACAATATCTAGAAAAACAGGATGCCGGTGTTACTGCTGAAAAATATATCATTATTAAGACTTGATCTACCGCTAACAAGTTAAACTCTTCTTATATGATGCCCACCGATTTCAGGCATGATCTCATATTTTGACAAAATCTAGATTCGAACAAAATACGCTTGAAAGTAATGTAGAGCATCTTACCAGTAGACTACAGAAGGTTTCGGTTCAACTATTTTATTTTCGAGGGAGCAACCTTTCCAGATAAAGCCAAGTTACCCGTCATAAGGAGGTGCAGCGCGTTTTTAGTTCGAAAACAACCAAACCTACCGGAGAACACACAACTAACATAATGCGGTCTGTTAGCCCCTGTTTGGACCGTAATTCCCAACAACTGACTACACTGCCACCTGATAGACGAAAGTGGAACTTATTGCTGTTAAATTATGACGTAATATCCTTATTTAGTGAAAAAGAAAAGAGACTATTTCGTTAGTAGAGAGACTTAATATTTTATTTTTACTCGCCATCGTGTGAGAAGATCTTATTCACGAAAACCCAATATGTATCTTTCATGGAAACTGGAATTAAATTTGTAGACTGAATCAATATCTATTCGGTAACGTTCTTTTATACTGAATAAACAGACGTTTTTCAAAGGAAAACCAGCGTCGGAGAAGGTGCATACATATTGAATAGAACCTAAAGCTTCAGAAATAATATTTGTGTTGTTTTCGCAATTACATCAAAAATGCATTAGTTCTCTCTGTCTATAAATCGGTTTGCGATTTTAACATGATAAAATAATTGCATAGTTTCCACAAACATAATTAATGGTGGATTCAGAGAGGAAGGAATACGGTGATGGAATCCTTTCTTCAAGAAATCAGATCAAAACTTACTGCAAATTCATATTTGAATCACCGAAAAACCTTATATATATATATTTTTTTTTTCTTCAAATTATAATATAAATTAAAATTTGAAATCAGTGTTGTTAGCAATCAGTTCGTATATAAATACTGCTGTGACGCATATGATGAATCCAAATCAATTGGAGAAGTCATATTTCTGAGTTTTTTCCATAGAAGATTGCTTATTTTACTTACATTTTGTTATACAGACCAGTACTTTGTTACTAAGTATATTTAAAGAGTGTTTACTTAATTCTTCTTACTAATGAGTACCTAGAAAAGATAGCTGATTATCCTTAACTTCTAGTTTACGTTTCTCTAAAGAATGGCAGGAAATGAGTTTATAATAACTGTGGAACAACCCACCCCCTTATTTTATTAATGATACTGAAGAGTTAAAATGCATGCTTAATTAAGATAGTAGGGATTCAGTTGATTCTGTACTGTACAAGGAAGAGATAACAATACCTATTATCGCATACTTGGGCAACTAAATAAAAAAATAAAACAATTTGGAAAAATTCTTGTATTTAAAGATTATACAGACAAGATATGGAGGTTATGTTTTATTTTCTTTCCTTGTGAATTGTAAGAAAGAGAAATAACAATAATAACAGTTCGAAGTAATTCATTGCATGCGTGCCATATTGAAGATGGTGTTAGGTGTTATAAATTTAATTACAAAGAATTATAAGTAATTAAATAATTTATTATTGAGAATTAGTTATTAGTGAATTATACACACTATCGTATATTAATTAAATTTATTTTATTTATAAATAATTCTTATAATTAGTAAAGGGCAAAAATTAAGACATCTTCGGAAGGATGGATGGAAGACTATGAATTGCAGCTGAATTTTTTGTTCAATAATCATTGGTATTTAGTGTTTTAGAACACCAAGTGTGCCATTCGTTTCTTCATTTATTTCTTTCGCAGGCAAATTAACAAAGGGCGGGAGCGGGGATAATCCTAAGAATAATAGCTTTCCGTATTTGAACGGCACCTATTGACTTTTCAAAATAGCATTTCGCTTTACTTTGGCAAGGTTGGTAAATGCAATACCCACAGACAATTGCCTAAATAATTCAAGTTGTAATTCCCCTGAGGTGTTTGGATGGCAGTATAAATGATCATTATCACTCGTAATTACAACCCATTAATTGTGCATCTAACAGAGGGCGACAGTTAGAATTGACACGGCGAGACTATAGCTAGCGAACTACCAAATACTTTTCATTCTTCATACTATCGTGTAATTTCATCTTCTCTCTCTCTCTTCCCCCCTCCCTTCTTGTCAGGTTGCCAGAGAGTTTAATTAGCGCTACTTGCTGTAAGTTTCACCACTGAACTACCGCCATCTTTGTTGCATATCACCTCCGACCTTTTGTTCCTTTCTCAACGTCTTTGAAAATGCCGCGACTAGCTCTTTGATGATTTGATTCAAAGCTTTGGACTTGCATCTAATGTCACAAAGCATCTTTCGAGATCGACAGAGATCTCGGTACCTCATCTATTTTACCTTGACTTGCAACTAATGGAAGCCTGCGACGAGTCTAGCCGTCTTGGGGAAAATGGATGCAACAGCTGCGTTACATCTTCCGTTCATTCATGGAGAGAGAGAAGGAAATTTGAAACACTTGCTTATTGATACGATAATAATATTACAAGAGGTTTTGAAGTATTGCGCTTTTATTTCACCTTCTTTTCCCCTGATCTCTGCCGTCCTTGCTGCCATTATCTCTTCTCTCTATATTTCTAGTGCGATAGCACCAGTGCGTATCATTAGAGAACGGTAATTAGAAGAACAGGGAAGTGGTGTGATGGGGAGGGGGGGGAATGGAACTACCGAACATCAAAATGCACACAATGTATTTTGGCAAAGTGCCACCTCCAGTTCTTTGCTGAACATAGAGATAACATCTACTCGTTGCAGTTGAAAAGTGAACTAGAACTACATCTCTTGTGATATTTATAAGACACTAAATACTTCAAAACGGCATGAAATATTTCCTGATAAAAACAATTGGTTACGTGATGTTTGTCTGTTGGGGATGTGGAACTTCTTAAAAAGTCACTGCCATGGGCAATGCGGTTGAAACATTCCATACTCTCTCTCTCTCTCTATCTTAGAGCAAATTTTGTTTCTACTCATACTAAAAGCGAGTGATACAGTCAGACTATCCTTCAGTCCTAAACCAGTCTTAAAATTTAAATGGCATTTACGATTTTGAGACTGGTTTAGTAATGTAGTGCTATACTGATATGAAAGATGATGATAGCAAAATGATTAACATAATGGATCGTTAGTTTGGGACAGAAACGAAAGTTCTCTTATGTTTGTTAAAAGAACATTTCTTCAATTTACTCATCGTCATCAGGAGCTGTTCTTAAACAAAGATTGTGGAGGTTTTTTTTAATTATTATTCCGTGAAATAAGTGAATCAGTGCATACATTCCATTCGCCAGATAATGTAGTATGCTTTCTTTTCTACCCTTAGTTGCCTGTTCCCAACTGAAAATAACTCAAAAATCCGTCATCAGTCAGTTGGCTTATGTAAGGAACAAAATATAACTTGCCCATGTCATGTGTGTGTGTGTCTAAAATTTTAATGGCTAACCTTGACAAACTATAATTTCAGGTTATTAAAAACTTAAATAAATAAATAAAAGCATTTTGGAATAAACGGTAAATAACAGGTACTCGGTTAAATACCGATTTAACTGACATTTAAAGGGTGGTTGACTGTCAGCAGCTATTATATGGAATGAGTTTGCTAAATTAGCGGGAATGAAGAGTGGCCATAATTTCGAAAGGTGACTTTAGCTAAAATTTTTCAGTCGATGCTGCATAATACCAATCTATTATATTTTGTATTTGTCATTAGTATGGATGAATCGTTAAAGTTGAATTAAATTTTATTGCTACCAGACAAGAAATGCACAAAATAGTTTCGAGAAGGTTCTATCAAACTAAGCCCTTTTCGAATATTTAGTGTCTTCTTGATACTTCAGTTTTTAAATTAAATTTAAATAGTCTATTCTCCACAACAGTTTGAATCAATTCCTTTTATTATATATTTTTTTGAAATATCTCATCATCATCATCACCACTGGTTGAAGCCCTAAGCACCCACGACCTTCCAAATCCTTGGATTTCATAACCTACTTGATTAAACTTTAAATTGTCTTAAAGACGTTCTTAACGATATAATCTCGTTTAGAACTTATATCTTTAAGAACGTCATAAAAATATTTAAGGGCTTTGATCATAACTCAGACGGTTGTAGACAGTTTCATATCATAAACCTCCTGTAAAATTCATAAACGGTCCACAACACCCGTAATTAACAGATATAATGGCTGCACAGTTTTCTGAAGTTTTGTCTCCTTTTGTGCGGTTTGCTAATAGTTTCAGAATCAAGCCTATAGCGCCTTTTCAGTGATATATATAACACTCCAAAATTTTCAATTTGAATAAACTGAAACACTTCTTGATCAGTAACCATGAAGGGAAGGTTTCTGCACAAAGTCTTCGTTCTGTGTAATAAATCGTTACGGAATAAATTTTATTTTCTTCCCCGCTTGTCATAATTCGCGAAAGTGATTTTCATGTGGGAAAACTCCCTGAAGAATAAACAAACAACTAGATGTTGTTTGATTGAAGCCCATGATTTCCAAAGCGTGGCATGTTTCCCAAACACTGGTCTTTGTCTGGTTTCCTCCATCACATACGCATTATTATTATTATGACCCAACTCAATTTCTAGCAGTCACTTCGGAAAAATACCAGACAGTTTAGTTTCATCATCTCTTGGAGGACTTTATCCTCCTTCTCGGACAGAACATCTTTAACATTTCAATATCTCCGTTAGACCATCGACGTGTTGGTTATGCCTTAATAGGCCATTCTCCACGTGCTATGCCAGTTATTTATTCCGACTTCGCTATTTCCAAACATGATAAGCCAATTCCAATGGGACCGCACCATTATTTATTTGGCAGTAGCTACTTCTAGCCAAGATAATCCCATTCACGTACTGCCTTATTTATTTCATATTTTCCCGCATCCAAACATAATAAATCAGCCCCTGGTGGTGGGACTTATTTCGTATGCCGCTGTATCCAAACGCAAGCACCCAACTGTGGCATTATTTATTATGGCTTTTGTCCAAACAGAAATAAAAATCAATTCTACTCCAGGAATGTTTCTCTTTTATAGCCACTAGCTGTATAATAGATCTATTTCACTTTACTTCATTAATACTATAGTTCGCCGAGGCTGAAACTGTCAGAGAAAAACTGTGTTGCAAACGTACGTATGTGAGTTGTGCACTGCATAAAATTGCTCTGAGAAGTGCCGCTGTTTTTCTGACCTTCCAGGGATACAAAATTCACTTCCGTTAATATGTGCTTATCATTAAAAAAAAACAATCTCTCGGAGTGCAGCATCCACTCACATCAAGTTGCAGACTGCGTTTTAAATTCCCTGAACAGTTAAGATCAACAACTACGGCTGAGTTAAATAATTTAGTTCGCCTTTTCTTCGCTTACCACTTTTGCGTCTTCCTCTCTCTCTCTCTCTCTCTCTCTCTCTGTGTGTGTGTGTGTGTGTGTGTGTGTGTGTGTGTGTGTGCGTGCGTGTGCGCGCATTACTTTGCTCTTAGTATTCTGTTCTAGGAGTTTTGAGCACACTGTTTGGGTGTCTAGCTCTTTTGAATCCACGACAACCAATGACATATCTTCCTTCACCCCCGAAACACAAGAATAACACGTGCTCTGTCGTTGAAAAGACGTGATTAGAACCAGCGTATGGACGGAATATTCATAAGTCTTTACATTAAAGATGAGTTATCTGTTTCATTCACATATTTTAATACTTTTTCCTGGAAGTTGAGTTTTGCCTAGCATCCTTCAAGAGAGTTTACCTGTCTCATACGGAGGTAGAAGGGTTTACTATGGCAAAATAGGCAAAGCACTGACAGAACAAACGCAATTTACAGACATACATGCACTGACCTCATAACTCATTTGCCATAATTCGAAAAAACCAACCACTCCCTCTGAACACACAAATGAACCAGTGGAATACAGTTTCCTCATAGTCTTACGCGTTTTGGGGGGCATCCTAAACTACACATGCACCGAATGTATTCGGCTCTGTCAACAAAACTGTAAGTTCGGTGTCCAGGTATTCTTTAACATCATGATAGCTCTCCTATGACTCCCAATTTCTGGTAGCATTATTGGCTAGCAGCTTACCCCATTATGACAAGTGTGCAAGTTGTAATTTAGTTCTTCATAGAACGATAACTTTTCTGATAATGCCTCAAAATGATTTGTTAGACGTTTAACCTTTCGAATTTATCCCTTAAATTAGACACAGTAGCTAAGAAATATTAATGAATACAACAGAATACAATAGCTAATTAATCTCCATTCATAGAAAACGGATAAGACATTTACGATCCTAATTGATGTCATGTACTTTTATGCAAGTTCCTTACTAACCATTTTAGTTATATATCCGTTTCATAAAGCTCATTTTTTATTCTCTTTTTTTTCATCCAGACAGTAGTCACGAACTCACACTTGTACTGGTTATTTTTAAACTCTCCTGTTTATCTACTTTTATAAGGAAAGATGTTAGTCTTGGAAGTTCTCTGTTATTGTAGATCCATGTGCTTTACAACCACGGATTAATCATGTAACTGGATACAAAGTTCCTTAGCTAGGTTCGCTAACGGTCTTATTTCTAGGCAGACTATCTTGTGATGCTAAAATAATCCTTTCTCTAATTACCTCTGGAGCATGCGAACCAGCCCCCATTAATTTACATTTTGAATGTTAGGATTACTTTCTGTTTTACTAAGCAACTCGGAGGCCTTTCTTATTGCACATCCTCGAGTGCTGTGTGATTAACATAGGCTACCGATAAGTAAAGCGAATATTAAAAATAAATGTGCAGCGACGAGAATTTAGTATGGCTGAATTAGCAACTGATAAAGGAATATAATAATGGGTTTGTCGACATTCCAGGTGATCGTTAACTCTTTGCAGCACCATTCCATCGACGGTCAAGTGATGAGAAAACCTTCGTTTATCATCACGCTGATTACAATCAGAAATCAAGAATCGAAATTAATGAAACGAGATGAAAGAAATATTAGAAAGTAAAAAATAAACTCAATTACCATAACACCTTCATAAAGTATTTTCATGGTTGAGAGGGATAAATTAGAAAATCTGAGGATGCATTCTGGTTTGGCCCTAATTTTATTAGAAAGTTTTCATTAGATGATTAAGTAAATTCAAGTTAAAATTTAAGGTTGGAATTAAATCCAGTGATTCTCGAATGTAAAATATAACAAGCAGTATTAATTACATTTAAGAGAGAGAGAGATGTTTATTATTATTATTATACAGTACAAAATGATAAAACTGATCTTTTGGGAATAAAGAGAAAATAACGACCTTATATACATTGCAATGTCAGAACACAAAATACTGACAGCGAAACATTTATGTCACTATGCAGCTTTGCTAAAACATTATTTCGATGCCAACTACAGGACAGTCAGAAATTCATACCGTATAACAAGACCTCAGACAACTAATTATATCACATATAAATACAATAATCACTACGGAAAGGCCACGCGAAACTTCTACATCCCAGACATGATAAACAAACTACCTTTTAAATACAGAAACCTTACAAATTACGATAGCCTGAAAAATAGCTCTAAGGACATACTATGAACAAGCAACACGCACCCAAAATAGCATACAAACTTAATGAAACACAATATATTCGTTCAGTCTTCCAGTTCAGCGACGCATCAATACATTCCAAGTTATTTTGTGTGTGTGTGCGTGCGTGCGCGTGGGCGAATTTCTCAGTCATAGATTTCGTAGCTTCTCAACACAGCAAAAAAACAAACAATAAATAATAACCAACTGGTGTCATCCTCAGATAAGCTTACATATAAGCTTCGAGGATGAAAGCAGAGAAATTAGTTGCCATCCAAGATGTAAATCAATGCATGTAATGTATGTATTATATGTAAACAAATGTATGTAATGTAAGTATCATATGTAAACAAATATAAGTAATGTATCATATGTAATCAAATGTATGGATGTAATGTATGTAATAACTGTAACAAAAGTATGCAATATAGAGTGATTATATCCATTGATATTGTATAAATAGAGTGTAAAATTGCAAAGAAACATCTGTAATAATCATAATTATGAATATTATAATAATATACGTTGTAAACAGTTATTGTTATTATTATTATTTAAAAAAACTTTATGTACGAGAAAGTATTTGTTATGCATAATTGTGTTCCTATAATGTATGTAATTTATCTGAGAAATAATAAAATGTTAAAAAAATGTTAAAAATTATTATTACTATTATTAGGAAGAGCAAAAACAAGGCTTGCCACAACCTGCACCAGTCATAGTTCGTCTTACAACAAGTCCACAAGAGACAATCTCATAAAAGCCAACAGACAGAAAAAACCAGTTGCCATGGACTTCAACGCATTGCAAGACAACACGCCAATCTTCCTGTCCGAATATTTAACACCATTCAACCAGAATCTGTTGTACCAAGCAAAAAAAGCAAAAACAGAAAAAAAATTACCAATTTTTGTGGATCAGAGATGCCAAGATATTCTTGAGGAAGTCATAAACTTCAACTGATACAAATTAAAAGCTCAGAAGACATAGAAAGGCTGCCACAGTGAAAAAAAAGTCTCCTAATTAGTTCAAAAAGAAGACCACAATAAAAATGAATGTGAACCACCAAGACAGATGCAACAACACCAGAACATACCGGCAATTTCACCTTGATCAGACCTTTCAGATCATTCATTTTGACCTCCCAAACATCGGCCTACTTCCAACAGCAATCAAATCAATAAAAAAAATACATATACGTATCTAACCGGTGTTATCCTCAGATAAGCTCATTAAAAAGCTTCGAGGATGCAAGCAGAGACATTACATCTCAACCGAGATCAACAACAAAAAAATTATTATTATTATTATACGTGACACCTCCAAACAGCCCAAGGACTCATCGAGGGAGGGTCCTCTGCTCTACAACTTTCTACAAGGATGAGCATTCCTATATGGGGAGCATCTCTGGTGTGATTCTTTCAATCCCTATAAAGTGTTTCTAATATGATTTCGTCTATTTTTCACTAGCATATTGCTTCTCAAGTCACTATTGATCGAAGTGAAACTGCATTTTCGTTTTTTAGATTGTATTTCTCAACAGTGTTCTACATAACTATTAGTGCTTGCGTGCAAACAGGGCTAAAGGGATTTTTGACGAAATTTTGTATTATGATGGTCATTGAATTTTTCGGTTTTGCTTTAAATCTCACGAGCCTTAGCATCTTTCCCTTCATATTATTTCATGGTACAAAACGACACACCTTGAATCACTAATTCAGTGTATACATGTCGAATAACCATAAGAAATATCTGAGAAAAACATGCAATTTTTGTGATAATCAATATGGCAGTGGGTGGATTACCAGACCATTAGCTGTTCTTGTGAAGCCAAATCACATGTTAGGCGTGAAAGCCAACTTCTTTTATGATTCTCTTGGATCATTTTCCTGCCCGTTACATTTGCGGAAGAGAAACGGGAATAAAAATAATAATCATAATTTATTAGTGAAGATTATCACTACCCTAGTTTTGCTGTCGCATCTAATTTTTCTTTGATTTCTGGCATTTTCTATTCGTTAATAAACAGCAGTACTTCACATGCTGTAACTGTCTTATCTATCCATTTTATGCCAATGTATAAGCTGTAGTGCTTTATTCTTTACAAGCAATTTGTCATGCAGCTGATGTGATGTATAATTATAATTCGGAGTTGAGGATAAACTTTTCTCCGGGAATATAATTTGTAAGATTAGTTATACTTCTTTTCTGTCTAAATTAATTTCGATTATAATGTATTTTGTCTTCGTTCAGAATGTAATTGGTTTATGTCAACTGAAATCGATCCTATCCAAACGAGGATAGAGCTATCCCGTATGCCAGATATGGGAATAGTGTAAGTAGCTTATGTGAAAATGGAAAGCAAACTGAACAGTGATAGATGATGACATCATCGTTAAAAATACACTTTATTAATCTGATATTGTAAACGAATAGTATTATATCAATAAGAAGAATATATTTAAACAATAAATACAATTTGTTTAAAAAATAAGTTGTACATGCTAGCTTATTTCTTAAAACAAATGGCTTATCTAGATAAGTTTTTCACATCATTAACTATAGAATCATATCAAGGAGTTTTATGGCTCGAGAACAACGGTGAGCATTAGTAAAATAGAACGGCTTTATTCATCATCATCATGTTCTTATTTATCTAGAAGTTATTTTTGCTAATGTCGTTTACTTCGGAAGAATAATGTTGTAAGGTGAAACAATTGACGAGCTTGTAAATTAATATTTTAAATGCACCTCGTTTTCAGTGTGTGTGTGTGAATATTCTCTGGGACAATTCTCCAAACCTTTTAGACAAGCAATGGAAGATCTTCAGAGTTCCCTTGTTGAGTTATTAGTTTTATTTAGGGGTGGTCCATCATCATAAGGATTTAGTGAAAATCTATCAGAGATGTAATGAAGAGAATTAGCTCCGTACTAAAGTATCGTTTATCTGCAGATGACTGCTCTTAACGACAGTTTTCTTTCTCTCTCTCTCTCTCTTTCGCTTTAGTAAAAAAAAAATAATCGAACTCGTTACTAGTATTTCCACTAAACTTTTGAATGTCCTTAATAGCTTTATGGCAATATTGCCGTGCAATAACAACGGTCCAGTAGAGCAGATGGGTGTGGCTAAGTGTTTTTTTCTTGAAGAAATCGAAAAACTCCATTTACTGCATGCCCTACAAAGTGACAGCAGTTTTAAATCTCTCTCTCTTACCCCATTAAAATTGTTAAGGTCATGAGTGCATTGTTACATTCATCCGGAACGATCTATTCCACACGGGCATTCTTTCTAACCAGCCTTAAAAAGGGCTTTTCGGAAACTCAAACTGAAGCTCCTTACATCATTTCATTGATTCCGTTATGTTCAGAGCAGAGATGACGGGATTGTTTCGTGTGCCCCACGAGTAGCGGACATCGTGTTGAACTAAGCCACCGTTCCATTGGTATATGACTGACATCGCAACTATTTCCACTTCTTCCGTTCGCCTTTTTTCCTTGGCTGACATTTCGTTCTCTCTCTCTTTGCCCTACAAGACATCCACGATCCTCGAGGCGACACTTGCAGGCTGAAAGCAGTCGTGACTGCCCCAGTTAACAAGCTTCTTGTCATCGGGCATTCTACTACATATCACCCACTTCCCGGTACGAATAAATTTGTCGAAAGACCTCACATCAGCTTTCTCTGGGATTTCCATTATGATGAGTAGACGTCATCGCTAGGTGGCACCACTAGTAGTGCGAATCTACAATGGTGGTAATAAAATAAGACCTGATGAATTTTCTGGTTACCTTATTACCTTTTTGGTAGACTAATAGAGAACTTAATATTTATGGTTATTGTGAAATCCTTTGGTAGTTCTGCTTCTGGTTTCGATATCTGTAATGTGCTTTCAGGAATTCCATGTTTTCCTAAAATGTAGTCGGGCAACTCTTGAAGCTAGTACGCTTAAATATCAGAATATAACAGCTACTGAAAGAATTGATATTTTATTTTACTAATTTGAGAAAGGTATGGAAGTGACATAATGAATTCATGTTTTAATTTAGCCTTTCACTTCTAACATCACTATAAGGGCTGAGTACTTTATTATTATTTTTTCCTCCTTTTAACGGGTGAATAGTATGAGGTGCTGATACGAGACGAGGTGCTGAGGTGAAGATACTTGGCAAAATTAATTATATACCACACAGAAACCGAATAATTCCGAAATAATGATTTCAAATATAATTTTGAAACCCAAATCATATAGTTGGTTGAGAAATAAAACGAGCGACTCCCACGATATAGTAAGTCACAGCGAATACAGATCAACCTCAGAGATTTCCTATTCGGACTCTGAGAGACAGACATTATAACAGACGTAAATTCGTTATCCTCATTAGCTAAATTAAGTTTACTTAAGTTAATAAGCATCAGTTTCTTTAATTATATCAAATGTTAATGAAATTAACATTCATAAATATTAATAAACAATTTTGGAAAATAATGTGGAGTCATATCAAACGTGAGTTTTGCATCGACATCGTCGCAGAAGGGTTGGGATGATTGGCAACACAGTCACTGTATTACGAATTATTTTAAGTAAATAACATAACCTGTTTTACAAAAAATATCATAAAATACTGCTTTTCATAAAAATACTAATTTATTTGATCTCTCTGGCTATAAATTCGAACAGTAAATTCTCCATTTAATTTTCCATTCTATTTGCCATTTAATTTTTAAGGGAAAAATAACGTTCGCATACCGCTCAAAACAGTCGTAAAAAGTGATGAAACAAATCCCGAAACTATAAAACAGCTGGATGTTCTGAAATGGCAAATGCAAAATGTAGTAACTCGCTTTTCTCCTGGCTCAATAGTGAGTATCCTCGGATTGCCCTTCGTTCTCCGTGATGTCATTTGGACTTTTCATTTTATATTAGTGACTTGGGTGCTTGTTTGCCGTTCTTCCGTTTTCGCAAAGGTCATTTCCAGAAGGCAGTCCCCGTCATTCCTTTCATGCCGCTACTAACTACGAGATGCTTTCTTCCATCTTCTCAGCACCCCGAATTTTGCATCGCAAAGAAGGCGTTTTATTCCTGTTTGATTTCTTTTCTTGTTTGTTAAAGCATTCCTTTACATTCCTGTGTAAACAACTGGAAGATCCGAAAGTTTTTTTTTTTATTATTGTCGGGAGGCTATTGCCCCTGGTTCCGATGCTGAAGTACCCAAAATGCAGCACTCTTTTCATCACTACATTGTAAAAACGTGATGCATCAGGGATATGCACTTTTTCCAAGAGATTTTAGACAAAAGAGACAATTACATGGCTTAAAGATGTGGATGTAAGTTGTGTCTGATCACAATATTGTGTGATGTAAATGTATTTGTGGCATTTCTAGTAAAGAGTGGTGAAGTACACAGTTCCTATATAGAGTTGTACAGCGAAACAATGCTTACTGATTAGTACTATTATTTTCTACAAAGACATGCCACAGAATAATCTCCATTCGGACATCGGAATTTTTATATTATTGTATTTTATATTTTTATATTATATATATTTTTAAATCTCCTTTTTTTCCCTGAGCACTTCATTATACTTACTGAAAGATAATTTCAGGAATTAATAACGTTATGAACAAAATCTCAGTTCAGTTTCATAAAACAATTTGAATTCGTTACCACTTTGATCTCTGATTTAAGCATGCATAGTTTTCTTATTCTTTTTGATTTTAAATCTTTCTCTCCCTCTATTGAATCCTCAAAGAACTAAAGATGATTTTTTTTCGGAAATTCAGGTTTTTTCCTCAAAACAGACAAACGGGTCAGAAGAACACACGCAATTAACAAAAGCATCTTTTCCCCCTAATCTCTGTGCACACTACGGTATCTTACCTTGTCAAAGAACTCTTCGGCTCATTATTCACTACCAGGCGGTGCTCTTGTGATCACTTGAAGCTTCCCTTGACTTCCTCCGTTTCGCAACTATTTCCGTTCAGACTACTAACGTGGCATTTTGAACGAACTTTTTAGGGTTATACAATTCACCGGAGAAGGAAAAGACATCGTGCAATATGGATTCGTAAGATGTCGTCTATATGTGCTTGGTTATTATTTTTATATAATTACGAACACTACTCAGGGACCATTCGAAAGCCTTTCATACACAACATGTGTTGTGTATCGTATTCTTACTGATGGAGCATAAATTATCAAAACATCCCATTACGGGAGGTTTTGGGTCTACTACACCTATGGTGACCCAGTCAATATTGGGAGATTGTATTTTTTACTTGGGTGAATGAATGTATGAAGGTGGAAGACAATCACAAACATCCACGCCTACGCGGGATTCGAACCCGCCAGCCTCTTAACTGGAGGGCGGATACGCTAACCACAATTTCAATAAAAACTAATAGAAGGAAAAGTAATTAAAATGAAAAGCCAAACGGCTAGTTTTCTGGCAACTTAATAGATATTAAATGGATAAAAATCCTATGTTGTTATATAGCCAGGAAGTGAAACTCAAGATCGAGAACTACGATCTATGAGTTTCAATGCCGAAAAACTATCGGCGAAGGCAATTCGAAGCAAAGGTGGAGCATACTGGCTATATAACAACATAGGATTTTTATCCCTTTAATAACTATTAAGTTGCCAGAAAACTAGCCATTTGGCTTTTCATTTTAATTACAAAATATAAGCACACCTTTATGGCATTCGTATAGTGAATGTATGTAAGTTCTTTTCACTAAGTTTTGATATCTTCCAGGTCTACCTACTCACTGATGAGACCTCAAAAAAGGTTGAAACCGGTCTGGGTAGGGACCTCCCCTCATAATGTAATGACAGTATTACATCTCCTAGGAGCAGTGTTTTACATTATGAAAGAATATCAAGAATAGTGAGGGAGCTTGCTCCACCTTTGCTTCGAATTGCCTTCGCCGATAGTTTTTCGGCATTGAAACGCATAGATCGTAGTTCTCGATCTTGAGTTTCACTTACTGGCTATATAACAACATAGGTTTTTTATCCCTTTAAGAAGGAAATGTAATTAATGTTGATAACAATGCTGGGTTATAATGAGTGGTTTATTCGAATGCTTAACTTGAAATTGGTTATATTCGTCCCAAACTGATATGGCTGAGTGGACCAATATTCTTCTTCTTCCCTTCACGTATTAGGCCTAGTGGCCAGTTACGGGGCTATCCTTAGCCGTACTACCCGTCCCGAGGATAAGGTGACTAGCCCCATGCCTCCCGTTGTCCTGTGTCTGTAGATGCGTGTGTTTATTGGGCCGGTTTGCCTGCTTGAGAAAGAAAACCCCCAGATAAACTTGGGAGAAAAACCCTGCAGTCCATGCCCAAGACCGGCTAACTTGGCTATGTCTGAGAAAGATCCTTAAGCTTCTCACTTCGGCCACGGGAATCGAACCCAGCACATTCCTTTCCCAGGCATATGGTTGCGAAGCGCATAGCCACTTGGCTAACCTCACGGACTGGACCAGTATTAAATTAAAAAAAAAAAAAAACTCTGACCAGTAGAGAACGGTTTGAGGATATATTTCTGGTCACTGTGTTTGGAAATTCTAATAAGGACATCATTTGTTGTCTGCATGTTGTACACTAACTACTATTGTTAAGCATTCTAAAAACAATTACAACTTACAAAAAAAAAGGAAGTTTAAAAGAATTTTACACTTTTTTTAGAAAGACGTTTAGCATGAAAATGTGATTAAAACTGTTATCTGTGCTCACCTCACATTATTATTATTATTATTATTATTATTGGTCTTTCACCACAAACACTCCGATGCATTTGATGGCCAAAAGAATTACCAAATTTGAGTTCACAATGTTAATCTTTCTTCTAACAGTTCTTTTAATAATCATTTTGACTCTCAGAATGATAATCGAAATGATGACCAAAATTATTTGATTATCAAAATTATAATTCCTCATCATTATTAAAAGTTAATATTTTCTTTAACTGTTAATGGCTTAATAGTATCCACTAAGGTCGCGATGAACAAAAAAAAAAAAAAAAAAAAAAGCCCTCACTTCTAATATTTTAACCAAACTGTGTGCATGATGATCATTAAGTTTATTTTTGCTCAGCACCATTCCCAGTAACGATCTTCTAAAAACGGGCAATTTAATTGTACAAGGCACGCTTGCATAATAAAATCACTTTTTTTTTGTCTCGTGGTGTAAAAAGACATTTTAAAACATCGGAACTATGTGTAAATCAAAATAATGTTGTTGGTATAATGAATCAGAATAGCTTTTTTTTTTTTTATAGCTGCACCATTAGAGAAGTTGTGTGTAGTCGTTTCGCCTTCTCTCTCTTTCTTTCTGTCTCTCGATGCGTATATTTACTCAGTAGAAAATCCATAGTCGTAAACGCACATAATGTCTTCCATGTGCTTTTGTCTATTACGTTAATGCTAATTTCGTTGAAGGAGGGGGGAGGAACGATAGTGAAGTTCTGGGAACGGTTGTCTTCTGAAATGACCAAGATACGGCTACGAAATAATCTTGGCTGCCGCCATAAAGGGTTACCTGAGAGGTGAAAAGAACATCCCGAAGTCGTTCATCCTGATTATCTACTTTGGCAACTTCCCTGAATGAACATGGTGTTGTCTACAACAACGTTACTCCAGCGCTCCTTCTTCGACCATTGCTTTTCCCAGGTCGCATACTTCGTTGCCGGAAACAAACAACAGTTCTTAAGACACGGAGAAAAGAGTGTTTCTTTACGGGCGCAGATGTGAAACGCCGCATATTAAGTTCGGCTCTTGAGGATAACAAGCAGCAAAGTAATTCGCTTTCTTTCCCGACATGTTTCTGTGCTCGAGCTATAAACAGCCCCCCCCCCCCTCGAATACACTCCGGCAGTGCTGCTGCGACTGATGGAACGTTGCTGGCCTCAAACAACGCCGCCTCCATTACTCCGATTTTCTCAGGAGGTTAATCACGTGGCCGGGACACTTCCCGATAATACGCAGGCATGCCGATACGACGGAGACAGAGACACCTGTTACCGAAATCTAGTGAGGCGTAATTGAAATCTTCCTTCAGCCCCTGAGGTTTGTGCAACAGCACATTCCCCCTCCCGTTCTACCCCTTGGAGAACTTCATAAATCTCGGTGACGTCCTCACGTCACAAGCCGTGGACGGTGACTTATGTTGATTACATGTCCGCGTCTTTGCTTTGTGCTTTCCTCTGAAAGTCGCGATTTATAATAACAAGTTTTGGCAGGTACCAAGTCCAGAAAGTGGGACTTAAAATGACAAGTTACTTCCGGACTACGAAGCATTCCACTGTTCCAGTTACGTAAACAAATGATGCTTAAGTTCTCAATGATCGGTGAATCTAATAAGAAGAAACTGACGGTTACTTTATATGCAGAATAGGAACTGTTAGATAAGCTAAGCACACAACAACAACAAAAAAAAAAAAAAATTCCCAATGCTCTTCAGAAAATTATAAATAAAAAAAAATGGTAGTTACGAACATAGAAATTTCTCTATAAAATGACCAGTTTCCACTTCTCGCTATGAAATTCACGTAATACAAGTAGAAGAGAGAAAGGGCAGTATATTGCAAGGACTACTCACTGGGAATTACATAATTCGTGGTTCGCTGTTTAGAGTGTGAGCATTGAAGTGATGTATTTAAAACCAATGAGCTAGTAAAAGCTAACGATGCATACAGTTAATACCTGTCATGCAGCATGGAAATATATTCTAATGTTTAAAAGGAAAAAAGGACACATTTTAAGGGGAAATGATAAAGCGTGTATATACAGTTGTATGTCTCGTAACTTTAATATATTCGTAGTCACCAGAAGTATACCGAATATAGCTTCAGATTTTCTAATTGGTTGCCAGAATAAATTTCATTCAAACTGAATTCGGGTCTCAGAATAAAATGGCAGCATTTCATCATTTCCAGAATAAGTAAACAAATTAATTAAACGAAATAATGAAATACGAATAATGAATTCTCATAAATCTAGAAATAATTATAATGGGTCTTTATTTTGATTACTGCGTCATTTTTTTTTTAATTGCTAAACAGCGTCCAAAAATGCTTTTGATGAAGCATTTTTGTTCATGCGTCCAGCGCATGACCTCTCCTATAAATGACAATCACGTGCGTCATTCGAAAGATCCACTTCGTTTACGTTCATTGGTTGGTTTTTTGCACACAAAGAAGGTCTATTTAAATATGTATTGCCAGACCAGGGTTTTATAATTATAGAATAGTATATCACTTTCAGGCGAAGTTAATTCTAGCAGAGGTTTTGTTTTAATCGTCCTATGGCATCTTCTTTTTAAATTATCATGATCATTAGATATTAACTTTTTATTTTACAAATTTCATCTAGGATGCAAGGAACGTAATTTTTTTTTTTAATTGCTTATTCAGGTGACGATAAGTAAGCTGTTCTTATACCGAAAGGTGGCATCGTTATCCCTACCGTTAGTTATTTCGGCTGTAATTCCAAGCAAATCTAATCAAATCGGTTAATTCGGTTCTAAAAATGATACCAGGAGTATCATTTTCAGATAGAAGTCGTGGCATCATCTGATAATGAATTACTATTGCAAAATGGAAGAAAACTGGGGAACAAAAGCACATAAACAGTGTAGCAACAGTTAATAAGCTGGTCTAATTACATTTATTTTAATAAATAAAAGTATTTACTAACTAACAAAAAAAATTAACACTTAGTCTGGCCTTTGCATACTGAATACCAAACCAATTCAATTATGGCTTTTAACAACTTTGAAAGCTTCTCCTGGTACTTAGTTTTCTTTCTTCATTCATTAAGATAACATACTGTTTATGAATACGGTTATAGAAAATCAGAGAAAACCCAGGTGACAGCAAGACTGAGGCGTGGGCTGAAGAGAACCACAAACGTTAATCAAATCAGCGTTATTGAAGAATGTGGTCTAATTGAAAATGCAAAGAAAACGGGAAAGTTCACGAAGGTTAGAAAGGAATGGATGAAGAAAGAACTCTTCACACGAAACTTCTGAAGAAAGTGTCCTTGGAATATTACAAGAGTATAACCAGAAGTTTAGAATAATAATGAGATAGAAGCAAAAATATATAAAGACAAATAGTCAAAACAATTTAATTTGGCTCGGTGTGATCTAAGAAGAAGCATCTATAAGAAATGTGGATCAAAGAACAAACTGAAATAAAAGTTTGCTATGATTAAGTGATATTGTGATATTGCTGTAGTTTAGTGAGCTGAGGAAGATGACCCTAGTGGATATGCGCTTCGCAACATATGCCTGGGAAAGGAGTATCCTGGGTTCGATTCCCGTCGCCGACGTGAGAAGCTTAAGGATCTTTCTCAGACATAGCCAAGTTAGCCGGTCTTGGGCGTGGACAGCAGGGTTTTTCTCTCTAGTTTATGAGATTTTTCCTCCCGCAAGCAGGCAAACCGTCCCCATGAACACACAAGATACAGCCATAGGAAATACCAGTAGGCATAGGGCTAGTCACCTTATCCTCGGGACGGGTACGACTTAGAAGAGCTCAAGTCAGCTCTGTAACAGGCCGGTAGGCCTAATACGTACTTGGAAGAAGAAGAAGAAGAAGTAGTAGTGAGCTGAGGAGGATGATCCATCTTCCTCATACTGTGGAAGATGGGGTTTTCGTCCCTTAAAAACAGGCAAATCGGGCCCGTGAATGAACACACTTATCAACAGAGAAAAATATTATATGGAACAAGAAAGGCAGCAGGAAATTGCCTTCTTCTATAATCACTGTTTCCTAGTCCGCGCGGTTAGCTTAGTGGCTTTGCGCTTCGCAACCATGTGCCTGGGGAAGGAGTGTCCTAGGTTCGATTCCCGTCGACGACATGATGAGCTTAAGGATCTTCCTCAGCCATAGCCAAGTTAGCCGGTCTTTGGCGTGGACAGCAGGGTTTTTTCCCCCAGTTTTCATCCCGCAAGCAGGCAAACCGGCTCGCTGAACACACACGGATGCAGTCAGGAATACTTAAGACAATCCCTCCAGCCATAGGTCTGTATTGTCAGCTATGCCAGTCCCGAGCCCAGATAAAAAATAGGGGGGATTGAGATGGTGCCGTACCTCCCTGTAAAAGGGGCTCACGGCCGTGGAATCACCATACGCAATGAATGAACTGTTCCCTAGTAAACTAGCGGTGCCTCTCCGTGGGTCATTTAAATTGAATGAAAACAACAACAATCAAAAATAAAACAGTCGAGCCACAGCGGACTGCTTGACTAGCGGTCAGTTCATCATCAAGTAACTTCGTTATCCGATATATTTCTCGACCTAGGTTTATCGGTGTGGTTGGCCATTAATAACATTTCTGTTTCCAGACCTTCTGGGTTCGAATCCCTTTATAGTTACGGATGTGGGTGACAATTTGTATTGTCATGTACCCAACCAACGTCGTTTATTGGAAGCTTAAGTAGCTGAAAAGAGTTCCATATTTGATCTTTACGGCAGAGTTCCCGAATTAACTACCCTTTAGCTTAACCACTACGTGTGTACTATATATTTACAATCTTTTTTTTTAAAAAAAAAAAAGTTTGTTAGAAAAAGATAATTTTTTATATCAGACTTGACTCCCTTGCCATATATTTTACTAACTGAACCAATATTTTTATTTATGTTAATTCGAATTTCTAAATGTTTCAGAAATCCAGTCAATCAGTGTCAGCCTTCATATTGTTTGATAAAAAAATTTTTCTGCATATATTTTATATTAATCCGATTTAACATTATGTTGGGACAAAAAAAAATAAGAGATCCTCTACTCGCACAAAAGTTTTTAAATCGGTAAGACCAGGAGATGAAGACCTTCACTTCTCTTTGAGTTGACTTAAGTTGTCCAAATTAAGTTCTCTGATATCGTATTATTTTAAGCAGTTTTGCTAATTTCTCCGTTTTAGTTTATGTATCGCAATGAGATTTGTAGTCATGTTGTATTGTTTATGTTAAAAAGTCAGTGGTTATCTTTACTAGTCTAAATTGTGTCAATTTTTAGGATTTACTGCAGTATTTATGATGCCGTACTGGAAGAGAAAATTACGTTTACACCTATGACACGATTGTTTACTGTAGTTTTCAAAATACCCAATTTTTGGAGTTGAATTGTGGTATAATCGATGTGCAGATATCTTCATGACAGAAGTTAATTACAATTGGATGTTTCTAGATAGAGTAGAAGGTTTGTTATGGTTTGACTTCCATAGCAACAGTCCTATAGACTCCTCTATAACAAGTGTTTAGTATATTATTATTATTATTATGGATATGTTTTGGTTTTCTGTGATTTCATTACCTTGATACTTCACAAATTAATCGTATACAATAAATAAATTAATAAAATAAAATAAAAATAAAAATATGTATTGCTTAAAATAATTTGAATTTTTTTGAGATGATTGAGAGCAGTTCTTAACATTGTTGTTATCACAATAAAATGCTGAGTTCACTGAATAGGATAGCATTCGCATTTTTTCTCTCCCGATTTTGGTAAGCTGCATTCTTACTGAGATGTTCCCTTCAGTTATATAAAATAAGTGAAGAATTTCAGATTGGCTTATTTTTCTTCGTTGTGAGGTAGCTGGATGGGTGTGTGCTCGTATGATTCCTGTCAGCAGGGAGTGTCAGAAATCACGGGTATTGATTCTAAGATTTGGTGTTGCTGGTCACACTCCGCTAAGACCACGTTAGGCGGAAAGAGCAACAACTATAACATGATACTGTACTCGCTGTAATTTCCGTCTCTTTTGTCAAATTCGGATGTTTCTTTTTTGCTCCTTTTGTGCTGAGGGGGAGCTTATCCAAGACATCTAAGTTGGACGGACCAAAGTTCAGAAAGGACGGCTTTGTCGAAACCTTTTTATTTCTGACAGTTACATTACAAAAATATATACTGAATCCTAATACGGTAGTTTGGTGGATTCTCTGCACGATGCCGCTGCTGTCACCTCTTCTTCTCTTCACATTTTCTTGGCCGCAGAGGATTCTTTTTGTCTAACTTTGCTGTCACATTATATTTTGTTTGTTTCTTTGTTTTGGTTCCATCAGTCGGATAGATGATTCGATCATTTTTGCCCTTTACTCCCAATGCGCATTACTTCATAACACATTTCCGTTATTGTGGAGTCATGTTGACGTTCTTAGTACCGAATTTGCGGTATTCATTTCTAAAGAATTCCTTTATTTTGCTAAGGAAATTTTTTTTTCTATGCTAGCACCATAATATGCGATTAAGTCGTATTGCTTAAAATGTGCTGATTTCTAAACGAGCCGTGAATTGATGAAAACGAATCTTTTATTGTGACGGAGTGCGCTATGACCCTGATAGTATTAATATTAAGTATATTAGAAATAGTTTTTTTTTTTTTTCTTTAAGATAACCGCAATAACATTTACCATAAATTTCTCTGTCCCGCCCAGGAACATCTGTGTGGCGCCGGTAGCTCATTTCAGCTAGACGTTACCAAGTCGGGAAGTTATTTCCAAATGATATTTTTATCTGTATTACTGGGATGCAAATAGCTTTGAAACTTTGCCGTTAAACCCGCCCATAACGTGACATTTTGAGAGATACTTAAACGAACAACTTCCGCATGGATTCTAAAAAAAAAAAAAAATCTATATGGAATAGTGAGGATCATTTTCTGGAGATATATTGTGACGAATAAAGAAAAAAGATATTTATTATTTGGTTGTTAATAGTGATTAGAAATTTCATACATACCCACCTCTCTCTCTCTCTCTGTGTCTATCTGTTTGTTTATCGCATATATTCTGTTGCGCAATGTAAACGGTTGAACTTTTGTTACGATGTTCTGTGAGCTCATCATTCGAGAATTGTATTGCGAAATTTACTAGTTAATTTTTGCGCTAACTGTATCATGCATATACAAACCTTTACCAAATGAAATTGTAATCGACATTAAATATGAATGCATAGTATTTTTATCAAAAGCAAAAAAAGAGAAACTTCCAAAACTTTTAAACACTCATATTTTGTTTGATCTTTTGGTTATTATTGACAACAATAACGTGGTTAAGGTAGTTCGTTCGCGCAACGCGATTAACTACACAACTTAGTAAGATCATAAATAACAATTTCTTAATGTGGTTTTTAGCAAACATTTCCGAAAGAATTAATTACGTTGGTTATGCAAATTAACACTTAATTTTATTGAAAGTGTTTATTCCGAGTCTCACATCATTACATCCATCCTCTTTATTTAGTGTGTGTAGCGAAAGAAACATCGTTAGTTATTGCTCAATGAGGCAAGCAACATCATCTTCGTTATTACTTTTATAATCAAGTGGACCGTTTTCTGTAACAATTTAAGGCTTGTCTGTGTATCTTGGTAGTAAACTGTGGAATTATACTCCCGGATCGTATGTAATTGTAATTATGAAGCTACGTTCGCAAGCCTTGTAGTGGTCTCGTCACGTTTTTCATTTAGTTAGAAATAAGAATGGATTTTCTTTTTCTTTATACCACGTGACTAAACCCTGCCAAACGTGTCAGAAATAATTTTAAAAAATTCCCAGCAGTTGTGACTTGTCATCGTGTCGTGATTTAATTACTGAAACCCAGGACGGTTGCAATTCTTAAAATATTTTCCAATGCAAACGCCACCGATCGATCCAACATAACCGCGTGGATATTTTTAGACGTTCCGTTTTTATCGCTTCTAAAACGGAGACGCATAATACCATTTATAACGCGCTATAACCCACCATTTCCTTTTTCTGAATGGAGTGATCGTTTCTTCATAAACGCCAACCTTCTTTCGTTTCTTTTATCCCTTTTCCTTAGCTTTGCTTTTCCTTGATAATACCTAGAAATGTAACAACTCATTGGATTGCCCTCTTGGATCATTATCCTTATCATTATCATTACGTGTGTGCGAGCTCACTTTTCTTTGTCCTTTGATGTGAGGGCGTGGAACGCTGGAATTCGCATGATTAAAGTGATTAGTACGAAATGTATTAATATCTTTAATCATGCAAATAACAATACGTCTAGCCATTACTTTGATATTCAGCCACACACACACACACACATCGTCTGTATTTGTTCTGATATATTCATTAGCGCAAAGTGCCCCTTTAGTCTCAATTGTTTATTGCGGCCGATATCAATTCCTTGTCGCCGAACCGTTTACTAATTGACAAAATCATTGTCTAGTATGTCACTCTTTCTTCATTTACCAAAGAATCACTTTACGATTTCCATAATATCCTTTCACAATTGTCAATTCTTCATCCATTATCCTTCTTTTCTTGATGACTTCAAATAGCATTCTCTAATATTTTTTTTCCCACTTGATATTTCTGATAGTTGCACGTTTGAATATACATAAATCTAATTCGGTTTTTGGAAAAGTATTCACTTGTCTTCCTCGATGAAAATTTTTATTGCTCTTGAAATTCTTCTTCAATGAACGGGGCTTAATTTCGATATTCTTTTAATTCTTATTATAGTACTAATAAAAAGTATACTAATAGTGTTATAGCAGGTGTTTTTCGCATAATTCTTATCCACCTACTGAATTAGCAATTGTAACACAAACTCCATTGCTGTTTAAATTGTTCATTATTTACGATTCGTATTAAATTTTGTCATTATTTAACTTTTGGTATCAATTTTGTTGAAAAATTACGCAAAGCGTTACAACATTATATATTGCAAATAACAGTAATAAATCACATCGACTTAGTTTCAATTGTTGCGTCATCAATGACGCAATAAGACTGCTGTTGGACATTTTTTGATGATTGTTTCTAATTATACTCATATTCGTTAAGATAATTTTAATAGTAAACTCTCTTTTATCTAAATTCGTTAAAAATAAGTTATTTAAATTGCCCAAAATACACCAGAGAAAAACATTCGCAGTCTTAACTCTCCAATCTTAGTTATCACTTATTGAAGATACACGAGATACACGACGAAATTTCAATTTAAATATTTTTGACAGATCAGAAAAATTTGATACTTTTCACTTTGGTGTATTAGCATCTCCGCTATGCAACCAGTAGGATTTGAACCCCGCTGTGGCAATGAATGTTTGTGATTGTAGTGGTAGTGAATTTTATTACCCAATGTGAGACTACATCCCGCTTATTCGAGACTCGAAAAAAGTCCCATGCAGTGAAATTTCCGGATTATCAAAAATAAATAATATCAATAATGTAATAAATAATAAAAACAGAAGTGAAAAAAAAACTCTTCACCCATGCATGGTGTTAATATGGAAGTAGCTAGAGCAGTGGAAAATCCAATATCGACTTAGTATTAATTCTTTCACTGCATTAAATGGAATATTACAAAGAGTGGTCACACTGTTCATATTATAATACTTATCAGTAGCGCACTCAGTATTTAATCTTGGGGGGATGGGGTTAGTTGAAGTTGAGTAGACGATTTGAGAATACACACTACGCATCGCATACGACCTATGACTGAGCATATGCAATGATCGCTAATTCATTAGTATAGAAATAGAAGACACAACATAAATAAAAAAATGAATTTTAATTAGGAAAAGAATTTTGGAAAATTTTCTAGTGTTTTTTCCCTTTTTCTTCGGGGAGGGCCAGGGCCCTCCCCTTCTGGATGCGCCACTGATACTTATCGCCTATTAATTTCTGCTAATTCAGTTTTATCAAATGATAAATGTCAAAATATCATCAATTGCAATGAGCGTAAGTATTAAATTATTTGCCTTGTCTTATTATCTTTGAATTTCTTTTACCTTACGAGGCGGATGTGAATCATCGGAATATATTAGGGTAAAAGCATAAACCATCATGTAGGCCAATTTTGATTCCTTAAGCTACGAAATATAAACATGGGACAAGCAACAAAAATAAGTTAAAATAATTCCTTTTAAGGTGGGTTTTTCAAGGTTGGCCAAAAGTAAGCAGAATATGTCTTTCTATTGCCTGTAAATTGTAAATTTCTTGTGTTTTCCGACTGTCCTCTTTCGTGAGATAAAAGAGCCGAACTATTCCCTTCGTAAAACCACACAATCTCCACTCGAGACCGACCAACTCATCGCCTAAAGCAAAACCTTAGAAAAAGTTCGTCCATTCGTCAATGAGATTCGAACCCTGGAGCTCTCCGCTCGGTAGACATATGTCGTTATCGAATAAACCACGGAGGACAGCCCACGTTTGGGAGAAAAAGTGAATAGGGAAATAACGGGGAACATTAAATAGACACAGAATTCCATCGAAAGACTGCCTGAAGACATCTGGATGTGGTGGAATTTTCTATCTTGTCCAATGTGAACGAAGTACATGAAGATACATTTTAAGTCAGAAGCTTTTTTAGGTATTTTTGTAGATCTTAGTATTTGCTACCTTCTCTGATGCAGTTAAGATGGCATCTTGTTTATATGATGAAGTCTCCTGTGGACATTCAAGGTAACTCGCAAAACTAAGCTACATCGGTGACTTGGTAGCTTATCGATTCCATGATGGGCTTTTTCTAACTCAGTAATTGCAATGAGAAAAGTGTCTGTCTTAATTATAGAGTTAAGAACAAACCATTTCCACTAAGGTAAGCTTTTTACTTTGTAATAACTTAACCACTCTTTTAGTTAACGACTCTCGCATTTCACGTGAAAATATTTGCGATGGTCATTATAACGTAATGATACCATCACGGTACTGCCGAAACAATTATTCGCTTCACGATTATCCAAAAGGATCTGTGAAGATTCATTTAAAGCAAGCTGTAATTTCTGAACGGTTTCTATTGTGAAATCATTTGACCACGTGACAGATTGCTGAGTCCGATTATTTTTGTGTCGTGGTAAGTGGGGCTAGAAATTACACATTTCATTATTGCTAGCAAGGGAGTCGTACGAGTGGATAGCATTAAAATAATGAGCACCAGTCAGTGATTCTCTATTTAAAGTGCTTTCTTGGCCGCAAGGATCAACCGCGGGATTTTTTCCTACAATGATTGGCATTAAATTTTTGAAATGTTTACACTGTTTATTGACTTCTTTTTTCTTTCTTTCAGGCTTTAAATGTAATAGCCTTATAGCCGTTTTTGTCATTTCTCTTGTCACTGATGAGAATCTTTATTTTTACTCTCTCTCTCTCTCTCTCTTCTTTTCTTTTCCTGGCCCATTGCCATGAGACTTAGAGACGCATGTCAGAAAACCTTATCTTTAAGCCTTCTACAAAATTAGCTTTTTCTACCTGAATTTCCTCCTTTTTATTTCTTTTAACTCACTGTCAGAGAGCTTAAGGTGTGGTCAATATAAAAAGAAATCTCGTGAGGAATTTTGCATGCTAAATTCTGCTTGTAATAAAACAAAGAAAGTGCACTTTAAAAAAAATAAAAAATAAAGCGTGATTTCTGTTCTTTTGAATGAACACCTTAATTAATTTTTTTTAAGATTTCGTGGTGTTAATAAGTTATATTCGTAAGTTATTAGCTGTATATTTACTATTATCTATCAGATATTAATACTAATCGCATTATATAAGTATTAGGAAATAAAACGATGTATGTATATTTTAGAAAATCCTCGTATTTTTTGTTGGGAGAATGGAAATAATAGCCCTGTAATGTAGTGAGGTTTTGCACCAATAGCATATTGTTAAGCCTCAAATAACCCTCTGGAGACCAAACAAGGTGACTTCTCCTTGTTATCGTTGTATAGACTGTCTTAATTACTCAATATGGGATAGAAAAAGTTGCTGTTACGAATTTAACTCTTAAAGAAATGAACTTTTTTCCCTTAGTGACGTATCGGTATCCCACTTACAATGCACCAACACTATTGAGTTAGAAATACACAAACACTTTAGGTGTTTATTATTGGGTACTGAGAAAGAGAAGTTTGAGTCATAGTGACTAGAAATTGAGGTTCGCTGATCAAATGTATCACCGAAAGAGTAATAACACATCCTATGGTTGTAAAGACCCGAACGTGAATACAATCAAGAGAGAGGAATATTCTACGTGTTTACAACTGAAACTGAGTTAGGCAGTCACTGAAGTTCCAAGTCTCAGTTGTGTAGCAATAACTTAAAATAATCCCAATAACTAGTTATTAGGGTCTTATAAGAAGTGGTATGACTTCCCGTTGAGAAAACTCAGGTTTTTAGCCCGCAAAGCAGGCAGATAGACGAACAAGCGAAAAAACAAACACATGCAGTTAATAAGCATAATATTCTTGCATCAGTCTTAATTGTTTCAGTTGTAATTCCAAGCTGAACCAAACCTACTGTTAGAAAGATCACGAATTCAAGTCTGCCATTAGGAAAAATAAATCCATATCCTTCTCGATTTCTTTATCCAAAGAGAACCTCAAGCTTGTAGTCCAAAAGAATAATATTGGTAATTTAATCAACTGGCATTAAAAATAATGTCTATAATTAAAAATATGCTTCATATAATTATTTATAAACTGTTTGTTGCTTAAAATTTGGATATAATTCCAACTTGGTTCCAACAACGAGATTTGAACAAGATTAAATTACATCAAGTTAATAAAATATACAGGTAACACACAAAAGCAATGAAATCTCACTGATTTTTAGGTTTTTCTAAAAAAGTATTTTTCTGAACAGCTTTTTTTTAGAGAAACCGTTCACGTTTTTAATTCTTTGGTGGAATTGTATTTCTTTTAGACATTCGTCACGTCAAGCGCACGCCTTGTCTCTTCTAGGCACCTCCCCAACCCACCTTTCTTTCTAGAATGAAGTTACGATAGCGAAGTAAGACAAAGACAAACAGCGAAAGATATATCCTTTCATTGACTACCAATAACTCACGGCGATAGGAAGTTTTGAGGCACCAAAACGAAGGTCCTGCATTCTTTGTTAGACATGCTCTGTTATGTACATTTCACAGTCATGCAGGAAGTCACGTAGCTTGTACAAATCCCCATAGCTAGTCACGCACGTTACCAAAACGTGCTTTCGCTTATGTAAATTTCTCTTCAAAATGGCTGCTCTTTATACTAGTCTCAGTACAACGTTACAAATCTCCCATTTTGTATGGTATTTGGCATCCCGATTGTCATACTTCACGGATTTGAAGTCAACTTTATAATCTCGTTTTTTTTAAAAAAAAATCAAAAAAGTCAATTTTAGAAACGATAGTTTATTTTTCTTTTGTAGTTTTGGGCTGCTTCGAGAACAAAAAGAAACATAAATCGAACTAAACTATTTTTTTCTTTTATTCAAAGTCGATGTCTTCTTGTTGTAGTGAACGCAATTAACTAAGGTGGTAGTTTAATGATCGGCTAATTCGGTTTTCCCAGTTGGATGGCATTGTTGTTACCGCTGCGTCAGGGGACTAACAGCTGAACTCACTACACTTATATGTGAAATCGTGTGTGTGTGTGTGTGTGTGTGTGCGCGCGCGCGCGCACCGTGATTAGCAGACTAGAACTGCGTCAAGAACGCGAAGAACCGTTTTCAACTTAAGATTAGTTAACCGTATCATTCTTTTGGACACTCAGGTTTTTAATTCCACAAAAGAGGTAATACTGTTTCGGAGATCACTCGCAGCTAACAAATATAATATAGTGATCTCATATCCTTAGTTGCCTCCCATTAATCCGGTTAGGTAAACGCGATACCTTGCTTTAAGGAACCGAACAAGATCTTTTTGACTCTTCATGCCTCCATTAAGCAGGGTAGTAGTTTCACACCGGACGACGAACATCATCATCTCGCCCTTAATTGTCAGTAATGTTTATTTTTAGTTATTGAAATATGTTTCTTGTGAATCCACATCAAAAACGTCGTTCAGTATGTCCTTTATTGACTCAGATTTCACTTAAAATCAAGTTCTTCGCTTCTAGATATTAGATTATTTTTCTTAATGCAACCAGATGGCCGCATTAAGAAAAAAAAACGAACTTCATCCATTTCTGAATGTAGCGATTGAAAAATCGGCTTGCTTGCTTCCATCTAACCGTATAACATAAGCAAACATAAATCGATCTATCTTTATTCGTTTGTTAAACAAGCAACGTGGGAAGTGCATAACAATGCCTGTGTGCCACCACAGTCTGCGGAACCCCTAGCTACGATGCCGGCATTCAGGAACGCCAAGTTTCTACCCCGTTCATCTTTAATTGGCAACTTACATGAATTCTTCCCCACCCACATTTGGACGCAATTTATGCTCGTAGGCGTCGGGAGTCTGTGGCAAATTACTCCAAAAAGATGTAGTGCTTCGTAGAGATTATGTGAAAGAAACTGTCCAAGATTTCGCCTAATCACAACAGCCAGCTGATGGAATAATACATGAGGCCACGAGCATACCGTCGACGCTAATCATTCACGTGTTTGACAGGTAATGCACGAACTTTAGATTCGAGAACGCCGACAAAGACCCCGAAGGACCACGTGAGGTACGACAAATGTAAATATAATTGAATAAGGAAGCATGTTAAAAAGAACTAACTCCAGACCAAAATGTAGCAAGGCAGAAGCAGCGTAAGGAAGGCAACTCAACCACTAATGTATGAAAGTTACTCTCTTTGGTTAGAAAGTTGAAAACTAGCAAGCGTAAAGGGTGTTCGTACTCCTTCATATCCGACAAACGACATCGAAAAATTCCCGACATTCGTATGAAATATGGTCAGAGAACAACACACCTACTTGAGGCGGGGGGGGGGGGAAGGAATTACTAGCACGCGATGTCAAAAGTCTGAACGAATGACAGATCAACGAGCAAGCGAAACATGAAGTAACAGAGCGCGACTCGTATGTTCAGACTACAGCGAGAAAGATAAGAATTCATCAAGGTGAGCTTACATGTTAATGATCGCCTTCTATTTAGTGTTGTGTGTGTGTGTGTGCGCGCTAAAGTAAGTAAGGGACAATCCGTTTTCAGAGATTATTCGGAAACGATCGGGAAAGTGATCATTTTTTTAAAAGAATCTTAATTAACAGTGCACAGTTTGTTTGAAGGTAAAATATTGTCTATAATTTAGTTTTTTTCAAAGAAGTGTCAATCAGCACATCCACACAATATGCAGTATCTTCTTAGTATATTTTCTTCGGTTCGAGTCCTGTCCACTAGGCGAGGAACTTTACGTAGACGGAGTTTTATTCCTGTAATGAAACAGGCAACTTGTCAGAAGAATGCCAAAAGAATTTATGATATGGTGAGGGGAGGAAGAACTGCAGACTTTCATTTTGCAAGTCAAGATAGAGTACCAATCTGGAACGTTATTCCCTTTTTAGGAACTGACAAAAAAAGCAATTGATATGCATTCTGGAGTATTATTAAGATTATTTACCAACCAGGAAACCTATGGTTGACTTTTTTGGCCAACTGGCTAGAAGTGCGTTCGACCCACTCTGTAGCCAACAGCCCTTCAAATAGATGATTATGAACGCCTTAAGTAGGAGATGAGCGTCTGATGTATGTGACCACCACAACCTGCTCATTAAAGAGTTCCATGTTTTGTCTCTAGAGCAGAATCCAAACGGAACAATTCAACCCTCATGGTACTGACGCAAAATGAATTCATCACCTTTTTTTGGGTGGGATTCACATAAACAGGTCGCCTGGTCACATGAATATGACCACTAACGTTCGCCAATGTGCGAAATTTCCGCGCCCCCATTCTCGCCAATCCTTCTAGTGAGCATGGCCGAAGTGGGAGCCAACGACCCTATCGAGGAAAGTTAGTTCTCAAAGGCTTAATGAAAGCTTGTTTGAGGTAGACGCGAACAGCTTAATTATCCCTTTTAAGTGTTTATGCCCAGGAGTGCTGCTTTATGGAGTAATCTGCAACGAACACCCAGTTAGCGAAATTACGCTGCGGTATTTTGCCACATTCAAACTCCCACTTTCTAGAACAGTGGCGCCCATCCTAAGATGAAATTACAATCAGAATCTGGTTGAAAGTTTATTTATTTCCATGTACTGTTTCCATATGAATTCGAGTTATCATTTCATGGGCAAATATCATTTTAAGAAGTGAACTGCTACGGAAGACTGATGAAATAGTCAGTGACGCTCGTAGGATTGTGAATTTCAATTTGGAGATCAAACTTAGTGTGTTTCGACTCCCTTTTGAGAAGACTATTTTCTGTCAAGTTTCCCTATTTCTGCAAAGCGATTGATGAAAAAACGTACCAACATTAGTATTTGTTTAATTCATCATTAATTGTTTAAACAACTGATTTCATAAAAACATTGATATGTTACATCAATAGTGTTCAACCAATAGCCTGCACTCCAGATCAGGAATACCAAGTGCTTTTTACTTGGCTTCCTAAAGAACAAAATGATGCAACATGTATCAGTCAGATATCCGAGAATTTTGGTGTCGATGGAAAAAGTAATAAATACTCAAGAAAATAAAAAGGTTTCTTATTTTTACAGTAGCATACCGGCGAAAGAAATTTTCCAATACTGTATAAGGATTCAAAAAATATTTGAAAAAAAAATGGTCTTAAAAAAATCTTACAGTTCATAATATCGGTTTAAAAATTTATTATTCTATAATCTCATCTTTCTTTTACCCTCGGTGTCGAGGGTTTATTAATCATCGGACCTCAAGCCGTTCACAGGATAAGGTGATCAGCCCTACGCCCCGGTGTATCCCATGTCCGAGTTCTCAAGACCGGTTTTCCTGCTTTGCAGGATGAAAAACCCCAGGATTAACTGGGGAAAAAACCCTTCTGTCCACGCCCAAGACCGGCTAACTTGGCTATGGCTGATCTTTCAGCTCCTCACGTCTCCGACGGGAATCGAACCTAGGACACTCCTTCCCCAGGCATATGGTTGCGAAGTGCACAGCCACTAGGCTAACTACGCAGACATTATTCTATAATAATAATGAAAATAAGGTGCAAAATTACATTTAATTGACGTTCATTAATGTTATTGTTATTCTTGAAGTGAATTAAGGAACTATAATTATTAATATCGGATTAATAAGATCCTTTTTCTATTATCCTAGGTCAGAATTCACTTGAGAAATAGTAACAGTTTTGAAATTTCCTCATTAACCAAGGTAAAACTGGTTATCCAATCAACAAAAGGCTTTTTTTGACTAGTTTTATCCTTGTGGAAGTATTTAATATTTAATAAAAACTATCTTAAAAGCATTTATCAGCGTGGATTTCATACGTGGAGAGCTATTTAATATTAAAAATATTCTGAAACACGTAATATCGAGCCATTTAACTAATCCCTGTCTGATGATGATGATTGATTTTCATTGCTTGGTGCGAGACCACGCCCTTCTAATCATATCGACGGCTTCAAGTGCCTCGAAAAAAAAAGTTCCCTTAGCCCACCTGCTGTTCTCAATGTGCTGTAGGTTTATAACCTTTTGTGGGTGGGACTTGACAAAAAATACTGGTAGCACATCCCGATGAATTTAACTACTGCTTGGAATCTGAACAGGGTATTATAACTTAAAAAAAGGAGAGAATAATGAACACTTCAGGGACATAGCAGGACATCAAAAAAAACCTCAGGTATCAACAGGTGTTAAATTAAAATATTTAGGCTTACCTCCCACTCTAGTAACCACAAGTGGTAAATATTTTACCAAAAGTATTGGATGCATATGGCAAGCGATGAGTTTGGGAAACTGTGTACCTATACGGATGTATGGTGTCGATGGATAACTACACTATTTCCCTCCACACACACTGTAAATTTACTATTAGTACTCCAGCAGAATGCTAGAGCGACTGAAAAACTTCCATTTGGATTGAGCAAAGTGTAGCCAGTAGCACTTCAGGAATTGTTTGGACATAGTTTTCCTTTCAGACTTCGTCTAATGGCTACACGTGGTTGTCGTGATAACGGTTAAGTTTGGGTATTATAACAATTCCTTCTCCTATTCTTCTTTATTTTTGCCTCTCTTTCGGTCTCTTATTATTATCATTTGTTTTTGTTTCCTTCTGATTATGTGTTGCCGCTATCATATAACTGCCTCGTGCATTGAGAATGGCCCCTAACTGTATTATACAGCAGCTGTTCGT
The DNA here is from genome assembly GCF_054136105.1 of Typopeltis vanoorti. NCBI lineage: Eukaryota > Metazoa > Arthropoda > Arachnida > Uropygi > Thelyphonidae > Typopeltis > Typopeltis vanoorti. The sequence goes on from NC_143560.1 coordinate 27,754,121, forward strand.
TCACCTTTCTAAGTCTGCCAACAACAACAGAAACACAATCCAACACGAAATTTGCGAGTTTGTGTTTTTACATTTACAATTTCAAACGTTCCTTCTTTTTTAGATTAAATTTAAACAATAAAACGAACAAACATATCCTCATAGATGGTGAAATGTTTATCTTATACGTTGAACGTCAAAATGGGGAATGCCGTATACGTATAGAACAGTGTACCGAATGGAAAATACGATATAACAACATACTATAGAGTCATCTGAATCAAATACCGTATTGATGCGCTAGGATGCTCTTGTTTCGCCCAAGTTTTCCCAAGAATTAACAACGCCTTTAAGCTTTTACAGAAATATGCAAAAGTTAAACTTGTGTTATCTTCGAATGCATGCGGTTAAAAGAATTAACATGGAGAATAGGTATTTACATTTCGAGTGCAACCCGACATATATGCTTAGTCGATGTTGGCTGCCACCATACAGTCCACTCACCCAAGAATGCTCATCATTGCAGAAAAGAAATAGTGGCAATAAATTATAAATGTATGCAAGTCGTTTCTCGATTTTAAATGTCATAAATAAATAAAAGCATTAATTGAAGCGGTATTTGTTTATAAGATTTCCAAAACGACGTATAATAGCTGACGAGACGTCAAGTATTTATTTGTAAAAAATAAAATCTGCAATACTACACAGTATCTAAATAACCATAGTTGATTGTTTTTGAGACATCGTAAGAATAAAAAAAACCACCAGTCCATTCTACGTGAATTCCACTGTGCAGTTTTTGAATACGCTAGTATGCTGGGAATTCTCGCAATAGACTAAAACAATGGTAAAGAAAATGCGATCAAATTAATGTCTGCCTTTATTTCTTTCAGTAGCATTTACGTGTTGCACCAGTGGAAATGTACTTCTAGGACTTGTTTGGTCCACGCAATTCTGAGTGATGAATGATCTATAATAACGGAAGCTATTTTGTTTCCCCGGTATGACTTGATTTTCTCATCTTCTTGGAGCCTAAGAAGCCGAAGATAATTACTCCTTCCTTGATTGATCATATTCCCATAATGAAACATTTCTTCTCTGTATGTATAAAGTTTCTTTCACGTTGATAATGTTCCTTATTGGACTCATCTTTCAGAAATGACTGGAGGAACAAGGAGAAGACGGTTTTGACTATAATAATGGGCTAATTGCTTAACCTTAGTCTCATCAATAATATAAATATTCTTTGAGGAAACTAGAAATATTTTTGTATCTTCTCAGTAGGACTTGGCAATTCATCTTATTAAATGCGGACCTCAGTCTAACCTAAAAAATTGCATTCCCTTGTGGAATCCATCACACAAAGGCTACAATTATTGCCACGCAGTTATACGACACCTTTCAGTGTTTATATTATACTTCTGCAAACATGAATTATGATTTACTGTGTTTGGCAATATATGCAAATATTTTGTTTATTAGCGAAATTCAGGAATGTATTATAAATGCAAATTTTGAAAATCATGCTTTACTGTTATGTCTCTCTGGTCACTGTTGCAAGACTTTTTTTCGTATTCATTTTCATTATTGATAATAAATACATTTGGTTATTATAAATATGTTCTTGTTATCTGACGTGATTAAATACAAAAGTATCTTGCTATGCTATTCTTTTTATCAAATTTTCCATTTGAATTGTTAAGCATATTAAATAAGTTTCATAAGTAATATTCATTTCGTGAAGTCACTTGAAGTCATTTAAATAAAATAAAAAAATGAATAAATAAATTTTTCTGCAAATAAATGATAAACGAAAAAAAGGAAGAAGAGAACTCCTTAATTCTGGGTTCCTCTGCGATGTTCTTGAGGTGATTGCATTGAACTACACCGACTTTTTTAAAGGTTATGTATTCGATGTTCCTTAGATTTTTCCTTGTTATAAAATGCCTAATTATGTATGATTTAGTGTCAAGAAACATTATAATTGAAGCCAGTATTCTGTTCAAAATTCATTTCCGACTGCTACGTTACAAGTAGAACTGTCACCAAAATATAAAACAGAAAAACGAACAAAACTCCACTCCTCATGCATTTTTCACATTAAAGTAATCCCAGGTGGATAAATAAAATATACAAAAGCAAATGTAAAATGAATTAGTAGTCTTTGCACGGAATATCACATTAATGTCAGCTTATCTGTTTATCATTCAGACCAAAAAAAAATTGATTTTTTTTTTATTAATTTCCGAAGTACATAATAAATCTTAAATTAATCTTCCAAATATGCCATTCGTGAAACAAACAATGAGAATTTTAACCATCCTAAAAAAAAGGAAAGCAACAAAAAAGAAATATTTCCATACATTTAAAAGATACATTAATAAAGTTAATAAGCCAATAAATCAAAATGAAAAAAAAAAGTTATCTTTCAAAGCTTGTTATGTTACGATAATGCAAAACGTTTTTTTTTTAAAAAAAGAACATACTTTTAAAATCTGAAAGGGAAATAAAAAAAAAGAAAAACAATGATAAAGTAAACAATAATTCCTGGGAATTAATTAGGAACATTGCATATTTGTATAAAGTCTTCATTGAGTGCCAGCGTGGTTGAAAGATGTGGTTTGTTTGTTGGTGATGATGAAAAGCAGAAATAGCTGGAGAGAAATCTTATCTTTGTATATGCCTACTAATAAATCTTGGAAAAAGAAATCGAAAGATTCTAGATTTTGTAACCTCACGTGTGTGGGATTAATAGAAAAACAAATTAAAACAAATGTTTATTTTCTTTACTGTCTTCTCTTTTAATATGATTTTAATCTCATATCTTCATTAATACTTTTCAAAGTTCTTTGATCTATTACATAGTCGCTAGTCCCTCTTTATATTGTGTGTAACCTAGTAGTGATAGAGAATAGATATGTTACTTTTTGTTGCTCTTGATAACAAAAGAATGAAGAGAAAGAAATATATACTGCGTAAAAATTCCAGAGTTTGCTTCCATGAGATTTTTAGACTAGTCCACCGTATTTCTGTGAACTGATGATTCAATAGAACTACAAATCAATACTACAAATTTATGATAAGATTGAGTCTTTTTTTAATAAAGATGAATCTGCTGTTTTTTGAATGCAAAGTGATGGATTTTTATTTCTGAATGCGCTAATTATTTTGTAAAAGTATTCTTCCCTTGTTAATTTTCATAATTAAAAATTTAGCCTTCCGAAACCGCTAAGAATGGTTATAGATTTTACTTTTCAAAAGTTTGTCACCTGAGGGGAAACATATTCGTTCGCCTATACAGTTTCATCTTTATTATATAGACAGAGTTGGTGAATAATTTAAATTCCTAGTTAACAATTCAGCTAGAGATCCCATTGAGTGCTGTGTGTTTCGGACCGAAGCAAGTCTCTACTGAACAACACTGAAGGAGCGTCTGATCGATAGTGAACCATTTGCAAGCTGCAGATAGTCAAAGAGTCAAGAAGCACCTAGACGGCTCCAAAAATAAAGATTATCAGTAAACTGCAAACTTTTGGTTTTTCATTTTCACACTTTTTGAAAGTCCTCGACGAAATCTTCGAGTCACTTAATCTTACGACGTGATTAGCCTTCCTAAATCCTGTAGCACGAGTAGCCTTAAGAATGTTTTCGTAGAAATTAGCCTTAACTAAATCTTTCAACCGGGTTATCCTTAAGAAGAATTTTCAGGTAAATTAGCCTTAACTAAATCTTTCGGCGGGGTTAGCCTTAACTAGATCTTTCGCCAATTAGCCTTAAGTGAATTTTGTAGTGCAATTAGACAACTAAATTTTTTAGTGCAAATTTTTTGTGCAATTAGCCTTAACCACATATTTCGACGATCTTAGCCTTAACTCAATAGGCACAATATAATGATAAAGTATTAACGAAAATTTAAAGCTACATACCATGTTTCAAGAATTTTAGAAAATATTTTAAATTATATAAATATTGCGAGTTATAAGTAAAATACAAGTTTTTGGAATTTTAGGTGAATTATAGTTAACTAAATTGTTGCATCCATCTGTATAGAACCTTTTTTTTCGTAAATAAACTCGAAAAGAATAAACTCGTTTCTTTATAACATTGTTTCCTCTTTTATTTCTCTTCACACCAGCGCTATCTGAATAATCATTTAAGAGATTATTATTTTAATTATATTTCAGTTTGTCGTGAATTACATATTTTCATAATTTTCCCATCACCTCTGTAAATGGAATTTTATTTCGTTAGCTTTTTGTTAGCATTGAAATTTCCATATAGCATTATTTTGGAGAAAATATATTCGTTGTCGACGAAAGAGCTTAAATTTGAATCCACTATTTGAAGTGAAGTTTACAAACATTAAAAAAAAAGTACAGAATCAGAAATGCGACAAGTAACCACCGAACACTTAATTTTCTCATGTGTACCTTGTCGTAATACCGAAATCTTGTTTCGAGAAGTTTTCTTAGGAAATAAAGGTGACCGCTGCCGGGAAAGAGTCAGTATTGAAACAGCTGGGCCAGTTATTTGTTTCTCAAACTAGTTAACTCTTACCATAAACCTGTAACAGGTATCGACAATATGTCTCCCGGTGTGTAGCGAATAATTTCCCAACGATTAATTGATTCTACGTGAATGAGAGGCAGTTTTCCTATAAACTCCTGCCTAGATCATGTGAGATAACGGATGGCGTGGATATTAAATTTTGTAATTGGTTTTTAGGGCAGAAATGGAGGGCATTCATTACAGGTAGCAATCGCTTATAGGACGGTCGGATTTCTACCGCTTTTAACTTGGCACAGGACACTAATTCTTATAGCCACATAAATGGAATAGCGTAGACAGGAATTGAAGTCGGTAGGAGCTTAGCGCATCTTATAATCATGTTGATGGTTATTATGCACAACATATGTTTGAATATGAACAGGCGAAGTGTAATTCCGAAAATTAAATTTATCACAGTCATTATTCCAGTGAATGTTAGGATATCTTATTTGGAGTTCCAGTAGATATTTATTTACGAAATGGATTTTTTAAATCGTTAGTTGCTAAAGAAGACGTATGCACTGAGACATATATAGATACACATACGTGTGTGGGTGTTGAAGAGAATGTCTTAGATAGGCGGATATGACGTCATTCTCGCCTGTCAATAACAGTTACTTTTTGCGCATAGATCGATGTTTCCTCTATGGTTCGAAAGATATTGTGAAATAAATCATTTTCTTTATTTAGTTACATGCCTAATTGCAAGAAATTCAAGTAATGATAGGCGAAAGAAAGGAATTAATTACATTCTTTGCTGGCATAAGCATTAAAACTGTGTTCTTTTATTGTGAGGATCAACTGCCGTCTTTTAGAGTGTTTAACGTAACTCTAATGGGTTATAAAAGAGAAATGACATATTGGTAGCGTGGATATCATATAAAATTCAGTATTTATAAGTAATTATGAAAGTTACAAAAAATAAAATTATGTGAAAAAATTAAAAACTGCCATATAGCCTGAATTAACTGTGTTCAAAATACAAAACTTTTCTAAAAAAAATACGCATTCACTTATTATTATTATAATCCATCAGTGGAGTTTAACACAGGCATTTAAGCGCCCATGGCTTTTCAAGTATCCTTGGACTTCCCAACCGTAATGCAGGATAAGACAGTTCCCCCCCCCATGCCTCTAAATATTCTTGTCTGTAAATTGCGTGTGTTCTACTGGGCGGTTTGTCTGTTTTGGGGGATGAAAAACTCGAGTTTCTGGGAGAAAAAGTACGAGACCGGCTAACTAACCTTTAGTGGAAAGAGACCAGATAAAGTTCCTCACGTCACTGACGGGAATCGAACCCGGGTCTTTCCAAACTAAAGGTTTCGTCTATACTTACTGAGTTACGGAGGCTCCAGTACGGAAGAGATCCCCATTATTTTCATACTTTTGTTTAGAGGTTAACTGTTTTCATCAAGTGCACAATATCGCTATGGGATCATCGTGGCTTGGGTATACAGAATCCCAACATTCAGTGTCATTCATGCTGACCGCTATTCTTTGGGAAAACAGGGATACTTTTATCTGTAAATGGTTTGCTCCTATCAAACCGCACTGCACCAACAATGCTAGAAATTCCATCATTTTCTTTAGTGAGATCGGCCTAGCTGAAAGCCGCAGTGAGTAAACGATGAGCTCTGTATGCTTTTCACGAAATGCCCACCAGATGGTGGTGCCATCGGCTTACTCGTTACAACGTTATTCTTGCGTCTCCATGGCGACCTTCTGTTTTACCTGATTTTATTTGAATCAATCTGAAATGCTGTCTTATATTTCTCAACTCTTTCGGCACTGAAACTACGTGACTTATCAGGCCTTCTTGACCTGTGGAAAGAGAAAAAAAAAAGTCAAATTTTACGACTTCCAAGTCTTCGTTGACGATGATTAAACCACTGATCTTGCAATGATGGAGGTTAATGTGATACTTAGTACATTATATATTATGTATTAAGAAAGGGGATACGTTAGTAAATTTCAGTTAATTGAAATTTACCGATTTTACTCACGTGATGGTGGATATGATGTGTGGTAATTGTAGACGGTCTTGTAATGAAAGCCTGTGTCAGTGTGATATTAGCGTTCAAGTCTTACGCCTATTACTAAGTGCAGTTTTCTACTGTGTACCGATAATTCACACCATATGTGGATCCTTTTAATCGCAGCCATTTATCTGCTCAATGGCTTCATGGACTTTCCGTTAGCAACATTTCACCTCTCAAAACAGATCCGGTGACTATTAGAATGCACGTCCACGAGCTACGCGTAAGCATGGGAAGGCAAAGGGACGCGATGCACGTTACTAAAGTGCACAGCGCCATATGCGAATGGCGGAAGCAAATGGAACTAGCGGTGCTCATCGTGATCTATGCCGTGGCGACGACCAGTAGGGTCGCGAACAGTCGGGGGTATGGGAATCCATCTCCCGTACAGCTGCTCCCCGCTAACACATTATGAGAGTAACGAAGGTAAAGATTAATACTGTCTCGTGCTGGCTAGCATCCCACTACCTGGTAATCAACGTAGAGACTCACGAGAACGTACATTAAACAGCTGCGTTTGTCACGTGAGTCTCTATGGTAATGAAGTTCGTGTCACATTAGCGGCACGTCGAACACATAGTGCTGTCAGTCGGACATCGCAACGACAACGGACTCGAATTTGGAAAACTCCGTACGATAAATGTCGTCTTACGCGGAGAGCGTGAGAAACCACAGTCCCCCAATTAATTACGACCACTGTATATATTAGGTAGCCAAATTAATAGCTGCATTAAGGCACAGCCATTTATTTCTGCTACACACTGAAATAACGTGAATTTTGAACCCTTTTAGTGGCGCCATCTGACACGTTCGGTTAAAGTCAAAGAAAATGTTTGTATTGCTACAATCAACACACACCCACACTGACAAATTAATAAGTACACGGGTTATTCTCCGCTTTGAGACAGTTTTCAATTATGTTCAGAAAGATAAACTGTTGTTTACTTTCTAGAAGCGCGCTCACGCATTTAATACAAAGACATAAAGTATTTAATTTCCACGAGTAAAAATAGGAAAAAAAACACACACTTAGTATCCTTTTTTGTGTATGAAACTGTAGGCAAAAAGGATATAGAATTACATTTTTAAATGCACTATTAATATCTTTCCTAACAATGGAAATTTCCAAGCGGTCTTTCCAACCAATCAGCATCATTGCTGAAACCGATTGAGCTAGAAACTGTTTTAAGTAAAAAAATCAAATAAAATAAATTTACGTTCTAGAATCTGGTTCATCAACCTCTTGTTCATTATTATCAGAAAAAGTCCGCCCGGTTAGCCGAGTGGCTATGCGCTTATGCCTGGGAAAGAAGTGTCCTAGGTTCGATTCCCGTCGACGACATAAGGAGTTTAAGGATCTTTCTCAGACATAGCCAAGTTAGCCGGTCTTGGGCGTGGACTGAAAGGTTTTTCTCTCCAGTTTATCTGGGGTTTTCCTCCCGCAAGCATGCAAACCGCTCCTCTGAACACACAGCTACAAACATAGGACACACCAGGAGACATAAGGCTAGCCACCTTATCCTCGGGACGGTACGGCTTAGAAGAGCTTAGGATAGCTCCGTAACAGGCCACTAGGCCTAAAACCTGAAGGGAAGAAGAAGATTATTAGAAAAAAAAAAAGAGTAACCATACAAAGAGAGGATGAATGTATTAGGAAAAGTCAAATACAGTTACGGCTTGAATCAATGTACCTGGTTCGCAATTTTCAGATATTAGTTGGTTATAAGAATTACTAACGATAAAGCTAACACCCCCTGATATCTAATCTTCAGAAAGAAGACACATTTTTAAAGTATTCTCAAAATATAAATATTTGATTACTTTATTCCGAAATATTTAACCGCTTACAGCTTCACGAATATAGTCTCATAATTTGGGAAGGGCACGGGACTGTCATCCCACTTTGTTAATGACTTTTCTAAAGAAGCTCAAGTTATTAAGACATTTAATTCTAGAACCCTCCCCCTCCACACGAAACCAAAGATGATCATTTCAAATAATCTAAATTCAAAAAGGGCAATGGCCGCCATTGCTGGTTTCAATCAATCAGGCGCTTCGTTTCACCACTTCAGCCATTGTTGTATCCAAGAGTAGGTGGAAACAGGTGTTATTATGTTCGCTAAGAGATAACAACTGAGGTTTCTCAGGGGATGGCCGACGCCGAGAGTGGCTTCCATATGTGAAAGGATTAACGATCTTCCTAAATATAGTGATTAGCTGCTAATTAATTAACGCAATTTTCATTAACATATTTTTCAGTCAACGGCAATCTTTTAGAACTGCCAATCGATATAGAACACCTGTAATTTAATATACTGCATAGTTTCGTAGAATTGGGGGGGGGGGGACCATAACTGACGTTATGGGGAAATACTGCATGTGACAGTTCGGGAATGTGAATTATGTACCTTTCCAAATTGGTGTATTCCCCCCCCTCCTCCTCCTTTCAGATGCAAGTAATCCTCAGCACTGAAGGACTAACTCATAAATGGCGCAGGCTCTTTCTTTACATATTCAGTACACAGCGATCTCCTTACCACAGCAAGACGTTTCCTGACTAAAGCTAACGACGTCATAATAAACCCAATTTAATCTTGTAGAGGAATTTTTAGACGTAAATATTCTGCAAGAAATTCTTTAAACAAGCAACTCTAAAAAAAAAATTTTAATCTCAAAACGATTCAAAAAAATCTTACATTCTGAGCTGTATGGCCGAAACAGAGTAACGCTATGAAGCCGTGTGTTCTTCTGGTAGATTTATCTGTTTTGCTGGATGAATAACCCTGTGAAGAACGCCCAACGCCTTCATTTTACTGGCTAATTCACATTCAAGTGTTCTGAGATTTCAGCAGCAGAACACCGTTATCTCCGATCATGTGAATTAGAGATAACTGGTAGATGATCTCAACGGCCCGTGTAGGAAAAAATACATCAATTATAGGATTATTACGATATTTATTTTAATAGAATTAGGAATGCTATTAAAACTAAGCGACTATAGAGAACTATATTATTGTTATTATAGATATTAAGTAATTATTATCGATAATTTAGATGTTACAGGGAAATCACGGTTATTATAGAGAAGTGTTTATATCTAGGGCAAATTATCTTCCATGAGTCATTATCTACTGAAGTACGATTTCATTTTACGAAAATAAATTTCAATAAATGGTGGAATGTTTGTAGAAATTAAGTTAAAGATGGCTTTAGTTTGCAATGTTTTAGCAGTCTTGTATAACAATTTTTTTTTTGTTTCTCAAGCAAATTCATGTTGATCATGACAAACTTGTGTAAAAGGCTTATATATGCTTTAAAATTATTCATAGTTTCTTTAAAAAATGGTGTGTGTGCGTGTGTGTGTGAGAGAGAGAGAGAGAGTTTTTAATGATTAATATTTCATTCGTCTGATTTAAATGATGTCAGCAATGTGGACTAAATGTCAAGAGTCAAATGCTGACTTTGACTCTTGCAAAGCCTTCTGGAACTAAACTTTACAACCACCAAATGTGAATACAGGTTCTGCGCTAAAGTTTGAATTTAATGATAAGTGAGTGTCATTACTGGTGTTAATTTGAGCTGCCTAAATAATTACCGGAAATTTACATCGAGTTTGAAATCGATTAAGAAAATTATTTTTATTATGTATTTCGCAAAAATGCTTTGTTCAATATATTTTAACAATTAGCACGAATATTCAGTATCAAATTTGAATAGGATACTTAAAACTTATTTTGCACGCTGTTCATAAAACTCCCTAAAGAAACTCCACCAGGATTCCTTCCGGCTCTGGGAATGAGCATTTGGATAGAAACGTCGATTATCTGTACACGTAGTTAGGGAAGTGCACTGATGATAGTGGAGAGATTAATGATTGTTTCGATATCATGCAGCGTTTTAGAAATCACATCTATCACGATGGTGATATAATGTGCTTCAAAGGTGGTTGGTGACAAATATATTCCAGTTGAATATGCTCATCACATAGGCATGAATGATATGTGATGGGTTTCCATTGAGATATAAATAGACGACCGTAAATACTAAATGTTTTTATATTACGAGATTTAAAAAAAATCCTAGCGAATTCTGTTAATGTAGTTCACGGTTGGTACCACAGATTAATATTGAATGTTTAATCGTGTACTTAAAAACGGTCTAATAATTTTGCTGATCCATCATACTGCTCGAGTAATGGAAGATGTTTTAGTTTGCTATATTCTATTTGAAAACGTATTTGGATCTTAATGCTCCGTGACATCATTAGACGTATGGACTGATAGCTGCAACTAATTTCGAAATTTCTGTTTCACAAGATGAATTTGGAGCAATTCACATCGGAATTCGTATTTACAGTGGACATTTCACTAAACCCTGATGGCAATAAGTGCAGTGGGTATCTGTTATATTGTCATAAACTAGAAATACATAACTTTTATGTCAAACGTTTAAAATTACTACGAGTTTAAAATGGTAAACCAACTTGAATCTATAGACAAAAGCTTCGATAAATTATTAACGTATAGTGCAACACCGTGTCCTTTAATTTTGTATGTTATAGACACAAAACTATCAAAAAGATAACCTAGACATCCTTGAAACTTTATGCTGCGTAATGTATACGATAACACACCAGCACAGAATACCCTTTGTTTTGTTTTCACCTCATTAAAATGAAGAACTTGCATATAATCGTAAACATGTTTATGAACTTGAGACTGCAGTCAAGGTATTCAGTTTCATACTGAGGTAGAATTATTCAAAATTACTAAAGGAATAGGAAATTAATAATTTCCTTTGTGTCTTTCCATTCACGCAGCCTTTCTTGAATGTGTTGATATACCATAACAATCCAGTTTGTCGTAAAAACGGATCGGTACATAATAATAATTTGCTTCGGTTATTCTAGTGTCTACGTTTAATCCTTCTTTGTATATTCCCAATAATTATGTAATTATTCGATTGGTATGCGAAGATTGAATTTATGGAATGCAAGCCTTCAGCATTCCCTTCGGTGTTTGCATATTCGGCCCTTCTAATAACATCCTGTTTGAATTCATTAATTAATACGATTGTAATTTATCCTCCATTTAAATTCCTGCATATTTATACAAGTTATCAAATAATCAGTTCTGCATTTGCCTGCATAGACACTGTAGCAGGTTTATATTTAGCCTAAATATAATCGAAGTGTTTCCCTAAAGGCTAATAATAATACTATACACTCTTTATGGATGATTTGTCTGAGTGACATCATCAAGGACAAGTAAACATACTACAATATTCATATTCGAAATGATACGCTTGCATGCATGTTTCGTAGCAGGTGTTATCCTTACATGCACGTCCTTTGGGAGGAAACTGAGTGTGTTATGCAAAATTACTGCAGCCACGAAACGAGGTGCATGGACACTCTTGTGTCCATGCACCTCGTTTTGATCATTAATATGACGCTTGTGGTTTCCTTGTGTCCAATAATATTCAGAAATAAGTTATAAGGTAAGAGTAAAAAGTGAACTTTTATGTGTTTTTTTATCTATAATGACACTCAACAAAAATGAGAATGAAATAACCTTGGAAAAACAAGGAAACTCACCTGCATGGACGGTGACAGTGATGCTCTTCGTTGTGAATCAGAATTTGTTCCAGAAACTGCGACATGAATCAATGCAACAACTACAGAAATGTAAACATCGAAATATCATAATTTTGCATTTTTATGTAGGAATAACAATTTTTATTTAAGTAATAATGACTAAGTATTCAAAATTTGGGCATCTAAGAGAGAATACAACTGTGTTCCGTTACAAAATATCTATATTAGCATGCACGTACAGAGCTATTTGGAATATCTAAAACTTTAGTACTCTAACACTACCGATTATTACATCGCGAATCTTCTAGCGATAATTATGGATGCCTTTCTCTACCACTTCTGGTTTCCCATAACCACGAATTCTCTACCACTTCTGGTTTCTAATAACCACGAAAGTAGTATCACATCAGAAGATGAAAATCATCTACAATCCGGTTTTTCTGCTCTTGACAACCTTATAAATTCCTACATGTATTAATAGAAAGTTTTATAAATTCCACTACAGTAATACACTGATCGTTTAACATCTGACGACGTTTCCCCTTCTATTATCCATAGATAGCCGATCGATGCTGATAGTTTCGCGACATCTTTTTGTTCTTAACAACACCATCTATTTTATTCTACCATCTTTTGTCCTCACAGAAAGCTAGCATCGCGGTTTCTCAAGATAACAGAAAGTGTTCTTTCCACTACTTCAAAACGCTTTGGATTACAATCCGTGCGTCGCAGTACCACACTTCTGATAACAGAGGCTCTAAGCTTTGAGTGAGCGACGATGCTGTAGTCCTATTATGCGAAACAAAGTTTACCTGGTTGAATGGATTGACCTTTACTGTTACTTCTAGTATATACAGTAACCAAACAACGCAGAAAACAGTTTCGAAATCAAAGCACCAACACGGATGAGTTGTTTTGATTGAAGCAAAGGAAACTATGTGGATTTAAAACAAAAACTTTCTACATTTTCTACATTGACATAAATTTTAATTCTTTGCATATTGCAATTTGAATAATTGGCCCACATGATTCATTATATAAAATATATCAGTTAGTATTTATTTCGGAAAAAGAAAAAAAGGATGGAAAAAGAAAACTTGGGAATTCTAGAAATGGATGACATGAGAATTGACCTAAATTATTATTATTTGACACCTCCAGGGAGTCCAGACTCATTGAGGGTGGGCACCTACACCACAATTCTCCGTCTCCACTACTCTACCAATCCCAAATTCCTTCATCATCTACTTTAACGCCATCTACCGCCGACCACTACCACTATTATTTTCACAAACATCCATGCCCACTGTGGGATTCGAATCCGCAGCCTTTTGGCTGGAGAACGGATACGCTAACCACTCGGCCAACAAGGCCGGCCAAATCGAAAGGGGAAAAAAAAGGAGAAGGAAGATTACTGTTAAGAAATGTAATGATACAGTGATTTAAGAACAGAAAAGGTGATTTTACTATGGAAAGAATTCTGAATTATACAATTTACTTATTCGTTTTGTTTGGAATGATGAAAGAGGTATCGAGTCTACAATTACTTCCTTCATCAGAAGTGATTGTAGACGTTTGATGAATCCACGTATTTTTCATTAACACTAAAAATTAACAGAAGATCCGTTGAATTATATTGTGTGATCACTCAGTAACAGCATAAAAACAAGATTGAGTGTTTATTTAAAGTGCATTTTTAAGTTTTGTTGCATAGCACAAAAAAAAAAAAAAACATTTAGAAGTAGGATAAGAAAATGAGAAATCTCCGAATTGGATAACACGATTTAGAAAGTAACTTAGTAATCACACGTTTCTAGCAGTATGCCCTTGTATACGTATAACATATGAAATCTTCTGGTTCTGTAGAAGTTCCTACTAATGCATAGATATGTTTCCTGCGTGAAACATCCATCTCATCACAAGACTGTAAAGGACACTGAGTGGTTGGATGGATGGATGTCCAACGGGAAAGAAATGCATTTTTTATTAGACTTATCAATGTCACCAAGAAATATTGGTTTTCTTTTGAAATATCTTGGTACATTTTTATTAAGTATATCTATTTATTCCTGCCAGCAGAAGTAATTTGCATCTGTTAACTCGAATAATCGACAGATTCTTTTGACCTATCCATCATATGATGCAGCGGAGATTAGAAGGCACACACACATACACAAACGATCTTTTGGAAAATTAATGTTCCAATCAAATTTGCATGGGATGTTTATCTAGCGAATGTACTCATTGATAAAACTTTTACTACAGCGTCCGCTAGGCGGCGCTCGCATGTATTAAATTGTTCCAATAAGTATCGGAGTAATCTTTTCTCTAAGGCATAAAAGATTTCCGAGAAACAAATCATTAATAATGTCCCAAAAGTGGGTTATAAATTAATCCGGAGCTAGAATACATGGCTGTCTAACCCAGCTGTGAGTCCTTGCCACCCTGTCTTTTTCCTGTGTTCTAAACGAAGCTTTCAGATTTGCTAAGTAATAATTAAATTAGTCTAATGAGCTGGTGTGGGAAGCCAACGTTCCGCATCGCCTGCCCTAAATAGTCATGTAAAAGCGAATTGAAAATTCAGCGCAACTGCTTTTAGAGAACAAAGATCAGTTTGACAGTGCCATATTTCTGTCTATCGGACTTACTCTAAATCTCTCTCCCTTTCTCTCTCTCTCTCTCTCTCTCTCTCTCTCTCTCTCTCTCTCTCTCTCTCTCTCTCTCATGCTGTCTAGTAAATTATAAAGTAATGTTTGAAATTTTAAACGCTTTCTTCGCAGATGGACTTAGCAAGTTTCGTAGTGTGTGACATCTGCATTCGATTTTAGAATCAAAATCTAAAATTCAGTGCTCGCTACGGAGAAAATATTAATATGAAGCATCATGCATTTGACATGTTAAGTCATATTCCTAGAAATCTAAAAACTGTTGCTTGGATTAAAGTTGCTTTTTTCTCCTTTTCTGTTTATTTTGTTGTGATTATTCTATCGCAATTTTTTTTATTCTTTAGAGAATTTGTTTTATTCCCATTGTCGATAATTAATTATAACAGCTATTCTATTTCTTTGAATTCAATTAATATTTGTTTTGACTGTAGTTAGGAAGAGAAAATAATTGATTTGACTCATATTTTGTTTCATATGGTAACAAACGTTATGATTTTTAAGTTGCCTGCGAGAAAAGTGCCTGCGTAAGTTAGTGGTAACTTACAATGCGTTAGATCCGCAGAAGAAACGCTTTGTTAAGGTCTTCCGTTCTAGTCAATGAACAGAGGATTATTGTATGGGTTCTTTCTAGTTGATTTCAGAGTCACGCGATATATATACTGTATATATATATATATATATATATATATATATCGCGTGACTCTGAAAACTAGCATTTACTGGTCTCTTTCAATTAAAGGTGAGTTAGCCGGTAGAGGGTTTTTCCTCCAGAAAACTCGGGTTTTTCTTCTCTCAGAACAGGCAAACCGGCCCCGTGAACACAGTCAAA
Source organism: Typopeltis vanoorti (assembly GCF_054136105.1). Lineage (NCBI taxonomy): Eukaryota > Metazoa > Arthropoda > Arachnida > Uropygi > Thelyphonidae > Typopeltis > Typopeltis vanoorti. The sequence goes on from NC_143560.1 coordinate 27,769,775, forward strand.
AAACAATAAATAATACGTACTTAATCCTTTATTAGGAGAACTCAACTAGTCCTAAGGGGCGGTTGAGGAACGGGGCTAACCCCACACGAATAAAATAAAAAATAGATAGTAGGATTTTTTAAGTAACAAAGCCAAGCCAACCGATCAGAAAACATGCAGTTTATAAACAAACTTCACTTGATTGACGGAATAGAGTTGGACAGATTGCAAAAGGTGAAATTTGGGCTGAGCACTTGCGATGGGCGTTTGCGTAGGACTTTGCGGAAATGCCATGTAATACTGATAATGATATATTTCATAATAGTGCTAACTCAGTCATTTGAAAACAAGAAAGCTTCTATTTTTGACTTTTCTTCTTTCGTTGCGATGTTCTGTAAATAGAAATCCATCAAATGTGAAATCCACAATATCGGAGGTTCTCAATATCTTATGTGTGTGCTTGGCATCGATTGCAACATTCAGTTTGTCATATCTTGATGAATACACTGGTTTGAACACAATTTGATGAAACTGTTCAAACCAGTTTGATGAAATTGTGTTTCATACTACATATTTATAACTAAATTTTATCTTAAATTTTATTAAAAGTAAAATCAACTCTCATGTACTACGTGGGCTTGTCACTCACAGAAAATGCATTTATTTATTAATATGCAATTCCATTTACCATTTTTTGTTCCTTAAAAAAAATTACAGCATTTCATCTAATAGAACTTCAGCGCTTAACCTCTACTCTACATCGTATAGTGCTGCCTTCTAGAGGAAATTTCTTTTAAGGAATGTGATAATTCATTGAGTATTAATATTAATAGAATGGGATATCAGTAAATATTACCAAACACCCAATCAAGTCTGCAGTGTTATTAACATCTTTATGATATAAAAACGAATAGATATGTATCGAAAAGAATGGTTGATTCGATACAGATCTATTCATTTTTATCTCTTTTTTTTCTATATCTGCATTTCTGTGTGATGCACTAACCATTAAACAAAGCAAAACCGTAAATATTTGCCTCCTAGAGATATATTTTAGTGAAAGAAATTATGCAGCCTTCTAAGTTACTTATCCATTTAGAAATTAATCACTTAAAACGTATTTAATTATTTCAAACTAGATTTAATCTGTCTTTCAGAAAAGTGTATTCGAAATAGATAATTTGACTAAATCATCTGACGCTATTTATTATGATAAAACTCATCAATAGTAGAGAATGCACTGTATGATTCAGTTTTGTAATATTCGATGGTCTTTTCCTGCAGTACATCTAAATGAATCAACTGTACTTTTAATTGGGCGATTTCTTTTCATTTGATAAATATCATTACTCCTCCTACCCACTACTACGGAGTCATAACCCATAGTTACCTGCTATGGCACCATTGCGTTCAATGATCAAAGGGTAACGTCCCAATAATAGTGATTGCGCATGCGTACTGAAAAGTTCCAGATGATCCTACAACTCTTAGCGCTTGTTCAGTTGAAAACGATGTCCATGGTACATTATCTTTAAAACATACAATATGTAGCATGCATGCGTGTGTGTGTGTGTGTGTGTGTGTGTGTGTGTTGCATAATGACTGTGTAATTGTTGAATGCAAATGCTTCTCCAATATCATATAGATCCGTTCAGCAATTTAGTTCCCGGCTTTCCCATGGTAGACCATTGAACTCTGCCCCAAGTACTCACTTCAAATAAGAGTGATTTAAACGGCACGTCTGCTGCTTGCCGTACTCATACTGTATTGCATATTTGCTCTAAGATTAATTGTCCTCTCTGGCATGTTCTAACTAGGCTCACTGCTCAAGATGCTTGATAATTAGATGACGTTATAGTTAATTGCATCTACAAAAGGTTTGCACAATACGATCCTACATCTGTTCCTCCAGCATCAGCAGTGACCGAAATGCACGTGCGTGCTTTGCCACCCGCCGTTATGGAACCACAGGCGAAATGGAACATGCGGTAGACAGACATAGACAGCAAACGATGCCCTCACCGCACGTTCTGCAGCCCATTTATATTATTCAAGTAGAAACGGAACTCGTCAGCAGTGGAGAACATGGTATCACTGTACAAGTCTGCACGGCACGTGCTTTCGTGTCCATGCTTTTGTGGTTGTCGGATGCTTACGAAAGAAAGATGCTATTGGCTTGAATGTAAGCCAACAAGAGTAATGACGTCACTGGCATATAAAGTCGGACATGACATTCATAATAAGCTGACGATGGAGCCATCTAGCGGTTTTATATGGAAGACCAATTGAACAGTTTTAGCTTGAGAAAATACAGGAATATGCGCTATAATGGAGTGCTGAAGCTAGGGGAGGGCTTGCAAAACCGTGCATGCATACGTCACATTATTTCACTCTAGCGTATCTTTGCTATTTTTAATGAACTTAGACGGGTGGGGATTCCAGCTTCCTATCCTATCCTATGTTTAATTGGGATAATTTCTTTTCGTCATCACATCTCTTACAATACAGAGTTTTGTGTAGAATCGCATTATAAAAATTCTAGTAAGTCTGGTAAGTTTTATATTAATCTTAGATAAAATAAATCTTAGATAAAATGGTAAGAAAGAAATCAGAGTTCAATTTCTCAGGGATATATGTATATATAATAGTAAGAAAGTTTATCAAATAGGTTGAAGGAATGAAAATGTGATCTATGCACCGTGTGTGTTGTTATACTGTTGGTCAAAGATCTCTCTCTTTGTGCGCACAGCAGAGGTGCATAGCAGTGTAAAATTGAGAGTTCATAATCGTTAAAGTGTGTGCCTGAAATCCTATGCTTTCCCATGGAAGAGAAATTCCGCATCTATGAGAAAGGCTAAAGCTGCGAAGAGGAATTAGTTCTGCTTTGTAATGAGGCAGAAACTCTGAAGATGATATGCGAAACACAGAACATGTCAAGCAGAAATATAATATGCTGTAAATTGCTCCACTTGGTTGTTCCTTTCTGCCTGGTCTACAGTCTGTTGGGGCATTTGTATAAAGTGCACTTGTGACTCTGCTGCATTGTTTGCTAATTCGATGCTGAATCCAACTATAGCATATTAAAAGGCATTCTCTAAGTAGTGGAATGATATTCAAAAACGGCTTCTCATAACAGATTAGAGCATTCGCTTCTGCGTGCGTTAGGAAAAGAATATTTATATTAATACTTAAGTAAATAATACATCTTAATCAACGGCACATTAGACACATTTATTACTGTTACAAGGAAGGATGAGCCTCTGTAGCTCAGTCAGTACAGACGAAGCCCTTTGGTCGGGAAGACCTGGCTCGATTCCCGTCAGTGACATGAGGAATTTGTATCTGGTCTCTTTCGACTAAAGGTGAGTTAGCCGATCTCATACGGAGGTAGAGTTTTTTTCATCCGTAAACTGGGATTTTTCGTCCCCCCACAACGGGCAAACCGGCCTCATGAACACATTATTCATCACTGTAACACATGGATTACAGTGATGAATACGTCCCAACCATGTGCTAGTCCCCGAGTCCGGATGAAATTGGGGGGGGGGGGAAACAATGGTGAACTATTCTGTATCTTACCAGGAACTCTGTGGGCAATGCCTACAAAGTCACCTACGGTCGGAAACGACTGAAAGGGAAAAAAGGACCAGGACAAGGAAGGATAACGAATATCCATGCTTTAGGTATCAAGTTAGCAAACGAGTTGCTTTGGTATTGCACTATTACTAAGGGTGATCAAATTGCATTATATTTTAACTACTAAATCCCACCGCCAGCACTGTTTCTAACCCACTGGTTTTCTTCAGAGATCAACGTATGTAGAAACCCAAAATACCGCATTTCATATATAAAAGTTGTATTATTCTTAAGCGAACTATCGCTGTCTGTAAATAATAAAAAATAAAGCGTAAAAGGCATCAACTTGCTATTGAATCTTCTAAAAGTCATTCCATAGTTTGCTCACGAATATATAACTTTCAGACATAAGCTTGTACAGTATTCTCAAGTAGCCTGTGTAGTCTCTAGTGAGATTCTACAGCAAAAGAGCTGTCAGGCCAGGCTAGTGGAACGGTTAATCAAAAACGTTAATAAAAAGTGAATACACAAAATACACAAAAACTTTCCCCGTTCATCTTTTAAGTGCAATACTTAAGACAAGTCATGTCAAGGGTTATGTAACTTCTTGAGCTATCTAGCACTTTATAAATTTAAACTTTTTATAGCAAAAAACATCGTGCTTGATATATGAAAACAAAGGAATGTTTGCTTTCATTACTTTTATAAAGTTCAATAGCAAATTGAAATATTTTATGTTCTTTCTTTATTAATATTAAGCCCTTTGGTATACATCCTTTTGTTGTTCGTAAGTCTACAATTCTTCTGTTTTATTTCTTAAGGTTACTTTTCTTATTAGCCGGAAAGTTGTAGAATATTGATGAATTTTCTTAAAAGTTATCAGAGTTCGTTCAGGAAAAGTATTTTAATAAGAAGTAGATTCTCGACAAAGAAGAGAATGTGTGTGCGAGATTCGTCATGATTAAGTTTGAATATTTTATGAAATACTGAAGAAATGAGTCAAGTTCTGTTTATTTTGGGGGACTTAAATTTGCAATTTAAATTGGTCTATACGTATTAATAAAAGACATTATTAATAAAAGAGGAATGACCTCATTACGATATACCAAACATACTCGCAATTTGGATATGCAAATGTGGAAATAGTATTTTGTTGTATAAAATTTCTCTTTATACAAAATAAATGTTTTAGAAGTTAAATATTTTATAATATTCTGTGTTGTTTATATACTCTGATAAATCTTTTTTTTTTTCAATATCTGTGCTGTGTGAAAAGCACTGTATTCAGGTTATATGTACGATCTAGGATGGATGATAGAGACAATTGCCGTATCCTTCAAGAAATAGCAAAACAATATCGAATATCGTGAATTTTCACTTAAAGAAAACACGAACTTATTTGTGTGCTTTTTGAATTATAATACAAATTAAAATTTAGAAATAAATTGCTATTATGAAAAATTAAAGTAAATTATATTAAAATATTCTAGGAGTTACCTTCTCTAAATCAAATCCTGGATCCTCATTTGGTAAAGCAGACTGCTCTTTGCAGAACGTTAAAGATGGGCAGATGAGATCTGCGCATGCGCCAAATTAATAATGTGTCGATTTACACTAAAAACAATCTCAAAGTTATAGTTCGAAGGTGTATGAAAACACATTAGTATAGCAATTGCCTTTAACAGATTTCTCCAGGATGGTAGATTGCACAATGTACAGTGGGGTGAATAATTTCCATGAGTTTTTCAAGATCATAAATAGATTTAACCATAAAATATTCTTATATATTTTTTTCTGTTTTGTGAATACTAATCGAAACACATCTAGGATTTCGTGTTATAATGAAGTTAACTGATATATATTGAAAAGTTACAGAAAGCTAAGAAGGCATGTTGATGCAAGATATCAAAGATTACTATTCCAGAAACACGTAGATAAAAATGTTGGCAGTAAATGATTGTTAACTTTCACTAATGGAGATGATGTTGTTGAGGATGTAAAACGTTCACGGCTAATGCATCAGCTGTAAATCTGTTTAGTTTCAAACATTATTCAGCATGGAGGATGGTCTCTCTCGCGTTGAAAATCAGAGCAAACAAATGAATAGCACCTTTAAAACAGAGGCTTTCGAGGAATGAGTAGTTGCAATTAGAGCAAACAGGATTAGTGCTGATTGATGAAATGGATAATCGCTATTTGGTTAAACTAAGCGGGTGTAGCTAATTGTAAAGGGGAAAGGGACTTGTGGAGATTAAAGCTAAGTGCATGTGAATTTGTGAAATGAATTGGAGAATTCTGGAGGGTGAACTTTTGTCTACCAGTTCGTTTCTGGTCGATTTTTTCTTTTCTTCTTTCTTTTAAAGCAAATCATTTCTGAGGAACATGCAGTTGACGGAGGTACAATTTTTGATGTACGCCTCAAACAGTTCAGCACTATGCTATAAATGGCATAATGCAAAAAAATCCTTTAATGTTTTAGTCTGGAATAAATAGAAATAGTTGTATAAAAGCTGAAACAAAATATGAAGCGTTGTTTAGGAAATCACAATGCTCCTAACGATCTAAATTTTGGAATTCAATTAAGCTGTCAAATAGGATGGCTATGAAGGTGATGGTAGGTCCTAGAGTTTCAAGATATAAATCCCCATCAAAACTGAATAACCAAGAGATGGGAGGAACAGTAATCACTTTTCGAGGTATAACCCAAACGCCACATGTTATACACAGGTGTAATCTTGGACCGTTGTAATAGGTAACTAAAAAACGTGGATGAAGCGAATGTAAATTTATACAGTAGACAGAAAGAAACATTCACTTTATATATATATATACCGAATAAGATTTTAAATTTGACGTCATCAGCTTTTTTATACCTTTCTAAACCTTTCTTATTAGCCTTTTACATAAGATTTTAAATTTCACCAATATCCTTTTTTGACTTTCAACGACTGCGCAATATCTTTCTATAGAAAATACGTAGGTAACATATAACACAAACTTATATTTAAATTAACATGAAAACACTTTTAGAACGATGTGATCAATGCTGCACAACAAATTACTTTTCTCAGGGGTACTGCCTTAAAGTCCTCTTTCTTAGAAGAATACTGTTCTTGAATAATATTTATTATTATAATGGTAAATTAATCTTTTTTTTTTCAGATAAAAGTGTACTTATACCAGATATATTTTTCATACTTTTATTACAAATCTAAGTTTCCACATTATATTTTTGTTCTTTTTTGACTACCTTCGCCACTAACGAATATTTGATAATGTTTAATGGATCCCAGCGGACAGGTGACTTGGGAAGAGGAAGTTTAAGGGCGTGTGTATCATATATACCCCGCTACCGACTCCACATATGACCCCCCACTCTTGCATCGTATCATTATCGTATCCCCACTGGGTGGGATCAGTTCTTCCTATCGGTGCGGATAGCGTCCCTCTGCACTTCAGCCTATCGGTAGTGAAATTGAATCCCACCGTGGCTATGGGGCTATGGATGTTTTGTAAAGGTCTTTAGGTGGTAGATGAACTTCGCTGCCCGCTGCTGAGACCATCATACCGTTTATATGAAAGCCTGAAGTGGCTTGAAAAAAGTTCAGTGTGTTCTGTCTGTGGAGCAGGATTTTCTGGATTATCTACCCCTCATCTCATCCGCACTACTAATGTGTAGAAATGCCTGACGCCGGTTTATTTAGGAATATCCATATGTAGTTTCTTGCTTAATGTCTGTTACTTTTATTTCGCTTAAAGAGTTTTCGAGTTGGAAGATGTAAGAAAAAGTGCTTAAGATAATTTATTCCTCTAGAAATATTTCGTTGTACTCTGTAGTAAGTGAAAGAAAAAAATTAAATAGGAAAAAATATTAAATAGTGGGTAAGTCGCTTGTTAGTGTTATTATAAATCATTCGTTTCAAGTGCATTTAACGTTTCAAGAACAGCAATTCATTAGTTAACGGTAAATGTTCTTTATACATCTGTATACCTACGTGTTTATGGAGAATATTTATTGTATGCAAAATATCCGACATAACATTTTATGAATCATGTATGTACTCGTATAAACCTGACTGGTGTTTTACTTCATCTATTTCTTTTTGTTGTACTATGCCTGTTACTTTTATTTCATTTAAAGAGTTTTTGAGGTGGAGGATGTAAGAAAAAGTGATCTTAAGATAATACATTCCTCTAGAAATGTTTCGCTTACGTTGTGAAAAGTGATGCGGATATAAATAATACATTTAACAGCGAATAACGTGTTGTACTCTACAGAGGAATCTCACTTTACGCTGGTAATCTAACCGCTTTCCTTGCATTGCTATGCGGAGTATAGTAAAGATATGAAAAGTTTTGGAGTAATTAATTTTCAGCTTGAAAATATTGATTTATGTTTCGAAATATATGCCTTGCTGCAGTATAGTCGGTTCAAATTCATTCCTGATTTCTCCTTTGTGTTTGACTTTAATTTAATCCAAAGATAAACTCTAGAATATCTTTAATTCTTTCGTATTTGCATATTTAGATTATACGTCGATCCATATGGAATTTTTTTTTCTAGGAGAAGAATCTAAAGGAAGCAAAATAATTTCCTCATTAGCTCAGTATTCAACAAAGAAAATGTCTCAGTAAAATGACTCATTAAATGAAAGAATACCTTCTTTTTAGTACTCCTCTTAATGCAGAAGAGAGTTAAATTGCGGTACCTCATCCTATCTAGTCAGGCAATGGCACTTGCCAGAGCCATTGCTAGATTTATATTGGTGGAATAGGTGATTACGCAACAATGCATTGAGAGAAATATTCGGGCAATGCAGGATGCAGGAATTTTTCGCAATGTTGATATTTTTGCTGCCATTTACTGCTCTAAGAAAATACTTTTTCTAGTAGACTGGGAGAGGAATGAGGAACTAGTGGGCTGTGTAATATTCTATTAACTCTCTTAGTAACCGTGCCATTTCAAGATGATAACATTATGGCTGCGTGTAAAATTCTTTGTGATAATATATAGAATAATCTGAAAGCGAAAACAAAAATTTTGATGAATGTTAGTTTTTTTCATATATTAAGCATACAAAACGGTATGTATACATCACTGTGATGAATCTACAATCAAGTTATGGAAATAACAAGGGTAGATGTAAGTTAGACGAATCCAGGTGAATGTAATTTAGCTGTATCTGTTTTCATTGTGATTATCGGTTAGATAGTGCAATTTATTCTCATAGAGATAAAATCGATCTTTGTCTAGTCGATAACAATAGTTGAAACTGTTTTACGTGTTTTGGTTTAAAACTGAAATCGTTTAGTTCAAGTTTCAGCATATTAATCTATTTTCATAATACTATTTTACAGTAATGTCAGATAGTCGTATTTAAAGGAATTGTGATCATATAGTCTGATATTATAACACTGCATTCCTTTCTTCTTTCCAAGTACAATACACGAGTTTTATGTTGTATTTTTTAATTCAGTACAGTCATTATAAAATTCAATTTCCGTTTATTAAAATTATGGGAATTAAATTATATGCATCCATTTTAATCCAAGAATTTTGGTTAGAAAAATTAGCATAGACTGGAAAGATGCATTTATGGGTTTACATTTACGAGATTGCACTGGTTTTAATAGATAGCATTTTCTAGTGCTCACTTAATAGGATTTTACATTAAGCTAATCTAAGAGAGAAAGATAAGACGTACACTGAAACTTCATGTTCTCTGAGGAATGCTTCCGTATCTAGATTTCCAAAGAGATTTATTAAATCTCTTCTCTGCTGACTGAAATGGCTGACTTCCTGTTTATGTGTGCTGCACAGGAAGTGAGAATGAACGAATCTTTATAAGTTCAAATTGGATTTGTGCTTCTTGTGACAGCCAACATCTTACACAGCCACCGCATTTAGTTCTGCTGCAAAAGATAACACCTTAAGTTGTCCCCTTTTCCTTCTGTTGTGCGGTTGCCAATAGCAACAGTACGTGACCACTGCCCATATTTTGAAATCCTGTTTGGATGTATGCGTATCCTTAAAGGCAAACCATAGTGTTACTTTTCCTTTGGGGACAATCTTTGCAATAAATGATACGCTTTAGCACTTCAGCGGTTTCACAGATTCCATATCGTGAAGGGGAACACAAAGATTAAAGAAATAACTTTAAACGAACAATTTCAGTTGTTGGGTAATTCCCTGGGGAGTGCACTCGAGTCTAGGATCTTTATTGCCGCCAACGAAACAATGGATCTACCAGTAACTGAAAGGTTAGCTTACACACACACACTTAGTAGAAGTTGCTCCGCCAAGAACATTACATTATCAAGTACTCGTTCACTCAGTAAAGTCGTGATAAGTGACATGGATCTTTTAGTTTACTAACATCCAGTAAAAGGATAAAGTCTAATGCTTTAGGAAATGTACATCTGCTTGATCACTTAGTTCAAGTTGCTGTCTGCTTAGAGGTAAGTGATCAGTATTAATGTGGGTTAATAGACAGGTATAGTCCTAATTCTTCTGTTCTTTATTTCTTTTTGCTGCTATTTTATCTAAGTTTCGTTGTTAATTTTTAAAATAAACATTTAGAGTGCACATATGCTGGATGCGAATGAGATATTTGCCTTTATTAGAAAGGCAACTTTGTCTGTGATTATAAAGATAAATTTGTCTGTACGCATTTTACAGACAATATTATGCAATCCTCAAATCTATATTGATCAGTGTTTTCCAAACTTTCAATAGCCGCATACCCCCCTTTTTAAAATTTTAAAAATGTCGACGTACTCTCTTAGACAAAGACAATTTCGGAGAAGTTCTATTTCATTCTAACACGAATAACCTTAAAAGATTTTTTAACGTTCTAATACATTGCAAACTTGTGAAACAATTTTTTATTATTAAATACATTTTATTTATACGAATCCAATATAAATAAAGCAGAAAAAAATTATGAAATTTAAAGTTTCAATAATGAAAAACAGTTTAATGAGACGAATAAAATTGTTCTATTGGGAAGAAACGAGTTTGGTGAAAGCAGGTTGTTTATTGTTGTTTTTAGCTGTAATATGAGCTCAACATGAAGAGGACAACTTGTGACATGAACACGATTAAACATGTACAGATGCACGCACGGGTGGTAAAACAATCACTGAGTACTGTTAAAAGCAATCGTGCAGTTAATCAGACGCTGTCTTAAGAGAGGTCAGCCGATGCATGCCAAGAGACACGTTTTCTGTAAAACTTTCTTTATATTATTTTAGTTATTGAAGAATTAATTATAGAATAGGCCAGCACTTAGCTAAGACAATACGGAGGCAAAATATAAAAGTAAAAAAAAAGGGTAATCAAAAGTTTTTAAAAAAGTGTCTCGTACCCACTAAAGATCTTTCTCGTACCCCTTGGGATAGACGTACTGCACTTTGAGAAACATTGAATTAACCTATTTCTGAAACGATCGACTAAATGTTGTTGTTGAATCGGTATTGGAACAACTGTGATCGCGAAGCATCTTGTGTGGTTCTTAAGTGTTCTTATACTAATTCAGATTTGCTCTAAAAACGAGTTTTAGAAATGACCAGAAGGAGAAAAAAAAATAATAATCTGAAATCTTTGATTCAAATCTTGATGAATTTTCTTTTGACGAGATTTCAACTCATTCAAAAGGAGGAACTTTGATAACTACTTTTTTTAGTCCAGATATGATTTTAGTATTGAAGGAAAGGTTAATTTCGATTCTTGGATCTAAGCATCTAAATCGATAGCTGGAGAAGAAGAAGATTAAGAGCCACTAATAAGCCTAATATCGGATACCTTCTTCTACACATTCTATGGGTAGAGTCCCTTGATTAGGTCTCACAACAATTAATGCAGCCGGCTTCCCATTCCTCTGCTGCATCCCCCCCCCTAAGGTCAAGTATTTATGTCTGTAGATCTTTATGTTCACCAAGCCGGTTTGCCTGTTCTTAGGGACGAAAAAATCTGAGTTTTCAGGAGAAAAACACTCTCTACCGCCTTATAAGACCGGCTAACTCATTATATGATTGAAAATACTTGATGAAAGGTCCTCACATCATGGACGGGATTCGAATCTAGGTCTTTCCAATCAAAGGGCTCGTCTCTACCAACTGAGTTACGGAGGCTTCCACGTATCCAATATGCCTACCAGCAATGCTAATTAAATAGAGTTTATGAATCAGTCATCTATTCGCTCTCTCATCCGTTATCAACGCTGTTTTCCTTTCTAGGCTTAGTTTCGAGATAAAATGAGAAGTTAGTTGTCTTTCTAGTTCGAGATAAAATGAGAAGTTAGTTGTCTAGATCAGCGCTTCCCAAAAACCCGCGGCCCCCTTGGGGGCCGTATGTTTTGTTGAAGGGGGCGTGAAATAATGAAAACACATTGAAAATGTTTTAAGACTAAGTAGATTTTTTTATCTTAAAATAAACATATTTCATTTTTATTATTTATTTCTTTTTTGTTTTTTTTATGTTTTAATGGGGAAAAAATCGCACATGGGTGCTGGTTCACAAGTTCTGCTTCCTGCGTATTTCGGCGCTTAATGAATATTAGTAAATATATGCTTATTTATATAAGTTTCATTTGAAAGCAGAAATCTAAGAATTGCAGTTTTAAATATTTCACCTGATATCGACTTTTTGTGTAGCAGTATTGAAACACATCCATCACATTAAATTGTTATCAAACTTCTTTTATGTTTTTAATTCTTTCTTTATTACTAATCGTTTTACGTTTCATGTGTTTGTACTTCAAATGTACAATAACAATATATCTATCTACAGAAAAATATGAGCTGATGTGCATGTCAAATGTGTATGTAAGATGCTAAAAATGTAATATTTGCATTCGATTTTTGCAATATTCGCTGTGTATGTTTTGTATTGAATATAAATACAATAAATAGTATAATAATATATGTCTATATTACAATTTTTTTCAAGGGGGGCTGTGAAATATTTTAAATTTTCCAAAGGGGGGCCTTGACATCCAGAAGTTTTCCAAGCACTGGTCTAGATGTACCTGCTAAAAGCAATGAATGTATACGTATCTTATTAAATTTGAAGACAACTGCAGCTTTCATCTCCTGTAAAGGATGCTTCCCTGCGCAAAGGAGTTAGCATGCAGAGGAGTGTCGTTCTAGAGGTTGGAAACAATGATTTTTAATCATCAGAGATTTTTTTTTTCTTCTTAAGTTTTCGATGAATTGAAACCGTTCCTAGGTTTTCCTTTAAACGTGACATAGACAGCACTGTTACTAATTAGCAATTAGCAATTTCAAAATCAGTTTATCTTTTACGAAAAGCAGTTTCCTGCTTTCAGCAAGTGCGTATGTCTGACAAAACGCCGTGCATTAATTAGGATTTCAGATTTCCAAGATGTAACAGGAATATTTATGAAGAGAACAAATTCGTGAAATACATGAACTTAATTATTTTAATAACAATTTATTTCTAAAGACAGCAAACAAGATACAAAATAGAAAAAAAAACGGAATCTTGATAGTAAAATAAAAATAATAATATGTTTTTTTTTTTAATGTAAAACATACTCCGTTGAAATTAAAAACAAATCATTTTTTTATTTGGGCTGCTTAAATTTGTAAACCATGAAGCATTATGGAATTTAAATATAAATATAGTTGTTGTTTTTATTATTTTATTTTATTTGTATGAATAAAATAAAATAATGGTTCTCTTTATCCATGATCAGTTATTAAGGTCTCCTTTATTTCTTGTTTAAGACATTCCAAACCGCTTCATAAATACTTAAATTGAATATGACCACAACTGTATTTTGAAAAATCTTGTACTGGCAATACCGCCATCCAATCATGTTTTGTTTTTTTTTTCGGCCGTTTCAACTTCATTTATGACATTTTAAATCGAATAAACAGAAATCTTTGGTAATACTTTTGTGCATAAATATGAATTTTGTATACTTCAGTTTTTACGAAATTTTTATTTTCAACAAAATAACAAAAATCGACGCTGTCAGAGTGTGATTTTTATGTGACTCTATTTTTATTAATTTTTAATATTTTTATTTATTTTTACATACGCACTTAGTAGTAAAAATCAATCAATCAAATGGAATCATGCCTTCATATACTACATTTTAAAAAAAAATCTAATTGCAGTATATTACTTAAATCATTGGCAAGTATTGAACGACTTCAACAAAACTGTACAGCATGAATCCAGTTATTTTCATGTTTCTTTCATAGCCATTTTTAGGTTTGCGTGTAACATCATTTCGGTCCTATTACCATGTTTGGAACTTCATATGGATTAATTTAGAATGCATTTCCAAGGCCATGTACTTGTATAAATAAAGATCTGTTCATGGCTACAGTTGGATTTTTATCGTGCCAATTTAAGAAGACACGCCATTGCATTTATCTTCCCCCCCCCCCTCGTCTAGCAATACAAACGCTAAACTAATATAGAGCTTATAGAACAGGAAGTTGAAAATTATGTAGTTTATAGTTTCAGTGGTGAAATTGACGATTTGGAAATCAACATTTAAGTCTTGGGGAAAAAAAAAACATGCCGATAATTAGCCAATAAAATAATTGATGAAAAATTAGCATTTTATGTTTAAGTATTCTCGGTAAAGTAATTACGTTATAACTGTTTTAGATGCATATACATTAACTGTAGAAGCTCATTACATTACACTACACCAAGAGAAGAAAATTAATTTATGCATTTCTGTGTGTATATTGCTACACAGCCTGACCTGGAAAGTAAGCACGAACACAGAAATCGTTGCTTATATAAACAGTGGCAGTTCGTCATGGCAACAATCCACACCCCCTACAGTCTAATAAAGACGTTGATGAGGGACCGTAACCAGATGAGGCGGGTCTGGTAGCTAACGGCAAGCACACACAACAAGTGCCAGCAGGTCCCAGACACTGAGGGGACCACCATTAATGGATGTCGTCAACAAGGCGACCTTCGGTGTTGACTAAACTTCTGCGTGACGAGACAGAAGCGAAAAATTCTCACGAGGCAATTCGTCTTAGTTATTTTAGTCTTCGATGTGGTAGAAGAGAAAATATGAACGAAAGAATTTTACTTTTTCTCTCTCCTCCCCTTGTATGTTGGTGAACATCCCTAACGATATGGCGTGACTGTTGTTTGGCTGGAGGCTGGCTGAATTTCGAAGTAAAGTTTTTACTGATTTTAGCCAGACTTCCACTTGGTCATTTATGAAAATTCGGAATATATCTCGTTAAAATTACAGGTATTCTAAAGATCTTTTATTCAGAAAGTAGACTTGTCTCTTCTCCTTGATTCGTCAACTGCACCAGAATAAAAGTTCTCTGTGTTTGTCTGTCCAGTGAATAAATCGACTGCGTAACTTTGACGTAAGTTTTTTTCCGATATAGTTCAATAGAAGCATTCCCGTACGGAGTTTTTAAAGATGACGACATAATCCTTTCTCCAAAGTTTAGATATTCTTATTTTCCAAAATTACGCATCAATAGCGAAAAATCAAATGGATATTTAATGACACGCACTACCATCAGGTAGTGCATAGTTTTAATACTTCCTATATCAATTTTGTTTAGTTGTAGAATCAGCTCGTTTACAAGAATAGAAGTCTAACCATTGACCAAAAAAGACGTTGATGGAGTCTTCTCACCATATGACATAGATTATTCAAAAATTAGAAACGATAGCAACAATAATTTCATATGAGGATCAATGGAAAAATTAATAAAAATAATTTATGTGGATTCCGCCCACAAACAGTTGTAAACCCATAGCATATTAGCCTGAAGAGGGACTAAGAATTAGATAATCTAGGAGGGATGTTCTACAAAACAAGTATGATGCTTTTTCAAGTTGCTTCTGGCCTCCAATAAGCTGGATGTGGGCTCGCATCGGGAGATGCAAATCATCTTTCACCTAAGAATATTCACAAACATCGTCCACAGTGGTATTCGAGCCCACAGCTTATTGGTTCAGGTGAAAACGGTATCCACACTGCCAATTCAGATTAGAAGAGAAAGTTTATCTTGAGAAGCTCCTCTGAGATGCTTTTACATGATAGCTGTAATGCATTGGACACACCAGATAACAGTCAAAAAGTACTGATGCAATCATCATTGCTAACATCAGTACTTTCCATACATTTTTGGATAGATGCAATTCCTCGTTTAAAAAGATTTAGATTCTAATCATTTCAAGGATGCCAGTAGTGGTTTTAGATAGAATATTTTTCTCCATCTTCCTTCAGATTGAAAACGGAATGATTATGCTAAGCATCAATAAACGTATTATGTAGAATGTCACGAGGCCTCATTCTACATAATACGTTTATTATGTGCTCAACTATCGTTCCTTTGTCAACTTTCTCCCTCAATCTTTACACAACTCATAAATTTGTCAATTTATCAGTTGTGCAAAGAAGACCTGCTGGTGATCGATACTGTTCTCTGTATTAAAGTGGTTTAAATATTCCCGTTAATAACAGTTTATTATAACTAGCCGATTGTGTTAGAAATGTTGTTCAAGGAACCTCTTGAAATTTCCTTGAATTTTTTTTTCAAATCTTTCAGCAAGTAATCGAATGCTTCTATCTTACAACTACTTTTAAAGTATTTGAAGTGATCTGATTTTCTGCTTCGGATTATTTTTGGAGTAATGGCATTGCTATGTTGGTTTCCTTTGTCAGAGAAGGCCACAAGACGTCATAGTATCCTGTCTTTAAACTACGTATATTCCGCGGCTAATATGTCTGTCTTGCTGGATAAAACTTTCAATCCAAGTTAATATCGGCTAGCTCAGTTTTCTTTGGAGATGGGAGGTGTTTCCTATGCATGTGAAAAGGCATTCTTTCAACCTACTGCACCATCGCGACGCCCTTTTAAACATTCTTCGTGCGACTCGGTGCAAAAAGTATTGATTGGTTCCCAATAATTATGAACGGAAGATACCGTGAGATAGTTTCTAAATGCATTGCCAAAAATAGCCATAACTTTGCTTTAAACTTAATAAAGTTGTTAAAAATGATGCAGCATTAAAATTCCGTTTTTTTTTTAATTTAACCTGGAATTTTAGAGAATGATATTTCTAAGGAAATATAAGAAAGATTACTAAATGTTAGGACTCTTCAGGGGGGGGGAAGGGGTCTAAGGATCTTCGACATAATGGCGGCAATATGTTAAGCGAAACAAATCGCTCGGAATTGAAGTTCACAAAAGAGATAGATCATTGCTGACCCGGATGCCCGTTAATAGCGATGTGAACTGACGAAGAAGAAACACATGTCATGCAGCCATCATCTCCTCATTCCCACATGGTCAGCCGCTCCGACACAGCTGCCCGTAATTAAAAGTGTATGCACTTTTCTGCCGCTCTTCTTCGGGCTACGATCCCGTCGAATTAAGCGGAGGAATGTCCAGCGTGTATGCCGCAATTCCACCTCCCTTGGACAGCTGCTGTTCAGAGGAACGGGTGTCCGTTACACGATTTGAGTAAGTAGCCTTGACGTATCGCTAGCAAACGGGAAATCTATGGTTACTCGCAACCTGCACCTGTCTGACATTATTGCGAGACGGTTGACCTTTCCGTCTTGTTTCGTGCAAGCAGGTGTCTCGAGACACGTATTACGAATTCGTGATGCTTTCCACCTGTACCGAGGTGAAAGGTGACCCTTCGATGCGGTGGGTCGCAGCGGTTATTGGATTAGTGTTACAAATTATCAACGGACGAAAGCCAGTAACATTCGCAACGGACGTAATAATACGTGCACGGTTAACCTTGTTCCTAACAGTTCTCTGGATGTTTCGAATTCCTTACCGTTACAAGAGAATTAGCTCCTGATTAGAATTCCAGCCAGACATCACTTTGATATGCAACAAAAATAAAAATCAAAGCAGTCCTTATGTTCGATAGCTAGCTGAGCTTTTTTGTTTTGCGTGTGTGTGCGTCTGTTTTCTAAATGCGTTTCTGATCGTTTTATTGGAAAGTGTTAGCCATCCGCACACGTACTTCAAATATAGGCAAAAGTTTGAAACTTTTTAAGAGCTTTAAGATCATATTATACATCATATATTAGATCGCAATCACAAGTCAACAATTAAATGGAGAATTGATTTGTGTATGGGTCGTAATATGTAGCCTTTTACCTTCACTTTGTTGGGTTAGATCCTTTGGCTTTGTGCCAATAAGTGCACTTCGCCACTTTTAACAAATAGAATGCTCTTTAGTCAATTTAGCTACGAGTTTGGCAACATTTCATGTGTATGTGTGTGTGTGTACGCGACACAAACAGCCTGATAACACCAGATGTCTTCGATTCCTATTCGGTGATGGAGACGAAAATGGGAAGCTTAGAAGCATATCCATTAAAACTCGATACGTTGATAATTGGATGAGAATCGCTAATGCAGCAATTCCAAATGAAACGTCGTTTGAATTTATTTTCATAAACACATTACTTTTTAATTTCTAACCATTTTATTAATTGAGTGCTATTTTACGTAGCGTTGTATAAATCATGGCAGTTGTTAATATTTGTGCAGTGAAGAGAAAACTGCCAAGTACACTTCTTTCAAGTAAACATTAATATTTCTAAGTAGTTTCCTTTGGCATTTTAAAATTTTCAATTCGTTTCATTTTTTGAGCGGTTTTCCTTTTTTTTTTTTTTTTTCGAGAAACAAAGATTGTAAGATAACTGTTTTTTATTGACTTGCGATTATAAAACTGAAATGATGTGTTCTGACATCAAATGATGCTGCAAACGACGTCATTGATGACGTCATAGGTAGTAAACGTTCGTCAAATATGCATAAAGGAATGTTTGTACAATATAAAAATTGCATCGAGTGAAGCATTTACTTGTAGCATTAATTGTATAATGTTTTTTTTAATAAAAATAAAAGTCATCACATTGGTTTTAGAAAAATTAAAATGTTCCAAGAAAGCATCAGAGGAATATCTTTTCTTGTAATGCATTAATAAATTTGTATTTCTTATAACGACAAAAAAAAACTCTTCCAGATATCTCTAGATTTTTCACTTGCATGGGTATATAAACGTACAGTCTCTTCCTTTTTTTTTCCGTCAAATATTTTTTTTTCCCTTTATCGTCCACCTCTCTTGCCATCTGAGATCGCTGTAGTTGCCATTTTAGCCAGGTAATCATCATTTTCTCTAAGGTTATGAGCATACATCGCAATCCTGTACAAGAGCAAAGGATTTTTTACGTGGAAATAGGCATAAGCGAAGAGAAACCGTATGTGCAATGGAATTCGCAGATGAATTTGTGTAGAAAGGGTTTGTTTGTTTTAGCTATGAGCAATTCTGGCACTTGACTTCTGTAATAAATGAAGCTCAAGTTCTGTATCATATTTTGATATTTTGTTTAAAACTATAATTGAAAAAATTATAAATCCTTAATTCTTAATAAATTACAAGAATGTTATCATCATTACGTTCTTTACACTTATAGCATGTATTAATTCATATTAACGTTTCATTATATTTAAAAATAAACCTCGTAGGTTTATTTTTAAAACTGTTTTAATGTATAGTTAATATCATAACTAATAACTTGAAGCAAGAATAGCTATTTTCATACTCTTATGGTAAGTAGCTAATACATTCCTGATGCCTTTGTTTCAGTCTGTTTTTCTGAAACTACTTGAGAATGGATGAAGTGGTTTGATAATATTAATATTTATGGCTTTGAGGAAAAATTTATCGGACGATTTTAATGTTTACTTTATTTGCCGATTAGAGGAACTTTTTCGGCTTTTTAACCGGTTTCTGAATTAGTCGATGTTTAATTTAGCCATACAAGGTGTTTCTTCCCAGAAACTTGGGTTTTTAACCACGCAATTCAGATAATATTGACCATAGAACTCGTACTAATTTAGACAAAAATTGTTAGAATTTAGGATCAACATAAGATTATGGTTATTGTCCGTCTGGTTCTCATTGCAATGCCTTGAAATCGTCAGTAGCCCTGAAGTGAAACAACCACCGTCAAGTGTGGAGATCAAGTGCTGGTTGATTTAAAAAATTTAGTTAAGGCTATAAACGTTCCGCTATTCCCTTTGGGAATAAACAGCGTTAGCGAATTTATTTATTTATTTTATAAAATTGGATAACAATATCTACCTTTTTTATAATTTTTCCGTGAAAAACAAAGTATATTTTTAACTGCACGAGTAAGGCACCTTTGTCTCTCATGGTTTTTTAATGGAATATTCATCGTTCTACGCGAACGTGGTCTTCAAATAATTTTCTTGGCTTTTGTTTATTAAGTAAGAACCCTTAAGTAATATATGTTAATATCGCTCCTGCGCCATTGTTACTATCTTTATGATTTTTATTGATAGAGTGAAGGTATTACACTGGAGGAATGAACCATCGAGCTCGTAAGAGGATTTCCAAAACTTTGCTTCCCAACTTAACAAAAGAATATAGGCGGTGTAAATGTTTAATAAAGAACATATTTAAAAAGAATCCAGGATAAATTGCACCACTAAAGATAATGTGCAAGAACGGTCACGTGTTTTAAGTGGTGTAAATACTGAGGGTAACACGGAGCAATTCTAACGGGGTTAGCTTCTGCTGAAAAACAGAACTGAAAGGTATCTCAACCTGTTGAAAACATGAACTACTTTATTATAAATTGCGCCGTAAAAAGCAATCTGAACTATTATGTACATGAGTAACCCGAGACAAAAATGGCCTCGTATGTAATTCCAGTTTACCAATACTATAATTTGTAAAATGCTAAATTATGTCTGAAATAAATGATATAACTGCGCGTAGACTATTCAAATATATTTGTTCAATATTGCTGCTTTATAGATTTTTGTGAAGTAACAAATCTGTAAATACCACAATAAGGTTTGCAAATAAGGAATGTTAAGAAGTTTATTTCTTTGTCTGTTTAACAAAGAACTTTTAAATAACTAGAGCTAAAATAATCGATTCTGGTATATACATCCTTATGCTGTTATCAAAGTATAATAAAAGTCTGGTTGGACTTCTTCTCTGGAGACCAGAAATAATTCTTTGTAAGTTTCACGTAAACAGTAAGAACTACAGCCACCAAATATGCAACAAAGCTTAACTTCTTATCATAACTGAGCACCATAAGAGTTTTATTGGACCACGTACCCTCAGGGATATCAATTTGCTGATTTTTACCTGAAGAAAACAATAAGAGTAGGGTCAGTAGGACAACTTCCTCTTATAATAGCAAAATCCCATAAGAGTTTGGTAAATCGAGGTTCCATTGCGTGACTACCGATTCTTCTGAAGTAAACAGATTATCAATTTAAGGTTGTCTACTTAAAGACAATGGATTCCTTTTAAAAATGGCCAATTAGCAACTAATGCATCGACACTAAAAAGTGTAAAGAAAATTCCTTCACTTTAAAGCTTTGTTAACGTATAGTGCACTGCTTTTTTATCAATCCGAACTATTTTCCTTGGGTACACACCCAAGGGAAAAAATCATTGAAATAAAGCGTTTATATTTTGTTGAAGGAAATACCCTAAAGGCTTCATCTTGGAGTGAAAAACTGTCCAACGAAGAATGATCATTAGAATAATAAAGGTTTGCCTTTGAGACTTCAAGAGTTCCTAAAATGATTGATAGCTTACACGATTACAAAATTTCGCCATGATGGAATATGGAAGAGTGATCAAAAAGTATGAACAATTTCTGAACCTAGTTAAATTAAATTTAATCTGAAACAAGAGAAGGAAGTTTTAAACATGTGAATGTTATAGTCACCAACTTATCGTAAGACTTTCAAATCGTTTGTGCCAAACCAATAAAGCACAACGAACAAATGCTCTAGAATAGAGTTAGGACTGCTTTCACTGCATGAGGCAGTTATCAGAAACCTAGGAACTCATAATCAGAAAAGGCACAAGCGAATAATAATAAAAAGAAAACGAGGAAGTAGTAAGTGAACAAAAAAGAGTAAAAAAGGACTGTTATAATACCCAAACCTAACCGTTATCACGACAACCACGTGTAGCCATTATAGGAAGTCTGAAAGGAAATTGATGTCCAAACAATTCTTGAAGTGCTACTGGCTACACTTTGCTCAGTCCAAATGGAGGTTTTTTTAGTGATTCTAGCATTCGCCTCCAGTCCTATTAGTAAATTTACAATTCGAGAATCGAATTGATAAGTGTTATCAATGCAGAAATTTCCTACTATAAAATTTTTTCTTCTGAGATGACTGTCTTTTGCTGAAATCTGTCCTTTGGTGTTTTATGCTACTGCAGCTCCACACTGAAAATATATTCTGCCTTTGCCCATCACTTATCATGAAGTATAAAAATTCGGGCAAGAAAGCAAAATATATTTGAGCGAATGTGATATCGATTATATTTTTAGGAAATCTTTTCAACTATAATTGTATTAGTAATGTTATGTCAGCTTTTTATGCTTATTCTTATAAGAATATGTTCTAGGACGGCTTATTGAAACTAAATTAAATATGGGATTTCATTTAGTACAGGAGTAAGTAACAGACATTGTGGATATGGAAAAGATATTTTTGTTTTGCTCTTGCACAGAATATAATGGTTAGCGTATCCGCTTTCCAGCCAAAAGCCTGAGGGTTCGAATCCCATCTTGGGCATGGATGTTTGTAATTGTCTGTGGAAATGCTAGTGGTGGTGGGGGTGGCAGGCGGTAGATGGCGTTGGTATAGTTGCGGTTAATTGTAGTTGGTGGATTGAGTGGTGGAGACAGAGAGTTGTAGAGTAGGTGCCATCCCCTGGAGGTGTCATGTGATAATAATAATAATTGGACTCTTATGTTATGAACACTTTGAGGTTGTCATGGGATGCTGCCAGTGAAGTGGGGGAAAGTAAGTTTAGTGCAATTATTTTGTTATAATAAGAGCTAGATGCCTCTGTGACCAATTTGGGAGAAGGTTGGTAAGAATGAATTCTATCTTGGACACAAGAAATGTTTTCTAGGCTGTTCATCTGACGTTTCCATTATCTGGTCTCAGATGAAACTGTCGCTTTCTCTTCGGATGCCTTTATTTTACTTAAAACGGACAAAAATGTCAGAAGATATACAGCAGTTGATATACAATCACCTTAGTTACCGATGTGGACTTTTCCTACTGGAAACTCCGGTTTTTAATTCCTCAGAACAGGGAACGCAAGATTAACACAAACCATATGCTGGCGTCATAGCCTTAGACGCTTCATCGTAATTCCAAGAAAACCTTAGTTGGTATCTTCCTAGCATAGTCACGAGGATGAATCTCACATTTCTTCCCCTTTAGTTGGAATCTCGTCTAAAAATCTAAGAGTCTTTGAAGGATTTTCGATTGACGTGGTATTGGTCATTGTCATGTATTATGGTATTATGTCTAATCTCGTGTTCTTCTGATTGAATTGCCTGTTCTGAGGGATAAAAACCGCAAGTTTCCGATATGAAAAGTCTTATTGGCAACTAAGGTGGGTGATTGTATAACAATGCAGTTGTTTCTCTCGGCAATGCAGGTCTTTTTCATCGTGTGATCATAACACACACACACACACACACACACACACACACACACACACACACACACACACACACACACACACACACACACACACACACACACACACACACAAATTAATATAAGTTAAACATAACACACCAGACAACTGCAGTCAATACGACTACCTTAGTTGTCCCATATTAAATCCAAGCAATCTAATTGAAGGCTCAAGCTGGAGAAAATCTTACCACAGTAATATGGACCGCAATATTCTTATTTGCAACCCAGATATTTGCATGTATCACAAGAACAGTGAAACACATAGACATGCATATAAAATGCATTTGATAAGGAATCAGATAGAAGATTACTTGCTCCACTTGGTAGGTTTATATCAATGGATGACTTGCTCACTTTCAAAATACAGAAAGAAACTCATCTATTTATATTTCTCTGCGGCTCGTGTTGAATGTAAATATCTAGTTTACAAATCGAGAACTCTCTCTTCTGCATTATTAATTTATCATGAAATCGGTGCTGCATGAGTCGTTGAGTTCCTTTAAATTAGTAATTTACTTACACACCTGCCAGCACTCCCTTCTATTCTATTTGATTCTTTGTTTGTGCATCTTGAGGGATTTATGCAAGTGGAATCGAGGACTTTCTCGCTTATGTAGTTCCTAGGAGACATAAATTGATCCTAAAAATATTTTTACTAGCAGATTCTACAGCTAGGAATCTGCCACAACGAAAACATTTCCAAGGTGTGGAAGCTTTTCCACGGTTATGTTTCGTGGTTACTTTTCAACAGTGGAACTTTTCTTTTGGTTTTGAGAAGAAATTAATTCATAGTAGAATATTTTCGTATAGACGACAAGTTATGAAACCTAATTCTAAATGGTACAATATAGCATACAATTTGATAAATTTAATACAATAAGTATAAGTACTTTATTAATGCTTTCAAATTGTCATGAATATGTAAAAAATAATTTATCTTTTGTTGCGCATTATGACCAAATAATACATAATGCTTATGTATTATTTTGTATCTTATTAATAAGACAAAAAAAGCGCATTTGAAAACAGTGTATAGGATGCTAAAACATAAATGTCGTCCTGATATATATATATATATATATATATATATATATATATATATATATATATTCGTATATTAATTTATAAATACTCTCATTTCCAAAACAAACAGTGGCCTTAAGCTGATTTTTCGATAAGTGGGTTGTTATTTGAATTTCTTTTTACGACTTTTAGGATTATACCATTAAAAATTGAATAAAAACTTGGTTCTTTGTTGTTTGTAAAGATGTCACTTTGGTTAATTCCGAAACACACTACTTGAGAAAGCCGTCAGAGCCTTAGGGATGTTGACAAGAGATGCTACTACTATACTCCAGGAGAAAGAGTTTACAATGACGAATGCAGTAAGAGTGGCATTTTGAAACGTGGAGGATTTCCACATCGACAGGGCGGAAATAACTCGCACGTCCATTCTTACAAAAGAAACTATCTCTGTGAGATGTGACTACTTGTCATTCGAATTCTTAAAATGTGTACTCGAACGTCTAGTAAACGATTCAGGTTACTGGACCTATTTAGGGTGGTGTCCGATATTCTGTTGTTGTTGTCAATGGAAAAAATACTTGTTTACAGAAACTTAGGGGATTTCTTCTTGTTGGTGTGTGTAGTTCATTATGATGACCTCACGTGATCAATAGAAATGTTAGTTTTATAAACGGTGATACCGGATGCGTAGATTGCATCCATCCTTTTTTTTACGATTGAAAAAGAACAGTTTTTTATTTTCTATTTTTCAGAAAAACATTGTAAATAATTCACATTCATATAAATGCATAGAAGAAAGGATCCAGCTCAGAAAATAAGATATCTAAAGTAACCTGTTCATAGAATATTCAACATTTACATTATTCAAAACATGTAAAACGTTTCGAAGCGTTTGGTGTAAACACAGTAGAACGCTTAGACCGAAACCATTAAACGAATAGATGTTTTAAAATTTCTTTTTATTTTCTTTGTTTCTTTTTTTTTGCGGTTTCTGTTTATTTTGTTATTTATAAAATCATCTTATTCATCAAAGTGACCTTTCCCATAATGCATAACATTATGCACACTCGAAAGGCAGTGTGTGTTGCATTGCTTTATGGGATAATAAGGCAATGGATGCGACGTTATCAGCCTCTGTATACAAGTGGACAAGTTGTGAATATATTTCACGCACAAACTCTGTTTGCATGCACTTGGATAAAAGAATAAACAAGAATATTATTTCTTGGCATGTTTAATTTAATTTATAACCAAATGAAAAACTTTCCAGCATCTCATTATTTTAATTCAGTTTTTTTTTCGAAAATTTTGTGCACTGAATTCGAATTATCAAATTTGAGAAACGTATTATCAAACTCACAAAAATATGTCAGTTTTACAGCATTTAGTTTTTCTTCAAAATCCTATTTAAGACTTAAGGTTAGGGTACTCACAAAAAAATCATAGTTTTTTGAGCTAAAAATAAGAATTGTTTTGTTTTTATAAAGTACTCACAAAAAATCATAGTTTTGAGCTAAAAATAAGAATTGTTTTGTTTTTATAAAGTTTATATACTAAACTTTATAAAAACAAAACAATTCTTATTTTTAGTTCAAAACTATGATTTTTTTGTGATTTTTTGAGTACGAAAATTATTCCGTAATTTTCGTACTCAAAAACTTCCTACATTTTGAGTTATTTTTATCTTTATATTTATCATTTCAATGCTTATTAAATATGTAAAAACTTTAAATTGTTATAACTTTGCTTGTAATTGTCAAAATTAAAAATTTAAAAAGTAAATTATGTAGATTTAAAAGCTCTATAACATCAGTTTCATAAGTAAAATCAATTGTGAGAAGAAATTTTTCTTGCTAACATTGCTATGTTGTAAGCTACTTTGAAATAAGCCAATCAGAGCAAAGCTTACAACACCAAAACTGGAACCAATATGGCTGCCACAGTGATGTGTTTGAGTGTGTTTTCAAAGCTTTCCTGGTGGCTTTTAAATATTCATAGAATAATAATAAAGTATAGTTATAAAGTTTAAATTGATTTTTCTCTGGTTTTTAAATTTTAATACATTGCAGTTGGTTTTGGCAAGATATCTTAAAAACTATTAGTCCTACAATATTTTTTCTCTAACACTGCTTAATATATCCAGAATATATTGAACTAAAATTATAATCATTGATATGTATTTTCATTTTTATTTTTGAAGTTTATTTTTCAAACATGCAAGATTTGTTGTAATAATCATTATATGGACAAATTAAATTTCATAGCTTTAAAGGAACTGATATTTGCTCAATAATTTTAGTTTATGTTGTTTAATAGATGATAGAATATATGTACCAAATTTTGAACTAAAAAATTATTTGTTTCATAAAAAAGGGACACAAAAAATTCATATATTTTTAAAAAATTTGATTTTTAATTAATTTAATTAATTAATTAATTTTTATATAATTAATAATTATTATTTAATATTTATTTTTATTTATTATTTAATAATTAAAATAAAATTTAATTAATTTTAATTTTTTTCCAATTCCATGGTACACCCTATCCTTAAAAATATTAAGCAATATTATCTACTAAAATAATATAAACATTAACAGGGGTATCTTTCTATTTAACTACACCGAATATAATAAAAAGCAATCGCACCATCTTGAATTTGCTTGACTACTGTATTCTAATATGTTAATGTATTCTCCTATTATTTAGGAAGAAGTACGTCATCCCATTCCTCTAATACGTAGTATTTAAGTTGCATTAAATCGCCTTGAATAATTCTCAATGCTATAGTTTATTCAGGTTAAGTTTGCCATTACATCTACTGTTCTTAAATCAATACACAAACCTAATTAAACATCACCCTTACTGACAGAAACGCAGCTGACTAGAAAAAATTTAAAACGGACTGTAGATCAAAAAGAAAATTCTTTGATCAAAGAAAAATAGCTGGACCGCATTAAAATGAGCTAACATTAATAATTTATTACGTTAAGAATCAGTTATTTAAAAGATGTTTTTTTTAAATATTTAAAATATTGCCTTGCAATGCATTGTCCAAATGGGGAAGAGTTTTACATTTAGAGAATTTTAATATTAACTGAATTAGCCGATTTTCCTTAAAATACTTTTTCACTACATTATTCATGTAGGTTCAGCTGTAGACATCGTATCAGTAAAGATTTCTGCGGAATTAAAATATCCAAAATTATTATTCAATTCTATTGTTTCCATTCTTAGCAGGAAAAATAGTTAATAATTGCTATCTCATTTAATTATTAATTCTGCATTAGTGACTTGTACATTAAATGTTAAACATATGCACATCCATTTTGAGTGTAGATTTAAAGTTCGTTCAACGGTTTCGGAAGTAGTCATCATTACTGGGAAGTACTGCAAAACGAAGATGTCGACCAGCGAAACAGAGAGCGTTGACACAGTATGATCAGATTATAGAGCAGAGTCAAGTCCAGCATGGTAACGATAAGCTACATTCATTTATACAAAAGCTTAGATTCTAAATAAAAGGCTCGCGCTGAAGTGGGAAATGAACAAACCTTTAATTATGAACAACGCCTTGTGGAATTTATGGAAAAAAAAACAAAAAAAAATCGAATTTAGGAAAAGAAGTAATTTTGACATTCGTAACTTTAATAATTTTAGCCTTGAAGTTCGTCCCAGTCTTAAAAAATAATAAATCCATCTTAAATTAATTTCATGCATGCTAAAATCTTTAACAGTTATTTAAATTTTTTTAAAATTTGTTTTTCAGTTTTATTTTTTCAAAAATATTAACTACATCCAACTCTTTCGTTCAATATCTGATTTTTACGTGTAGTCTTTTTTGTCTCTAACTTTTACCTGTTCAGCAGATATTGGTATATTGATCGCTGCAACTAATTTCTGATCTACACAATACTATCCAAAGCGTTACAGACAGGAGGTGCTTTCTTCTGTTCTGAAAAAAAAAAAAAAAAAAATAGACCGCCAAACAGAAATTTCCGTATTAAAACTGTCACAGGAACATGACGTTGCGTGTTCATCTGTACAGTAAATATGTTTGTATAAACTCCTAACGAGATTCTCAGCGCAGTCCATGCCGGTTTCGAAGGATGCTCGTAGAGGAAGAAAATGAGACAAAAACCAGTGTCTGTAGACAATGCATATATACGAAGAGCGCATGTGGCCGATTAGACAACAACCAGAGAAGCCAATTTACATAAGCCCGATACTAGTTTTTCATGCACAGGGGCTGAAATGTACGAAACAGCTGACTGCTTTCACGTCTAGCAACCCTCCCATTATGTTCCAATCTTGTGGTATTCCTTGCGTAGCTACTCCCTGTTTCCCCGGATTTCTTACGTCATCGAGCCTGTTGTGAATCACAGGTCACGTACGGAGCGTTCGTCGAGATACACAGCTGCTGCCCGTTAACAAAAGAACAAAGAAGAGCTTTTACTGCCAGTACACTGGGAGGATCGGAGGTCACATAGCTCAGTCAAAAGAATGCTCCTCGGGCCAGTTCCTTATGATTGTGATCACTGTCTTGAGAACTATCCCACCCTAAACTCTGTAGATAATCATAAATCTCTACCATGACACCCATCTCCCCCCCCCCTATTTAGTAAAAACGATCCCCGAGTCCTTCCACACAAATTCCATAAAGAATTTATTTCACATGCAAATGATACATTTGTAAGATCTTTGTCACGTGTTAATGTGAGAACTCGCCTGACTGACTCACAGTAAATAGTTCTTTCGACAGACAACGTGAACTCCCTTTCAGACAATGAACAACACCCCTCTGCTGTGCATCCGATTAATCTTTTCACCACTTCATTCATCTCTTTCTCTGATCTTCCTC
Source organism: Typopeltis vanoorti (assembly GCF_054136105.1). Lineage (NCBI taxonomy): Eukaryota > Metazoa > Arthropoda > Arachnida > Uropygi > Thelyphonidae > Typopeltis > Typopeltis vanoorti. The sequence goes on from NC_143560.1 coordinate 27,798,783, forward strand.
TAGACCCTTGAAATATCAGACATCTGTTTGCCTGATACTGTTGTTTATTCTATGGCTATCAATTCTTTCTAGATTAACAGCCTTTTCTTTTAGTATACGTTTTGATTGCATTCATTTTCAGCACATTTTTTTACAAATGTTTCCTTTTATAGCTAGTTGTATTATGAATATAATACATTTTTTATGAATATTTTAATTTTGATGAATATTTTTCTGCAATTCACAGGCGCTATCTACGAGGGAATAATTCTGTGAATTTTGTAATATGAATGCTGTAATTTTACTCTTGCCAAGAAGTGTCAAGCATACCTAATTCTTCCAAGAAATCAAAGTCATTTTGAGTAATTAGTTGGGAAATTTGAGCTTAGATAGATGTTAATATGTTACCATCTATCTTCTAAAATTGTCATTAGCTATTACTCCTTGATAGTGTTGAATATGGTTGTCAAACACGAGTTTGATCATGAAGTTTAATGAAGATATTTGCAATTAATTGTTACTTATAATAATCTCCTCTCTATTTTCATTATTTTTGCGATTCTGTCTAATAATAATAAATAAATTCCTGTAAAATTATTATAACTTATTTAATAAAGTAATTAACGTCCGCCAAGAATTATAGTTTCCAAAGAAATATGCTAACTAATTAAACAATTTACATCAAATACCTGATTTTTATTTATCTCACCAATCTTAAACGTGCATAAACGGATTTTTAGAAAGGTAAAAGATGTAGGTGGGCCACATATCCACTCTTCAGAATCCACAAAATGAACCATATGCTCATCATTGAAAATGCGATGTTTAAAAGTAATAAAACAAGTATAAATGGTTTCATTAATAAGGTCTTCACTGAAATGAAAGTGTTCGCCTCAAAATAATCCCGGATTCGTTTTCATTATAAATACTGAGATATACACATGACATTTTGTAATCCAAATCTGCATTAGAGTTCTAATTGCTGGTTATCTATCTGCGATGCAAAACGCTTCCACCATTTTATTTGACAGAAGACAGAAAAATGGGAACACTAACAAGCATCGCGTAGTAAATTTTCCTGTAGCGCTGTATATTCTTTTGTGTACATTCTCAATGCAGAAAAGGTTTGTAGTTATCGTAAAAATGCCAATAATTATCTTTAAAGAGTACATTCATGTTAAGTGTTGCATCACAAAATTTTCGGTTCGAGTGGTAGACCAATTCGTTCACTAGAAACAATGATGTTCCCTCTTTGATGGGTTTGAATGCTGTTCAAGGATGAGAGGAACAATATCAAAGCCATTATCAACTGAAGCCAAGTTAGCAAGTTTCACACAGAGGATCGTGTGAGGCTAAAATGCTCTACCATCAAACGTCTGAAAAATAGACAAACCGGTTCCTGCTATTATCGTAGTAGGAAGTCCGTAATTATACTGGGAACCGGAGAGATTGAGTGAAGAAAATTATTATTGTATAATAGTTGTTACTAATTACGAATACTAGTTGGATTCAAAGGTTCATCGTGGAGATAATTAAAGAAAGGAAGAAAGAATAAATAAAGAATTCAATATTTGTCCAGGACAGAAACATCTAGAGTAAAAAACGACATTGCACTGAATAACAGCCCTTACTGCTGTTATCAGTTGCACTTTTAAAGTGCAATTGATAACAGCAGTAAGGGCCTTCTTAAGTAAACTGCTACAAACATTTTCGTACATAAAATTAAATACAAGAAAATTCTTTTTGCATTACTTTTCCCAAGAGTTTTTCATAAGAAATCGATACCAAACATTCAGGGAAATACGTTTCCTCTGAAAAATCATTTGCGCTAGAGATACTTCTAGAAATATTACATTATCTCCGTACACAATTAAGCATTAAAGATCTATTAATCATTTGATCGCTCAATTAAATTGTTTTCATAAGCTGAAATCTCTAGAGAGAGTTTATACTTTACAAAAGTACTTTGAAATGTGTTTCTTAATGTTAGGAAAGAAGTTTTAAATAACTATTTTTAGAAAATCTTATTGTTTTAATGGACTTCAGTAATGCCACTTTATCTAAATCTATTAATTTTTGGATCATCACTTTGCTAAGATAATACCCGATTATTGGCTCGACTACTTATTGCATTATGAGACTTTATGAACTGCAAGAAACCCTTCTGTATCCAAATGAAAAGTGTGTGAATACTGTGCTTATACTTGCACGTTAAATATGTCATCGCAAAAGAAAACAATTACTTCAAGTAGGCGTTTGCTCATGAAATAGCGATGCCTTTAACTTCAGACATTTCCCCCTGGATGTTGACACTTCGGCTTCAATAAAGCATTGTCAGCTATAGGGTTGTATAGTCCCCCAATTATACCGCAGATTATAGTTTCCGTATTTCTGCTGATCACCGGAAGGACTGGATGATAATTTGATTCAATAAATTCGCCTCTGATTACGTGGATCTCTTTGGGATCACCTCTGTTGGACTAATTTAAATTTTCTATTAGGAAAAGTGCTCTTATATCTGCAATGTGGTCCAGTATCTTTAGCAATCCAATTAGCAGCTTTAATAAGTTTAATTTGGAATATATTAAATGGAGTTAGCAGTTGCGCATACCAAGATTGGACAGATCAGAAGCAGTTTGCACATAGATTTAAATAAGGAAGCGAAAGGTTTCTCAGTAAAAATGGTGCATGTGTGCGTGTGTGTGCGCTAACCGAATATTAATTAAGAATGATTAAAGTCACAGAGTAGAGACTTCTTGTGTCTTCTCAATAATTACCATCTCAAACGATTTGCCTTAATTATCGTTAAACGACTGGGTACAGTCTGAAAATTCCTAAAGATTTCCAAACTTTAGTGATCAAACCCCACCACTCTCCGCAATCTATATATAGCTATGGCTACCAATTAACGAAAGGTAAATATTAAGACTACTGACTGCAACATATATTTTATTATTTTCGAACCATAAAGAGCGTATTGGGTCAGTTCTGAAAGAGAAGTTATTTTTACAGAAAAAAGAAAAAAACACGAAGTTTATCCCAAATAATTCGGCCTTTGCATAAATCAATAATAATTACCTTCTCTGGTTAATTCTAATTGAAGATTATTACAGACTAAACCAATTAAACCATGCACTTCCTAATTTTTTTAAAATATTTATCACTCAAATGGATAATATTACTACTTGAGTTAATTATTTTGACTTTTTGATATATAAGGAATATTCTTCTCTTCTGTATTGGATTGAAATGCAATGGATTTCACATTAGAAACTTATTTGTTTTAATATCCACCTTTTTATAGCCACATAAAATTAATCTTAAAATATTTAGATCATTTACCAGAGATTCGTGAATAAATTTTCCACGTAGGAGCTGCTTTGGCTTGCTACCCAAAAGATACCGACTCTGCTCAGGAGCAACTATACACGCCTTTTATTAGTGCTTTTGAGGTTTCACGGGCCTGGCAGTTGTTTAGAACAGTTGGTTCTCATCAGAGACCAGGCAGAAACATAAGAATGCTAAAAGCCTTTATTCAAAATCATGGAAGTCCCATGTCTGAGAGTTATATTGTTCATAAGTGAAGTATTGGTAGATACAAGAGTATAATATCAGAATAGTGAACCAAAAAGGCTTCTGCCCAGTCTTATTTGTTGTGTTTAATCTTTAAAATGTGTATTGTTCCGTTATAATTCTTTAATATTTTTATGCATCTTCTAAACAAAAAAATCAAGTGCGTAATGTAGTTTTTATTGCTCTGATAAAATAGCAGAGAGAAGAGAGAAAAAAATAAAAGGGATTCTATTATTAGTATGTTTATAACAAAAACAAAAATTTCAAGACAAGAGATGATGATGATGATGATGATAATAGCGATACCCACCAGATATCTCAAGTCCACTTAGAAGTCCAAGTATTGCTATCCATTCAGTGTAGATATGCATAACAGAATTCCTAGTAATCCTACCGGCTCTCCAACGCATTCGATTCTTCCATCAGCAATAATTTTTACCGTTATCTTGCTGATAATTTGTTTTCATTAAAAAACGAATCTAATTACTTCATTTAAAGAGAAAAACTCAACTCATTTATTTGTATACTGATAAAAAATAACACAAAAAAGTCAAGTTAGGAATCTCAATGCAAATAATGAGAATATAAAATTAGGTAACAGAAAAAAAAAAACTTTTATCTAAAACCAGTCCTTTTAACAGCCTTTTCATCTGATGTCAGTTGAAGTTTTTTTGGAGAAAATTAAATTAATCTGAAATCGACGCCTCTGAATGAAGTTTGTGATAAAATTTCTCTAAACATGGTTTCATTTGTCAGTTACATAATTCTTTCATGTTTTGATGTATGGTATCAACAGTAAGTCAAAATCAGAGGATTAAGTCATCATTTTGACGACAATATAATGAAGTCACTTCAGAAATTAATTATCAAAGTATTTGATACGTCGTTTTCCCATATATGAACATTGTTGAGTGTTTATGAGATATTCTTGTTTCTTCTATAGAATCGTGTTTCTGAAAGCCCAGTTATCTTGACCTTTAGAAGGTCATGTTAATTAATCTAGTTCATGGAACTTATCACTTTAATCTCGTACTTAATGATCGCCTCTTTCAACACAACCTTGATTCGGGACATTACCAAATACTTGGACGTGTATTATCGGCTTATTATGAAACCTGTTATCATAACATCGGTTTAATTAGTTGCCCTGAAGGTTTTTAATACTGTATATGGTTCAGCTTTCAGATATGCTTTTCTAAAACAGTAAATTCAGTAATTCGTTGTATATATATTATAACGTTTAAGTAAATGTAATGTTTTAATTTATTTAGATTGTTTACCTAACATGACTTTGTTAGCATAAACAAATTGAAGTGGCTTCAAAAAAATTCATATTTGGTTTCCAGAGCGAGCTTCAGGACTATGCAAAAATATAAATAAAACTAAAAAATAAGAAAAAGTCCTCAGTCCGTGTACTATAGATTCCCAACCTTCCATGAGTGGGAGTCCTATAAAAATGGCGAACAAAGAAGCACTAGTAGGGTGGTTGAACAATACTTACATCCTCTCCTCCCCCGCTTTATGCAGTCAAGATCTCAGCGCATTGGAAATTGCATTCAGCCGCGAATGAAATGAAATACAGGATTATCTACTTGGGAACCCGTTGTATGGCAGATCCATTCTCACTGTCGCTTCCACCAGAGATTTTGGTAACATTTCCACTCACTGTTTTTCCTGCTTTCTAGGAAAAATAGTTTATAAAATATTTCTCGTGTCCTCGCTTCGATATGATGCTCATGGAGGATTCCTAGTAGCTGGGTTTATTAAATACAAACCAGAAGGAGCTTTCCATAAACTCCAGACTACTCGTCTCAAGTGCTGTTTCTAGTTACTCTTTTTAAAACAGCTGTTCTCTCTCTCTCTCTCTCTCTCTCCTTATTCCATTCTTTCCTTGGCATGCTATTTCCGGAACCCTTCGTAATGTTTCACGTACTCTCGAACCCAAACTGCCTGCTCTGACTTCTCATTTTTGATATCATTGCTAGGACGCGCATGAATACATATTTATGTGAAAAACTTCATTTCATCTCAACCATTTACTTCACACAAGACAGCTCAGAATCGGTAAAGATGTGGGCTTGCCATTTTTGCACACGCGAAGCGGAAATGTGTTAGCATTATTTTTTTAAGACTTTTATAGTTTTATTTTTAGTCTACGGCAATTTAGCGTGAAGGAACTTTTTGTATAGAAACTGCGGTTTTAGGGGACGCATCCTAAAAATATGGTGGAGACAACTGATATTTCTGTAGTTTAATGAGATGAATCATGAGATTAATGGAAGATAAAATGAAGGTTCCTAAGAGTTATTTTTTTAATTAAGTGTCTACAGTCTGACTGATACGAGTCAAATAAAAGAAAATGATCTTGGATTCATACATAAAAAATACTTTTTCCTGATTAATATTTTAATAGTCTTTTTACAAGAATTCTTTTAGTTTTTCTTAAAAATTTAAAATGGGATGGCAGAAAAAATGACTTGGACACTGTAAAATGTTCTTCTGGTCTATTTTTCGAGTCTTCTAGTATCATCATCGTCACATCTTGTATCTTGTTATATACTTTCTGTACATAACCAACGAAATACGTACCACTGTAGTACTTCCTGTACAAACTACTACTCCTCTATTACTACTTTCTTGGTGATTATTGCTATCTTTGAGGAAATAAGTCATCAATCGGTTGAAAGATATCGAAACATTCTGCATATTGTCAGGATTTCTCACTGTTACTTGCACGGTTTTGGGCTTTAAGACTGAAGGGTGAAATTTCTGGTTGGATATGAAAGAAGCAACTCAAGGGCTAAGCAGACAGTGCATGAACTGGTAGCTTTGACTGGGTCCAGTAATTACCCATATGGAAACGATAAATAGAAATTTAGCACCAAGAGCTGATGTTTATGGGATTTTCTTGCGTCAGGCATTTTTGGTAAGAGATTTACCAAAGTTTTTTTTACCAAATGATGTAATGCATTATCTGCCATTTTTTTGTACGCATGAAGTGGTAATACATTTTGGGTGTGCAGTAATACTCTGGAACGGTTGCCAAAAAAACAAATTGTAGGCTTAACTGCAAATGTATTACTATTAATTTGTTATTCTTATTATTACTGTTATTAATAACACCTCCAATGAGTCTAAGGATTCATCGCAGGACTCATTGACTACTACCATCAACACACAACGCCATCTACCACCCACCACCACTCAGTATTTGCGTCTGTAAATTGCGTGTGTTCTCTTGGCCGATTTACCTGTATGCGGGATAAAAATCGAATTTCCAAAAAAAAAAAAAAATTGCTTCCTCTGCGTGGGATCAGCTAACTCACGTTCAACTAAAAAAAAAAAGCAAGGATTCCAAAAACAAATGTATTTGTTTTTGGAATCCTTAATGAAGGAATAAGCCATCGTAAATTTTGTTTTAGTCTAACCAATTGGAAGGATACAAAGAAACAAAACATATTAAAGTTATACTAGCAATATCTGCTGACATGAATTTAATAACATTTGGTATTTACTATGCATATCAGAATAGGATAAATCCACGCAATTCAAATTTAGATATTTAATGGTAAAAAAAAAAAAAAAAAAAAAAAAAAAAAAAAAAAAAGATTTGAACTGGTATTAGTCATTTCGCCAGCGCCTTCATAGCTTAGTTTTCAGGGTAGAAAGATCTTTGTTTAAACCACGTCTAGGACGCGAGTTGTAATAAGTGCTTTTTTGGCGCTTATTACAACTCAGCAGAAATGATTAGTATAAACGATCACATTGCCTTTGTACAGATACGTAAAGATATTCTCTTTTATTAGATAACAATAACACAGAAACCGGACACATTCTAGAATCTTCAATATTCAACATCGAGTTGACGATATTAGAAACGTGTTCTAAAGTACGAAACTATAATTTGCAATGCAATGCATAGAAAGTTTCGTATTTAATTGAGCTTTCATGTTAAGAGAAAATCAGACTAATTTAAAGTATTCCAGTGAACTCTTCACAAACACTAAGAATTCGGGGGTAATTTTCCATGACAGTGTATACATAATGCCTCTGAGTAATATAAGTAAGAATAGAGTGTTGAAACTGAACTAACGAAGCCCAGTGATAAAGCAGGCTGGAAGATAAGTTCTGAAATGTCACGCTAACTAGTTTTCTCTAATTTATTGCTGTTCATAATTAGTTTGTCTCGAAAATCAAAGTCAGTCTCTCTTCCTACGTTCAAAATTCCTGCAGTACGCCGAAGATTTAGTCGTGCAGACTGCTTATTTTTGGTGTAAATTTATGTGAATAGCTGCTTCTCTTTCTAAGCAATAAAATATCTTCCTTCCAGCATTTCCTACAGGCCGTTTGCTTGTTATTACCCCACGGTATGTGTTCCATTGGACTCTTAATCAGGCTTACAGCTCCATAATTGCTTCCATTTGTCACACTTCCGCTCTTTAAAATTGAGATAATTGAGGATTTTATCCATTCATTGGGGCTCCTCTTCCTTCTATTGAATACTGCAGCAAAGTTTCTTCATAATTTGTGTCCAATTTCCCTTCCTTCACTCTTGTACTGTAGTCTAGTAGAAAGTTTCAGGAAGTTATTTTACATTCGCTGAAAGGCTGAATGTGAAACATCTTATCTGCTTCTGACTACAGAAACAAGATGGGAAAAGAATAGTTATGAATTGTATTCAGTTAGTTCGGGATTCTTTACCTTTTATTTCTTATCTTTATTACTTATTGTTTTGTCCATTCTCTAAAAGGAAAAGATCGTTACAGTATTATGTTAAATAATAAAAAAGCTAACGTGCACTTTTTAAATGCGCAATTTGAAATAGAACCGGATGATATATGCTCCACGCGCGTACTATGCTTCGTGTTTGTTTGTTTTTTTTACACTTTTGAATTACCAGCAGCAGCTGTGGTAATAAAAAGAAATCCATGGCACCTTTAATTTCATATAAAGTAACATGTATGCATTCTGTTTAACTTTCTCGACATTGCTAGGTAATTCTCATTGCGCATACTCTTGTAAGCACCATTTAAATGTGTTAAATAATTCTAACGAGCGCTCTTTTAATTATTGTAATGTTGTAGCATATTTAGCAGTGGTAGAATGTACAGAATAATTTTGCAGCTATAAATTGCAGACAATGTCTGAAAGTTTTGTAGATGTGCAACCGACAATTTAATTAATTCGAACTCTTACCCCCCCCCAAATACTTATCATAATATAAAAACGAACATGCACACTTTTATCATAAAAATACGTGATAATTTTTTTTAGAATAAAGATTCAATAAAGAAAATGATTTCGATACAGAAAAGATTTAAAAATTATTTTTATCACATTTCTGTGATAAAAATGAGACACAAAGCATAAAAGACAACATTAACAGGAGGGGGGATAGGGTGGGTGTAGGAAATCGAGGCCCTGTCCTTCGGGAACAAGCTATTTTATTTCATTTGGCACAAAATTATCATACATCCGCTGCGCCGTTGACAATCACCGTTGGCGAGGCCTCATTTAGCATTTTCCGTTCGGACTATTTTCCTCTAGTGTAAACCACACCCATCACTAGTGAGTTATCAAGTAAGCAATAAGGATCATTTGAAAGCGCCATACTACACGCCGGCTATGCTTTTTGAAAACCGTATTTTCTTGGTTCTTATTTTGATTTCAAAAAACGTCTTCACTATACATGTTTATACATTTTTTTCCATTTTTGTGAAACGTTTTCTAAACTACCATTGGGGCTTCGATGTAATAATAATTTTTTTAAACTCTTATCAACTAATAAAAGGCTTTATAGATGTTTGAAAGTGTTTATTTAACGTACAATAATAGCGATAGTGCTGTTTATTTCTATTTATTTTTGAGAAGTTATCACTGTGCTCCAGTTCCCGGATTTATAATCACAATCGATCACGTGATTTACAGAGCGAAACTGAGACTAGACAGCTGTGTGTGCTGCCTATTACAAACATTCTCCACAACACAATTTATTTCAGTCAAACGAAATCCGGTGCCCAACGTATCTTATCACCGTCCATGACCTGAGTTTATGTAACTTCCTAAAGGTCTATACGTGTGACACACACAACAGAAATTACCATGATCCAATATCGTGGCCTTGCTCTGTTGTAAACCTTTGCTACGACTGTGATAGATGGCGCTGTACTAACCCACTGTATAAAGATTCGTATCTTAAAACTGCTTTCTTACTAAATATTTTACTGCGGCCAAATACTCACGAAGCGTACCAGACAGTTATCAGTAACACAAACTCGGCAAACATCAACCATCATTTGAACTATAAATGAACTCTTAATAATACGTTTCTCATATGAGCATTGTTTACCATCTTAATGTTAGCTTTACGTGTCTTACCGTCTTAATGTGCCAACTTCTCATTCGTATCCACAGAAGTGTCGTTTGCAAGTCTTATTCCATCTTTCTCGAGTACCAAGAGAAATGATACAGCGTATTAGATACGGGCATTTCTCTCAGCAGGAAGTAGGTAGTTGTGTAGAAATTATTCGCAGTCCAGTTCAATCAACCTTTTCTCCAAGTGAAGATGGAATTTCAATCAATAAATAATGGTGGGAAATGAAAGATATTTGCATCCCTATCAAGTACACGCATGTGGCTCTAACCGAGCGTAAATATCCCAAAACTCTCTAAAGCACACATCTTTCACAAGCTATATTTAGTCGGCAGTCGAGGCAAATCAGGTAACCAACTCTGATAAAGCTGTAATTTCCTTCCGTTATTGCTCCCTACGCAAATTATGCACTTTCCGCCCTCTCCGTTAGCAGCTCACCATATTTCGCCTCAATTAGGAATTATATCGCCTCATACAACGAGGAATTTCCAATGCCAGTACGAAACCCCGGTGTGTGTGTGTGTGTGTGTGTGTGTGTGTGTGTGTGTGTGTGTGTGTGTGTGTGTGTGTGTGTGTGTGTGTGTGTGTGTGTGTGTGTGTGTGTGTGTGTGTGCGCGCGCACCAGTATATTCTGCAGTCTCCATTTAACTACTATTTTAGATGGACTTAACTGGTTCAACTGAATTTGTGCAGATGTCAGTTAACAATCTAAAAAGAAGAAGGTCCCTTTCTTATAACTTTTGCCACTTCTATACATTAAAAATACGTGAAACTAGTTTCACTAATAGATTCTGTGGAAATGTTAAATTTGTTCGTAGATTGGAAGTATATATATATGTATTTAAATTCTCGAAATTCTGAGCGAATCCATCATATGTGTGGATGTTTGCTCCATCTTTATAATTACCTTCGTTATACGTATATCACTACATACTACTATGAGATAGATAGTGATGTGTTGAGTATCCTTCTAGGAACATGACTTGCACAGAAAGCAGGTGAATGAGTTGAGAAGACTTAATCTGGGAGCTCCTCCAGTTAGCCGACATCATTAACTGCTGTTATAAGCCGATCTGATTACGAGCAATCAGGGACTAGTAACAGCCCGTGTCTCATAATTAAAGAGCAAATTCCAGCAGCAGCAGTGCTTTGGAAGTTCCCGCTTAAAGTAACTGTATGGGTGTACGCTTCTACGTTATTACTGATGACCCCCTCTCACCTTCCCCCAATCTCTGGCATTTATACATTCTTAGCTGTCGGCAGCCGATGGTGTTTTTTTTTTTTTTTTTTTTTTTTTTTTGTGTGTGTGTGTGTGTTCTCCCATAGGCCTAAAGTAGCATCCCTGACGGTACGCATTTGAGTAATGGTGATCATCTTCCACTAGGTGAAAGTTTTTTTTTTTTTTTCTCTTCCGTTCTCAAACTGAAGTTCTTCGGAGATGTGAAGCAGTCGTTTTTATTTTGGACGACGGCTGTGTTATTGATTTTCGACCTACCTTTCAGATCAAGCCGATGTTGTAGAGGTTATTGAACATCGGAGGTAGTCATCAGCATTTTTTCAGGTTAGCCATTTTCATCCAAAAGGACGTGCTAACAGCACGCAATACAAAACGAAGGCCGACAAGATACGTTCTTAATGGCTGGAATCTTCATCTATAAAGAAGGTTTTGCAGATTCATTTTCTCCACCAGGAGTTTTACTGAATGCATATACCATCAAAAAATTACTGGAACACAACAACATATCAGAAACTAAATTCCTTCGCTCTGACCAATCAGCTGCGAGCATTGGAAAGGGGGAAAAAAGGTGAAGCAATAGAAGATAAAACATGTTATCTGGGGAAGAGAGGGGGCAACTTAAGGATAAACGAACGCTTAGAGATGTTACCACATGACCAAAATTCAGAGTTGATATCAAAATATCGCTGCTATGTTTTTCGTCTTCAAATGTTTGTTTTCTGCAAGTTTCTTGAAGTTTAATTCAGCCTCTTGACTTATGACCTTATCGTAGATGACATAACTCCCGTCTTCACACATATTGTACTTAAACCTATCTACATTTCTAATATGTAAAAAAAAAAAAAAAGCAAAAAGTTTCACAAAACGTATTTCAAAGTTGTTGATTCACCATTTAGGATGACTGATTTTTCAAGCACAAGAAACGGTATTAGAAGTTTATTTATCTAGGTAAGAAAGAAAAAAAAGCGTTTCATCTCCCCACTCTCAGATCAACGAACCTGCCCGTGACGAAATATAATTAACTTTTCGTGAGCTTTGTTTCTTAGACACTAATTATAAACCATCCGACTCAAGAAAAGAGCTTAAAAGGCTTCGTTTGGCATCAATTCTATTAAGAGATTGAATACTAAAATCCATTCTTAATTTCTAGCTAAGTTGCAAAGTAATATTTGATTTGTAAAGTTATTGTCAAATGTGTGTGTGCGGAACTATATAATAAGTAGTTCCGCTAATTTCAAGTAAATTAAGTAATTAATTCAGCCCACCCACGATACAAATGTCCTATAGGTTTACTACTAGCCTTTCACGGGTGGGAACTACATAAAAATGCTTATCTTGTTAGCTCAGGGTATTCTGAAAGTTGACTTATGCTAATAAATAAATAGATAAAAGAAAGCTGAGAAAAATTATTATATAGTTCACTTGCTGTTACTTTTTTTCAGCCTTACGTTAGTCGGGTTCAGAACGCCGTTCAGGATTGGTTATGTTCCGAGTTCTGCAGTGTCTTCCTCACAAATATAAAACCGACTGTCATCCTAAATGGACAAGTCTCCTTGATGGAAAGCCGATAATAATTATAATAATAAATGTTTTGAAGACTATTAGCAAGTTGACGAGCTTCGTTATGGTATGCTCTTAATAATATGTACACTTTTCTGCTGTACAACACATCTTTGTGGTTACAGTCTGCATGAAGCATTTGCTATACTAAAGTCATGTCAAGGACTTTTTTTTTTCGGAGATGATTTTTTTTTTTTTCACAAAAAAACTTACGCATCTAGTTCTTTGTTTACTTCTCTTCGTTTGGGATTTCTAAGTTTCATTACCATTCGGTAAAACAGACTTGCATCATACCGTACGCAATGTGTTTTTCTAGCAGAGTTGAAATTAAAGTGTTTTGTAATCTCCCAAGGTTTCACTTCGTAAGAAGCTTTCTCGCTCTAACGAAAGTATGTTAGCTATTAAAACGTTTCTAAAAAAAAAAAAAAAACCAGCTAACATTCTGCAGGTACGGTCCTTTCGCCTTAGGGCTTCAAATTTGCTCTTTCTTGGACGCAAGTCTTCAAATGGAAATTTTCGGTCCGGCGTAACGAGATTTAGAAAATCTACCGTCTGAGGTTCTCGGGAATAATTAAAGTTCGTGTAGTAGCTTGTCATATCGGATTTACGAATGCTTTCCAAACACAATGCAACCAACATTCAATTAGTTGTCAGTGCAAAGTAACCCTTTCTGTTTTTTGTAATTACCTTTCACCGTGTCTTTACACTAGACAGTATTGATTGGTTGGTTGGTGGGGAGGGGAGAAGGGGGATCGTTCGGAGAATGAGTGACAGAATGGGTGGGTGACGCGCCTTCGATAAGTAATATATTTCTTGGGGTTTCCAGTAACGCATCCTTTAGCAATTGGGGTGGTGCGCACCTGTACAATATCGGAAACTCTTCACAGATGGGCGCCTCCAATGCATCCGATATTTCTCGGTGTTGGCATGCAAGGAGCGTATCAAGTTGGTGTCGTAATCTGATAAAATAGAGAGGGGGGGATTCCCACCTCTCTCTCTCTCTCTCTCTCCACTTAGACATGTACGATTTTGTGACTGCCAATATTTCGAAGCGTTCTTCTCACTTGGCGAGTGTACGAAGTCGCACACGGGGAATTAGATGATGCCTTCTTTTACGGAATCTTTTTTTTTTTTCTTCGATGCAACCCTACTCACACAAATAGAAATGTTATATATCTCGAGCACTTTTCGTGACCCTTCACTAGAATAGCGGTACTTTTTGAAGTTGGAGAAACCGACTAAGCCTTAGACGACTTCTTATGTCAGAAGTTTTTCTCCTCTTGCGAGAACAGCATAACTTGGAGAACACCTCTTGCACTTTAGTATTGAATAGCGTCGTTTTTACCTTCCAACTATTTCTCCTTCCTCCAACTGCCTGGCTTTTAGAATATTTTCCCGCGTCTTTCTTTCTTTCTTTCTTTCTTTTCATGCTGTAAAATGTTTCGCCTCTTGGCTAAAATAACTGCAAAAGGTGTGTACGAGATGGTTTCTTTTTTTTTTTATTTTTATTCCAAACAGAGATCAAATATTTGTTTTACTGAATCTCGCATCATAGAATTCTTCAAAGGATTTTCCTTCGGTGATAAAGAGAATTTTAGTCAGTACGCTATGGAATTATTTTATAAAAACTTAAACATGTAAATGGATTTAATCGTATATTATTGCCGATTTGCATATTTTTTTAAGATTTTTTATGATTTTATTTTAATAACTTTTAAACTGTTAAGTTCTTGTATTTCTGATCATAAAAAGTCCCAATTTTCAAAAAAAAAAACAAAAAAACTTGGATTTAATTAAACTTCATTTTAGGCATAACCCACCTCTTCTATATCAGAGATGATTTTGTCAATCTCCCTTATTTATTGTTTTACTTTGTCAGTTTTCTTTGCATAGCAAACCGGAAACACGATCACTGCTGATTCCTCGATGAAACAAAACGGTTGATTTTCATGGTTTACACGTGTTTAGACTACTAATAGAATACGCTCCCAGAAAGACCCAAGCGAGGTATTAATGTGACTAATATTCCCCCCATTCTGAACGACAGAAGTTACGCCATTCAACTCTAGAAAACGAATCTTTTATAATTATGCAGCCAGCTTATTCAGGACTTATGTAAAAGTAATAAAGTAGCGTCTAGTTTTTATTACACATCATGATTTAATGATAGTTCATCGATTTCTCTTTATGAACAGACATGCGCGTTGCTCACATAATCGATGACACACATACACTAGTGGTTCACCCTCACAGGAGCGTGTGTCATCTCGCGTGACACACGAGACGTAGAAATTCAATGAAATTGTTGGGCACTCGTATCACATCTTTCTCTCTGAGCATGTGGCTAGCTAGCTAACGTACAACGCACTCCCCCACTCAACCAACATACTCATACTTGCTTCGCCTCATTATCACTTTATCCATTTAAACCCTAGGGGGCGTTGTGAGTCACTGGACGATGATCGTATTTGCATCCTTTTATTTAGTAGTAATCACAGCTTTCAGTTATCTAGCGAGGCAGTATAATCAGTAGGGGGGGGGGGGAGGAATTGCACGTTTGGATCTTCTATTCTTCTCTTATGTGCTTAGTAAATCGTTTCACAGACATTAGTTCGTTTGATTCATGTATAACACGATGACAAAAGGAATAAAACGATAAAAAAAAAAAACAGCCAATTTGATTTTGTATTGTTATATTTTGAAACATTCTCCAAATGATTGTAATTATTCATCTTCAGAATATCAAAGTTCGTTTTCATTGACTCAACATCTATCATTAATTAGAAAAAAGGAAGCAAAATAAATTTGTTCTCTTTCCCTTGTTTGTCTGGCTTGCTTCTCGTTTTTTCCCCCCAAGGGTCATGGTGAAGCGTGGTTCAAATCTCTCTTTGCATCAAAGCTCTGTTGTTCTTTATTAACAGAACATGTACATCTGTTTAATAATTAATAAACCTGTTTATAAATCTGTCATAAATTATCGGGTGGAATGTTGATGTGTAATTTTAGTTTTAGAGCTTCAAGACAAATGATTGAAATAAGGCCCGTATAATCTTTTTCTTGATACTTCTTCTTGACACACACACGGGGGGGTCTCAAAGTAGCACCTTCGCTATGTTTGCTATCGTTACGTCCCTATTGCCACTTTGCAAACAACAGCCTGGGCTGGAATATCTCTGTGGCATAGATGTTTGTGAGCGCTCATAGGTGGTAGATGATTTTTATTCATTTGGTGTGACATCACCACTTATTATTATTATTATTATTGGAAGCCTCACGTGATCTGAAAAAAATTCATATTTGGTCTCCAGAGCAGATTCCCTATTATCTAACTCATAGGCAATGTATTAATATACTACACCCATATCTACCATAATAATGTGCTGTAGGTTGCTAACTTTCTTGGAACCAGTTCATTCTATTATATTAAATTTAGGATCTTGAGTAGACCAAATTAACGTCAAATTTTATGAAATGGACAGTTCCTGACACCGATAAGTTTAAAATAGAGATTTATGGCAGTGATCACTGTAACTTAATTTGTATAGGGTTCAAATTGAACTAAAATGCGATCTATTGCCATGTTAGTAGCATTGGCCTTCATCATTTTGCATAAATAAATACGTTTTCTTATGTGCTAAATGAATTATAATTTGGGTATATTTTTCTCTTATTTTTCTTCTACGATTCTTAACGGGCCCATAACTGTCCAAAGTATCCTCGGTTCTTCTAGTTCTTCTAGTTGGTTTACAGGATGAACGAAGAAGAAAAAACGACTTACTGGGTAGAAAAAATCCTTCCCTCCCCCTCCGTATAAGACCAGCTAACTCACTTACAGCTGGATTTCTGCATGGTAGATCGAATGTGAATCCAGATCTTCCTAACCAGAGAGCATCGGCAGAACCCATTGGGCTAAAATGTGAATATGAATGTTGAGTGTGTGTCTGTGTGTGTGTGTGTGAGAGAGAGAGAGAGAGTTTTCTAAAATTTAAAACTAAAAGTAATAACATGGAACAGAAATGCCGAATATTTTGCATTTAATAAGATACTTATGGAAGTGCGCTATTCCCATAATACTGAAGAAATCAAGTGAAGATAGTGACTTCGAGTCTCGTCAAATCAATGGTTCAATTATTCTTTTGTGTTCTATTGCCCAAAACTAGTTAGACGAAGATGACATAATAATTTTCAGTTGTAACAAAAATATGTTTTCACTAGTTTCCCCGAGTCAATCTCACTTTCTCTGTCTCTTTAATGTTATCAAACTCCATTCAACATTTTTCCAAACGGATAATCGCCACACATTCCGGCGTAATTTTCTTTTTCTCCTCAAATAAAATTCGTTATTCTGCATAAATGTTTCTTTTATTATGTTTCAGTGCGATCATAAAAAAACTACCATTCAATCATTATAGATAACATAGGTAAGGATGATAAAAACTTTTAAAAGGTTGAATAAAAAAAAAAAAAAAAGGAAAAAATAAACCCATCTTATCGATTTGCTTCTGGCGAAAATTATAGATGACAAAACGAGAAAAATGATTATCAGAGACGAAGTGTTTCACTCCGTACAGGAAACCAATCTTTCGAAGGCGGAGAAGTTCGTTTTTTTTTTTTTTTTTTTTTTTTTTTTTTTTTTTTTTTTTTTAAAGCGCCTTTTTCCAGATCCAGCTGTCTGCCTAAGAATCATTCAATAATGCGAAGTTTGGCTTGTTCTGGCTTCATTTTGCCATTCCACCGTAAACGAAAGAAAGAAATAGAGGAAGCATCTGTAAGAAAGAAAGAAAAAAATCCTAACACTAATTACTTATGTCTGTCGGGAAAACAATTCATTCTGTGAATTATTTATTCAAAGAAAAAGTGCAAAACACAAATTAGATCCTTTTCACCTGGAAACAAACATTGAACGATCACTCGTAGCACCTCTCCCTTCTTCCCTCGCTCCCACACACACACACACACACACAGATGTACATAAGACATGCAGGCACACACACACACACACACACACACACACACACACACGAAAAAAAAGACTAAGAACAATACAAACCTCTAATTAC
Source organism: Typopeltis vanoorti (assembly GCF_054136105.1). Lineage (NCBI taxonomy): Eukaryota > Metazoa > Arthropoda > Arachnida > Uropygi > Thelyphonidae > Typopeltis > Typopeltis vanoorti. The sequence continues at coordinate 27,816,565 of NC_143560.1, forward strand.
TTGAACGTAAAACGGTACCGAAGAGGAAGTCGTTAATTACGAGACTAGCTTTCATTAGTTGATAAAAAATGTTGCCTAACAATCACAAGCATCCTAGCTTAAATTGAATAGTCTGGTTTACACACAGCAATTAATGTGCCTTTCTTGTCATTTTTACCATTCTTTTGAATGAACGCGCGAGTTTTTTTGTTTTTTTTTTGTTTATACTTTAATTTTTATTACTCTGAGTGCTGTCATTTTGTATTCTGATACAATGGTAGCTATTTCTTTATCCGACTTTTCTTCTTGTTACGCAGAGAGACTTACGACTGTGGCTCTTCGTTAAATCACCCCCACGTGATCGTCATCTTTTTCGATGGTGGAGATTTTATTTCTTTTACTCCAAGTATCAACATCATTCCCTAAGGTTACCATTACCTCAACAGTGAAGTGCAATGCTATTTGCGTACAATCAGAACCATGCTTGACTTTAAAAATTATAACTGGGAGCGAATGTTACTTCAGTGAACGACTTCCGGTATTTATACGCATGTGCAGTATTCGTAAAACGAACATAAGCAACTGCCATGTTTCCTGTCTTTAGTTTTCGATGCACGTGCAATGCTATTTATTTATTTTTATTCGTGTAGTTTTTAAATAGTTTTAAGTAAACCCATCCATGAAAGGTTGTCTGTAATATTTCATATGATTTATTTATTGGTATGGGGTTCCCCCGTACCTCGACCGTCCCTTAAGACTGGTTGAGCCCTCCGAGTGAGGGATTAAATATTTTATGACTGTATATCTGTGTGTGTTCATGGGCCAGTTTGCCTATTCTGGGGAACGTAAAATCCGAGTTTCCGGGTGAAAACCCCTCCACCTTCATATGAGGCCGGCTAACTCACCTTTAGTCGAAAGAGACCAGATAAAGATTCCACGCGTCTTGGACGGGAATCGAACCTAGGTCTTTCCGACGAAGGGGATTCGTCTATACCGACTAAGCTAAGGAGGCTCTTATTTCATATGATAAGAGAATAGCATCCGTTCCATTTACGATGCCATTTTTGCTTTAACAATTTCAGGAAGTCAGCATTGAATCAGAAAGATATCATTAAACCAGTCTTGGATGGAAGTTGGGGAATTTTACTTCAGAAAACTTTGCACTTTTTCTTATATAAACCATAACTAACCGCCTTAAAAACACATGACAGCATATTACGAGGCCTCAAGATTTACGGCATTGCTAATTCTAAAAATTCAGCTCAGCAATTTCTTCTTTCCAGCTAATGCTCACATGAAAACCACTCTGCTAGATCATAAAGTAATTCAAATTAAATAAATTAAAAATACAAAAAAGCATCCTCTAATGGTATTCATTCGGTTAAAAACTCGGGCATTTATTAATCATGTTCTTTCTCGACTTTCTCTTTTCCATTTTTTTTCTCTCTTTAATCTTTTAAGTATTAGGGAAGAACACTTTAGCTTTTCTTTTATATGCCGTGAAATAATAATTAAGGAGGTCGGCTGCTCATTACGCTACCTAATTAATTATGTGTAATTATGCGTAGTTATTTAATGTATATTAATAAATTTATATGAGCAAATTACGTTTCTGCATATGTTGATATTAATCGCAGCTCCTTGCTTTAATCGCTAAAGAAATGGTGGCTTTGAGCTGTGAAACTAGGGGATAAGGAGCCAATGCGATTATCGAAAAATAAGTAATTTTTCTTATAATTCCTTAGCTATTCATTGATGCTTTCTTCTTTCGTGTTTAGTATATGCAGTGGACAAAGATGCTGTAAATATTTAAATCATTTACGTAAAAATAGTGGGATATTAAAAAGCAAACAATAAAGAAATAGTAGCATTTTTTGGGAGATTTTCTGATTGAAAACCATCTCTTTCAAAATTATTAAAACTGCAGATACATAGGGAATTTAAAGCAATAAGACAGAGATCTAATAGGTAATAACTTTTGAATTAATTGAGGAAAATGCATCTTAGATCCATTTCCTCGAGAATCCCTCTCCAAACTCCTAAAAATCCCGAATTCCTCATTTGCATTCTGACTGTATTTACCGCTATAATACACACGATCAACCTGAAGCTGCAGTCAAATTTTGAAAGTCCTACCTCCATTTTCTCATGGGTTCTAACTGCCACAGACTCACACTTTCATTATTATAGAAATCGAGAGCTTTTGATGCTCACGCTGTGACAAAGGTTTCTGCCTCCAGTCACCTTTCATCTATTGCCAATGAATTTAGCTATTTACCCAGTCATTTTGATGTGATAACGGGCTTTCTAAAAAAAAAAAAAAAAAGGGGAAATCATTTTCTTTCTTAAGAGAATTGCCACCATTCTTAAAGCCCATTACTGTATTCGTTGGCCGATCAGAAGAGGGGGGGGGGGGGTACGTCCTCTGATCGCTTAACTGAGACTTGACTTTTTTGCATGAACGTAGGTTTGTGTTAGCGTAAAATAAGAAAAATAATTAGTGCTTATTCGCTCTCCAAATATTTGCTATTACTTCGAGAATTAATAATTTTTGACTCTTAATTATCTAGAGAATAACGTACAATCTGTGAAATTAGTTTCTTTTTAAAAAAAGTTCTCGAATCGTTCATAAATTTATTCGAATTATTTTCATAACAATGTTTTATGGTATTGGCTAATTCGTATTATTATATTAATCCACGTTTGCTATCTTTACTTACGTCGACATTTGAATTTTGTTATTATAATTAAAACAAGATACATTCGTTTGCAATCCATGAAAGTAGAAGATGCATCACCTACCTTTCTGTCATGTTTCACACACCACTAGTAAGAGTAGTAATAGAAATAGTAATAAAGAGTATAGTGATAGAAAGACATAGCTTTCTATCGCGATGCGGTATAAGGGTGTGGTTGGTCCATTTGAACTCTTGGGATTCTAGTTTCCTTTAAGAGGAATATATTATGTAAGGGAAATTCAACTGGTTGCAGTTGGATTACAAACACTTAAGCCTCGGTATGACTGATTTGTAATGACAAGAAACAAAAACTACAGATTATGTCAATCCTTCAAAAACTTCAAGAATGGAGTATGTTGCGTATGCTTCACCGAGAACTAAAACTGGAAGGAAAAAAGTTAAAAAGCCTGCTATTATTGTCTACCAAAACTCCATTTAATGTTCGTCTCTATACTTCTTTATTAATGTGAACTTTTTTTCTGAAAAATAAAGTAAAATTATTTTATTTTAAAAAAAAACGGCATTTCATTCATTGACAGTAATATGCATTTTATTTGACTGCTGTAATTAATGGTTTACAGTTTTTTTGTGTGTGGAAAGAAGAGCTTCTTTTGAATTCAGTAAAGCAAACAGAGGAACCATTATTGTACTGTGATATTAGACCATAATATCTTCAGCTAGTACTATTCTGGGAATAAAGAAAAAAAAAAGTACTTGGGAAAGTGATAGCACCATTCATAGAATAAAAAATTAATTTCGGGACCTGTGAAGTGACTTAACTTCGGAGACGAGTCTTGCGAAGTATTACTGAAGAGACTTACTTCCTACACCTGCAAATGTCCTTTAAGTGCACTGACAACTGGTAGTTGTAGGCCATCGCAAAGCTGCTTAACGGATTTTCTACAAAAAACGCAGACACATGACAGCTCCTCTTTTCTCTCTATCCGTCAGTTTTTAACTCAAGTAGTGTCCAGTCAGTCAGTCACCGAGTTCATCCGCGCAACCAGACTCTTCAGCGTGTTCGTGAAGTCCAGGATTTCTGTTGAAATTTTTGTACCGTATATCTTACCGGCCATTATACCTTACCACATAGCGTGAGTTGCTTCGCTCCAGGCAGTTATTGCGGACTTGTGCTTTTAAGGAAGAGGAGAAGGACAAAATCACTCTCTCTTTTTTTTTCTTTCTTTCTTTTTTTAAAAAAAAAAAGCTCCAGTAAATGCTGTTCCTTTCCATGCCACAAGAACACCCGAATATCCTACAGATTTCTGATAACTTTTAAAGATTTCTTTGCCATTAAGTTTTTATTACTTCTGGTTGAATAAAACGACACCTCAACTCTTCCCTACACTATTGATTATCTAATGACAAAAGTTTAGGTGACGATGTTGTTGGAGGAAACCACACACACACACACACACACACACACACACGGAGAGGAGATAAAAAAATAAAGAAAGATGGTGCTGTAGTTAGGAACTTTAAAAAACGCTCACTCTATTCAAGGACACGAGAATTCACTTCAATTTTAGGCACGGTGGCACCGTCTACTTCAATATAAAAAGCCTTGGAATAATCGGTAGCAAGATGGGTGTAGAATTTGTAACAGCAGCGCAAAGAGAACGAATATTCTTGATGGAAATATAAACAGTGATAAAATTATAGATGCAATTAACATACACAGTTATATATATCTATCGAAATTAAAGTTAGTACTGATTGGACGAATTAATTAAGAATTAGTATGGATAAAGATTAAAATCTTGAGATATTGGTTAGTTAATATGATTACTAACTCATGAATTGGATATGGTACGGTAAAAGAACCATACAATAAGAAATATTTTTAAGTTAAAAATTTTTATTTTTGCTTTAGATATTACATATTTAGCCGTTTTAAAATTTTGCTATCACATTAAAATGAGATTTTATTGTTGTACTGCACGATTTGGATAGCTTATAGAATAATTTTGGAATGAAATCTTGCTTTTTATTTTCGATAATACTTCATTACGTATTAAAGGTATAAAAGATTAAAAGAATTAAAAGTTTAATATTCCTTTTTACTGATAATGAAAAATCTTTTGAGGAATTAACACTGGTCAACAAATTAACTGTTTGTAATTACATTTTTTTTTTTAATGTGGCTCCCACTCACGAAATATTTTTCTAAACTTATTGGTACTATTTAGGTGATTGTAATGCATTTTTCAGAACGAATTCAATTCTGTAATTCAAAAACTTAACACGTAAGGATTTGATTTTTTTTTACAAATATGTTTACTATTTTGTTTCAAATATAACTTAATTGTTTATTTTTACTGTTGTGACTCTCGAGGTATTTAGCTGTTTAAAACGACTGGAAATATCATTTGAAAAAAGACTGAAATTCTGAATTTATCTGACATCAAGGAATATGTACGGAAAACACAATCTCAGACTGTCAGATTCCTTCGACACATCCTTGGCATCGTAAGGACTGAAATGCTGGAATCATCATTACTTTTCTTGACGTATAGCAAGAACATAAAGACCGGGTAGCCTTCTCCTGTCCCCCCCCCCCCAAAAAAAAATCACCTGGAAGAAAGAACATGAAACGCAAGTCTCTGATACCCTCTATTTAAATATTTCGCATTGTTGTACAAACATTTTGATACCAGAGAAAATGGAATAATGTTGGCTTCTTCAAGTCTTTAACACATTACAAACTTTTTTGATGGATTAGTTTAATTAATTTGGTAACCAAAATTAGAAAATGATAAGAATTTTTTAAAATAATCATTGTAGAATAATGATAGGAATTAAATATATATATATATATATATATATATATATAATAATAATAAAAAAAAAGACTACTAATTCTAAATCACGTATACATTAATATTATTGCATAGTTCAGATCAACCGAGCATAGTTCCCAGCTATCTTTTATATTTTCATTTTGTAATATAACATTCTATATTATTTTTAATTTGAATTCTACTTTATGAATTAGGCAATTTATACTTGTTCGTTGATTAGTTGCGGAGAAAGTGGATTTTTTTTTTTCTAAACGTTATCTCTAAAATGAGTTTTGGAACAAAGGATAAATTATTCCCAGCCGTCTCAAAAATTGATAAGCTGAGTTGAGATATTTGTGGTTGTGGATATTAAATAACTGATGTTTGCAAGACTCATAAGATTATTTCTGTGAGAAAACTTATTTGTGTTTTAATATGGAGATTTGCGTGCGATAATAGCATGTAGGTGGGATTATGTTGTAAACTTGGGAGCAATCTCGCGCGATAATTATAAAACCCCAGAAAATAGAAGCCACAAATTATTCATCCACGTGACAAGAGTAGTTAATCTCGATAACAGAACTGTTTTCCAGGAAGTAGTACGAACAAAATCGTTTCTAGACATTAGAAGTGATGTGACAGCTTAGAATCCTCTAAATCTCGCTTCAAGTTCGTTCGTTTAATGACTTATTATGGAAGATGGAGGTGGGGGGGGGGGGGGGGGGTAGAGAACTTAAGAGTAGAGAGGAGACCGAGTTTGTTTAGTACTCTAGGAATTAACTGCGTTCGTGTGCTTGGGAAACCTATCTTTACTGACACGCGATACGCTAGCACCATTCTCACTAAATTTTTCCAATTTAACATGGTCAGAAGAAGTTTTTTTTTTTTTTTTTTGAAGATGATGTTTTTAAGAACATTCATCTAAAATAATACCCTTTTAATATATCATGCATGATATTTTTTCCTGGCGGCTTGGTATAACCTATTTTGTTCATTTAATTTATTCATTGTCCCTCAAAGGAATTAGCTCTGTCGAACTACTATGCAGAATTAGCATCGATGTCTTCAGCAAAAATACCAAAACGTGTCGTCAGAATTTTCCCTTTTCAATACTTGGCTTAAAGGCTCAGCGTCGCCAATTGTTCTTGTCTTAATTTTTTGTTTTCAATGGTTTAAGTCTTCAAAAGAGAAACCGGCGATGTTTTTCCCCCCCATAGATTAGACATCTCTCCAAGGCTTGTTAGGAGGTTCAGTTTCAAATCGGTATCCTCTTTAGTGGCTTCGTGAGATCTTTGATTGGAAAGAGTTAATGTCTATTCGCGTGCTGAAGTCGTAATACCCAACAAGCCTGACCCACAATGATTCCAACTGTTGGTATTTGCTATCTTGTAGTTCCTGTCAGCGTTCCTACTTCTCCAGCTTCCGGCACGAGCTGGGAGATAGAAGGAGTGATAAAGTGGAAATGTACTGCTAACGACGCTGCTTAAAACGCTGGTGTCCTCATTACTGTCGCTCAGAATGAATGACAAAGCAGCTTCCGACAGTCACTTCCGGTATTGCCGTCCTGCCCTGGTAACTTCCGTTGTACTTCTGGTGGAAGTAGTTAGCGTTTGTCTCCAGGACTCAGGTAGCTGTTAACAGAGATAGGTGTGCGTTCATCTCGCTGTCCGCTAACCTAGAATAATGAGGGTTTTTTTTTTCACTTCTTCTTCTTTCCTCGTGCTTCTGAAAGGCCAGTATGTTGGATAACATTCTAACGGTCTGTCCTTTAGAGAGTAAGAACAGTGAAAGTCCCCTCAAAAAAAATAAAAGAGGATAACGAATGCCAGGGAATTTTTCACATTAAGTCCAAATTTATTGTGTGCCCTTCATTCAAAAGCATCAGGCGCCTTCAAGGCTTACACTTCATAAAGATGTGAATCACAAAGAGCTTTGTGCTGTTCAGTATTCTCGATGTACAAGGGAAGGGCTTTCATCTCTTCGTATTTTCAAGTTTCTTGTTAACTACACTTCACTCTACTAAGCAGATTCTTTATATTTTTTCTCTCTTTTTTTTTAGAAGATGTTATGTGATTATTGTGGGGACTGCCGTTTCCCTTTTATCTTCAGTGACATTCGTAAAATGTTACCAACATATTTAATCATTTAAAAAAAAAAAACTTCCGAGATCCTCCTCAGATCCTTCTCTTTTCTTTGATCCAGATATCTTCTTTTTTCTTGGTAACGTTAGAATCCGGATTGCAAGAGTGGGAGGAAGCAAATGGGCGAGTTCCTGACCACACAAGAAGTCGTTATAGTCAAATAGGATTAAGAGATAAGAATATGCGTGAAAATTTGTTTTTCAAACTGCAATAACTCAGTGTTGTGGCTAATCCGGAAGAAGATAGGGCCATCCCGCCACCTACCTTCACGGAAAAACAATATTGTGAATTTTCAGTTAAAAACAAACTATCGATATTTTTATTTATAATGCAAAGTTAGGGTCTTAAACTCCGTTTTGTAAATAACATTAGAGGATTTATTTATTTATTCATAAAAATTTTATTGTAAAAGTAAAATAAATTATGTTAATAAAACAAGAAATATCAAAACTAATATAACTTAATTTCTTTAAAATCGCTTTCTATAATGTCTCAATTGTCTTCCTCAAAAACTTGAAATGTCGAATCGTTACTGTGACTGTCGGTTTTGCTTGTTCACATTCCTGATTTCTTCACATGTAATGTGCAGATATTATATACCAATATTAAGAGTAACATTTATGTCTTTGCTAATGATGAGAAGCCGATTAGAGAAGTGAATTTTTTATTTGATCTGATCTTTGCAGAATAATCTTAAGATTAGAGGATTCAAAAATGGAATTGCGATGTTTGAAATATAATGGACTAATGTAGGCATGTAAGGTGATAGTATCAGATATAAGTTGAATGGATAGGATTTGGAAAGAGGTAATGAATATAAGGATTGAAGTTTATTAGGTCAGGGCTTGTAAAGATAGAGGGATAACACGGATGTGCTGCACTTCGCTGAAATAGGCCCTACTAGAGGACATCTAAAAAAAAAGATTATTATTATTACGTTACATCTCCAGGGAGGCAAAGGACTCATCGAGGGAGGTAGGGCGCCCACTCTACAACTCTCCATCAACTGCAACGAACCGCAACTACCATCATCATCAACACCCGCCCACCACCACCACCATTTTCACAGACAATCACAAACATCCATGCCCACGGCAGGATTCAAACCCGAAACCTTTTGGTGGGAGAGCGGACACGCTAACCACTCGGCCAACCAAGCTGACGTTCATTTTATACTGTTAAGGTTGAAAATATGTGGAATGTTCAATAACGGATTATAGAAGCCTGGTGAATTGTGTCATCGTCATGCGGATATTGGAAAGTAAATTCGTTGATATAAGATATGATTGGTCTGCTATGTTTATTCATTACGTGCAGTCTCTGGCCTGTATATCTCTTTCACAAGATTCGAACCCAGGTTTTTTTTCAAACAAAGGGCATCATTAGTATCTGCTGAGCTAAGAAGGATTTATGTAACTTTAAGAGAGAAGTATACGATTATTATGGATGAGGGGTAGGTTAATTAAAAATTTATCTTAACGAAATATATAATGATTATCTAATTTACATATCCTATTTCGTTATACGCGCATGTGTATGCATATGTAGTAAATAAATAACAAAGGTTGTTTGACAAACGCGATGAAAAAGATAGCTGGAAGGGGGTGAACGTATACGTAGAGTGGTGGATCTTATGTTACTGATTTGGCCACACATGTGATTACTTAGTATATGGTTCTGTTATTCCATATTTTTCTAGAACTACGTTTTTCGATCTCGGGGAGTAATTGTGGAATTGGAATTGTGCGCTCCAGTTGTCTCATCACAAACAAGATTCCGATTTCGAATATGTACCGGAAAAAGAAATTTGGATAAATCATTGCCACTATATGAAGACTTCGGACAGGATAAGAATAATATTAAAATTTACGATTTATTATTCATAAGAAACTTTATATATACGTTTAACCATTTAAATTAAAAAAATGTTATTTCTTCTAATGTAAGTAATGTTTGTTAAAAACATACTAAAATTTAAATACAGTACATTTATTTCAATCATTAATAGCTTTTGCTATTACTTAAATTTATTGTTGCTGATAAACTAAAACAAGACCATTTATGTGGCCTCACAGAGTGTTTTTCTTAATTGCTTATTATAAGAAAGAAGTAGTTGTAGCAATCATTTAGGTCATGATCGTAGGTTGTTAAAATATGTCGTAACCTCGTTTGTTATTTTCTCTCGAGTGGTGTGTGTGTGTGTGTGTGTGTGTGTGACAATCTTCTAGGAAAAGGACACAATTAAGTTGTAAGTAGACAGGATATAAAGCAAATACATTAAGTAGCCGATGAAGAACTAGTTACTGGTAGTGTTCAATGAAATTAAAGAAAAAAAAAACATTAAATTTTCAAATTAATTGCTAATGTTCGTGCACAGGAAGTTTCTGAGTTGGAGCGAAGAATAAATTAAGGAGTGTGGTTGGTTAGTTGAGTTCGTTTCAGAATATATGAATCTGTCAGTAAAGCACGTATATTTGCACTTATTACCAATCTGTGTGAAGATTAAGGGGGGGGGGGCTTGCACTCACGTGACCAACCTTATTTTCTTGTCGATTTCTTTCTTTCTTGAAATTCTCGTGATTAGCAAACCAGGAGCGCTTCGCACAAAATTAAATGCCAAAAAATTCGAAGCCTCTTGTGCGCGAACTAACCACGGGATGCTACAAATCACCGTCACGGTCTTCGCTACACATTTTTCTTCGGCATTTTTATAGCTAACTTTTTTTTTTAATTGTGCAACTTTTTACGTTCCGTTTCTGTCACAAAGAATAAATGGAGTCTTTTGCCTGGAAGTCTTCCCCTACTAAAAATAAAAGAAAAAAAAAATACCCAATTATGCCCCTTGCATGTTGTTTACATGCACGAGTCTTGTTCGTCCGATAACATCAATGACGTCATTTCGTTTATCTTTCATTTATGATGGATGACAGCGTCAATCCAGGTGGCGTTCAACACGATCTTCACACAGCCTACTACTTCTCCTTACGTCCCATTCGTTAATATCTTTATAGCAAAACTCTTTAAGCAAGTCTTAAAAAATTTACTTTGCTTCCCACTTGCCTCACTATACTACTGCACACTTCTGTTGTTTTTTCCCTCCCTCCCTCTCGCTCTCTCTCTCTCTAGTGGTTTTTCTAATCGTGTTCTTTTAAGAAAAAGGTTCACTGAATCAAGTGTGTTAGCGGAAAAAGAAACTTCGAATATTACTTCTGTAATAACTAACAAAAACAATCAAAAGATCCTTCATACATTAAAATCACAGTATTCGTTGGGTATATCAGTTTTATTATTCGCCATCACAAGATCTTTCAAACCTATATAAACCACCTGCGAATGTACAGCCAGACAACAAAACATTTTCAGTCACGAATACCAGAAATTCATAGCTAACCTTCGTCTGTTGTTCTTCCATCACAGATATAACTAGAGATGACTAAAGGCTGGCATATCCAAGCTGCAGTTTTCTTTTTTTTTTTTTCTTTGGATTTTTTTAAAATCTTTTACTTGCATATCCTAAGGAAACAAATAAGAATACTTAGATCATCCTGCTAAAAGTTTATCATTCTATTTATCGTTCTGATTAAATATCTTAATCAGCAGTACTCTAAACTACACAGAACTACATCTATTGCATTTTTCGAATGCTCTAAAATTTAAAATAACTGAATAAAACGAATCCAATAATGCCTTGTCATTTTCCAGAAGGAAGAATAGGTAGAAACTCGTTTAGCCCACAAGTTTGAAATTTTGAAGCCAGATATTCCTTCCTTTCGTAATTTCTGCTAACAATTTACACACTTACGGTGACTAGCGTACAACGGAAAACTGCTACCATCTCGGTGTTTTTAACCTTAACTGCTATTGTGCAAATGAGTGCGAGTTATGTGTGGGTTAATTTAAATTGAGAGATTAAAAACTCACGTTTCAGGGAGAATAGCTTAATTTAGCAAGGAAATGTGCAGGTAGAGAATAAAGTAGGATAATTACGTAACTTTATGTCTGATAATTTCAACAATACGTATGCAAATTGGTAATAATTTCTATTCATGTATAGAATAAAAGTAGTGTGTTGGTCTAATGACTCAAAAGAAGATACACAGCGAGAAAAAGTGAGAAATGAAATAACTAGAAGGCAATGCATTTAAGTTAAAAATAGAGGATTTATTTATTCTTTGAGACAGTCTTGTGTAATTGTAGTGTAGAAAGACAAACTTTCTTATGAAAATACAAAATTAAAGTAATGAATGTAGTGCAAGTGTTTGTTTTGCAAGAGCAGTCAGCGTCTTGTTGTTCTCTTAAAATAGACCGAGTTTAATTTGGAAAGGGATGATATATATATATATATATATATATATATATATATATATATATATATATATATATACCTATTGTGCTCGAAAAAAGCAATATTACATTCCCCTCCCACTTACCTTTAATCATTTGGTAGAGTTTAAAGCGAAGGTAAACCGTGATGTTTCTTATACATGCCCTGTAAGCTTGTTTGCATTGTTTTGAGGATTAGTTTTTGGAAGAAAAAAACTAGCATCTTCTTGTTTAATCATGGGTAGACTAGCGTCTTCCCATGATTAAACTCCGCGCAAACAGAAAACGATTTTATGGTGACATTTACGTAGTGGAGCAACGATAAACTATTTCACCTTCTTTGTCCTATTGTCAGTGATGAGTTTTCAGGTAAATGTTTGCTTATCCATCGGAGAAGTTCATCCAGGAATGTCATCGTCTACCATGAAATAGGTTCTTTAGGTTTATTTTATTTTGTTTTTACGTTTTAATAGATCAGAATGCACTTATTAACATAAAAGGGTAAGCTACTTTGAGACTGGGGCCGCATTTTATTCCATTCCTAATATGCTAGGGTACTTAATAATTGACAGAATTTGAACCGATGCGGGTTCGAATCCCGCCGTGGCCATGGATGTTTGTGATTGTCCTACAAACTTTGTATATATATTCCAGATATTCAACCTGTGCAGATTTATTATGAGTCGTGTTTGATTCAAGTTTTCATCTGACAAATGATTGAATGCACTTTTTTTTCAAGGACTTCTTGGCTAAAAGCTAGACAGTCAGATTTAAAACTCTGGAATTAAGGATTAACCTTAATTCCTTTTAATGTGTTGGTAAAATTCTATTAACTCTAGTCTTGGCTGAGTCATAGTATTCTTTCAACACTGATTTCACACTCAAGATTAGACAAAGCATCTTATAAATTTCACCCGTTCATAAGCAGCACGTGATTAAGATGACTATCTTTGTGATATTTGCCTTAGAAGAGGTTTAGTTAGATTTATTGAAATTTGGACATTCCCACGTTTTATTTTGCTGGTGCGGACGACTGCGGCATACTCACAGTTGTTGATTATAGCCATCATTTCTTTTGATTTCTTCTCCCTAGATAAAAACATGTACAATAAAGAGTTTTTATGGATAAACAGCCAATGTGATCTAAAAAGCAACGAATTTGATGATCTTACGGACGGGTAGAGAACATAATCCTGTTCTAAAAGCAACACTTTGGTATTTATAGACTTGCTAGTTGGTCAATACCTTAAACACTTTTCCCAAAATGCATACGTTTTGTATTGAATAGGCTTAGATTGAATCAGTATTATTATCGCTCTTTATCATGAGACTGTGGCACTCCAAGAATTTTTATAGAATAAGTTTTTTTTTTCTTTTTTTCAAAAGTAATTTCATTCCTAACTTCTTTTAATATATCATTTCCTCCCTTCTCCGACATCTCTGTGATTGAGTGATTTTTCTGTACTTCCTAAGAGACTTGGATTCAAATCCTACCATCTGCACAGTGGAATTTAGGTCTTTTTCAGACAAGGGTAAGTTGTCCGATCTTGGATAGAATTGAAGGAAGTTTTCTTCTCTGTAACCCACACTTGCCGCTGAAAACAGAAAAAACCTGGAGAACACACACACGCACACACACACACACACACACACACACACACACACACACACACACACACACACACACACACACACACACACACACACACACAGTTCATAGAAATAATACATTATGACCTTCCTGACATTATCTGTCGTGTTGTCCAAAACAACCACCTGACGCATGAAAATAATCTCGTTATACTTATACAATATTTGGATATTGAAAGAGAGATATACTGTTTGATATATTACAAAGAATAAATATACCTAATATTTTACTACATGCAATATTGAATATATATAAAGATAATGAAATAAAAATAAATGAAAAGTTGTCTGAAAAACAATCTATAAACCAAGGAGTAAGACAGGGATGCCCTCTGTCTCCAACACTTTTCAATATTTACATTAATGAAATATTAATACAGTGGAACACCTTAAACAATCAAAGTATAGAAATTTCCCGGAATAACAACATAAATACGCTATTATTTGCAGATGATCAGGTAATAATATCAGATAAGGAAGACAATTTACAAAGAGCAATGTATAATTTAAACATAGTAGAAGAGTTTGGAATGAAAATTTCCATAGAAACAATGGGATTTTGTGGACAAACTCCAGTTAGAAGCAAAATAGTTATTAATAATAAAATAATAGAACAGAAATACTTTCAGTTATCTTGGATGGGAAATATCATATGGAGGATAAAAAAAAAATTAAAAACTTCAACATTTTTACAGATTATGGACCTGATAAATAGAACACTCAACCCAAATATAGTACAAAAAGAAACACGTTTGAAAACATACAGTACTTTAGCAGTGCCCACATTATTATATGCAGTGGAATTTGGGCAATAAACAAACAAGATAAACAAAGAATAAAAACAAGTGAAATGAGATTTATGAGAAGAGCTACAAAATACACATTATTAGATCAAAAAAAGGAACGAAGACATTTTAAAAGAACTAAAAACAAAATCAATAGAAGAAAAACTAAACAATTATAAACAAAAATGGATTGAAATTGTAAACCGAATGGCCAACACCATAAACAAATACTAAAATATAAGCCAGTTGGAAAAAGACGGCAGGGTAGACCTCAAAAAAGGTATTGGATGGATAATGAGACCGGAACAGACCAATATGGTCTATACCCATAATTAGTGTTATGATGATGGATATTGAAAATATATTAACAATAACTTAAAACCTCTGGTTTTCAGAAAACTCGAGTGATATTTATATAAACTTTTATTAGAATAATTTTGGAAAATACCGGGTGTGGATTTCTTTATATTATTGTTATCACTGCTAATGAGAGCAAACAGAGATAAATCAAAACAGCTGAAGAGAAGATTTCTAGCATTAGTTTTTCTACGAATAGATAATTACCTTTTGAAATTAAAGGGAATTATCTTTGGAATTATAATTTTAGTCTTGAAGATCCGTTTTTCTCACGCAACTTCAACATCCCTTTTCAAAGAGCTCATGCCTCCTTCCCCTTAAGGATTCTTGCTTCCCCCCAGCCTTTTTGGGAAGCGCTGCATTAAATGAATAATTATAAGACTGGCAAAAAAGCAACTGCAAATCTTTTGACTGCGTGTTATGAAGTTGACAACATAAATTGTTCATAATGCAAACCGCTGGCATGCCAAACAAAGAAAATACCGTGAAACGAATCACGTTTGGTTAATTTAATAAGCTGGAAAATGTCACTGGCGAATGTATTTTATAAGCGACCATAATAATAATTTCTTTTTATCTGCCCAAAATATGAAGTATTATTCACAGAAAAGTTTCCAAGATTAGTGCTTGCAATAGTTTATATATTTTTTCGTTAGTATTTAATTAGGACTGTAGAATATCAATGTCAGCGTTTCCTTGACTAAGAATAAATGGTGGCCTTTTCAGCGAACAAATATAATCTTGGTACTGACAAACACATTTATGAGTTGACGCACAGTTGTAAAAAAAAGAGAGACACAAAGAAAGAAACGTATTTGAATCGAAGCAAGTTTCAATGTTAGTTACTAACGTAATAGCAATATTTGTTTACAAAATATCAATTTATCTTTAAAAATGCAATTTTAATATGAAGAGGGCGCTATGTTCTTTTACGTGAAATTGAACTGAGTGGGTAAACCTTGGTCAAATATCGTTTGCTTTCCTGCAGTTGATATTAGGTTTAACTAAACGATCAGAATATTGATTTTTTCTCCCATAAAATCTAAATTTTATACGTCGAGAATTATTTCATAATCTTTTTTGAATTGCTTTCGAAGATTTCTCAGCCAATCAAAATATTAAAAGTATTAAAGTTTTTCAATCAGGTAAACACTATATTTAATATAAAATTACCAATTAGGTGTCTTATTTTAAAAGAACAGTACAATATAGTCCTATACTTTTAAATGGTATTTTTACCTTCTTAGTGTCATATGCGATGCTATCATGAATCGAATTAACATATGTCAAATATAGCATCAATCAAACGCCACTTTAATGTTTTGTTAGTATTGATGGTGGAAGAGAACTTATTGAGCAAATACGGCTTTATTTGAGGCAGAAATAGCAAATAACATGTTCGCGACACGCATTGAATGCTATTACATACGATTACATTTTTTTTTTACTTCTCTTCGTGCACACAACTTGAAATTTAAATATGTGTGTACATGTTTAAATTGCACCATTTGAGTGAGTACTTGCTAAACATTGAATCCTGTACTATACGAAATTAGGGAAAAACGTGCAGTAACACAAGATGTTTCCACAATTCCTTTCAGTATATACATTAGTGTTTCCGGCTAATGTAGTGGAAAAAACGTTCTTGCAGTATGTTTGTTTGGATAATATTTTTAATGTAATAGGTTCAAGTAGCGCTGAGGAAAATAGGTACGATGAGTGTCGGTTAATCGTGACACTAGTTTAACCTGCGTGAAGAATTCAATGACGGTCTACAATATTTTTTTTCCACTAGGAATCCACAGATGGCTTTCAGGCTGACTGGCATGCGTATATGTACTAATGTTGTGTACATAAGTTATAACTAAGTCTCATCATTCCTTTCTTCATGCAGTATCCTTTTTTTCATTTTTAATGTTTCTTCATTCATAAAGATTTTGTATTTGATTCTGCTTATTTTGCTTTTAATACACCACAGAACATCTTGATATATTTGTTACTATGACTATGCCAGTTTCGATACCTGAGATCCTTCTGTGGTATCTTATCTATTGCCTGTAAATACGCTTTATTTTTCTGGTTTCTAGAAATCGTTTTTTATGGTTAAGCGAAATCTCTGTGAATAAAAACATTAAAGGAAATGAAATATTACAATTTCCTGTATACTCTGGTTATTTCTCAATTTCCTACTTTAGAGTCTAGGAAGGAAAACTCCACTGTTGGAAATATATGTTTTATATTGGAATAATCCTGAAATGATTAAATTCTGTTTCCGATTAAGTCGGAAAGAGAGTGGTGCAGAACTTATAATCCAGCACATTTTGGAAGTGCACTCGAAGCGATGGTGTCCTGGAAAGAACCGAATTCGATTTCCGTCGTTGTACAAGAGAAATCTGTAAATGCTGTATAAATTAGTTAGCTAATCTTATGCAGTGGTGGTGGTTGAACATTAGCAGTTCTTTTTGAAATTTTAAGATTCTTCACCCAACATGATATGCTAACCAATCAGAGAACACAGAATTTGTAGGCAGAATGCACTCCTAACTGGTTTTTCCACAGATTGTTGTTTAGCAACAATCAACTTGCCTCTGCCTTCATTCCTTTTTTATGCTACCATGTCATATTTATATATATATATATATATATATATATAAATATATATATATATATATAAATTATAAGCATTTTTATGTAACGTTTTTGTGTCACGTTTTTTGTCCCGTTTCTTTAATAATAATTAATAATAATAATTTGGTGTGGGTAGTGTAATTATTTTTATATAAAAATTTGAGGAAAATAATAAAAAATTTTTAAATAGAAATATATTAAACGTTGCGCTATTTTTATAGATATATAAGACAAAGCTAATATTGAACAAAAATGGCTGTTTCAAGTCTTAGCAAGTAGTGCAACATGAGGGCAACTCCGAAGTAGTGCAACAACAAGGCGACTCGGAAGTAGTGCAAAAAGGGACAACTCGCGGCAAAGGTGGAGCAAGATCCGAGCATCTGATTCAAAAATGATCAGCTTACCAGCTCAGAAAATCGGCTTACCAGCCCAGAACTGGGGGGGGGGGGGGAAGCCGCAGGAGCCGGGGGGGAGTAACCCTCTTTTTCGAGTCTTCAAAATTCGAGTCATAAGAATTCAAAGAGAACCGGCCTGCCAGTCTGGAACTCGGGGGATTGGGCGCCGTAGGCGCAAGGGGGACGTATCCCCCCTAGTATATTATATATATTAAGATTCTAATATATATATATATGTAGAAAGTATTTTACCTTGGGTATAATAAATGTTAAAGATACCAAGTTATTTTTAAACCTGGTTTTACTCCATTTCCCAAGTAAGCAAACAGACAAGTAAGTCAAGTTTGCGCCTGCAATACTTGCAGGCGCAAGGTGATCCCACACTAGGTGATCCCACACGTAGTGCAAGACCAAGGCAACTCATGGTAAAAGGTGGATAAGCTCTGATCACTATTCTTAATATTTACCCTTAATGCAAAGCACATCTCCTGAAGGAGATGTATGATGCTATGTATTAAAGGCAAGGGGCCGCTACCCAGGCCGGTTTCGACGTTTATTGAGGTCTCATCAGGGGGAGCCAGGCTAGAAATACCAAGATTTTAGTAATACAAAGCTTATAAGTATTTTACCAGAACAAGTTACCATAAGGTGTTTTAACCTTATTAAATAAAAATCTCAGGAGGAGAGATAGATGTAGAAAGTATTTTACCTTGGGTATAATAAATGTGAAAGATGCCAAGCTATTTTAAACCTGGTTTTACTCCATTTCCCAATGAGTTGCCTTGGTCTTGCACTACGTGTGGGATCACCTAGACTTGCAATACTTGCAGGCGCAAACTTGACTTACTTGTCTGTTTGCTTACTTGGGAAATGGAGTAAAACCAGGTTTAAAATAGCTTGGTATCATTAACATATATATATATATATATATATATATATATATATAGCTATTTTAGATTCAAATGAGGTAGCCAAAGATTATGGTATGATAATATTAACAGAAAAATCAAAAACTATCGCCTTTAAAGGACAAGATCCAGCAAGAACTAAAATAGTAATAGATAACAAGATTTTAGAATAGACTAATTCATTTAACTACCTAGGATATATGATCACATATGAAAATGAAAAAGATATAAACCTAAAAATTGCAAAATATTAAAAAATAACAGGTGTAATTAACTCTATATTTAAACCAAACCTAGTTCAAAAACAAACCAGTCTGAAAGTATACAATACATTAGCCCTATCAGTCTTATTGTATGGAAGTGAAATCTGGACAATAAAACAAAAATACAAACAAATATTAATAACGGCAGAAATAAAGTTTATGGGAAAAACTGCAAAGTATACTCTTGGATCACAAAAGAAACGAAGAAATTATGAAAGAATTAAACCAAGAACCAGTAATAGAAAAAATTAAAAAATATTAACATAAATGGATGGAACACGTTCAAAGAATGAAAAGAGAAAGATTACCAAAACAAGCCTTCAAGTACAAACCATTAGGAAAAAGAAAACCAGACGTCCTCTTAAAATATTCAACGATGACTTTTAAGGGACACTCTAGGCCTAAATCCTTGATAGCCATGATGATGATGATGATGGTTATATTATATTATATATATATTAAATATGAAAAGAATTTTTACATAAAAATTCAGATAAATAATTTGAGTTTTTGAGACTTCAAAAGATAATATTACCACTTCCATATTTTGAAGTCATAAGAGAAAATCATTCGATCGCTTGTATGCAGCACCCATAAGAAAAATCCTTTGAAATAATATTTGAACTTTTAAATTATTTTAAGATTTTTAAAATGTTAAATTTCTGCTTCTAATTTGAAAGGTGTTTTCTTAGAAAACACTTTGCTTTAAGCCCGTGGCATTATTTATGACCTATGTTTCTCCATTCCCTAAATGTGATATTATTTTAGCACGATTCGTAGGTTATTTCACTGTTGTTTTTTTTATCGTGAAAAGAATTCCCTATAATAATGAAAACGTATTTTAACATTCATCATAGTAATTTTGAAATAATACACTTGGCAAAAGCAACTAGTCTACATTTACGAAGTCATAGGGACGTTTTCGTTTATGATGAAAAACTTGAGAATACTTCCACACACACACACACACACAGCTAAGAGAGAAATTTTCATGCAAAATATACAGAAAATCTTTTAGGTTTTTCAGTATATCTTGCTGAAATAATTGGGGATATGAATATTGACTTGCTGAGGAATAGCGGATCCTCTCAAGATTATCTATATCTACTTGCCATGCATGGACTCGAACAATATATTAATCTCCCCACGACAGAATTCATTGGTGGTAGAACGTGTCTAGGTCATGTATTTGGGCGAACATTAAGTATAAACAAAATCCAAGCAGCAGTTCTGCGCCAACCTCTCGCGGATCACTTTCCAATCGGTATTAAAGTGCATTTGCAAGTACAGCACAAAGATAGTATAACCGAAAACATTCCTTACACAAGAATTGACCCCAGAGTATTGAAACGTAACTTAAGCACTGTCTCCTGGGAAGATATAATGACGGAAACAAATATTGATACCTCGTATCAGAAATTTATTGCAATATTGAACAATAAAATACAAGACTCGATTAAAGTTACAATAATAGACAAAATGAAAGAAACAAAGTCCTGGGTTACACAGGAAATCAGACACTGCATAAAAATTAGAGATAAAGTGTATAAGAAGTTTAAAAAATACCCGCACAATCAATATTATGGAATCTGATACATTATAAATTAAAAGAAAGTAAAAACGAGTACTACAGAAATGAATTCCTAAAATGCCAAGGAAACCTCAGAAAACAATGGAAGTTTGTGAATAAATTAATTGGTAATAATACATACACAAACAAAATCTCCCCATACTTAAAGATATCGATAGGAATAGAGAAAATGGAGACAGAGGATTAGCTGAAGAATTCAATAACCATTTTGCCACAGTCAGTGAAAGCATTCTGAAAAATGCTAAACCCACCCCTCAGAATTGCACTCTCGAGAGACTTGATAACTCCATATATCTTTTCCCCACTTGTGAAAACGAAATCAAAAATGTTATAGCCAGTCTAAAAACAACCAAAACTTCAGGATATGATGGTATTAACACAAACATTGTGAAATGATGCCAAATGTACATCATAGAACCCCTAATGTACATTTTTAACTTATCACTGATGACAGGCACGTTTCCATCAGATTTTAAGAAAGCCGTAGTTGTACCTATTTACAAAAAGGGAAACAAAAATAACTCGAAAAATTAGAGACCGGTCTCCCTTCTACCAGTCTTTTCAAAAATATTAGAGAAATTGGTAAAAATTAGACTCGTGAAATTTTTGGACAAAAACAACTTCTTTTCAAAGAATCAATTTGGGTTCAGGCAAAAGTTTAGCACAGAACATGCTTTACTGAACTTCACAAACACAGTTTATACCTCCCTTGACGAACATAAACTAACATTAGCAGTATTTCTAGATATACACAAAGTTTTTGTCTCTGTATCACATGAAATTTTTATAAAAAAAAATTAGAAGTCATAGGAATACGAGATACTACCCTAAACTGGTTCAAAAATTACTTAAATATCAGATCACAAATTGTAAAAATAAACAACAGCTATAGCAGCTCCAAAACAGTAGACTGCGGTGTACCACAAGGATCTGTCTTGGGACCAATTTTATTTAATATTTATATCAATGACTTCTGCAATCTTAAACTAAACAGAAAATTAAATACTTTTGCAGATGATGCAGTACTATTTTTTTTTCTCTACAGACACAGCCGAACAAATGAAAACCATCATGAATGCTGATCTTTTGAAAGTAAAAAATTGGTTCTAGTCAAATAAAATCAGTCTGAATGTCTCAAAAACTAAATATGTAAATTTTAACTTGCGAAACAGAACTGGCAAAATGAACTTCACTGCACAATTAATTTTGCATGATTGGAATTGCAGGACAAATTCAAATTGCAACTGCGAGAAAATCGAAAAAGTCAGTTTAATAACTTATTTAGGATTAAAAATTGATAGTAATTTAAGCTATACATAATAAATAACGGAAAAACTCACGTAGAAATATTATTTAATAGTATAATTTTCGCCTGTGTGTCACAGGCATCTTCAGTACAATTAGGCACAAAAATTAAACACTAACTGACAATTCCAAAAAGCGCCACCTAAGTGGATCATGAATGCTTTTATGAATACTTAGGTGGCGCTTTTTGGAATTGTCAGTTAGTGTTTAATTTTTGTGCCTAATTGTACTGAAGATGCCTGTGACACACACAGGCGAAAATTATACTATTAAATAATATTTCTACGTGAGTTTTTCCGTTATTTATTATGTATAGTTATGTCTACTCACGGTTTACCTCTTTTAAAACTTAGTAATTTAAGCTGAAAACCGCATATTACCGATGTCGTAAAGAAAGTAAGGATTATGTTAAACAGACTTTACTACCTAAAAAAGATTCTTAAATTTAAATATGCTAAAAATATTATATTCTGCCTGGATTCAAAGCACACTACAATATGGTATATTACGTTGGGGAGGAATCTATCGCACTACTCTGAAACCTTTAGTCTAGACTCAGAATAAAGTAATTAAAATCTTAACTAGAAACAAATATAAGGATACTGCAATGTGTAATAAATACACCATACTAAACATACCACCCCTTAGATATTTATACGTCTATAGGGTACTATTATTCATAAAAAACGAATATGTAAATATCAAACAAGATACTTTCCTTAGTAGACATAAGGGCCTAAAATATTTAGTTCCAAAAGCAAATAAAGAAGCAATACACAAACATTATATTTGTTTAGCGCTAAAAGTATTCAACACATTACCTTTAACAATAAGAAATGAAACTAACTCAAACAAATACAAAACTCTAATCAAAGAGTATTTATTTTCCCACAGAAATGAGGAAGATCTGTTCAAAATAATTGTATAAATTATTGTTATTCAAAGATCCAGTCATGTGTAAAACGTAAATTTAAATGCTATTTAACTGCTTTGTTTTATTTTGTTCCTAATTAATTGTTATGCAACTTTCTCTGCATGATGAAATTTTATTTTATCTGCGATTTTATTATGCAATTATATTATAATAATATGTAATATGTATATTATATGAATATGTATATGTGTATATAATGAAAATGAATTACATAAATTTTTGTAACTTTATGCATATCGTAACCTGGATGAGCTGTTGCTCTCAGGTTACACATGATTGTGAAACTTTGTATTATTATAGGAAGCTTCCAATAATTGTATTCATTTTCATAGTACGTTTTACTCTTGTATTAGCATCTCGAAAGTCTAAATTCAGTAAGTTCTAGAAAAAAAAATCTGAATTTTCAAATTGCCATTGTGGTTTATATATGCAAGCTTCCAGAATGCCATTTAATTATGTTAATTTCATGCGGTAGACTTGCATTATTTTTATATGACTTGTAAAGAACCGATGTGGGTGTTTAAATCCACATTAATATTGATATAATTTTTGAAGTGGCACTAGTGTCTATACTTCAAAGATAGACTAAATTGCTCCGTGTGGTTTGCGATTAGTGTAAATTTATAACGGGCGCATTCTTGAAGACAACTCATTTGGGCTATTTTTGGTTGCTGAGCTCTTAAGAGTGACTGATTTATATATTCACTAAGATTTTATAAGCGTATGCTTGAGGCTAAGATTTTTAGGTTTGCTAATATAATTATGTGCACCATAGAAGTAAAACATTACGGGTGATATAAATTCCATATTTTTTTCTTCGTGTCTCTCCCCATACTAGATTTAAATATAAGAATATTCCTCCATCTCTATCCTTAAAAATAACTTCGAGTCATTCTCTTAATATGTGCACAAAATATTTCATACAAAATTAAATGTTGAATATTTTTTTGTCGAGTTACATATAATAAAGATTTACAATACAGGGCTCACTGCAACAGTAGAGCAAAGGTATCCTGCGAAACAACCATGGTTTTTGATATTCAGTCATTTTCATATAAACAGATAATATTGAGGTGCAAATTGCCTGGTCTGATGAATATTGTTTGGTACACGCGATTTTAATCGAACATGTGATGGTCGGTGGAGATTTGAAATGTGATCTTCCTAATACGCCAGTTCATTCCTTCTTTCTTTTCCTAGTTTTTCGATGAATTGCTAGCGGTCCTATAGATATGGAAATAATCTTAGACAATAGTAAAACTTCACGTTTGTAATCCCATTTTTGTAGTGATATCAATCATTTATCTTTTTTTTTTTTTTTTTTTGAAGGCGAGCCAACTGGTTTCATATGAAAGTGACGGGATTTTCCCTTTTGGAAACTCGGGTTTTTCATACGTAAAATACACAAACCAGCCAGAATACATACAATTTACAAAGAAATAGTTGCTTCCTCTGTTATTCTAAATAATCAATAAATCATCAAATAATCAACAAATGAGTTGAAGACAACTCATTTGTAGTCATATATATATAGCATATAATTGTGAACTTGTCTGATTTAAACCAAACTTGAGACATTTTGAGTTTAAATACGTGTTTATGCATTTTGAGAAAGGGAGATGAAAATTCAGAGTTTTTTTAAAAAAAAAAGAAAAAAGAAAAGAAAAATTAGCTCCGAAAGAAAGACGTTTAGAGTGGTTTCAATATCTCCTGGATTTGAATTCTACTTCCATAAGAGTGAAGTTATCATCTTAAGTTATCACCATATCTTGCTACCTATATAGAATCTCATATAGAACTGATTCCACCGCTGAAGACACAGCCAAAATGCGATATTGTTATTTCTAAATTTAATCATTTAATTTTGCACCCTTTATTTCTATTTTGAAACTTTTTTACTTCTTCTTAAGAGACAAAAGGACTTCAGTTACAGCAAGATTTTATACACTCAAATAATTTTCAATCGGAATACTTGTAAACATTACAACTGATTTCCTACCTATCTTTACCTGTCGTATTTGCTCACATAAGGTTTTCCAGATGGAATCTCGTTTTAGATGTGTGCATCTATCATCTAACATTACTAACAGGCTTGGTGTTTTCGAAAGGCTGCACATCCTTGAATTTCATTAGCCATGCAATACATTACAAATCTCCCATCACGCACTGGACTTAAGTGCGATCATTCGTTCAATAGACCACCCTGTGTTTATCAGTCGCATAAACTATAGCTCACTTCATTTTATAGGTTTTTAGAGTAATAAAAATGCTAAAAACAAGGAAGAAAAGGTGGTTATGATAAATATTTCTCAACTAGAAAAGTCTCTGGTGAATGAGCGCGTGATATTTTCCAAATACCCAAAAATGGTCTAATATTCTAGCAAGAATGCAGGCGGTGGAATTCTTTAGAAACTCCCGCCCGGCACCCATCTACCCTATCTTCGTAAATGATGTCGTCCCTACCTGCCCTTTCCCAGTCGCTGTGCTTCCGAGAGGCAACGCATTCGTTCACGACAGTCCTATTCATATTACGCAAATCGCATTACAGTGCCGAGAATAAATGGAAATACCGAAGTCCCTGTTTTTTTTTGTACACAATCCTCTTTCTCTGTGTGCATAAATTACAGGAACGGTCTCTGTTTACAGAGTCCCGCAAACAAACATCTTACCCAAACACCAGCATTCACTTCTAATTCCTAAGACAAGAAAACACATTCAAGGCGCTTTCTCTACTACTGTGGCTGCAAGGAGGAGGAGGAGTAGGAGGAGGAATATTTCTTGCACTGTCTCTTGATGTATAGCGTATAGTTACTTATTTAAGGAGTGCGCGAAGGAGTAGCATGTTGCTACGTAAAAACACAGGGGTTGCTGATGAATGCGTTTCTCGCATTGTAATAGCCTCCCCCTTACCCCCACCAAACCTCGTCCGCATCTAGTGACAAAGACGAATTAACCGAAAAAACTTATTAATTATTAACACCAAAGAGAACTGCAAAGATACGTAATGATGGGCTTTTATTCTGAGTACCATTATAAAGGAGAGAGAAGGAAAAAAAAAACAAAGAAAGAAACAGATGTAATTTAATGAAATATTGATGAACGGCGAGTACCTGAAACAAAGGATTAATAGTTAGGATTATTGTAGAAGAAATCTATTAGCTATAGGGGAAAAAAGTGGGACAAATGCTAATGGACTGATGAAAAACGACGCGCGTGTGATGTGTAAAGTTAATGTTATAATTGGATTACAAGATAATGGTGAAGAACAAAAACAAAAGTTTGGGGCACTTATTTATAAATAGTCTGGCTGGGATCATTTTCGACTTCAAGCGCGTTCTTAGGATGGAACAGTATACAGTAAGAGGAAAATGTTGTAAGAGGTAAAAGCACTTGCTTAAATAAAGAAGAAACTACAGGATTCAATTTCTTTTATGACAGTCCCCAAACAGGAAAGGGTGAAAATCTTTAGTACCCTAAAACAAGTTAGGGGTTTGCATGTGTCTTGATCCTGTTGATACAAACCGAACACGGTTTTACGCATGCTCCTGTAGAATCTGCGAGAAGATATCATTGTGGAAGATGAAAATCATACAATTACCGAAAGACGAATAGACATTGATCACAATGTGATTCTCCTTCAGAGTCGGTTAGTATAAGAAGAGGTTTTATCACTCGGTTTTTTTTTTTATCAATGGCCACTATAACTGAATAAGAATTGAACCATTCTTTAATGAATCAGCTCTACAGAGTGGATTTATTTAATCCATCATTTATGAATAGCTCCATTTCCCGTATTTTCTCCTAAATGCTTATTCCTTCCTTAACTTCCTTCCTTTTTTCTTGCACATTTCTTTATTTCCTTTTGTTCGTGAGAAACAATAAGATCAGTTTGTTACTTTAACTAAACGTATACATCGTGACTTGTACTGCTTCCTTAGAACTCCGCGGTACGTTTTCGTGTCTAGCAATACTGATTATTACGTTTGCTAACTTTTGTTCCCCCTTGATAAGAACCGAAATAAAGACGGAAACAGCCCTTTCGGAAACCGAAGTCATTTTAACAATGGCACTGGGGCTTTATTAATCATTTTGAAGGAGGAGATAAAACCACTGTATGCTAGTCAAATTAAAAACATGTTAATTATCCCCATTCCTTCTGTCATCCCCCTCTTACCCCCATGAAAAGAATTACTAATGTCTTGTCAAAGAAGCCAGCGTGTGCTTACATTGGGAAAAGAAAAAGTGATACTGATGGAACTTAAATATGTACACACTCGGGATGGTTGAAATTTTCATTATCTATTCGGGGTAAAGATCTTCTCCCCCCCCCGCCACTACAATAAACATTACCTACGTTTTTCGAGGGCACCTAACATCGATCACTGCGGACCGACAAATCACTCTTCAGTCAGTCCGTCCTGCCTCTCCAGGTTCATCGACCGTCGCAGCGAACTGAGAGAACCTCGAGCCATTAACGAACATACAGAGCGAACGTTAAGCGGCTCTGCCTACCGACACCGTTACTTCGCTACACGTGCCGGAACATTAAAGTTTCTGGACGGCCCTTTGCTGTAACACTCTCGACTTCTGTCATGGCATCGTCTCCATAG
This sequence comes from Typopeltis vanoorti, assembly GCF_054136105.1. Lineage (NCBI taxonomy): Eukaryota > Metazoa > Arthropoda > Arachnida > Uropygi > Thelyphonidae > Typopeltis > Typopeltis vanoorti. The sequence continues at coordinate 27,843,952 of NC_143560.1, forward strand.
AAACTGGAAAAAGGATCAACGCTCATGTACACTTTCTACCGAATCCGCGATCTATTAACTAGTTTTCATTCTACCATATCCAAACGACATCCACGGACATGACTGGCTGAATGGCGAAGGTTAGAGGAAGGCTTCCGTAAATTTCACATCTTCAAAGTATATAGCTTTCTTTATGGATGCATCTTTACCACAGCGACCCATTTTTCGGGACAACTCAACTGCAATGTCTGAATAACGTCTCTTCTCTCGTCAAACTCTCTTTCAAATTGCAATAAAAAAAATGGATAATGTATCTCGCCACCTGGTGGGCAATATTTGATCTATCAACTTTTTGCCCTTTTATTTATCTATTTATATTTCCATAAGAAGTTGTAAAAAAGTGCAAGAATTGCACATAAATTATAAATGATGTTCACGGATAATTTAAACAGGAATTAATAAATTTATTAATATATATATATATACATAAAGAAGATTCAACTATGTTTATCAAGGTATTTGAATACTAGTTGGCCCAAGGAATGATTTTTCTGAGGACGATTCTTTAAATGGAATAATATTTTTTTCTTTTAAAATAATTTTGTGATCTAACAAAGTAGACCGTACTGTTAACCAGCGCATCCACTCACTCTCTCATCTAGATAATAGAAAAATATCGGAGAATATCTCTTAAGCCTCCTTACTGAATTGCGAGTACTAGTAGTTCAAGCTTCATCGTTTACAAATAAATGCAGATTTCCGATTATTTTAAAGGAGGTTTCACACAAATGTGCAAATATTTCTGATCACTTTCCTAAGTGAATTAATGACGTAGGATGAAAATTAATTGTGAAATATTTTAATGTTTGAAGTCATTGGATGCCTACGCTGAAGATGAATTCTTTACAATATGAACTAATTTACTTTTTAATGAACTTTCTATATTCTTATCTTCTCTGGATATTTTTACAATTAATAACTAATATGCCTATTTAATAGCATAACCGGATTGAGTAATAAATTAGACCGAATAAAGTTTGGTATAATAAATTGGTCGTGTGTAGTAGTTATGTCGGCTAGGCTTTAATTGCTATTTTTAGAAATGAAGTAGCTAACTGTCAGATTTAAAGGCGCTCATTGAAGATCATTCTCGTTTTCTACTTCGATCGGATCAGTGAAGCATCCTCGGGGAACTATTAAATCTTTATAAATCTCGCCCAGAGTACTGCGATGTTCTCCCTTTCAACAAAACGTTAATAACATCCACTACAAGAGCCACGGCGATTGTAAGCAGTCATTGCGACTTAACCAATGAAATTTCGTGTATTATTCAACGATATGTCTTCTTATTTCAACTGTCTAAGAATAAGTCTTCAGAATAAGATGCTAAAAACACATAATCGAGTTGATATTCTAAGTAAACAGAATAGAAATGACGTAAAGTGTCACAACAAATTACGCAACGTTGAATAACACAAGACAGAAGCGACTAGCCAAGCATACCTGGAGTAAATACTCTCAACACAGGTGACCTCCAGGCCTGCCGAATAATAAACTTCTCACTAGTACCTTCTGACGATCTCCACACGTGCTGCGGTCAAGCAAATAAAAGGAGAGATATCAGCGTTGCGTTGTGAGTACGCGTCCCCAGGCATCCACGTCGCCAAGTCATATCGTAATGTGCCGCTTATTGCCTTAGAGAGGCCATTAACTTAATGGTTCCTTGCAGTGAAACGAGGGCATCCTGTGAATTTTGAGCTCCGGTTTGTTTTCTGCACACCTTGAGGATGGGGCGGGATAGGGGTTTATCAAGAACGATAAGAAGACGTAGAAATCTCACTAGATGTTACTGATTTGCCTTTGGTTGATTAAATTTATACTGATCGAGCCAGATTAATGAAGCTTGTAGCATTTTTCAGTGCTAGAAAATCAATGACATAACAAAAGATTTTTTTGTTTTCTAACGAGGTGGGATCACGTAGGCTGTTGCTAAAGAAGGAGGGGTCTGTTTTTCCTCTCTCTCTCTCTCTCTCTCTCTATTTTCTACCATATGCTATGCTGTCATCTAGTAACAATCAGTGGTCGTTATGTCGTCAACTGGTAACAAATCACTAGTTGATAACCGCGATATTAAATAAAAAAAGAATTAATTAATGTTATCTGCAATTTTAATAATTTGCTAACCTAAGCCGGGGTTCATAAGATTCTAACTGCTGAAAGAAGCGACAAGAAACCGAGTGAGATGGAGAGAGACTTTGTTACCAAGCTCACCGAAAGGTTGGAAATAACAACAGTCATTTTAACAAAAATTAAAATAATCAAATTTTTCCTTAAATATTTGTTCCATCAAAATCAGGTGCATCTGATCTCGCGTTGCTTCTTCGAAAACCTTAATAAAAATTCTCAACTTCAGAAATTTTTGTTGGATCCGCTTCGCAGACTTCGTCGGAGCTACCTAAGCTATCGCCCCCTGCATTGCGGGGTTTCGCGTTCTGGTAGTCTCTGCAACGTTGAAATACGTCAAAATGACGTTGCATAGATTTATCACTGTCGTGAAGTTGCGTTATTCCGAAATATGTCCCTTCCACTTGACGCAACAATCAGACCAAAACCAATTAAATTAAGTAAATTTGCAGACTCTCTATTCCCCTTTTTGCGGATATTTCAATACAGTTTGCTTAAATCTTCATTTCGCATGATTATAAATAGATCTTTATTTGTTTGTTTCTTAATTAATTAAATTATGCCAACAGTATGGACACTTCAAAGACACTACACTGCGGAACCGGTGCACTCTCGTTTTGGAAATGATTTAAACTTCATGATATGAATCATCTCCAATACGATACCTTACAGAAAACAAACAATAATTCGACCTATTTTTTGAATAGTGTATATAAAATGAACAGACATTATCTGTTTTTAATAATTTTAGTTTTCAATACCGTTTATTTTTCTTTCTCGTTTCGCAGTCAATTGTACTAAATTTTTCTAATTTTCTTTATATTTTTTTAGGTCTGCTTTGCTCCTCTCTTCGATCAAGACGTCGCTGCAGCTTCTGAGATACTTGTATGCAAGTTATTGAAGACGTAAGTGTAGCTGCCTATTCTCCTTTATTGTTTGCTGGTGAAAACGGTATTATCTTTTATCCTAGAAGATAACCTCGTATTGTTAGTGTTGAGCAAATCTCAACGGATCTTTTAATTATCTGCATGTGAATTAGATTATGCTGTAATGAACGAAGCGTATTGCATGAACTGTGATATCTACGTCAATCTCCTACTTCTGACTAGTCAACTCTCTATAATGATTACAATGAAATTTCATCTTTTAGCCATTGCTTTAAAATTGAGCCTCCGTAGCTCAATCAGTATAGATTCGATTCCCGTCCATGACATAAAGAACTTTATCTGGTCCCTTTCGACGAAAGGTGAGTTAGCCGGTCTCATACAGAGGTAGAGGTTTTTTCCTCCTGGAAACTCGTTTTTTTTGCCCCTCAGAACAGGCAAACCGGTTCTATAGACAAAAAGTACCTCTAACCCCTCCCCCAACGCCAGGCTCTGCGACAAGTCGGTTGGGATCGCGCACGTAAGATCGCATCATGTAAAAAGGCCGACTCCAAATAGATGGGATAAGGCACAAGAGGAAGAAGAACACTGTAATTATTTTTAGCTAATTTTTATTACTTATTAATTTCGTGTTTATTTTTTCATCTTAGTATAATTAATTATATAACACCAAAAAAACTAGGATTTTAGTTAAAATATTTCTACTAAAGTCGAATAAAACCCAATTCAGTCAACCACAATATGATTTCAATGGTCTTTACTATTTACTTTTACTTCTGTTTTACTATTACGTAAAAACTCTTTCACTGCGCATTTTTTTACAAATATCATCATTATTTCTCCCATTTCTAACTACATACAACTCCCCTTCATCAGAAAGGGAGTTTTAGATTTTGTGATAAGAGGAGGATCCAGAGCTGTGCTACGCGAATAATTACTTGGGTTAAAATTGAAGGACGCAATAATAATAAGTTGGTAAAGAAAGGCGCCTGTTGTTGACAGAGATAGGGCAACAATAAAGTCTCCTACAGGCACTTGTCTTGATAAGATTGAATCCTTAGAACAAAAGAGAACTTTGATTTAAGATATCTGTAACAGCCTCAGATGGCTCATTGGTTTATTGATCTACCAACTTTTCCAGTCATTGTAATTCCGGTATCGGTTTTGGTGATAGTTTGATAAGTCCATCCAAATTAGGAAGGGGGTGTTTACTCACGGATCGCTTCATCTACCGTAGAGTTTGTTGACCTTGCACACCCGCTTTTCTTATTGGCGACACTTAATAGGTCCTTTTCATACTGCTTGATCTCTTAATAAACTTTCTGACGTGCATGTCTGCGTTCTTTACTTTTAATCACTCATTCTTACGTCACACTTGCTACAACGCTTTCTTAATAGAATCCTTTGAGCCGTCATTACCTTCTTTCCCCCCTTTTCTCTTCCCTCTTCCTCCTTTTCTCGTCTCGTTAATAGAGCCAGTCAACTGTTCGCGCTTCCACTTAATCCGTACGGCCATTATTGCAATTCTTCAGGTTTAACAGAATCTCTAATCTTCAGTTAACCTATCTTCATAAGGGGGGAGGGGGAGATCTCTAATAGAAAGTCTAATAGAATTAATTTGGTGATGTTATTAACGTTTTTATAGCGATCCTCGGAGTCTGTTGTGGGAGCTCATTCTTTTTTTTTTAACTTCTTCCGAAAATTGATCACTGCCCTTACCGTTTTTATCTCCGGAACCTCAAAACATTATGAAATTAGCTAATTTTAAGAAGGCATTCCGAAATATGCTGATATCGCACTAACCTTTTGCTGTCTTCTAATCTTGTAATTAATGGGCTTGCTTTATTTTACTTATTTTTATTTAAAATGATGTACTTTTTTTTTATGATTTTTAACAAATATTTATAGTGGTCTGGTTTAAAAATAACGTATTGAATAAATATTTTCTTCGTAGGAACGAAATCATGTGTTCCTTAACATTCTTGCCATCACTAAGCCTTAAAATTCCTTAGCTTGCTACGATACTGTGTGACTGATACGCTCTACAAATTATCCCTAATTAGCAACTTTCACACAGCGTGTACATAAGCGAAAATAAACACGCTAATATCTCATTATTTGCGACGAAAATAAAGTTCATAGTTCAGAAATTTATTAGCCTTTAGAGGTATATTTTAATAGTAAACTCCATCCCTACTTTTCTCCGAGTATTCTTCAAATTAGGTCGATGTTGCTCTAAGTGTAATCAATGAGAAAACTTCTGTTCATCGTCAGTGTAATCTTTATGAACATGGTATATAAACAAATTAGCGCCTAAGGCTAAATGTATATAAGGAAACTCATGTCACGACATGACTGCAGATCAGATTAAGAAATCAGGTGAGCCGGCCCGATGACAGCGGAAGGATTGTAGTTACAAAAGAGCTTCGCTACCACCCCCATTCGTTACCACGATAAAGACAGGATTATGGAAGAGAAAACATAGGTGGTAGACATGAAAGATTATGTTGGAGAACACACTTAACAGGCAACATGATAGATGGCAAATCAACTTAAGAAAATTGATTAGCCATAGCGATGGCAGCTACGCGATTAACTTCGGTAAACGAGCTCCACGATCTGATCCTAGGGTGGTGGATTAAATTAAGAAAACAAGGGAGAGGGAGAGAGAGAGAGTAACGTGCTAATAGGCAGAGATTTCTTCTTCTCTGGAACCCCTTCTTAGATAGTGTCGATAACCGTGATGCATTGCTTAACGGATTCGATAATGGGGTGGCCTCCAGGAATACTGCCAGGAAACAAATGATGGTCAAAAATTACCAGTCTGTCTTACTAGTCAATCTATACTTAGCTCGTCCTTAAAGTTACGGCCATGGTATACAGATGGGCGGGAAATATCATTAAAAAAGTTGAACAGGCCTGATTAGAATGGTTGGATTAATGAGCTACGAAATTAAACAGGGGTTGCTGATCTGTTGGGAGGTCAGAATATTATTTACGTGATCGACTTAATCATTTTTTTTACTTGCAGGGTGAGAAGGCTTTCGGTTCAGCAACTGTAATAATGGGAAGCTCCTGAATGTTGTGAAGCTCGCTTTGAGCAGATTCTTTCTTCTTGAGGATAAAACTATCTTCTGCGTGATTCTGTAAATGTAATGCGCGAACATCGAAGCCCATTGTTGATGTTATGGTCACATTGGTGGATATGTAAACGGAGAATTCTTTGCAAGTTATTTCGGTTCGTTTTTGAAGTTGTTAAAGGGAAAATAAACTTTGGAACGAATGTTTGGCGTGATGACGCATGTACAAAGGTGTTGGGGAAGGTGATGTCGTATCGTGATCTAATTTAAAATGCTTTCATTACAGGTCTGTGCTTTGGGATGGTTGACACGACCGTCTTAAGAGAGAGAGAGAGAGAGAGAGACATCGACGATGCTTAATACATCAGTGCCTGAGGCTTAATTAACCTAGTTCCATTAAACACGCCTTATGTTACATTACAACGAGAGCTGCCTTCGACAACCGAATTTTCTTTTCACTCTGCAGATGTTGTTTCTCTGAGATTTTTCACTATTTCCAATTCCTGGATTCCAGACTGCATGTTCAGCAAACTAAGCACACAAACTAATTTCATTTAGCTTTCCCTCGTGTATCAACCGGCTGTGAAACGTCGGAAGGAAGGGGGAGGATCTTCGTATACAGCGTTCATAATATAGCTCCTTATAGCAATCGAGGTAATTATAATTGCACCAAAATTCTCAGCGGTCCAGTTAGCGAGGCAATAGTCTTCAGTATTCCGCTGTATAGGAGGGAGGGAAAAAAAAGAATAGCTCAAGGGCCATCTGTTGAAATATGAAGGTGGGGGTACTAAAACTTGTTTGGTAGAACGATCTCGTCAAACGCGCTTTCATGAAGATATTTAACTCTTGGAAAACTTTGCCAAAACATCAGCGACTGGGAACTACCACTTGAGAACATAATCCTTATAGATGCAAGAAACTTGGTTGATCGTCTGCGAAGAGAATTAGTTTCTACTTTAATGATCTAATTGAAGAGTAATGAACGTTAACAGTAATGAGCTCAGAGGTCGCTTCTTTCCACTTTATTTCCAAGTTTATATTACCACGACATGGATTATGGAGTGTTAATAATCCCTACCTCCCCTTTTGACTTGACTATAACAAAGTTTATAACAGTTTTGTTTTAATATGAACATTTTGATCCACTCACAGGATCGAAAAGCGTCTTCGGTTTTAGTTCTCTGATCATTTCCATACATTTATGAGAAATGGCTTTGTATCCAAGACTGCCCTTTCATTCGTTTCATTTTTCCACTTCACACATTCTTTAAAAAACAGAAATCTGATAAATCTGATAATTAATTCTTCGGAACAAAACTTCACTGAAAAATTTCCATTTGGGAAAGCAAGTCATCCGTGATGAGTCGTCACAAATATTAGGAAACGTGCGTGCACACACACACGTGACAGAGGGGGAAAAAACATTGCGAAAAGCTTTAAACTGGAGGAGCAGGTGCGGTGCAAAATAGATTCGATGCAGGATTTGTTCTCTGCCACCTACTTGTAGTTTGAGGCAATTCACTCAAGGGTAAACACAGAGAGAAAGAGAGAAAGACAAATCGAGTTTCATACTTACATTACGCCAGCTGTGAGATTTAGCAGTCTGTCAGGTTAGATTCACACGAGAAATTTAAATGAGTCGGAGGATGTGCTAACTGCAAGAAGTTGATGCTTTGCCACTACTCTTCGCTAAAAGCTCAGAAAAGTCCCTTGAAATGATAGAAGTTTAGAAATTATCATTTCAGAACTTCTAAGTATTGGTTACAGAACGTATTAGGAAAAAAAAATGCATTTCAGCGAATCTAGTTTCCACTATGAGTTTTGTTTGACCTGAGCTTGTTTTTGATTTCCGATAATAACCTTCGGGATACAGATCTCTGGTGCAAAGCAGACTCCCTTTATGGTGACGCTAATTCTCCATTATGACATTGGCATGACTAAAGACTTCACAGCTGTGAATGGGAAGTATTAAGAGTTGTCGTTGTTTCAGCATGTTATAGGTTTAATGGTAGCCATGTCTGAAGCCATTCTCTAATTGGAGTACTTTGCTGCTCAGATGGCCGAGTCGAAGTGCTTCAGCTGCACTAGACCGAACGGCATCACGTAAATGGAAGTTAGTGGATTTTTTTTTTCTTTTAAAATGGCTTGGCAAGGATAAATTTCCCCTCGGGGACACTCCTTTCCTTACTTTGTGTTGGTCTTTCTCCTCCTATCGATCTTATCATCCTTTTACTTCTATTAGTTAGCACGCTATCTTTCCTTTTACGAAAGGGGGAGGTTTCGTACACACGGAGTTTTTTTTTTTTTTTTTTTTTTTTGTTCCGTTCTACTCTACTCTACTCTACCCTACCTCCCTACTGTCTGTTTGTACTATTTAATTTATTTCCTTCTGCCAAACTGCTATTCCTTTACTTCAACTCTCAAGTTGCTCCAGTTGTCCTCGTACCGTCAATAACGCCACTTTCTATTTCTGACAGCAAACGACCTTTCTTCTTTTTGTTACACTTTGACCCACTTTCTTACGTTTTCTATTTTCAACGCAAACTCCAACATGCAGCCATTACATTTTGTTTCTTATTTTTCATTCACAACTTTCAAAGAGCAAAGACGCCAATGTTGGCACTCTGCCAAATTCACCTATCGACAGAAATTAAAGATATAATTGTACGGGCGCTAACAACGTCACCTTCACAATGGACAAAGTCGGAGGCAGTGAATACAGTCAACGTACCACTTTTAACGAATTTGGCACTCCACTTCCGGAAATATAGGGAAAATAATAATAAAAAAAGCCACATTATTTGATTTTGTTTTCGAACTGCTTACAGTAGGTCCAGACCGCTTTATTGGGGTGTGTATAGTGGCGTCTGACCCGATGAGAATCTAAAAAAAAAAACTTAATAAACAAAAAATGATATAAAAAAAATCCATCCATCCTCTAGTAATGGAAGGATTAGTAATTTTTCAGAATAGCTTTCCGACGGCATAGAAAGGTGATGTCAGAAAACAAAGGTAATAAAAATAACAATTCAGTATCTGCAAGCATCGCATTAAATCAGTCTTTGGTAAATCCTTAATAAAAGCAGGAATGAAGAAATAAATGTGAGACGTCTGCTATGATTTTACAACTATACGGGAGAATAAAATCCAATAGTGGGCTTACATTATCTTAGTACGTATGACGGGGCATTCAATGTCGTTTTAACTTCACTGGAATCTTCGAAAACTGTTGATTAAAAACAAAATACCTTTCGTGGACATGAACTTTATTTCACTGTCTGGAGAAAACGGACAGGAAGATTAATAACGAATATTACTAGAAGCTAATATTCTTCTCCAACAGGTCAGGTTGAGACGAAGTCAAAATGTCTATAAAAAGTGTGTATTTCCATAAATATTTTAGTAAGAAGAGTGTTGGAGGCATCCAAGCTGAACAAACTAGAAGCTTTCAGAAGATTAAGGGTAAAAAAAGATAAGAGTTTTCAATGCCTTGCTAGCAGTTAGTAATAGAAGTTATGGATCTGGTTTAGGACCTCTTCTTCAAGTTTATTCTTTAGGAAAAATTTAATGATTCTAGGGAACAAAGCTACCCTGGAATCATTAATTCGAAAATTGCGTTTACGCGTAGTTGTCTCTATCCTTAACTAGAGGGAAATTTGTCTCCTAGGGAACATGTGACTTTGTTTAGCGCTTAAATGGCTTAGTAGATACTTAAGTCTTTGTCGCGTAATTTGTCATTCACTCTTGGCTTTTTTTTTTTATTAACGCTTTGTCGGTTAGCAGAAACCCAAACAACAAAAATAAGCAGTTACTAAGATTGATATTATCCAAATATCCAATTTACTCGTAATGATAGGTAGTAGCAATAAATATTATCATTGAAGCAGTCTCATCTCATACACATTTTAAGAAAGATTTTAATGCATGTGGGTCCACTTACCATTCTTGGTGAAACAGTTTTGACCTCTGCATTATCGCCAAGGGTAATGAATTATTCTTAATAGTTGTATTACTTCAGCTAAAATTTCTTTGCTATAAATTAGGAAGAGCTATACATAGTTATAGTTATTTAAAACGGAGGCAAACATGCTGTACAAATTTTAAATCGTTACAGGTTTAAATATGGTAGTTATTACGTTATGAATTCGCTTTTACGCACGCACACAAACCCATCTTTCTCTTCCTGAGTAATGAAATTCTAGAACGTTATTGGGTCCCTCTTCAGTGATTTACTAACCAAGATGATAAATTGGGCTCATAATTAGTATTGAAGCGATGGGAGCTTCTCATTGAAAACCTGTCAAGTCGCTGTAGATCTTGTTGATAACATACTTCATGTGAGAAAAAAGAATCTCTGTTCTCAAACAGTGCAGTCCAAAACTTGAAAGGATAACACCATTTCCCTCTTACTTATTGCAAGAAATTGATGTTTTTCCTAACAACGTGGAATGAGTTCTGTTCGGGTTAATTTTTTTATGGTCATTTCTTTCTATTCAGAAATTTCTGTTTCTGAACGTAAAGGTCTCACTTTCGCAATTCGCTATTTTTAAATTAGATTATTTACATCTCTTTTGCAAAACAGCCAAAGACGCCAGAAAAATATATATAATCGATAGACATAGCAGATGATGTCGATAGGACTAACATCTTATCATAGCATGTGAAATCTTTTGACAATACGAGGACAGTTTTTAATTTTTTATTTGAAATTAGAGATTCATTCTCTTCATGTAAACAGTTATGTTTCAAGATAATAAGTTCAAGTTGCGTTAATAAACTATTCAGTCTTTTTTTTCAGTCTCATCCATTTTCATTCGGAAATATTAAAAATTCAATTTCAGAATGAAAGAAATCGATAATTTTAATTTAATTTTAAAATATGCCGCACTTCTAACTGGCAACTTTTAGCAGTCTTTTATTCAACTTTATTTTTTTTTCTTATATTGGGAATTGTTTGTTTTGCCAGACGCTTGCTATTCTTTTATGATTTCAACAACTTTCAAATAGTCCCCAATCTATCCAACATTTTGCCTCTGTGAACTGTTGTGTGAGCTTTGCCAGCTTAGATGCCTTCAATATAGTTCTTTGAACTGAGGAGTACCATTGAGATATCATAGAACTTTCTGTTTAGAAGAAATGTGCAATAAAGAATATATACAGCATCGTTGTAGCTGCTTTCATCAGAAGTTAAGATCACCGGAGTCATTATCACGAGGTCTTATGAGGGGGGGGGGTGAATTAGAGAGAGTTAGAGCATTGCAGTCGTGTGTTTCATTCATTAATGGTTCCAATCGAAGGGCATTTCTTGAATTCTAAGCATGGTCATTCTTCTTTTTTGTCTTTTAACTTAGCATTTTTATATGCTACTCTGTTCTGCCTTAGTAATTTTCCCTTAATATCAAAATCCTCCGAGTATCAAAACAATACTGAAAACTTATTTTATTGGTATACGATTTGTAAATAACATATCACAATGATAAGACCCATAATACTTCTGATAAGGGTATTCATTTGGATCTCATGAATATCTTTGATCCAAATGCCCTATCCCTTAAGCTAAATTGGGTTGTAATTTCACGATACGTACACCTTTATTTGATATATGCACAGCTGATAGCAGTAACTCATGTTTAATGCCGTACCGCTTCCGAATATGATTTACAGTCAACGATACTTTTGATACACAAACTAAATCAAGTACTTATCTAGGAGGATAAATCCACGCCTGTCTTTCTGTGCTCACGGAAGTTGTGCCTTAATATCTTTAAACTCCTCATACTAGGACGTCAAGATACTAGGACAAAATAATTGTTTCTGAGAATGGCTTATTAGTAAGACTGCATCGTAATTATAAAGAAACCATAGACTGAAGGGAAGCAATTTCGCTAAATAACATTTTAAGTAAGTGGGCGCGTTGCAGGTAGGTTTCACAAAATCTCTTCATCTTCACAAACCTGGTATCAATTATTATCTCAGTTTTTAATTTTGGGCTTAATGAGAAATATTGCCATAAGAATGTCGTGCATTTAGATTGATGAAGCGATATCCGAGGTTTGGTTGGTTAATTAAATTACTCCAAATTAACTATGATGAGTCTGTTATGTTTTTAAATTGCTTATATTCTCTGGTCGGTTTACATGATATGAGGATGAAAAATTATGCCACTTGCGTGTGCTGTATGAGACTCGCTATCTTAATTCTCGTGCTATGAAGCGAATAACGCCGTTCTAAATAAAGAGTCTCTTTTGTATAATGGAACACTTATTAATATTTTTTTTTACAGAAATGTGGGATTCCGCTAACAGATTGAGTGTGGGATAAAGATAAGTTGCGAAATTCAACTGTCTTTATTTCAGATTTATGTCATATTTATTAAATTTTATTATGTGCTTTGCTTTTCAACGCAAAAACAATCACCTGACCCCTGTGTTTACCAATCATTTTTGACTCCACAGCTCACGTAGTGGCGCATATCCACGTAGTCGTTGAAACCTCTACGGAAGAACAGAATAACGCATGAAAAATACTGTTAAAAATAAAGAAGAATAACCAGTTTATGAATATCATCCAGCGTAGGATCAACAAGGTCGTTTAGCTTACACGAGGTGTGTCGCCATGGAGAAGAGTGACGCAAATGTTGAGTAACCATATGAAGACTTCACAGTTGAAATGCTTTTTAGTTCATGCAATCCAGTAGGGCCAACATTAGATATTTATTTATTTATTTGGTGGTGAAAAGATAACGATAACAGAAAATTCCCAAAAGTAATGCTGTTGTATGTTTTTCTTCATTTAATGCATCTGTGGTTAACACGGCCACAGATTTATCATCAACCCCCATTTCAAAATATCAGCCTTCCCTTCCTGAAAATACTTTCTGGTTGTAGTTAAGAAAAAAAAAAATAAAGATTTTCATGGGATTTCGCAGAAATCCCGTGAAATCGGGATTGTCAACTACGGGATGATCAACTACGCCCTTTTATTGATGGTATCTTGTTAAGCTAGATTACGTCAAGTGTAAATTATTGCAATCAGTTAAGTGCAGCAGCAAAAGGTGTTCTTTCATTTTGGTTCAAAAGCTTCTCCACTAGTCTCCCGAAAAGCCTCTGGAGTGCGAAGCAGATCTGTCATAGTGAATGCTGCCTCTAATAATTATGGACGCACCTTGATTTGAGAGAAGTAAATCGTGTACATTATAGCTAACTGAACGTATGTCATATAATCCAAACTGTGGGGGATATCTGATGATTGATTACACCACTAGCCCACTGTATTTCTTCATTAATGTCACTTTTATTTCATTAGTATAATCAAGCTACTAATCAAACACATTTTCGTTTGTCTCCTTCTGGATTGTTGGATATTATATTCCTTTACGCAAGGAGGTTGTTATTCGTGAGAAACCGTGTGTGTGTGTGTGTGTGTGTGTCGGAGACCTATATTTTAAGCATTAACTGTAAATTCGTGCATGTTATTTTATTATAATTATATTTCTCTGATTTATCATAAAATACGAAGCGAACGTCATTGGACAAGCAAATCACGTCTAGCAATGAGTAGTGCAGATTCATATTTCACAATTAGTGCATGCGCCAGACCACATGGACGACATCTATTCGTGATCTTCCAGGCTCGTTTCCACGTGAGCTGCATGTTGCTTTCATTCGAAGCACGTGGTTGGATTGTTGAGATACAAGAAGCGTGCATTTATTACTGCATAACGATTGAGTAAATTGTCATAAATATTTAAATATTGGCAGTAGGATGAAGAGTGGTAAATGTAATTTCTGTTTAGCTATGCCACACCTCTCTTCCTCTACGCAACTTTTTTTTTTTAATAATGTCAATCTGTGATACTTCAGCTCTATAAGATAAAAACTTTAAAAGTTTAAATAACAGAGTTTTTGCTGAAGCATTTATCAAAAAAAAAAAAAAGAAAGAAAGAAAGAAAGAAAGTTGCATGAATATGTGCATATATTTGAACGTTATTTATAGTCATCGCACGCCGGGGCAGTTTTTCCTCCCTTTTCCCATCGTACATTTGCTATTTTTTATTTTGTTTTTTTAATTACTGATATTTGCAATGATTTACACATTTAAAAGGCAAGAAAAAAAATTTACATGTTCCTTCTTCGGTTAATAAATTCCTCGCTAGTTCCTACATCTCTAGTGAGCACGCTTCTAGATCGAAAACTAGCGCGTTACTGTGGTAGTTCGACATTTCTCGGGAAATGCAATCTGTGTCGGGTTACATGAGGTCAATACAAACGTAGAAGAGTATGGAAATTTGATAACAAGTCGAGCCTTAAAGGTTGTGTATTAATTTTTGTATGAATAACTGCACAGTATATTTATGTAAAAACAAAATGTAATGTTTAAAGTTTTATATGAAAATGATTATTTATGTGAAATTATTGTATTCTCTGTTTTTGTATGACCTTCTAATGAAACTATTAATATCATATTGTTGAAAGACAAAAAGAACTATAGAAATTCAGAGGGTTCATTCAAATCGAATTAATGTGATTATTAATTGATATCGCTTTCAATATCTGTTATTCATATTATGTGAAACTAAATGCTAATATTGATTATTTAAAAAACTTAAATATTTCTGACATTCTGATCCGTTCACTATTGCGTTAGTGAGCCCGTGGCACCAGGTTTTTTGTTGTTGTTGTTGTCATTGTTTTGGTTATTCAAAAAATTAATTATCAATACAAAGTGACCACTCGACACGGTGTGATTACAGAAAAGCAAAGAAACATAAGAACAGAATTTCTTAAGAGGAGTTTGCATAATCCACATCATAATTTAAGAATAGTAATTTTTCGTCAGCAAGATAATCAAATATTTGTTCTATAAAGTGTCTTTATAGCACTGTAATCATCATATTCCTGATACTGAGACAGTACTACGCGATTGAGTCAATATTATTACTAACATTCTATTAACAAAGGCTTTCTTTCAAATTAATCTGATATATCAGATCGCCAATATAGATAAAGCTAACATTTCTGTCTTCTAGGACACTTCTGACTGCATTAATCCACCTAGATCTTGGTCATCCTCTGATTCCTTTTGCTGACGTTTCCTCTCCCGTTCAGTTTCAGTGGCCATTCCACCTGAGATGAGCTGTGCTCACATTCCAGAATGCTAACAATGCCAAGTTCATTCCTAATATCCTCAGTTTTAATTATTCTGCTATTGATGCTACTTTTATGCCCCTAAGTTTTCATACCTGTGATTTCTGGTACTTGATCAACTGTTTTGTTTCTAACTGTCCACACTGAGATCCATAAGTTAAAATTGATTTCAATAGTTTGTGTGTGTTGTATGCAGCTAGTTTAATGTTTTCGTTATTTTATCTTGTATTCCATATGAATTTATTCACTTGGGTCCCCACCATACCAGTTTTGTTTATTACGTTTTTTATTCATTACCTAAATAGCTACAATGTTTTACTTGTTTTGTAGTTTTTCATGCAAAATGCAGCTGATGTTTTCAATGTTTCTGCCTATCTTTGTCTTTCATTATCTTTGTCTTCATTGCTGATTTTCATGTCCGATTTATTACAGGGAGTTATTCAGTTTAGTTAAAGAGTCGACATTTGTATCAGCTTTAATAAGGGGTATATCATCATCCACATAAAATAAGGAGCTGAGTTGAGCACCTCCAGTTTTCAGAACAGATTTAATGCCACTTACTTCCCTTCATACACAATGCCTAATAACATCCGTAGAAATAACGAATAATTACGAAGATGAGGTACTTCCATGTCTTATACCTGATTTTACATCACATTGTCTTCCTGTACTGTTTCAGTTCCAACTATTGAACTCAAATTTAGAAATCTTTACATAAATTGCCTTTATATGAATAGGAACAAGCAAAACACGAGAATAAATGGAGATTTTGAAATGACTTATCTCTGAAAGATGAAGAGAATGAACTGCACTGAATAATATCCCCACAATTATTTATCCATTCGAATAGTTATAACTTAAAATGGTTTGGGAATGTTGTCAGAATGTCATCTGCAAGGCTGTCGCATCTTACTATGGTTATAAGAACGCCGAGAAAATAATCGAGAGGTAGACCAAGATTGACATGGTATTTTTAAGGGTTCTTAAAATTTTCCAGGTTCTTTTTTCTTTAAGCAAAGACAGAAGAGCTTGGAGAACTATTATTTATGAAGGATTTAAATCCATCATGAGACGGAAGAAAAGAAGAAAAGTATTCAGTGTGTAGTTTATTTTATATATCTTTCAAAGATATGTCATTTCAAAATCTCACGATGTTTTGCTTGTTCCTATTAAATATTCTATATAAAGGTCATTTATGTAAATAATTCTAAATTTGTGTTCAACAGTTAGCACTAAAACAGTACAGTGGGGTGTAAAATCAGGTATAAGACATGGAAGTACGTCATCTTTGTAATTATTCATTATATTATACGGATTTTATTTAATAAAGAAAAAATAAAGAAAAAATACATCAAATCTGTCTTTTTACATAGTGAATTCATTTTAGAATGCATACCGATTTTTTTTAAAAAAAATGCACCGTTGATTGCATTTCTTTCAGAACAAAAGAACTGCATTTCATATGCAGTTCTTTTGTTCTCTTACATATTTAGAAATTTCGTGTCAGAACTGAATTGCATCTTGTACATTGCAATTGCATACTCCATTCACAATATACTGTAACTTTTGATATCCTCTAATAAGTGGTTAATTATAACTAGTTAACCGAATGATTTCTTAGTATATTTAAATGCTTTACTTGCATAAGAACCAAAAGTGTTCGAGGCAATGCTTAATTTCTAATATTTAACTACAAATTTATAGAACTGCATATATTGGTGACCTGGTTGGACTAGGATATGAGATAGCTTCCTCCATTTTGCCACTAGCGAGATGTGTATTCGAGCCGAGATGTTCTGATTTTTAAAATCTTTAGATGGCAGATAGTTTCTAATAGTTTTCTGCGCATAGTAGAACACCATTACATTTTTATATGATCTCACCCACGAATGGGGAACCCATCTAACCTATCGTACATGAGCATGATAGGCTGATGGTTAAATATTCTGGAATGCTCTAGAGACCGAATGTGGAAATTCAATTTTAATGACATTCACACACATTCATGTCATGTCCGCATCTGGATTTTAACCCGCGACATATTGGAAGTCTGAAGTGAATTGAAATCGAACCATGTTTGGTTTCGATTTCAATTCACTAACGTAACACACACACGAGCATGTGTGTGTGTGTGTGTGTGTTACGCCTTTGACTTAGCTACAGTACTAATGTTTCACTAATGTCTAATGTCTCCAGTCTTTCTTGGATTGAGTTATCATGAAATAAGTATATATCGCTCAGTTATTTTAGTATCCACATACGAATAGTCTTAATGCAATCTATACTTATACATCAAATGCTGTACCCTGCACAGAATTTTCCTTTCTTCTTAGAGCATCTCATCTCTTCAGATGTCTTTTTATAACAGTTTTACCAATCTATCTACGGAACTAGGTTTTCGTGGAAATTTTAGTATATTCCTCCGAAGTTCCAGTGTATAAAATAAGTGACGGTCAAATAATACACGTTCTTCTCTCCCATTTATTGTCGGTGGCAAATGGAAACCACATAGCTTCTTGTTAGTGAGATGAAGAACAGTTACGGACAAACTTTTATTTGTCTTCAACACCATTTGAACACTGTGTACTATTATGAAAACTTGATCTGGATAACTGCCCAAGTGCAAATGGTAGGTACTGTGCCATCTTAATTTTCGATTTCTTCTCTTTTACAGGCTTTGACGTTTGGAAAAATAAGAAGGTGCAGATTTATAGCGCCTTTAATCTGAAACGAGTATATTCTATTGATCTGCATTCAAGAACCGGATTATTTCACGTGAGTATTTTTTTTTGTTTTGTATTTTACGGGTTGCAGATTCATTTCCCATTGCATTTATTTCGTCTTCAGAGGATTTATTGCATTTATTTTACGTGGATGTTGGTGGTTTACTTTCATTGCGTTCACGCATGGCATCACAAACTCGTATGTGCCATCTCATATACACGTTTCCCAGCTCTTGAATTCTTTAGAGTTTAGATTTAATTGGAAATTGTCAGCGTTCAATTAAAGAAATAGGAAAAATATTGCCAAACCTTCAATCACCTCGTTCCACTGAGAATATATGCAGCCTTCTGCAGTTTTGAAATATAAACATTGCTTATGGGTCTGTTAGTAGCATACAATGAGAAATACTTGCAGTAAGTTTGAAACGTTTTCCACTGAATTTTTTAAAAATTATTTTTTGTTTATTTCCAGATTTTAGAAATCTAAATTATTAATTAAATAACTATTTAAAAAAAGTCATTTCTGTATTTAAGAAATATAAAGTATATATTGCATTTTAATTTCCCTATTTGCTATACTCGTTTATTCCTACTTATTTGATATAACTTAAAGGCCCATCTTTGATCGATTTTTTTTATTTTTAATGCAATGTTACTCAGTTGAAATATTATACCACTTTTTACTGTATTCGTGTATGTGGTAATGAACATTTCAAGCCAAATTCCTGAACCCCTCAAAGTTCTACATTGTTTCGATGCCATTGCATAAGTTGTTTGCCAAAGAAAAAGAGTAGGAAAATCAGTCTGAACTCTAGAAACGAATCTACACTTGTTAAAACTATGCTAAAACTTCTCTGAATGTATGTAGCAGAGCATATACGAAATCCCTACTTCTTTAAAAACGATCTGTAAACTTCTTCCATGCATCGTTTCTTCTCACAAAGATGTTATCATAGTAGCAGGTAGGCAAACTTGAAAACGACCAACAACAGATTTTAGATACTATTCCTTTGAACATCGAATAGGCCCTTTTCGTGTGAACTGCAATGAAAGATGTTCTAAGAATTCTTCGAAAGAAACGAAATCTTTTCAGTCCATACCCGTTGTCTAAAAGGGTTATTCCGACTTTTGAGTATTTGGATCTTTTCCCCCCATTTAACTGCTATTTTTCCGTGTACACTGAGTTTCTTTGTTTCATCCAACTTTTCCTGATTCTTTTTCGTCAATATTTTTACTTTCTTCCCGTTTAAAGGTCAAACTACAAAGCGTATCATTAAAGAACTCCAAAAATTCGAGCTTATACTCAGGCGCGCGCACACACACATACACAGAGGCCCGATTTAAACCTTTCCAAAGCTCGTAGCCCGAAGAACAAGGGAAATCTATAGGCCCGTATACACCTGCTAAAACTGTGATTTAAAAATTCTTCGATGGTATGCAGCAATTTGCCAAAGAAAGGAAGGGGAATTCGTGACACGATGCTCAACATTGAGGGAACTTTGCAGAGATATTTCGTAGGGCGTGGGGTGGGGGGAGAAACTCTCATTATGGCACGAAAAGCTATAGCACGTATACTTGCACAATACCAAAAAATGTGAACTACAGAAAAACGGTAGAAATTTCTCTCTCTCTCTCTCTCTTTATGTGTGTGTGTGTGTGTGTGCGTGCGTGCGCGCCTTCCTCCTCGTTTCTTTCGGTCCGCCATAAGTTCACTGTCCACGTATCGACATTACTGTCGGCAAAGCTACGATGAGAAACAAACGGTCGTAGATCTTTTAGTGTAATTACCCGTTCCACTCAACAGATGTGTGGATAGTGTGTGTAATGACCCGAATTTTTAAATTTTAAGTCAGATCTCGTCTGTGTTTATTACGCCGCACGTAGCAGGCATTAAATATACTGGTAAACTATCTCCTGATATCGATAATGCTATGACGATGCGATGAGTTTTTTTTTCTCCCCCATTAAACTAGGGATGATGCATTTTTTGCGATCACTAGTTAATGCTATCAGAAGGTGTTGTGGTTAAAACTACATACAGTATTTGTGCGTTCGTTAGGCGACGGTAATGAGATCGCCGAGCTTCGGTAAACTGTTATGTGCAAGACTGAAAACCAACTTGGGATTAAACTAACGAATCCGGAAATTATATAAGAAATTGTTATCTTTTTTTTTTTTTTTTTTTTTTTTTGCTGGGTGTAGGCGGTGTTTCGTGGGACAACCATCTCCGAATCGTTTATTACAAAATTGATGAGGAAACATTGCACCATATGTGCCGCTCCAAGCTGAAAAACTCGAAGATAGACCACCGAGCATTATCAACCGATAAAAGAATAAATTGTACACAGAAACCTAAAAGGCAGGAATAGAAAAAGATGTGCGCATACAAACGTATGATATTTCGGTTCGTATTATATATCTGAGAATATTTAAATAGATTTAAACATCGCTATAATTTGTCTCTGTGACTGGAATGGAATTGTAAAATTCTTGATCCTTACTCTACGAGTTTGTCGTATTCATGTCTTTATGATTGTCAGATTTGATTTCCTTTTAGCACCAAATAAAGAAATTGCTGCGATGAGGATTTGAGTTTCTTTCCGTCAGTGAGACCAATAATCGTTGAAACGTCGGGGTGAAAGAAGAACGTTGGTTGCATGATCTGTCCATTTTAATTTGGAAGATGACCAAATCACTAATTTCTAAAAACTTGGGTTATACTCTCTCACATAACTTGGGATACAGTTCTTGGTTAACAAATATTTTAACGTTAATTTTGCTGGAATTGAGCTGGAATTTGGATTTGTTTCCATACTTCTTTATTGTATTTTTGTATATTTATGATTCCTCGCCAGACTCAATGTAGTTTAGTCACGATGTTATTGAATGTGTATTTTGATCATCATGCTGTTCAGTTATATGCTTAAATAGTAAATAAATATGATCTACATTTTACAATTATTTCTGTTGACTTTTAAATCACGCTGTATAAACATTTTATATTTTACGAAAAATTTCTTCAGTGTTACTTGTTAATACATATATAATTATGTATTATATATAATAATATATTATTATATATTATTATAATAATAATAATAATATAATAATATATATATAATATATAATATAATATAATATATATTATAACAACATTATTTAATTCATCATTTGATTGGTATTAATAGTAGTATTAATATTAATAGTATTAATATTATTAATAGCTCATCAACGTAAATAATTGATTTATTTTATTTTGAAATTTAGTTAGCATGACATCAGAATGATCTGATCACTGATAATGAATATTTTCATTTGTTTAAAGCTCAAATGGTTCGCACTATACTTTCTTAAACCTTGAAAGATTTGACTGCTTAATATAGAAGTGAATAGTTTATAACTACTATACCTTGAAAATGAAATTTTTCTTCGTTTTATATGCATATTTACTTGAACATTGATTTATTAATGCCTTATCTTAGAATATACCTTAATTTTTCATAAATGTTCAATGTTCAACATTGATATTCTCGCATGTTGATGTTTTAGCATTTGAAACAAACTGATACAAAATAAAGTTGGAATGTAGATTTATTTAAAAAAGAAGAGATAATAGGCAGAGAAGAAAATATTTACATATAATTAACAGTTGTAAACTCAATAATACTAATAACCAAAAACTGAGACATTTATCGCTTCAAAGACACATGAGTTTTCTTAATTTTGATCCCATAAGAATACCCAAATTAAAGTGTAAAAGTATCACATCAGAAAGCAAAGATTATGGTAATTATTAAATTATTGCTCACGAGGAAAAATTAATATGAAGAATGGTGACACCGACGATGCACTTGACACCGGTGATGAATCAGATGGTGCCTTACCAGGATGAAGTATTTAAACGTTCCACGGACAGTTCAAAGGTACGATAAACTAAATATGTTGAAATAATGAATTGATATAAATTATTCTAAGAATTATAATGATATTAAAAGAACCACTACTAGTTTATCTTTTTTTTTTAATGAATTTCTTGAAGCGAGGGATATTTTGTGAGTTACACAATTTGAGGGGAGCTGATAATCTGATATTCCTCTTTACAGTGCCGTATAGTTTGCTATACTTTTACTAAGAATAAATGAAGTTAATCTACTAGAATAATCCAAATTTCCAATAATATTGAACGTTCTAATTGGGTGCAATATTAACAGGGGCTTCTACTTTTCATAGCGTGAGTACCTTACTATTAATCGTATTCTGTTTCATTCTAAATAGCAAGGAAGTCTTGTTCTATAGTTTGAACAGATTTCTTCGTATTTCAGGCAACATATTGCAATACTTTTGCTCTGCTGTGAGTCACACACTCTTGTGAGAAATTTGAAATCTCCTTAAGACAAAAACATGATCTGATTGATCTCTGGATTTAAACTCACTTGTTGATTATGACTATGGGATGATATCATTCTATGTCCCATAGAATGATATCATCCCATAGAAGGATGATATCATTCTATGGGACAGTAACTTCCTTTATGACCTCTGTCTCATCTTCATTGATAGATTAAGAAAATAAAATATGATAGCATTATTGGTGAAGTGTATTTTCTATTCCTTTTAAATCTACTGATGTGGTGTTATTCTTCTGGAAACCAGTCACACCAAGTATTCAGTTGACTATCCTTTATTATTCCTTAATTTAACTTCTTCTTTCGTGTCAAAGCATTGCTATCGAACAGTAATTCAGTGTAGATTTTTATCCACACAATTTATGTTGTCTACTCTTTCACTTGCATCTAAGATTAAAATAAAATTTAATATGTTTCCGTTTGCTTTGACCACTTAATACGCATAAGTTCACACTTGAGGAATATTGGGTGGCTAATTTTCTCTATGATTACTTATTTAATCTCTCAAGTATTTGAGAATATCTTTCCTAACCTACAGGTTACTTAAAATAAATGCATTGTTAATATGCCTCAAATTGCAGAAGATCCGATGAGCGATTCCGATTGAACTTTGTATGTTCAACTAACTCATTTAGGTTTGAAGAGTTTAGGAAAGTTTTGTTTTAAAAACACTGTCGCATATAGAAACAAAGATCCTTCCTGACGTCCTTACTTGGATTTCTCGACACCACGTTCAGTTCTTTATCCAACTGCTGAAAAAATATGTATAGTGTCTAGAATTTGCAAGTCTTTATATTCACTGCTCATTTTCTTTCTTGGACGTTTTATCCAGATTCGTCTATTTAGCATTTTTCATTCTCTGGACCTCCGCCAACATATTCGTGAATGTGTGAAACTGCTCACTGGTCTGTAAACAATACTTTGACACCACCACCACTACATTTTTGTCCGTCAAGAATGGTCTCTCTTTTCTTTGGTTAAAATCAGCCACAGTGGTTGCATACACTCTCATGATGGAGTATTTACGTCTTCTAGAATAAGAACAAATATTAATTTTTAATATATAGTTTTAATATTTTATCTTTCACTGTTTGGACTGAAGTAATATCATTGGTATGGTGTGACATGCCATTACATGTTGCGAATGCGAAGGTAGGACCCGTTTTAAAACTCTCAGTCGACCTTACGAAATTTGAAAAGCGCAATGGACTGATAGTGAATTTGTATGGCGTAATTTTTGTTGTCGAGCGTGGTTTACTTTTTGCTCCTACAACTGTGAAGAAAGAGGAAATATAAACGGATAAGGTATATTAAAATGACTCCACTTTCTCATCAGCATCATCATATTTTACACATGCGGGTATTCAAATCCATTTATGATCGAATCGAATGGCAAGCCCTCATTCCCATTGCGATTGTGTGCTATGAGTAAAGATCGTGGTTAAATGTTTAGTGGCTTAAAAAGCTGAGGGGGGGACGTAAGATAATCTGTGAATCCTGCTCTAGATCAAATATGTTCCTTTTTCAAATCACTTCAAGCCTCCGGTAAGTAGGGTGGTGGTAGTATGTTAAGTGCCTGATTGTCTTAGCTGCTTTGTCTGTAAACCTAACCGAATCAGAGTGGCCTAAAATTCACAAACATCTATGCCCCAGTGGGATTCGAACTTGGAGCCCGTTGGTTGGAAAACGGATAAACAGTAGGTTCCTAGAAATTCTTAAATGGCTGCTTTGGAAAGACAAATAACAGCTCTCTCTCTCTCTCTCTCTCTCTCGCTCTCTCTCTCTCTAGTCTGCCTTGAACACTATCGTGTTCAAAAATAATCTCATAATGTATTTTTAATTTTTTTCATAAATCTCTAAAACCTCTAGTGCTATCTACGGTCCATAATGCATAA
Source organism: Typopeltis vanoorti (assembly GCF_054136105.1). Lineage (NCBI taxonomy): Eukaryota > Metazoa > Arthropoda > Arachnida > Uropygi > Thelyphonidae > Typopeltis > Typopeltis vanoorti. The sequence continues at coordinate 27,868,249 of NC_143560.1, forward strand.
CACAGTCGTACTAAAATATATAAACGTAATGCTTACTGCCATTCGTTTCTTAGTTCAAGGTGATATTCGTGCATATAAACAAAGTGATAAATGAAGCCCTTAATTTGATTTTTAAGGATAGCGAAACTATTGAAAATGCGAGGATGTCATTCCTCTGCACTCTGTGAATATATCAGCAAGATAATGGTATTTGCTTATTGATGTTCTAGAATGTTTGACTGGTCTTGAAGAGAGGTGGATTTTAAGAGCAAATGTAGTTGGTGTGCGAACTGTTTTTTTTTTTTTTTTCCTAACCTCACCTCCATCTGGTTGATTTATTTGAAGATTTTACCAAAGATGACGCCCTCTAACCGACAGATATAAACGAACAGTTGAGGAATAGCGCTATCGAAGTGGTTGCTCTTGTTATACCGGATATACAATTTTGTGTGAGAAATGAAATTGAGGATCTTAGTAAAATGCTGCCATACGAAAAAAATCTTGTGTTTATTAAATCTCGACCAGTTGGGCGCTAGATACATTCTTAGCGACCTTTGGATGCTAAGAACCTGCTTATTAATTGCGAGATTGCTTATAGAGATACGTTCAAGTTATCTTTAAAGTGTTAACTGTGTCATTGCTAATTAAAATAAATTTAGTTTCTTTTATTTACTGAAAGTACAAGTATTATCTTCTGCTACCTATTCACATTTGATGTCCGTAGATGTGGTATGGTCACTGCCGTACCTCACATGGTTTTGCCAACGATGTCTCCTGCTAGTATAAGTGGTAGGGTCGCAGATTCCCTTTCCACACAAAGTTCGTAGGACAATCACAAACATCTATGCCTATATCGGGATTCGAACCTGCAGCCTCTTGGCTGGAAATCGGACACGCTAACCACCCGGCCAACAATATCTAAACCATAATCTAAACAAAATGATCTCACATTACTGCCGAAAAAGCCCAGATAATTCTTCTCTTAAGCCTTTCCACACAAAGTTCGTAGGACAATCACAAACATCTATGCCTACATCGGGATTCGAACCTGCAGCCTCTTGGCTGGAAATCGGACACGCTAACCACCCGGCCAACAAGGCCGGTTAAAATACATAACCAGATACTCTGAAAAACCTAAAATATACGTGTGTGTAATTTTTATTTTTTTGATTCATTAACTTAAAGCTTACAAGAGTGCAACTCTCAAAACTTTGCACCATTCAAGAGTTCATGTCAAAACATTTGACTCCCCCATGTGGCTCATAATCTAAACAAAATGATCTCACATTACTGCCGAAAAAGCCCAGATAATTCTTCTCTTAAGCAGCAACATCTCTATTGTAATATATAAATGTGTAAGCAAATACCATGCGTTACATTAAAGTATTACAGCAGCTTTTTTTTAATATAAAATGCACTCCCATTGATCATTTTCAATTGAGCATTTATAAGAATGTATTACGAAGAAATCATATTCCTCCAATGAAATGGTGTTAGCTGATAAATGTAAGCATTTGCTTATTTTAAACATACATTCACTGCTTTATAAATCACCTCAGTTACTTTGTAAATCAAAACTAATTTGATAATCTGAATAACAGCATGTTAACAATATAATGAAAAATCTATGATCTTTACTAATTATGCGATTATAAATACAGCAGATTAACTGTTATTAAAGTCATATTATGAAACATAAGGAATCAAGTAAAATTTACAATTTCTACAAGATTCTACAAGTATTACCTCTATAGATCAGATGGTAATACTGAGGCTTTTGGTTGAAAAAAACTGGGATCCAATCCCATCTAAGATAGATCTTCAACTGAAAGTGAGTTAATCCATATAGAGGCAGAAGGAAAAAAACTTTCTGGTTTCTACCAGAAACCTTTTTCTCTCTCATCCTGAAAGACAAGTCAGCCAGATAATGCACACAATTGGCAGAAAGAGTAAGCTATGTATGGAGTATTAGCCCTAGCGTATTTTAATTAGGTTTCTATATAGGCACATTTCTTGGCTGTGACAACCTGCTAAATGTAACAAGTTATATATCCTCTTGTGTACACCACATTAAGTGAATTTTTAATCAGTAGAGTTATAGTTAACCAAGTGTTTTAACCAGTATTAAAATTCAAAAACAGTTGCAGTAGGAGTTTCTTCAAACTTTTCATTTTAAAACTCTTTCAGTCAATAATTCTGCATCTGACATATGCTTCTGATACAACAGATTATATACACATACTTGCAGTGGGATAACTGGAGGAAGTGAGATGGTCACCTTGGGTGCCACAATTCACAGGGTAGCAAACTAGTATGTGTAAAAATAATTAGAGGGGCAGTATGGACAGCAACATTCACTTGACTTAGGTAGCTTCTATGCCTAGTTATACTACATCATCTAGTTGTATACTTGCACTCCTTTCTAATGTTTTCCACATTAACCTACATCAGAAGTTAATTGAAATAGTTCTGTGAATAAAACATATTCGCTGAACTTGCAGACGTTATCTAGCAAACAGGAACTAGGGTCTTAACATTCATACTACGAAGCAGCTACCTATTCGATGCTAGAAACAGCAGATAAGTTGATTCGTTTGATACAGAAGAAATAGGAATATTTATTGTCATAGTATCAGTCACCGTTGTCTCATTTCCATAAGTTCAGATTTACGTTATTTACAGATGTAGAAGGGAGTGACAATAATATTTTTTTAAATAATAATAATTTCAGAAATATTTACATTTTCAAAAAAATAAAAAATAAATTAATTAAAATAAATAAAGACTTAATTCAAAAGTAAAGCTAAGGGTACCAATCGCATTTACTCTCCGTTAATATCTTCGGATGTTAAAACAGAAATAGTGTTTCAGTTTAATTAACACGAAAAGGAACTGTTAACAAAGTTCACAATTTTTAAATATCAAAATCTTGTAAAAAAATATATATATATATATATATTTCATCCGTGGTTGATCGAGCATTTTTTTGCAAAATTACAGTACATTTATTCATAGTTTTTCTTAATCACATTGAGAAAGAGAGGATCAGTTACTGACAAAATTATGATGACCCAAATACATTTTCTCCCTTACATCATTTTTGCATTTCTGCATTTCATATTTGAAAATCATTCTCTCTCTCTCTCTCTCTCTCTCTCTCTCTCTCTCTCTCTCTCTCTCTCACACACACACACATTGTTTTAAGCTACGTGATTGCCAACACTGAACGCATTTACAGCAATTTCAAAACAATTAAATCCGATGCCCCAGTGCTATGTCTTGTGAGCGCCAAACTGGGGCTGACTCTGTGATGAGGTGGAGTTGGTCCTATGGGAACCGAGTGAATGGAACTCAAGTTTCCAACATGCGCTTGTGAATGGTTCCCTGGGTATGGTGAACGCTGCAAAATAGGGAAATAACTTCAGTAATGACTTCAGACTCGTAGTAGCAATTATTTGCACATGTATTATCGTTTACTTTACATAGTACCAGCGATTTCATTCAGATAAACTTGTTTTCGGTAGTTGTCTGGAAACACTGGGAGAAGTATGGTGAATGCATCTACAGTATAAAGACGTAATTATACCAAGTATTTTCAAAGTCGATTGCTGTTTCGGAACAGCACCGAAATGAGTTATGGATGCGTCAAATTGTTTTGTATTATGAAAGCGGAAATATCTGCAATTATTTGGGACTCTGAAATAATTGAAAAAAAATCTTTGCGAATATTGCAACATTAAAGGATATTTGCAACGAAGCTGGTTTAGAGCGAGTTTTATATACCATCAAGTAATATTAATATTAAGACACAGAAGTTGGCATTATTTATTTAGGGTTTAATCCAGTGTAAGGAATGAAGGAAAGCATATGCAACATAAATTTCAAAACACAAGATGAAATCCTTAACAGAAAATGCACTTGATTGTTCTTATTCGCGATCTATTTCCATAAAGCTATCCATTTCCTTTTAGCACCAATCACAAGGGATGTACGAGTCACATTAAATTTATATGCTTTCAAATGTTTGTTCCGGGCATCTTGAAATTATTTACAATCTTACACTGCTTTCTGGAAGTTTGTTCTTGTTATTAACTGTCCTTTCACTGAAACAATATTTAATTAAATCTAACCTGACTAATCTTCATTAGTATAAACTGTTGCTCATAAAAGGAGAGTTTTATGAAAATATAAACATATCCTTGGCATCAATTTGTTCAATTCTGTAAACTACAGTTAAATCCCTCTTCGCTCTCCAAGTATCTAATGATTAAAACTTGACAGTATCCAAACTGTACTACTAGGAACAGTGATTACCATTCATATATCAGTTATTATTATTATTATTACTTTATTCACATAATTGATACACAGTCAAAACAAGATATCATTTAAACAATTATTTGACTGATGAAACAGAACAATTCAGATTCCACCCTAGAATCTAAGAATAGTCTGTCAGGTAGCGTCGTAAAATATGGACTGTTCCATGTAATGCTGTTTTTTGTAGATCATATAGAGTCGCTTCGTTGATGTTTAATTGCTGTAAATAGTTATAATGAAATTGCGCCAACTGCACGGATAACTATTGGGACGACTTTCATGTGTTAAAGCTATAACCGGCCAACTTCAATTGCTAGATCTCGGTATTTAGTAATTTTTTCCAGTTCTTTCTTGTTAATGTTGCTATCACTGGGTACTGGGATATCAATACTGGGATATTCAGTACTGTCTCTCCAGGTATCTAATCATTAAAATTTGACAGTATCCAAACTGTATTACTAAGAACAGCGATTGCTATTTTATTATTATTATTATTATTATTATTATTATTATTATTATTATTATTATTATTATTACTATTGTTGTTGTTGTTGTTGTTAATGACACCTCTAATCAATCAAGTTATCAATCCAGTTATTCTTTTTCTCAATTCTTCCTTGGTTAGCTTAGCTCAATCGTTTTTCATGATGCCCTTTAGTTGGCAAAAGATCTGGTTTCAAAACGTATTCTAGAACGCGAAGAACCCTTATAAGGACTTCTCAGCAGAAGGTGAGTTAGCTAGTCTCCTATGGAAGCGGCGTGGTGTTTCTTTCCGGAAACTTTGAGTTTTTCATTCTGCAAGGCAAACAGACTCTCATTTTCATTTAAAGGAGAGTTGGATAGTCTGTTTTGGAGGTGAAGGAATTTCTCACCTAGAACGCATAAACCATCTCTGTAACACACACTTTGTAAACATAATACGTTCACATTTGTTGTTTTGATATATATACGGGGAAAATTATTCTAAAGAAGAGGAAGAGATAGTATCTATGGATGCTCTTTTCCTCTTTTTTTACTATCATTGTCAGTTATGAGCGATTTCAGGACAAGTTTTATATTTGTTTGTGCCAAAATTCTGCAATCTGAAAGATAGATTAAGGCCTACCTTAATCTGTTTGCCAGGGTGACTGAGTGGATATTACTTCCGCTTTCCTACCAATAGATCGCCCATTCGAATCCCATTGCCCACATACACGTTGCGAGTGCCCGCCGTGAAGTGGTAGATGATGTTCAACTACCGGTGGAAAACTATCACTTGCTTATAAGAAAACTGAAATGTGCTGAAAGAGTTCTGTTTGATCTTCATAGTGGTTTTCCGTATTATCTAGCAGTTTTCGTGACTATAATTCACATGAAAAAAAGACATTTAATGCTTTTTTAAGTGGTCTGTATTTTCATATGCTGGCGGATCGCTTTCAAGTTAAGATTTGTAGGGCATGATTTGAGATTCGAGACTCCCATTCGATTGAATGGAAAAGGGAGACCGTAACTGAAAATCCTGCGTTCTTCTGCGCAGTTGGTAGGATCTACGTGCGCTTTGGCTGAATGAACATGTTGTTTAATCCCATGTGGAAAGCAAGCAACAAATGCGAAGGGCTCGTCATCTGAAGGCGAGTGAATTTCTTATAGAACAGGTGGAGTTTTCAGCTTACAAAACACACTGAATCGAAGGAAGAGCACGTGCAGGGGACATTGATACACTGGCTCATGGCCTTAGTTGTCTCGTTTAGTATTAAACTACAGACACCCCAGCTAGTTTGCAAAGAGTTTCCGACCTCCACGATATCTTTCATTCTGTTATTACGTATTTTAAACTCCAACTGAGAACAACAGCACATAAACATTCGAAGCGTATGATCTGACTGTTTAACCCATTATACAACAGTAGCCATTCGTACATGAACTAATACAATAAAGCACACATACCAGTCCATATGCTGCTGTCAAAATCTTTCTTGGGTTCATTTAATTATCTTAAGGAAGTACTTAGTTTTATCAACACATCTACACACACAGCTCTCATTTCGAACGGTTGGAGGATCAATGTAGTAAATATCCAACTCGCCACTACACATACACCAAAAAAAAAAAAAAATATAAATAAAAGTAGCCAAATATGTTGGCTGATATGCTTCATTGTTACACACAGAAATATTCATTAGCGTCGATTTTTATGTATCGCAATTAAGCATTACTTTTTAGAGAACTGATTTTCTTTTCTGAAAAACCGTTGTTAGCATTTAACAACATCATGAACAAACGTTGTGCAGTTCAATTCTTACACGTGAATTTTACTTGAAAAAGTCGTTTAAATAATGAATCTTGTTCTCGAATCACCGAAATTTCATGTTCTGGAAATGCATTTACTTTCGAGGAATGTATCACGATACTATTCGACAACATATAAAGGAGGGAAATAATCTCATTAACTTCTTGGAGAAACAGAGAACGCGCACAACTGAAGACAATAAACGGATATATGTAGTGTCCTTAGTCCTAAACAAAACTAACAAAAATAAAAAGAAAATAGAAAGAGCAAAATTTCGGTGAGATAAAATCGACGGGCACGCTAAATCTGCTTCCAGAATAAGTTCCTTTACTGCATTGCTAATTTGAAACACTTTCATTTCCGTGTAAACCCATTAGAGTATGGCTTCTCCCCCTAGTAGGCAGTACGTACCACATAGTTTCTCCTCCTTCCTATCGTCGTAGTGATTCAGCCATTTATTTTCCTTCTTGCATTAGCAGGCATGAATAGGTACTCGTGTCGTGTTTTCGCCCCTCCATCCATACACATCGGTTTCCCTTTTGAACGCATTTGCTTCCTACTTCCTCTCTTCTCGGAGCAACCAGTATTCCTCCCTTCGCTCTTCATTCGGATTTTCTCTTTTTCTATCGCCAGGTGTCCCACCTCTCCACCTTCATTCTCATCTTTTCGCTTCTTCCCCACCGATGACTGCGCCAAGTGTTCTGCTCTGTTTGGTGGCTTATCTTGCATTTGTATACTGAGATGCGAGAAGATGCTCTCCAGAGGAATTACGAACGCTAAAGGAATATTTACGCGAAATTCATGTCCATCTACCGAGGTTAGAAGAATTTTATCAATTCTGCTTTGCAGTAGAACCTACCATGAGAGAGAGAGAGAGAGAGAGAGAGTCACGAAGTAATTCCTAATTCCTTTCCTGCATTGTTTTCCCAATATTCGGTTTCCCTTTCCATCTACGGTATTTTTAGATGGAAAGTATTAGTTCGTTTGATCCTCCAATTAATGGTCCTTGCTTTGTATTTTTGTTCAGTATTGCATCCTTGAGTATAATCGTTCGTGGTCGCTGGACTATCAGTACTTATTTGGTTAGTCACGCTGTTCGACCTACATAGATATACTAATTAAAAAACAGTATTCTAACTCCGCACACATTTTTCCAACATGTATAGCGCTGTGGAATGGTTCATGGAATCACATAAAATGACACTTCTCAATTTTCAAACAAGAACATAATGTCAGCGCGAAGGAACAAAATTTCTTTCTGCTCCTGAGATCAAATCTCATATCAAGCTATCTTGCAACGCTCCTTGTGGTTTTCGGCTGGTTTGAATGTTTTTCGACAAACTCAGCTTCATTTGAATAGCCTTTATAAGGATTCTTCGAATGCTACATAGGATTTGAACCTTTTTCTTTCTAATTGAAGGTTAGAAAGAAACCCTCTTTCTAACTTTCGTCCGTAGAATGTATCCTATTGCCTTCTTTTTTGTCTTCTGCTAATACTACATCTGCTGTACACCGAATAGTATCTGCACTGTATGATATCTTACACGCACGCATGCATAGACTATATGGAGTATATTTGAATATTAAATATAGTCCATGTCTCAGAACGTGCTCATTTTTGAAGAGTCTTATTCATACAAGTGTTTGAACGGTACATCTTTTTGAAGAAATACTGTCACCGATTTTCTCCGTTCTCATACGACCTTGTTGTATCGTTTCGTCCCTCTCGAAAAGAAGCAAACCAGTCAGATTACACGTGAAGTTAACACAATACAGGGTGTTCGGGATAAATTTGACATATTTATAATTAATTATATTTTTCCGTAAGTTACATGTATTAACACACACTTCTCTTCATTTAAAAGTTTGGACCCTTCTTCATTCATATACAAGATGTCAGAAAGGATGGATAGCTGGAACCCACCTGAATCATGGAAGAGAATAACTTGTATCATGATGATTCGTGCCCGCCATCAAAATAAGGATATTACGACTGCTGCCCAATGCTCCCTGAATACAGTAAAAACAATCAGGCATGAACTAGAGACTTGCAATGGTGACTACGAGGATAGCAAGAAGAAAGATCCCTAGCAGACGATCTGATTGCGTTCGTACAGCAGAATTCCTCGCAAATCTGCAGGAACAGGTGTTGAAGAACCCTGGCATTGGAATTCGGGCTTTGTTCGTGGAGTTGCTAACTGTAGTCAAGCCCTGGATAACAAGGGTAGCCAATGGTAGGCCGTATGTATGGCAGCAGGATTCGGCCCCTTGCCATACCTCTGGGAAAAGTCAAAAATGGTTGTCTGAAAATTTCTACGACTTCACCAGTCCAAATGTTTGGCCTCCAAACTCCCCAGACCTTAACCCCATGGATTATTTTGTATGGGGCGCAGTTGAAAAAGACACCAATCGCACTTCCAGTAATACAAAAGCCCAGTTAATGGATAAAATTAAAACAGTTTTTGCGGCCCTTCCCAGGGAGACTGTAGCATCAGCTTGTTCGAGGTTCCGAAGCAGAATTGAAGCTGTGATCGATGCTAATGGTGGTTATTTTGAGTAAATCTTGTTGATAGTATTGTAATTAACTCTGCCTGTAATGTTTTTTGTCAATTCATTAAATTTAATAGATACAAAGAAGATTTTATTTTTCCTTACGAAACTGTCAAATTTATCCCGAACACCCTGTAAGTCCAGAGATGTTTCAGGAAATAATACGCTTGTTTGGGGTGATGAGAAATAAGTTTTTGAACGAAGATATCTTTAATGAAAACAAATCTTATTAAATGAAGTATATCTTCCCGATAAGAACACGTATATTGTTTGTAGGTAGATTGAATTATTAAAAGACATGGCGCAAAGAATACGCTGTAAAAGGATGAGCACATTAACTATGCACTCGAAACATATGGATGCTATTTAAATGTGGGGTAAAGATAAAATGCCAAACATTATTAGTTAAGAACAGTAAGAAACAAAAGAGAGATTAAGGAACCCATTAAGACGGTGGTCCTGACTTGTTTGATTAGACACTGACGTTTAGTAAATTGCCAATAATGCTAACTGTAGGAATGTTATCTGTAATAGTAGTCCTGATGAGGCCTCGAGGAAAAATAATAAATAAAAAAAAAAAAAGAGAGAGAGAGACCGCTTCCTTCATTTGACGACAACTCTTCATGAGCTCCGTTATTGAGAAGTACACTCACGAAGAGCGGTTGGAATGTCACTCAGTATCTGCAACGCCATTATAGTGTCCATTATCGGTATGGCGCTTGTAAAATCATAATTGTAGAAGAAAATCTCTCATTCCCTTAACGAACACGAAGAAAGGGATCGCCACTGCGATGCCATTATTACAGTCATGCATTACCGCCAGACGTTGTACTTGCGTTCATTTACAGCAAGAGTAATCGCCCAGGATTCTTAGAAGCCAGCTTGCGGAGGCCACCTACAAACAACGTATTGGAGACTTTCTGATAAACATAAATGCGAATTGCGTAGTTAAAAATGCGAACAATTAAACACGCCTTCTCTTCAGCCATGACGTGCAAACACGTTAGCATGCAAGCTAAGGGATAATTGACTCTATAGAACAAGAATTCGAGGAAATTTCATTCAAGCAGACTCTTGTCTGTCGTCAACAAAACGCCTAGTGACCTCTGATCGTAAGGATAATTGTGTTTGACGAAGTTCTGTATCCGTTCAAAGGCTCTTGTTGTATTAAATTGTTTGTCGTGTTTTGAATGTTTTATGGATTTTGCAATATTAAGATTACTTCGGCTTCCCACGCCTTCTGGAAAATTTCAGCCCTTAAGTTTCGTTGTTTTGGTTTCATTGAACTACGCGAATGTACAGCGGAAATATCATTAAGTAGCTCCTAATGTATACTTTCAGTGGCCGCTTGCACACAACTAGCGAAGTAGTTTAGAAATTCTATAAATAGGAATGATCTGCAGCATGATATCGACATTACGGCCCACCATAGCGGCAGTTTCCGGTGGTGTTGGGTGAAAGCATTGCCCATTATAGATTCTTGTAATCGGTTGTGATCAAAGTGATCTTCCGATTTCTCTGAACCAGCGTGTGTGTGTGTGGGTGGGTGGGTGGGTGAGAGAGAGAGGTACCATCAAATTTATGTTGTTTTTGGAAGACGTCTATTGTTGTTGTTGCACTTAATATACGTGACATATTCTAATACGTAAACTATTAGCAACTGTACAAAATTATTCCATAAATTTAACAACTTAAGGAAACGCATAGATAATTAAAACCTCGAAAGAGTCTTTCGCAGTGCCGATTCATATGTATTTCCTGAAGTGTTGTCTATTTAGTATATATATGGAATATTCAGCGAATTTGAGTCACATGACTTATTCATTTAGGACAAATATCCGTTTACAATCACATAAGCAAACTTGTTTTGCCGCGTTACTTCCTGAGTAGCGGAACATTATTTTTCACATATGTTTTGCGAATACCACTCACCAAAGGTTGCAAACGTATCGTGCATTTTAGCTGCATAGATCTGCTAAGGTTTAATCTGGGAATTCTATTTCTTTCAAACCACTTCCGACGTACAATAAATAGGGTGGTGGTCTTACGCCGGGCGTTGAACTTCATCTACCACCAAAGGACATACCTGCCTGCAGTGGGATAAGAACCCATAGCCTGATGATTGGAAAGCGGGTACTCTATCCACTCCGCAAACAAGTCATTTGCATTCGCGTTTCCTAAACACTAGAAATTCACGTGTCTCTTCGAAGTATTATTTTAACAATTACGTGTTTTGTTGGATAATTCTGCATTAGGTTTCTTCTGCGTATCTTGAAAATTTCAATTTCATATTAGATTTTTGCTTATATATGAGAAGGAATTTTTCATTACAAACGGATTCAACAGAGCGAACCGCTTTCAAGGGATTATGATATTTTCCGCGTTTTAGGAACTTTTTAGCATATAGTTTCGCTTTCTGAAATTCTTGGCCTTAAGACAACTTTATGATCTTCAAATCAAGAAAACCTTCTGATGCAAAATTGATAGCACTATTAAATATATTTGTGCGTGTATCGTAGACGGAAGTTACATTTTTCCTCGCTCCACCTCTGGCTCCTTTCTCCCGACCCCCATAAACAGAAAAATCAGCCCGAAAGTACAAGCAATTCATAGATATCATATACTAGCCTTAGCTATAGTCTCTTAGTCATAACTTACAACAAAACAACTTATATCGCATACATAATAAGTCAATAAATTTTAAGGATATGATTAAATCTCTGTATTCCTTTTTTTGTTACGAAATGCATGATGTTAGGTGCTCCTATTTCTGTCTGCGGTACCATCCCAGCTATAACGAGTGTATATAATGTTTCTTTCCTTCATTTTAATTATGTTAATTACGACAGCTATGTAATTAATTCGGTTTCTTCCGTACTTTGCTGCAGTTTTTCAATGTTCGTAACAGTAAGCCACAATTTCACTTTCCCTTTTATGAAAACGACTGGCCTTCCCTTCCTTTCCCATTCCTGTTAGTCTTTTAGCTACACTTTACCCAAAAAAGTAACAGATCGAAGCGTCTTTACGATGCTATTCTCTCCAGAAATAGGAATGATGGAACGTTGTATTTTACTGAAACAGCTGTTAAGCTCTAAGTTCGAAATCGAAAAAAAGGAGATTACGAAGGAGTTTGAGATTAAAAGACTTTGGTTGGGAGAAAGGAAAGAAACTTCATTTTCTCATAAGAAAACGTAAAACTTTAATGGAGCCAGATCAGCCGTGACTTTTGGACATTTCGATCAACGGACGTGAGCTGGGATGAACCATCATTGCGTGGAAAGAACAACGCGAAGATAGTTAAAAAAAAAAAAAAAAACTGTTCAAAAGAAGAAGACTAACAATCGTAAAATATCAGGAAAGCCCGAGGCTTTAGAGGAGTTGCTCGAAACGACTTCTTCCACAATCTGTTTCTCAAAGTTCTTTATCTGGAGAAACAAACGGGTCCGAAACGTCTGAATGCTATTTGTATTCACCTACTAAGCGATTTACCTATCGTAGTAATAATAAAGAAAAGGAAGGTATGCACAGCACGTGCACACTTTGCAATGCACGACAAGGCGAACGATTTCTGTGTTTGTCTAACGGACGCTAATTATTTTCTAAATACTTGCACTACTGTCCTACAAGTGCTCGTGAGAACGGAGCACGCTACACACACACTTTGCGAATAATTTACAGTCTGCTTCTAACTAGATCAACTCCGTTATATCGATCTGCACCTTGCTAATCTGGTTATTCTAATCTCATGTGGATTCCGTATTAAAAACTAAGACGTGGAGTAAGGGATGGCAGGTGCTCTTGCTCATCCACTTTCCAACCCCCCCCCTCGTCCCTCTCCCCTCAAAGCAGATAGTTGCTGGAAACAGTTGCGGAAACTGAATTGATGAGGCAGACTCGCTGAATTATAAATCGAGGAAAAGTTCCAGGAAAACAAAGAAACGCAAAGAGTGGAAGATAACAGGGAGAGAAAGAGAGAGATCTGTTGGGAGGGTCAGATTCTTGCCGAATGTGGAATACAAGTTTTATACTATGGGTCAGTTACAAATAGATTAACCGTATAAGCAGCACGGTAGGAGCACAAGGATGGTTTTCTATTTTAGAGGTTCAAATATCAGTGTTTTCGGTACAGAAAAAGAACGCGCGTGTGAGCATGAAAACGAACGTTGACAACGGCACTCCTAATGGTAGACTCAGCACAGTTAGATTGAAGACCCGCCCTTTGGATTGATTAGTCGTAGCTCTATAGAGCACGCTGGTGGCAGACAGCCGCTGTTTTATTCGACTGATTTTCTTCTGCTGCTGAAACTGTGGCTAAAAGTAATGTCGTCGGCAAGTTTCTGTTTGTTTATTTAGGATTTCTCTTCAGTTTCGCTCGCTGTACACGTTCTTCAAAATGCATTTTTGAACAACTTTTTTTTTTTTATTTCAGCAGAGAAGGGAAAAAATTTCTTGTTATGATGGTAATGTGGGAGTGTTCACAGTTGTGTGCGACAGACTAGGCAAGAAGCAATCAAAACTCTTACTAACTTTTACAGTTCATCTGAAGTTTTTTTTTCTTTGTTCTGTTTCTTTCTCTCTAATTGTTTTCGAAATAACATCTTTATGGTCTTGTTCTGAAGAAACAGCCTTTGGGAAACATTAGCTCTTCTTCTTGTTCTTCTGCACTGTGGCCTCCGAGTAGAGCAATCGAACGCTAAACGTGCTGGCAATTACACCTTCAAAACATCGGCACAGCAATCAAGTGTTTGTTGTCATTTTACGATATGGTAATCATTTCCTAATAGCCTCCTTATTCTCTTCAACGGAGTGCAATATTACGTTTCGAAATAAAAATTATCACGCTAATTTATCTATTTTGTTAAGGAGAATATAATTGAAAACTTCCCCCCACAACTTTATTGTTCCCAGCGGATTCCTTTTGGTTGTCTAAATCCTTCTCTAGATTGTTTGCAAGACAATGTAGCATACAAGTGTACCTACGGATATACATACCAGTGAGAACGTTACCTTGTATGAATAATTTAAGTAGATAATAGCAAATACAGATCGAGTAAGAGACGTTCTCACACACAAACAGAACTGTTTCATCATTCTCATTGTACGATCACCTCTTATCACGCATCTGCATAATGACTACGTTTTCAATAGCCTAATAGTCTCCATCACCTTCATGTTTGTGAAGCACACAGAAACACGCGCATTCGTCCCTTTTGTTCGTTAGGTGCATAACCACGGAAAGAGCGGCAGGAAGCATGTCTCCGTAGCGCGTGATGGTGCTTCGTCAGCATTTATATCCTTGTAATTTATCTGCTATGTCGACGAGGTCGGCTGATTTTTCTCCGAATACCCTTCTAGTACTCCTGTCACGGAAAGCTAACAGCAGTACGTCTTTAGCACTGTTTCTCGTGCTGATTATGAGGGGGGGGTTGGCTGTTCAACAACAAAATTTTGTAAGAAGAGCAAAATTCTTGTTTGAGAATGGAAGAGGTTTTCATCCTCACATTTAAACGCAAATGTTCGTCTCTAAAAGCGTAAAATGTATGGGTTCGAATTTGACAGAAACAAATAACAGAATGCACTTAAAATTGCAGCTAAATATCATCTCTGTTTCACGACATTCCTCTTTCTCTCTCTCTCGCTAGCTGGCTCTTTTTATCACTCCCCGCCGTGGAGGGTATTGCTGGAATAATGTGCGCGATCTTTGAATTGGGCTCATCCCTTAATCTTGACTTTATACAGGCGTTTCCCACACAAATCTCACTTGCCTACTTCCAAGTAATCTACTTCATCACTTCCCCTAACGCGAAGTCTCTCTCTCTCACCTTACTCATGTGCCGTCTTACTTTCAAATATACTCTCACTTGCTCTTACTGAAGCCTTCAGAGCTTTCAGGGGAGCTGTGAATGATGACAGCGAGGCACACTGATATTGATCTCTGTTGCTTCTCCATTTCCGATCGCACCATCCCATGCAAATGGAGATCTTAATTTTTTTTTTTTTTCGTGATCTTCATAAGGAATGCCGTTTCCTCCAGATGTTTTCCTGTTCTTTTGTAGTAGGTAACGTAACATTGAGTAACATCTGTTTGAAACAAATGCAATTACTTGAATAGAATGAAAATATGCAAATAAGGTTTCTCACTGCTCTCTTTCTCTCTCTCTCTCTCTCTCTCTCTCTCTCTCTCTCTTTCGATAATAGATTGGTATTGAGAACTTGAAATTGGACACATCACAAACAGCTCGCTACACCGTACGAAAAAGTATTGAAAGGAATAAAATTTCCCCACGCATGTATTTACAAAATAACTATCGTTCACATAAACGAAAAGAAAATAAAGTTCAAAGTAAGCGTACAGTTCAGAACCGCAAGATTTTCTTCTGTAGTGTGTGTGTGTGTGTGTGTGTGTGTGTGTGTGTGTGTGTGTGTGTGTGTGTGTGTGTGTGTGTGTGTGTGTTCTTTATTAGAAAAGCAAAGTCACGCTACTTTCTTTATAAGCATGTAGTTTGGATAAGTCAGTATGTAGTACGTGTATAAAGAAAGGAAATAAAACCTGATAATAGGATTGAGTCATGCATTCAATACCATGATAGAGCATAGTGGTAGTTTTTACACTGATGTTTATAAACCGCTTTTTATGAGTGCAGTTTCTTCGGATAAAATTTTGCGCTTTGAGAAATAAAATACGTTTTCCGAATTCAACACAATAAGAATAACGAATATGATTTTTATAAGAAAGCTGAAAGGAGAGTCGGTTATCTCTTACAAAACAAACTCTCTGAAGTCGAAGACTCCCAATATTTTATTTATATTTTTGATCTCGTCTCTCATATGTTATTGTTTGCATTGCAATGTAACGTTGCTTGTAAGTTTGAATACCAAAGAAGACTGCTAGAGAAAATATTATTTTTATTTCTCATTCTACAATTACCGAACTTCTGATTACGTTGACGTGAAAGATGACCAGTCTCATGCAAGAGTGGCAAGCGTTTTCCTCTCCACGTGAAATATCTTTCGATCCAGAGATCGAAATATGTTCCCATTTCAGTCTCTGGATTTGATCTGAGCTTGTATTAGGATCAGAAGATTTCGAATAATCCGACTAATGGAAGAGAAATGAAAAGCCATAGAAATCATGCTATTCGAAATGAATGTAATTTCAAGCAGCACAAAGTTGAGAATTGCTGTGGTAGAGGAACTTCACGGAAGAATCGATCAATTAATATATGAGATGAGCGACCTAAAGAGCACGTTAGCATGTAGTTGCATAGCGTATTGATCGAGAAAGAGAGGTGAATGATTCGGACAATGCTTTAGCTGAAATTTTGTCTTTCCCAGTAAAATGCCTTTTTGGACTTTTGAGAATATTTGTCTCTTTTCTTTTCTCGCTCCTCTTCATTGCAAGTTTTGAGGTCTCGTAGTACACCATTACAAGAATCCAAAGATATACTCAAGACGACAAATGAACGATTTTTTTATCCCACAAGTGTTAGTGAATGTCTTCCTTTTTACTAGTTCGATGCAGCACATAGTTGATAAAAAGCGAGCCAGTTGGAATTGTGAAAATAAATATAATTGAGATTGACAAAGAAAATTACCACCATGAACGAACGTAAATTGAATAAAATTAGAATTTAACGAAAGACAAAAAAAGATTTCAGGATGCTATGTGGTTAGCAGAGTGACAAAGAAAACAAATAAAAACATTTCAGTCATTAGCAGATATTAATACATTAACAGATTTCCTATTAAATGGATGCATTAGAAAGATTACTTTAAAGTAAAAACAAAGTTTCAATCGAATAGGATAGACATGGAAACAATGACGTTAGAGATGTCTCGATATCCATCCATCCAATGCTCGTCCGTCCAGGATGGATTGAGTGCTTATGCAGTAAACGCAGCCGGCTTTTCACTCCTCTGCCGCATCTAAAGGCGAGTATTTTGTCTATAGATATGTGTGTTCACGGGTTCTTGGTCTGTTTTGAGGGGGTGAAAAAAACCCGAGTCATTTGAAAAGCACACAAAGGTTCTTTCCGTCTAAGACGGAAAGGCGTATTCGATCCCAGATCTTTCCAACTAAATGGTCTCTGCAAAACATACCTATACTACGGAGACTTCGCCCCGATGTGGTACTAACTTAAAAAGAGGCAATCCCGAATTAGGAGCTACATATTTTCTTTCGTTATCGTATATTCATGGTTTCGCTAGACATCCAGTCCAAGTGACTTAATGGCACACGAAAACAACTCTTCTGCTAAAGGTCGCTAGTGCATTTGAAGATCTTATACTCAGATTGCTTTTACTTCACATTACGTCGCTGATTTTTCACATAGCATGATATCTAATCGTATCCTCAGAAATTTAGCAGCTATAACGTTCGACTAAATAGCATACAGTTTGCACTAAATTATATCAAACTGAAACACTGTCAAAGGTGCACCATATACATATATTCACAAAGTTCTGTATTAATGTGGTATACTGTACAACTCACATCGAGCACTCTCTCAGATCCAGCATCTGTTATATCAGATAAGGCGGTCTCTACTTGGACGTTCACCTTTCCTGGATCATAAGTGACATTAGGATAAAAGGCAACCCAGGCTGCAAATAGTGTAACTGCAAGTTCGTTTGTCTGTCGCTTTTGATTGCAGGCAAATTCTAAATCAAAAACTAGTATTCCAGTGTCACATCATCATCATGGAATAGAGAAAACATTAATAACATACGTTACATATTAAGTCTGGAATCAAACTTGAGCATCTCATCCTGTGCAATGAGTATAGAAAGGAAGTTGTTGTTCGCCTCCGCATAGGTCATACTTATCTCACACACTCCTTCCTTCCTTCCTTCCTATCTTCCTGTTTAGAAGTCATGATGTACATGTCTTTAAAAGTATTGCAGAACTATTTTAACCATTGACCATATTTTAGTAGGTACTTTTATTTTGTTGTTTTAGTCTTATTTTACGGTTATTAACAATCTTCTTGAGCCTTACACTCTTGAGAAGATTTTATCTGAAAAATCAAATTTATCCTTTGTTTTGACGAAGTTAAAATATAGATTTATATAGATCTATGTTAAATCCATCAGTTTTATCTTAAACTCCGTGAAAAATATTTAGGAAAAAAAAATTTATATATGTATATTTTATAATTTTTTACTTGTTATTTTAAATTCTGGACTTGGCACAGAAGAGGTATCGATGCTAATACGCCAATAAAACCCAAATAAAAATACATTAAATACATTAATAATCTAATGTAATTTGATTATATTAGTTAATAATTTAAAATTATTATACCATATTAATAAGAAGGAGATTTGTTGATAAATATATGCATTTAAAAATGGTTTTGATTTTTCCTGTTACTATTTGTGTGGATCAAGGATTCATTGGTTAAATTGAATTGATTAGTTATATTCTGTTTCACATATAAAAAATCGAATGAAAACATAGAAGGTGAGAGTACTTTGAACAAGCTCTGCTTTGAAGAAATGAGGCATATCCGTCGATGGGCGTTAATTGTAACCTATTTTAATTACGATAAATGGCAACATGCTTAACGTTTCACAAACAAGTAAGCAGCATACTACTCGTACACTCTCCTATCATAGTTCAACGATCTTCCATTGCTAAATCTATTCTCTCTCTCTCTCTCTCTCTCTCTCTCACTCTCTCTCTCTCTCTAAGCTTATCTTTTGATTTGCGTCGTTAGACAAAAATATGCGACCTTATTCGAGTAAGAAAGAAGATCCAAGAGAATATCGTAGATTATTACAGAGGAGCAGACTTTCGATCATTTTGTTCAGTAAAGGATAAAAGAAAGGAAAGAAAAAAAAACCTCTCCACCCTTAACATTATTTCATGTATCTCCTGAGAGCATACCTAGCCACTTATTTTACGGGCATACTGCCAAGATGTTCTGAAAAAATATATATAAAAAATGTTTGGGTAGAGTTTCTGTCGTTTAAATCATGAAATAATCCTTAAGATCCGAGAAATTTTACATAAACACCTGGATATAGTTCGCCGTTCAGAAGCATTATAAGCGCAGAATAAAGCATCAGTTTTAGATATGCAATAATAAAAAAAAACGTATATAGTGCACAAAAGATCGAAGCTTTAGATCTACAAATAGGTTGAATAACTATAGTAAATATTCATTTATAAAGAAAGAAAACAAGGATATCCGTGGTGTGAATAAATGACTACTTTAAAAAAAAAATGTAGACATTCTTATATTTCCAATATGCTTAAATAATGAAAATGGAAATTACGTTAATGGAACTTTCAAATATCTAAATGGCAATACACACGTTGAATGCATTCTTAAAATGCATCTTATCTACTTTACGTAAGGTAAGCACGCGCGCCTCTTATTTATTTATTTTTATTTTTTTAATTTTCACTTTACGAAATTTGTGTCTACGATTTGTAGTATGTACTGTTTAGGACTATACAATGATGTCCTTTCGCACGATGTTTTTCATAATCTTTTAGAAGTACACCAGTTTTAGTCAGTTGTATTAACTAAAATGTTTAAATGTCAATGACCTACAAT
Source organism: Typopeltis vanoorti (assembly GCF_054136105.1). Classification (NCBI taxonomy): domain Eukaryota; kingdom Metazoa; phylum Arthropoda; class Arachnida; order Uropygi; family Thelyphonidae; genus Typopeltis; species Typopeltis vanoorti. Next base: position 27,887,932 of record NC_143560.1, read on the forward strand.
TTTCTCATTGACATATACAGTACAATGTCTTTTTTTATTCGTTCATCGCACGCTCATAAGGCTATTTAGAGATTACTTAACCACAAATATATCATTAGATTAAATTTAATTTCGAGTTATATAGGAACGTTTGTTTTCTTGTTGTGTGTGTGGGGGGGGGGGGGGGCAAGGAAAGAGTGTTATGAACAGAAGTAGTACAGAGTAGTTTTAAAGTATTTCTCTTTCTCTCTCTCTCTCTTTTGAAATTCAATACATAAAGAAAGTCTGGCCGTTATCGTCATTTTGATGATCAATAGTAAATTAATTTGACTATTGATCCACGAAATGTGAGCTTACCAGGACAATGATGGTGAAGAATTCCTAATTCGGATGCAACGTCGTATTTAAACTTCAAGTAAAACATATTTGTATAAAAATGACGTTATTTTGAAAAAAGAATAAAGGGTTGCCTAAATATTTAAAACCATAAATAGCAACTGAAAATTATTCATTCTTATTTCAGACTCGTAATGAGTTTTTAACGTTCACTAGACACGCGTATTCACAATAATGTAATAATTTTATTACTGCAAATATTTCGACCAGCAACTAACTGGTCATCGTCAGCATAATCACAAGGTGAAGACAGAGCAAAGAATGGCAATCCTATTTACAGAACTGATACACGTGCAGGATGTTACCTAGTGGGTGGTTACAATAAAATAAGATTACAATACAATAAGGACCAAATTTAAAATTAAGTGATTTGAAATAAAATAATTTAATTAGATAATGAAATGAACACAGCATTATATTAAATTAATGTTAAAAAATTAGAATCGGAGAACGCACTATTGCTTGCTCTCCCAAATCTTGACAATAGAGAGACAGTCATTACGATTTAAATTTGGGAGGCGAAGAGGTGCTTCAGCACTCTCTATAAATAAATGCTCAGACCTAAACCTCTGCACCGACTTAAAAGGCGAGTGTTGGACCATAGGATATCATGGCCAGTGTCCACTCCATGCTGAGCATGGCTTGAATTTTGAGGTTTATTGTTGTTAATATAAGATTGGTGTTGTTGTAATTGTTTTTTTTTTCAACAGAACGTTAGAGAGAGAGAGAGACTGTTTATATTTCTTGGATGGGAACCAAGAGGAGATTTTGCTGAAAAGGAAATAAAGTAGGAACTAAATTGTATCTTTTTAGGATCATAGCAATCGTCTCAGAGATTCCTGCGATATATGGGATAGGGTCTCACGGTGCAGGTTCAATGATTTTTGTAATGGGCTTATAATAGTCCAAGATACATTTAAATTAAACTTCCTTAAGATGAAACCATTTTGTAGTAAGATGCATTGGATGGTGCCCAATTCTTTTTGGAGAACTTGGGAATTGGAGCAGATAACATTGTGCTCTGTAGAGCAAAGATTTGAAGATGCCTATTTTTTTTAGATGAATGATGTGCTGAATCTTGCTGTATATAGAGGCTTGTGAAGGTGGGTTTAGTGTGAATAGATGTAGCAACTCTTCCAAAAGGGGTACGAGAAAGGACATCCAGGAAGGCTAATTTAATTTTGCATCCTTTTCTTTTTCGATAGTGCAGTGTTGCATGGGGTTATGACAAACACATTAACTACATATCGAACCAAAAAGGAAGGTTGGGATCGTATTGAGGAGAGCAGGTTTTAATGTATCACATAAAATTAAATTCAGAATCAAAACTGTTACTGAAAGCGTACCTTCTATACCTAGTTGTGGAATTCCACTGACAGAAGTATTTTTTCTAGGTGACTACACTAGACTACAGTACAAGTGTAATAGCACCATCGTTGAATTTTACGGATGTGGGAGAAACACATGACGTCACATCAAATATGATTATACAGAATAAGCCATTTTATCTAACTACAATAAATCTAGCTCATAGCCTACCTTACTTGCCTTTGGGTGATACCAAACATCCGCATCCACTTCATTATTCTGCATAAACTAGTTCCTTTTTTTTTAATAACGACAATGATGTATAAGCAACAAGATGAATGCCAAAACACAGTATTTAATCCTGTATAGTTCGAATGACATTAAATGCATCGTTGAATATTAGTTTTTATTTCAATGAAAAGAATAAAAAAACACTATTTTTAAAATAAATTGCCTAATGATTCCCAAAAAATCTTTATGAATAATTTCCCTAATGATCCCCTTTGGAATATTCAAGTTATCATAATTTTTTGACAAGTCTTGTTTACAACTTACTTTAAGTTCTTTCTATTGAGATGCTAATCGCTGTTAGCTTCCGTAATCCATATAATATAAGGTATTTTTATGAACTGTACGTCAAACTGGATATATAACGCTATGCTTTTTACTTCGCAAAGTGCAGTTTGCATAAAAAGCAGTATAATACCTTTCCTATTCCAGCGTAATTTAATCTTTGATAGAAACTTGAAATGTATAATCAAATTAGCATATCGTATGTAGACATTAATCCGTTTTTAAATTTGCAGAAATCTTTATATATTTTAATATGCATTACGCCTGCTTGTAAAAAAGGCTTTTTTTTTAAATAAAGTGATCGAGTCATATATGTCTTAGCAACTATTATTGCATTATTGGAGAGTTATTTTTTGTTTTCTTCCTTTAAAGTTCGGGGCTTATTTTTTTTTATAAATTATTGTTATGCCATTGCAGTTGAGTTTCTTTCTTCTTTTTTTTTATCTTTGTTTTTTGTAACAGTCGAGACTGGGCACATTAGAAAGAAAATTTGTTCTGCACGATGTCGTTTCGACAAAAACAAGTAATTTTTAGTAATGACCAAAAGAAATAAAATAAAAACGAAGTTGAGAATTGCATGGATTCCGGCCTTAACGTCCTGAATTGTGCAATTGTTGGTTTCGAGTTAACTGATCGTAGCATTGTTCACGTATCCATTCTATTTATTATTAAAAGTACAGGCTTGGTTTTATTTTACTTTATGTTTTCATGTGGAGCGTAGGATGACTTCTACCTCATGAATTATAAGTTCTGATGTCTTGGTCTGGAAGTAAAGAGGAAATTAATAACTATAATAAACACGGCACTGTCCTTCAGGAAATAGCCAACATGGTTAGCAGGAAGAACTCGAGAACGCACTGTTTAAGTTACGCTGATGTAATTTCGATGGTTAAAGGCCGTTCGACATGGGTAACCTCGCCACTTTAATTTACTTTAAGAAAATGTTACAAAGAATATTTCCTTCACTTTATTGGACTTCCCCCCCATTTTTGTTCCGCCAGAAATTAAAACTCTAGAATTCTGAAAGTAATATAGAAGTTTCCGTATTGTACCGCTAACGCGTGCTGCAAATGATATTACAGTGTAGTTCGCAGAAGTACAAGGTAACAAGGCGTCTTTCATTTAAACAAATTAAAAGTTCACGTGTCTAGCCCTAGGTCTTTGAAACGGGCTTAATTTAAAAGCCGTATCACTCGCTTTTCCAAGAAGGGCTTTGGTTGGTGGTGGCTACAATCTTCATCGGTGTGTTGTCTTCAAACCATCTGACCTCAGTCTTTTCAGATCTCTGGAACCAAAATTAATATTAAAAAAAAAGTTTTAATTTTACTTTCTTAAAATGAAAAATTGTTCTTCAAAAATTAATATCGAATAGTCAATTTGATCATCCACTGTGTTTTGTTTGGAACTCAGCGGTGTTATAACTGTTGGATGTGCGAATCATGGAAGTATACGATACAGTTTTACTGACCTTAGGTTGTTTTTTTTTATTCAAAAGTATTAAGAATATGTCAGCTGTAATAAGAAGATCATTCATCATCATATACATAACATCTTTGGGCTTTGAACCCCTACTTAATTTCCAAAGCGAGGGAGAATTTCTTTATATAGATGGAAATTTCTGTGTGTGTCGTTCTTGGTAAGTCATAAATGCAGGATAGTTTAATACTTGTCGAAAATATGACCAAATTTGGAAACGAAAATATCGGAAACCCCTGATCTAAGGGGATGACATGTTGAGAACCTGAATTTACTGCAGTAAAATATCAAAATCTTCGGTGGAAAGGTATGAAATCAAGCATTGGAATATGTAACTGGAAACTAAGCTGAGAGCTATACATTACCAGTATATATTCATAGACCAGTTTCATCCACTCATATAACTTCAATTGCTAGCTCTTTTCTTCTTCTTTCTTTCTTTCTTTCTTTTGATGTATTGTTTTTAATTTAACTAATGGTAGGGTATTTCTTTCTAATAATTATGAGATTTCACTCCCACAAGCGAATTATAACTCATGCTCCGGTTTTTTTTAAAAAAAAAGCTTCTCGGAGAAACGCCATTGGCAGTAAAATAGACTTAGACTCCCTCCCTTATGGACTTAGATGTCTTGACGTAAAGCTAATCAACAGCAATAATTATTGCTGAATTTAACTCTTCCATTTACTGTCGCTTCTTTCTCGTTATATCTAAGTTACTTTATGTCCTCTGTTTCAACAACCTTAATTTCATCCGTAAATGCTCCACGCCCAAGTCTCCGTTGCGTAAATCACAAGATTATGGTAAGTTTTATGTTTAGATTACTTTAAAATGCTTTTTGAATATCAGTTCACCTTTTTGATTTTTATTGTTCTTACAACGCTATTGTGAGTCTCCTTTTTTCTATCTCAGTGAAAATTAATTTCGGAAAACAGGTAAAGACAGCAAAAAGGAGTGCACGAATAAAAATACTATACTTTTTTTTTATATTTATATTCCTTTTTTATAACTTACTCATCACTCATTCGAAGTCCATTATTTGTTTACTCAAGTATTACTCCTTATTTTCTTAAAATATATAATTTACAACAGGGACGTGTTAATCTATATGAACACTCGCTTGCTGCCGGAATGGGAGTAGATGAATCCTTGGTCTCTTGAAGGATCTTCCTAGCATTTATATGCATATTCGGTATTTCTGAAAAATTAGTTTTTAATTTTTTTTCTTAATCTGAATAAAGGACAGTTCCTAATAAAACAGTTATGTTGCGGAATAATGTGTAAATAGTAACCACAATCAACATTTTATGTAGTGTGCGGGAAAAAAAAAAATGCACGAACTGCTTCATCGCTGGTTCCCACATGCCCGTAGTAACGATGGGGAAGGGAAGAGAAAAAGCACTCCTCTGTTCATGTTGTTAAATAACTAATAGACGAATTTTCTCTATGAATTTTGAACAGAAAACAATTCTAGTATTTTCTTCTTTTATTTTTCAAATTTTATGGATTAATTATAATCATCTTTAAATGGTCTCAGTAAAATATTTTGTAAATTTTATTTCTAGTATTAGATATTTCAAATGTAATAGAATGTTATACAGTGACAGATGTAGGGATTAGATTTCCAAACACGTCGACTCCCTAAAAAATCCAAGAACGACTTTGATTGGCAGTGTCTTCTGGCATCCAAAAAGAAAAAGAAAAAAAACCAACAAAGTGACCTTTAGCATAACCTTCCCTTGTGAACGTCACTCTCCGCATTAAGCTATTAGTAAACAACTACATGGATTGAATTAACATCCCCATATGTCTTTTACGTTATTTGATAATGTGATGATTATTTCTCCAAGTTGAACAAAAAAGTTTACATTCGCGCACAAGTCTGGTGTTGTTGTAAATCACGAGACAGACAGATAAAGCCACATGATTTTCTTAATTTCATTCTTCCTAGTCGTAGAACTTTCTCGTTTTTAATTTTTCAGTGTTTCACCAAATTCCAAAGCTTTCGTTCTGATTTCTTTTTTTAATTCTCTTGAACGTTAATATAATATTTTTCAAGCAGTCTTTGTCTTTGAGCGTTTCTTTAACGATGATCCACCATTACCAAACATTCTGGATGAAACGGCCTATATAAACAAGTCTGTGTTAACTAGACTTCAGAGTATTGTTCATTTTTTTTCCAGGCAAAGTTAAAAAAGCTAACTTAGTTCCAATATTAACTGCTTGCATTGTTAGTCCTGACGAAGCCAGCTGTAATGCTACGTTAAAAAATGTTGAGTGTTTTTCGATAATTTTCGTGCTTTATGTATCTGCTTATCAACTGGGACTGAAAAAAAGTTTTGAATAATGCTGTGATTGGTGTCATCTGCTTGGCACAGCTTTATTTATATGTGTGGTGTTGTCCATAAATAATGGTTAAATAAGTAGTTGTTCGTCTCCTTTCTCTTGTATTTAAAGTTGGTTTAATGGCTACGTCGGTTCATTGAATTGGAGCACATTCAGATCATTTGAAGGGGGGGGGGTATGAAAGTATATTGAGTTCCATTTGATATACTTATATAAGCATCAAAAGTGGAATCCAGCTCAATTAATATCAAAGGCTTTCTTTCTCTTTGTATTGGTCTTTTCAACATCCACAGATTCACTGTATGCCATTAGGAAGCTAACTTGGTTTACTCTACCCCCCCCCTCTCCTTCCTGTTATTGGTTTAAAGCCAGCCTCTGCTTAAGAGATCGCTTCTATCACAAGCAAACTTTCATGTTCGTTGCTGCTTCCTTTGAATATTTAATTCAGTGATAGTTAACTTTAATGCTTGCCATTGCATTTAAAATGACGATCATCTTAAAAGAAAAAAACAAATCACTAAAATTAATTTTAAAATATAATCGAGTGTAAGAAGATATCAGGGAATAAACTCGTGATATTAATCTAGATTCTAAAAACACTGACTATCCTTACATCCTTTAAGTTTTATTTAAAAGAAAACAATTAAACGATAAAATATTCCTATTACTTAAAATGAAATTTATTATGAACCCCATAAACAGATTAAACAGGAAGAAAAAAATTAAAGTCTAAAATAAACAAATGAATAAATAAATGTGTAATTAAATTTAAAAATATAAAAGAGAATTAAAATTAATCCTTATTGTATCACTAGATAAACTTTGCATACATTTTATAGCACACTACTTTAACCGATCGTAAATATTTATATACATTACTAGAACTTCATTATAATTTATTCAATACATTTTAGTACTATCTCGTTTTCAAAATGTTTAACGGGAATTTTATAAACTTTCCAGTTATATATTTCTATATTTTGAGTTCCTTTTATATTTCTGCTGATGCTGCTTCTTGGCTGCATGAAAATTTCCGCTGAAAAATGTTTGTCCTTCTCTCGGCTACCAGCTACATTGATTTTTTATATCTCTTCCCATTTCTTATTTATTAAATATATTACGAATATTTGAACTTTTGTTTCCTTGGACTTCTTTTTTAAAACATTTTTTAATTTGTATATTGTCGGGACAGCTAATCTGACGAACACACCCTGGTTAGTAGAACATTCTGTCTGGCTCTTCTACTTGGACCAGTCTAGCAATCCATTCCCCACCAGTGGCTACGCTACTCAGCGCAACTCTCGGCTTACTTGAAGAACAGTTCCCTTCGCCTCTAGAAGACTGTCTGTCTGAGAGAAGTCGTTCCGGTTTTCTTTAAATATTAAATCCATATTATTTTCTACTGACGATTCCATGTACATTTTTATACAATAAGCAACATAGTTCGTATTTTCTTTGTATACTATAAGGATGATATGTTCAAGATATAAAATAGAATTGACTACATGATATGTTGAAACAGAGTTGAGATAATTTAAAATCTCAGATACTGTACAGTGACTGATATCACCAGAGATGCAGCTTCAGTGGCCTAATGGATAATTCCTTCTCTACTCTACTCTACTGCCATCATTCCACTGTGACACCGATGAACTTATAAAAGCTTTCCAGTTGAAGGTGAGTTCTCATGCAGGGGTGGGAAGAGTTCGTCCCCCCCCTTGAACACTACTTTTCTTCCCGCAAAGCAGACAAATCTGCCAGAAAAACAACGCAGTTAACAGGCATAACAGACTAGCCTTATTCCCTTAGTTGCTTTGGCCTTAATTTCAAATAACAACCACACCACTTTGGCATGGATATTTGTAAAAGTATTTTGGTATATGGATTTTCACTGGCAGGTGTGACACGTGCATCTTTCTTTTTGGAGGCCCGAAATGGCATTTAAGAAAACTTTGTTATCCATTTCAGGATTTCTGTCTTACTTAACACTCGGTTCACTTGCGATATTGTGACATGAGGGAACGTACCATAAAAACGAATTTCATTTAAAATAGTAAGAAAAGAATGAAGCTCTCTGAAACGCCGAATCATGTAAGGTGAGCATCTTAAAAGTTAAAGAACACGTATGTGGGAGGGTGATGTGACGATGAGTGGGTGGGACCGCGCGTATAAAAATCAGAATATCAGAACAAAAGCAAAGATTGAATTTTCAAACCACTATTTGTAGAAATTATAATAATTTTAGAGGACCTGGTCTTATATAAATTTGTATAAGTTTATATGGATAACTTATAGACAATATTTATCTATACGCCACAAAATATTTCTATACTTTTATAATAGTTTTGTAATGTCAGTCACTTCCTCGGTGACTGGCTAAAAAATTAACCAGTCACTGAGAAAACCCATCGCTCTGATTTGATGTGTTCTCTGCGTTTACTACATTTTAATCGGTAAGTAAGATTCCATGCTCCTGCTTAATATTAATGGTATCAAATTGCCAAGGGAGTGATTGAGTGAAAAGTAGTTTGGGTTGAGCATAGTGAAGGAAGAGAACGTGGCTGGTGAAAACTTCAGAAGCATTAAAAAAAAGCTCGTCGAAGGCTATCTTGTTCCTGAATCGGATTTCATGCATAGAAACATAACATGATTACAAAGCTGCTAAACCTTTAATAATTTTGACAACTTTTTATGGCACTGAGGCAATTTTTGCTTCATATGAGACTATTTCAAATAAGATTGGTTCAACCAATCTATAAAAAGGAAAGAAAAAAAAACAGTAAGGAAGATTATTGTTTCGGGTTATCGTTCTTGCAAGTACTGAGTGTTGTGTTTCATCATTACGACTCCCGCATTAGAAATTACCCAACCATTGAATCACTTTAGCCGTTTTTGTAAAGTTCGAAAACTATGAAATAAAAAAACAACATGCGCTGATACAGATGCACATGCAAGTCTAATTTTTCCCCCTCTTCCTCGTCTGATTGGAAACGAACAATCAGTACTCGGTAGTTGTTGATAATGCAAATAATAAGGTTAAGCATCCCGATAAAATTAATAACAGTTTATTATATCATCCATTGTACTAATGATGTTATATTGCTGAACTTCGTAAACACTGCCATATTAGAACTAATAAATAACTGTGATGTTAACAATAATGTTGCCGAAAAATAATTACATTTTCCCCAACTTAAATTAAAAATATTAATAATAATAAAATATAATAAAATATCTCATATATCTAAAACGTGCACCCATTTTATCTTCCATGAAATTGCAGTACAGATCAATAGTCATATGCACCCTTATTGTGTCGCTACTATATACGCAGCAATGGCGTACGCGTGTGAGGGTTGTCAATTTGGTATTCAACGCCATATTGTAGAATTTCATAATGACATTGAATTTATAATACTATTGGATAACATTTGGCTGATAATTATCAGCATAATCATACCATGAAAATGTTACTTTTTCCTTAGGATATACCGTACATTCCGTTCTCTGAAAAACTTATTGTAGAAAACTCCCCGCTTCTGTAGGTTAGGCAGAAGGACACGTGACTAGAAAAACATGAATTCGACTCCGGTCTAAAACATGTCAAATTTAGAATTGTTTTTAAACTGTGGATGATCTAGCCAGTCTCATAGTTCAGTGGTCAGATATTTTCTCTCCGAAACTTGTTTTCTCTCATCCCCTACTTCCCTAGCAATATTTAATTAAATTCTGCATACTTTACTGATATGTACTGCATATTTATTAGCCAAATAGAAAAAAAAAAATGTTGCTGATCAAAACTGTGATGGAAAGATAATTGAAAACAATAGGACAGAGAGAGAGAGAGAGAGAGAGAGAGAAAGAAAAAAAAAGATAATTACACTTGAATTAATAAGCAAAATGCACCACAGATCCGAACCATTCCTGGAGGTGTGCCTAAAAATCCGCATCCATTCTCATCTTACTTTAATTATATTTGGAATTGGCAGTTTCCATTTTCTACCGAAGCTACAGTCAAATTTTGAGGCTCTTGCTTTTTTTTATTTTAAGAAGAAATAGACACAGAGAGACGTTCTTTTATCTTATCATTTTAAACTAACGGGAATACAAATGTTGACTTTTGAAACGGATCTCGGTTACTCCACGTTTATGTAACTAATGCAATCCAATTTTGCTCAATTCTTACAGGAGACAAATGCAATATCGCTGATATATCCGGGATAACTCTGATCATAAAACATGCAATTACGAAAGGCTATTTCATACCTTTAAGCAATTCGCTAAACAGGTGAACTCAAACTGCAGTGATCGTTCTAAGGTAACTCGGAGTTACTTTCGAACGCTTAGAACTAATATAACACTATTTTCAACTTTACTTCATTAGCCATTTTATACTCTATACTCTTCTGTGGTTGCATAACGCAGGTACGAAACATGTTTTTGATATCAGCATTTGAATCCGTTAAAATGAGGTGTCACTTGATGTTACACTATAATAGTTTTATCCCTAAGTATAGCGCTTCGCAGAGAAATTCAATCTTGATTATATTTGGACACTGCGGTGTGCATTGTCAACTTGAATTCGGTGCCAATTTTGAAGATCATGCCTTTATTTGCCAGTGATTTCTCTAAGGCCACAAACATTCTCCTTTATTATTATGAATGATTATAGTCTCTATCCTATACCCATCCAGACACAATCTGCAGACTTTCTATGTTTATTTTAATCAATGAAATAAGCTGAACTCAACTACTCAACTTATTCAAACAAGTATATTTAGAACATATGTTACGACTTGATCATTAGCACAGCATACGATTACAATAAATCAGTATGCCATTTGTACTATTTATACTGTCTTACATCTAGAAATACCCATAACTTACTTAAGGGTATTTCTGAGTGTACGGGAATGCATTCAGTGCATTATAAACGATTGCATTTAATCCACATAAAAGCCTTTGTTATTCACTGGAAGCTAAATGTAGATAACGAAATGTCAGACCTGATTAATATGTCAAGGAAAAAATTTCTTGCAGCAGAGAATGCAGAATAATTTCAATTGTAACTAATTATTGTTATCAATACAACACTTGTATTATAAATATAATATTTATGTATTTAATGCCTGCTAAACCATGATTAAATTTACTTATATCAAATAATATACAGCTGGAAAATTAAAATGTTACTTGTTTCAAATTGATTATTTGGTAGAGCTTGGAAATTAAAGTTTATAGTTTATTTTCACAAATGATAGTTTTCCACTCACCAAAAACTTATTTTCATTTTTGTGCCATCACGCTGAAGGCAGTGCTACCTACTATGGCCCACACATAGGGATGTACATAAGAGGCTTAAGTCCCAACAGTATCCCATGCTGTCCAACAGTAGACCTAGAAAATCTAATTTTCCGGTCCGTTCCCCAAACCGCTATTACTTTATTATTAGTATACGATAGATGGGCTCAGGAGTTAAATAATCCATAAACTCTGTTCTAAAGACTAAACTTGGAATCTTTATCGAACCAACTTACTACATCTACTAAGTTACTCATTAATCATATGATTTTTATTACATTATCATGGTATCATTGTGAATTAATGAGATATTAAGTTTGCCAGTTTCAAATAATCCCAGCAATTCTTTGGGGAGACGTTTTTAATTTTCTTTCTATATTATATTCAGCTTAAATAATACATTTTATAAATAAATAAAAAATAAAAGCTGTCTTTTGACGTATGAGTTCATATTATTATTATTATTATTATTATTATTATTAATTTCATTTTTGCAATTTTTTTCTCGAAGATATGAAATCTGTTCCTTTTTTGGTTCGGATATCGAAATTAAAATGATCATAACGCGTCAAAGCCGTCATGTGAATCAGAGACTCGAGAATGGAATAAAATATGAACGTCCATTAAAGGTAAAATAAGGCAATTATTTAAAGGTAATTATCGAGATTTGCCAGATCTACCCAAATGCATTCACCGTTCTTGAAAGTAAATTAAAAATTTCCATATTTGATGTTCCCGACAGGTACGTTAAATTGCGAAATATCGGAATGATCTCGGATATTTATCTGTTTGCACAAAGAGAGAGAAATGATTTTTGAAAGAAGAAATTTAGAATCTAGACGGATAAATGCTTTAATTCTGGCTAAATGGTTTTAGAAACAATTACGTTCTTGCTGTTTACTTTTACGCGGAGCACTTCGTGATGTGGATTGCATACATCAATGTCTGATCCTTAGCGCATACTTTCATTATGGGATGAATTCTTTACCCAACTTTAATTAGCACTCATTAAAAAAGACTGATAACAAGTTAGAAGAAATATAAATGCTTGGAACATTTCACAGAATTTTAAATGCATTGATCTACTAATTACCGCTTGGGAAATGTGTGTTCAGATATGTACTTCCTTGGAGCGAGAGATATCGTATTAATCAAGTCCGATAACATACAAAAATGAAGCACATTTTTGCCTGCCCTAAATCATTACTTGTTTAAAAATTCTGAAAATAACCATAAAGACCTCTGTTCTGAATAACGGATTTCAACTTTGATTGAATATATCAATCCTTTTAAATATATCTGCTGTTTTATTTTACGTACTTTGTTTTATAAAATTAACTGCGTTGCTGTTCTAATTTAATTTCGATGAAATAAAATTACCAGGCATTTATTATTTATAAAACGTGAACTATGGAACTGAAATGATTTTGTATGGACATCTTTCTGGGGCCCGCAAAAACTATTTTGCTTTTGCTTGCTGCAGAAGATGACGTAATGTTCCCATAGTAACAGGTCTGACTTTTAGTAGCTCAGTGGTGAAATGCATTCTCCTACTTACAGAGGTTCTACGTTCGAGTCTAAATTACACTTTTTTTTTTTTGTATTTGATGTAATATAGATCCGAACTATACTTTACTTTTGTCATTCTTCCTGGAAGCATCAAATTCTATATGTAATTTCGGATATGCAGTTCTGTTTTTAGCTCAAGTGTCTAACTAAAAGTTAAACACTTTTAAGTAAAGTTAAACACTCGACTGAAAACTTGTATAATAAAGTAGAAGGCTCTTAAAATAATTTGTTGTTAACATTAAAGTATAGTACACACCGACAGTGTTTATCAATTACACAAGCAGAGTCTTCTTTTAATACTTTCGGAAGCTGGGAGGATTATATCTTATTCATATATTGAATGAATTTTGTCATGTTCGCCATGTTTGTCTTGTCAGCTACATATTTTCTCACCTCACTATTCTGAACGAGAAGGACATTGTTAGCGAAATAAATTTTCGTACTTGACAGCAAAACCTGCAGTGTTACTCCGGTTTATTGCGTTAGTAGCAAATCTGACAACTATTTTGTTTGCTTTGGATATTCACCCTCTTAACTTAATTAGAAGGTCCTTTCAGATGTTGTTGTTAACAACTTAATTAGTCACCTTTGAAAAATATTATGCATTAAAATGTAATATTTAAAAATAATAAATAATTATATTAAAAGGAAAAGTGGATTTAATAAGTTCACACACTCTGAACACTTGTTCATAGTTTGTATATTCACGAAAAAATAAGAAAAAGAAAACCCTCAGTGGCGATCAACGAACAAAACAACAATACTTTTAATCTTCGAGAAAGAGAATGCCTCATTAATCTTAACCTGCTCTCTCTCTCTCTCGCAGGCCGAGATCGCCTCAGTTTGGATATCCCACTACGAATGGAGTGATAACATAATTAAATACTGTAATGCTTTCGAAGCGTGTACGTTGGCAATCAGAAAGAGCCGCTGTCATTTGTATTTATGTTTTGTTCACACACTTTTGTTGGCTTGTCTGTTCAGATGTCATACTTAGACACCAAAGGAAAGTGATGGAATACTTCAGTACTTGCAGGGGATTTACAATTGCGAACTGTGGACTGTTAGGTTAGGTCGTAATTATAAATAGGATAGTGTAAAGCAAAGAAATCAATATTGAAATACCATATGATAAAAGATTCATATGCAGGCTGACATTATGTTCAGATTTTATTTGAAGTTTATTAAACCATGTTAGGATAGATCATTACGACATTAGCAAAAAGGAGAGACAAATTCATAGTCTTCACGCACATTAAAAATAATTCAATACTTAACGAAAGAAAAATAAATATAACAATAATTAAATTACGCCACAGAAATCCAGAACATTTTCCATCCTTTCTTTCACTAACTGTGAATAAATCTAAAGAGCCAGGAATTAATAGCAGTGTCAGTAGTTTACCATCAATAAAACCCAAACTGTTAAAAGAGAATTAGATCATGAAATTTCTTGAAGAAGACGGTTGTAAATCTCTTTTATGAATGCTAAAAGTGCCTGTAGTTACAATGTGCATTTGCAATTAAATCTGAATTGCAGACACGGGGAACATCATGTTAGCAACCATTCTTGCTACATTTTAGACGTCAGGTGCCGGTGTGAAAAAGTGTTGTCAAGAGTACACCTGAGACTCGAGATGTCCCCAGAGATATATCATACTTGTTATGCGACGCTTTATCACATTAATTAAATTGCACAGTTTAATAGCGGTGTTTAACTCAGGATAATTCAAAGCTTTAAGACTGCCATAACATCATTTTAGAAGGGCAAGGGTGAGAAGATAAGATGCTGCGCTAGATTCATCACAAAGGAACTAAGAGAGAGAAACACAAAATAAAGAAAACTACCGGCTCTATTTAAATAATCTGCAAGTTTACGAAGAATTTTGACATTGATCCTTATGTTTATGGGACATGTAATAAAAGCTCGGAAACTATTCTAGCAAGAATAGGCAGCTGTAGCTGGATGGTTCTGAACAAATTTATATGTTGTCTCATTCAGTGATAACCATGCATGAGATGCTATTCTAATAACAGTAGTACAGCTTCCTTCCTTTCCGTGTGATGGTACACGGTATTCTGGTTGGTATTCCTGACTGCCGTGTGTGTTCACGAGACCGGTTTGCCTGCGTGCGGGATGAAAAACCCCAGATAAACTGGTGGAAAAAACCCTGCTGTCCACTCCCAAGACCGGCTAACTTGGCCATGGATGAGGAAGATCCTTAAGCTCCTCGGGTCGTCGACGGGAATCGAAACTAGGACACTCCTTCCTCAGGCATATGGTTGCGAAGCGCATAGCCACTAGGCTAACCGTGCGGACGTAGTACAATTAAGAGGGATATACTCGTATTATTCGTATATTTTTGAAAGGAAAAGTAGTAATTTTTTCCCTCAAATCAGTATCCAAATATTGATACTTTATTAAGCAAATCAATATAAACTGAACGTATTCATAGCAGCCAACTATGTGTTGGCAGCCAAGAATGATTTCATTATTAGTATTATTATTATTATCAAGAGGGCCTCCAGTGAGTCAAGGACTCATCGAGGGAGGCTTCATACTACTCGTACCAGCTGTCATTGTTCTTGAATTCATTCACACTACTTGCATCCAATGACAATCCATTCCAGTCACGCACTACTCTATGGGGAAAAATTTAGCTTTCACTTCCTTCTTGAAGGCATTCATTCTCAACTTCCAAGAATGTCCTCTCGTCCTTTCTCCGTCTTCCATAAAATGAAAAATTCCATCTAATGAAATCCAGTATGAACCTGTGAAGTTCGTAAGTCTCAATCATATTACTCCTCTTTCTCCTGTTTGCTAGTGTCTGCAGCCTACAAATTCTCAATCTGTCTTCATAATCATTATTCTACATTCCACAATCCTGATATCACTTTTAACGCTCTCCTATTGCACTCGCTTTCTCCACTGTACCAAAATCACTATGGAAACTAGGACACCAGATCTGTATAGTCCAAGTGAGGTCTTATCAAAGCCTTGTAAACAGGCAAAATGACTTCCTTTTCTTTACATGTCAAAGTTCGTTGCAGCATTGCAATTATCTTTTGAGTTGTATTTACCTTTGCTGTGTGGACCTTGAACTTAAACTTCCTGTCTACTAAAACTCCAAGATCCATAGATTGATCAGTTTTTCTAGCATAATCCCACCAATATATATGGCATTTGATATCTAATCATACTTAAGTGCATGACTTTACATTTGCTAACATTGAACTGATAGCCATTTTCACATGTCCACAATTCTAACCTATTCAAATCATACTGCAAGCGCTGCATATCAGCGCATTCCTGATTATCCTGCCTATCTTTGCATCATCAGCAAATAGCTGTAAGTCTCCTGTCGAATCCTTCCTAATATCATTGATATGTAGATTGAATAACAATGGACCAAGTGCTGATCCTTGTGGTACACCATTGGTTAACTTAAATCTTGCAGACGCACATCCCCATATACCCCTTTATGATATCTGTTAGTGAGCGATCCTCTTATCCACGGTAATATTTTATAATCCAAACCTATATTCTCGCAACAGTCTTTCATGCTATATTCTGTCAAAAGCCTTAGCAAAATCCAAAAATATCGTGGTGTATCTATTCCCCTTGTCTAGTAGTTCAATGGTAACTTTATTACCGAATGTGAGCAAGTTGCTAAAACATGACCTTCCTTTAGTGAACCCATGCTATTCATTGCAAAGTAAAGATTCACTGTCAACCCATTTCTGAATGCAAGCCCTTACTAACTTTTCCAAAATCTTCATTATAGCAATAATTATATTTACATTTAACTTATTTTGATATAATTTCGCTTTATGATACTTTTTCCATTTATTCAATGTGTTTTAAGACTGCAGAACTCCCAACTCCTATGCCGATCAATAAATGCAACATGCAGATAGCAATATCTAATAGAAAGTTGAATTAAGTTTCATAATCGCTATTTATAAATCACTCGATAGGTTCTAATTTAAAACTGCTTTATTTTGTTTATTTATTTAATTTACTATGATTTAACCAATGATCCAAACTTCGTCTATGCTACGAATGGCTTGAGAGCATATCATTTGTACATACATCTAGAATTTCAGAAACGGTAAACATTCTAATAGCAAATGAAGAATTCGGTAGGCAGGGGAATAAAAATTCTTCTTCATAATCGTCCAAGTTTATGACTGGCATAAGAAAATTTATCCTTCAAATGATGTTTTAGAGAAAAAAAACTTGGATACCACAAAGAATAATTTATTTAATAAGAATGATGCATGTAAGGAGTCCAGGTGTGTGTGTGTGTGTGTGTGTGTCAGAGAGAGAGAGTACTTATTTCACTAATGCAGACTTATAATAATGAAAGGCGCTATAGGGGCCACTTTTCCGGTAAGCCCGGAATTTACGGAGACCTTAACTTCCCAGGTTAAAAGCCTGTATGAGTAAACTGCGGGTGAGACAGGACAACCACCTCCAGCCATCTTGTCGGCGGAAAGGCTGCTAATCTGCTTACACAGAGCAAGCTTGAGACCCAATAATCTGTTAATCTTGGCTCCAGCCACAGTACTGCCTAGTAAATTTAATTTTGTGAGATTACTAGGGATAAAGGAAGAAAGTACCTTAAAGACTTGCATATCGGCAGCAGATGGCGTAAAGATAAAAGTTGTCTTTGCCCTTGCCAGTTTCTGGAGTACTCGTGAGTGATTAACTTTGAAGTACAGTCGGTGCTACGAGTTCTCATTAATATTCCCAAGTTTAAGAATTTTCACGCTTAGGTTCAGTCTTGTCATTGGCACACTGAGACCCTCGCACTTAACTTTGAATCTAAGAATAGCAAATTATTAATAGAATAACATACTTACATTGTTTTTTTAACTTGATAATATCCACCAGACATGTGCAAAAGATTTGCATTATGTTCTTGAATGAGTGCAGATTGTAGTCACTCAAGAAGAAGCATCATTCTCACCTCTTTAAAGACAGTTTCCAATTTCAAATTTCTCAGTAGCTCGTTTACTTAATTTAATATGAACAAACAAACTTTCTAACTCTGAAGTAAAGGATCCTTCCACTCCATCTTCGTACTGAGCTCCTTCCTCATGATTGACGTCCTTTTTTAGTATTTTAATAGTAATCCAACCGAGGAAAAACTAGGAATTACACTAGGAAAAACTAGGTAGTGCAGATCTCAAAGCAGATTCATCTGGGATGGTGACATGCACATATGAAGCCAAGTGATGTTTCGATGAGTTCATTTCCGTTTCAGTTAGAAATTAAACTGAAAATTTATAATAACCGGCTGCTTTTTCCGTATTTACAATTTAAATAAATAAAAAAGAAACACTTGCTGAATTATTGATAATGTTTAGATGAATGATATAAACGAACGTATTACGAAAATGTGTGTAGAAAATGCATGAGCCAGAGACTGGCCATTTGTACGCTAAGGGATGGAGCTGTTAATATTTCTTTTAATTGCAACAACCGCGATTATATCTAGCTGCTCATTCTACACGCACTGAGCAGCTAGAGCGTAAACTGGACACGCAGTTAAAAATTCATGCGGGAGAGACCATTGTGGAGTGGCACAAATGAGAGCATTACGTCATAATCAATCAAATATCTTTGAAATATTAAGAGTAGCAATCGTGTTTCTAAATGTGGGCAAGTGTGATACAGTCTCATTCTTGAATTGATAATCTCAGTAAATGACTGCTTACCGTTTCAATTATAGAACTATTTCCTCTTATTTTCTGAAGAAAACGGAAAACCCGTAAGGAGAATACACACAATTAACAGACCTAATATACTGGTCTCATTAACTTGGATGCTTCTGCTGTAATTACAATCAGCTCTGGAATGAATGCCGGCTCTGTCGCAGATCAGTGTAACTTCTGTCTTATGTCGTCCACCATTGAAGAAATGCTATGGAAAAGTCTGGAAAACTCAAATGGTTGCTCTCAGTAGCTCTATGACAGTCTCTCAAGTAAGTGTTAGACTGTCATTTTATGGCCTATCTTCGGAACTTCATGGTCACCTTCTTTTCTGTATTCGTCATTTTAATACGATAGTAGGTGGATATTTGTCCTTAACCTTTGCAACTAATGCTGGAGTATTACAGGACTCTTTTGTATATCAACGACCCTCTCTTTAGGGTAAATCTAAACCTAGTTTTACAAATGACAGTATGCTTACACTCCTTCTTTCTCATTTGACAAACCTCGCACAAATCAAGAAATTATTTAGAATGTCAACTTCTGCTGTTTAAATACCGTTCTCCAAATCATCCATCAGAAGGATTCTGTTTAATAACCTTTAATACCAGCAATCGATTCCAACAAATCTCAGCTCTGTTTCATGGTTCTCAAACAACTCTTTTCTTCGTTTTTATTTTTGATAATATCCAGTTCCCTAAACAAGACGAACTTTCTCTTCTTGAAATAACCTTCAGTATTTCTTGACTTAAACGTATACACACGTGTCGTCAGACGGTTCTTTCAGAACAATTATTAATTTTAGACAGATCACAAAATCCATCCTGCCATCTAATGCTGTTCTCTGTTGTTAGAGTAATTCTAAGAGTTTTAAAAATCTTCTGACTTCGTACAAAAGAGAACAGTGAGATTGATTAACGATGTTTATCACTAATTTGAAACTTCCTTTCACACAACATGCGTTTATGCATTTTCGACAGCATTTCTATGCTTAGTATTCTTCAGAATCGACATAAATAAATCTCCTCTAAATACGTTCAAACACGTGCAGCGACTGTCACCAACCTTTCAGAATTCAACAGATTTCATTTCCCAGTGGAAAATCTCCGTCTCACTTATTGAAAGCCGGAAGTGGCTTGAAGAAAAGCTCCATATTTGGTTCTTTAGAGCAACATTAGTTGGTTGCAGTTTCAGCCAATGTCAGATCTGTCTTATTCATGTAGATACGGTATTGGAACGTTGATCGGGTGCTTTTAGTCATAATTAAAGTAACCTATAGGACATTGCTAAAATCCGATGTGTATTTGCATCTTTGGTGAATTAAATGAAGTGCCCTTAAACTTTTGTTTTCGTATTGGAAACTAACAATAAGTCCGATGTAAATTTTACTCGAAATTCTGGGAATTGTTAAAGCGTCGCGTTTGATCTTGCTACTGATGTACTCTAGATCAGTGCTTCCCAAATTTCTGGATGTCAGGGCCCCCTTTGGAAAAATTAAAATATTTCACGCCCCCCCCCGAGAAAAAAATCGTAATATAGACATATTATTATATAATATTTATTGTATTTATATTCAATACAAAACATACACAGCGAATATTGCAAAAATCAAATGCAAATATTACATTTTTAGCATCTTACATACATATTTGACATGGCACATTATTTCATATTTTTATATAGATAGATATATTGTTATTGTACATTTGCAGTACAAGCACATGAAACGTAAAACGATTACGTTTTATGTGCTTGTACTAAAGAAAGTATTAAAGAAAGAATTAAAAACCTCAAAGAAGTTTAATACAAATTTAATGTGATGGATGTGTTTCAATACTGCTACACAAAAAGTCAATATCAGGTGAAATATTTGAAACTGCACTTCTTAGATTTCTGCTTTGAAATGAAACTTATATGAATAAGCATATATTTACTAATATTCATTAAGCGCCGAAATATGCAGGAAGTAAAATTTGTGAACCCGCACCAATGTGTGATTTATTTCCATTAAAATATAAAAAAAGAAATAATAAATAATAAAAAATAAATACGTTTCTTTTAAGATAAAAAAAATACTTAGTCTTAAAATATTTTAAATTTCTTTTCATTATTTCACGGGCTCCCTCAACAAAACCTACGGCCCTCCAAGGAGTCTGCGGCCCACAGTTTGGGAAGCGCTGCTCTAGACGTACAACTTTTCTGGATGCAGCTGCCACTAAAAAGTGCACACGAAATATACAAGAATAATATCGTTATTTATTGTATAAAATATTCATTACTAATACTGAGTATTAATAATTTCAATTGTGTATTGCCACATATTTTATATTGAGTATTAATCCGTTTTGTTAAATAAATTCTAATCATGAGCATCGCAGAGTTCAAAGTCGTTTTTTCTTCAACTTAATTCCTTATTTTCATATGTTCTTCAAAAAATAATAAAAAAATAATAATGATTTTTATGACAATTTATTGTTATTCGGATTTCAAGGAATAAGACATAATCGTATGAGTTTCTGTAAAACGAAATTCAACACATAAATGAGTTGCTATAGACTTAAGCTCGAATAATTTAAGAAAGCCTGCTTCGCTTTCTTATTATACAGAACATTATTATTTTAGAATATTATTTTACCAACAAAGCAATGATAGTAATCTTAATTTGAATTGTAAACTAAATATTATAATTGCAATATCGGTGTATGATCACATAGCAATCGTAGTGCCCGTGGGGAAAGAAGATTTGATATTGCACAGCTGAAATAAAGTAAGACGCCTTGGTAGTTGACTGAGATTTCGAATAAAGAAGGCTTTAAAGAAAAACTTCTATTTTCCCATTGATTTGCATATGAACGGTGTGAGTGGCTTGCATTATTCCATTTTCTTTTCCTAGCAGTTCGTCTTTGGAAATCTTACGTGTCTAAAAACTTGTAGATGTTTAACGTTTCTTTGCATTCTATTTATTTCTTTCCAATTCATTTTATATCTCGTGAACTTAGGAGCTATTCGATGCCGCTGACAGGCTCGTGTTTTTTTTTTTTTTAATTTTATTTTCTTTTCTTTAACCATTCTTCAAAGAATGTCGAATGCCCTCTTAAATCTTTGGCTTCCCAAATTCCGTTATCACGCCACCTTTTAAATTGAATGTGACGGAGGCTCTGTAGTTAAGGAAGTCTTTTTTTTTTTCTTTCTTCTCCCCCTTGATATAAGAAAGAGAAAGTTTTTGCAGACACTTCAATAAATCCATCCAGGTTTACTGTTACTTGAACAAACTACAACAATAATTGCTGTCACCATAAACCCGAAGAAGTTGAGAGAATTCCTTTTGCTATCGTTACGTGGAAGTGGAACAAGTCTTCGCGATTAAACGAAAATCAGCAGGAACATTCTCTTTCTATTTCAATTAACTTCGCTACTTTCGAAGGTCATTTCCGGTTTGTCCGCAGCTATTTCCGTTTTGAAATATACATAATTAAGATAATTAACTTAATCAAGGAACGTAAATTAAAATTTAAAACGTCATTTGCAACGCAATTGGGGAAAATGAGCTTCCAGGTGAAACCAAGTGATATTTGTGCACATTGAGTAAAAATTTACAAATGTGTGCTACATTTACCGTTCATTGTCGATGAAATGACTTAAAGGTGATCACTGGAAGTGCACAAATATGCTACAGTTACTCCTGTATGGATGAATTCACAACAGAATAGTCTCCTCTTTTATTAATCGAATCGTTCTTGACGATGTACTCCGTCAAGCTTGAAATAATGCGACACGACTGCAGTATTAAGAAACTAAGTCCTTCCAGATAGACAGTTAATGTGAACTTATAATTATCCAGCTCTATGACACCTCTTGCTAATTCAAGTGAAAATAAAAGCAGTCCAATATAACGTACTTCCTGATGATGTCTCATATTTAAAATGGCTTACTACACATTCGGGAATTAAGCACCTGTTGGAATCTAAATTTATTAAATCAGAATGTTGCTCTTAGTTCTTTAAATACAACTCTATTTAATAATTTTAATGAAATACTGGACTGTATCATTGGTGTCAAGATAAATGCAGACAGTTTCTCACAGGATTTAAAATATCAATATCGGGATTAAATGTTTGTAATGTATTCATCAAAATTTATGTAGGGAAAGAGGTAGCCGAGGGTATAATGAGTACTATGGCAAGAATATCATAGTGAGTGTAGAAATGTACTTTTTTTTGTGTGATGCGCATATAAATCCTATTCTAAGCTGAAAAAGTTCCATTTGATGGATTTAAATTCCACATTTGCTACGCAATTATTTCTCACCTGTAATTACAAAGTGAATTACAAATTGTCAACGTTAGAATAGTAACAAAATACAGCATTAGAACATAGGATACAGAAGTGTAGCTATTTGTCAAAATATTCAGTCCTATTCCCAATGGTGGCTCGTGGCTTGAAATTGTGGGAGTGCTGCAACTTTTGAAATATATATACACACTGTAAGTACAGTGTATACGTGTTTGGATAAAATATGAAAATTATGGTAAAAATTTTAAAAAAATTAAACATGAAACAATATTGTTTATTGTCGATAAAATTATATAGTTTGGTATAATTCAAAATTACTTAAAAATAAAACATATTCTTCTTGTTTTGTTTCATAAAAAATATTGTTTATTATCTATAAAATTATACAGTGTAGTATAATTCAAAATCGCTTAAAAATAAAATCCATTATCATAATCTCAATAGTGTTCTAAAATAAAAACTATAACAAATGTTATGTTTTTAATTGTAATGTCGAAATATTTAAAGAGACGGAGTAAACACGATAAGCACTACGAACACTCCACTACTGGCGCAAACTGCATCTAAACAACAGTGGAACTGTGCAACGGACAGTGCCGCATTACGCTAATAGCTCGCATTTCACTATATTATTCTCATTCGATATATATACATCTCACTCGATATATAAATATAATTATTAATAAATTAATAATTATATTTATATATCGAGAAAAATTGGGGGCGCTGCAGTTCCGTAGTGCCTATGCACGAGCCGCCCCTGCCTATTCCTAGAAAGAGAGAGAGAGAGAGAGAGAGAGAAATGTTGAGTTTGTCGAATCTGAACGCAGGATCCTAGTCTCTTTGAATAATCCACAGTCATCTCCTATTCTTTGAAGAAATAGAAAGTATATAGTACGTTATTTATTTACAAATTAGCTATCCAGAACAACCAACCACTCTATTAACATTCAATGATAATATTAGTTATAGATGACAAAGAAATTAAGTTGATAATTTTCTTTGACGTTTTCTCATTTGTGCTAGTATATTTAATCCATCATGCAACAGCACTGTGTTCCATTTCATTTTCTTTTCTTGTATACATATATCAAAAAAAAAAAAAAAAAAAAAATTCCGGAAAGGGCAGGCAGTAGCCAGATGAACCTCTCTGGCTTTTAAAACTACTACTACTTCATGGCTTGGCACAGAATCTAGAAGTGGTTGCAGTTCATTCAGACGTATTCTGGACCTCTTCCAACAATATCTCTCAAGCGAAAGATTGAGGTAAGCAGTTGGGGGGAAAGCGGGTTGTGTGCTGTCGAAGATTGGCCGGTATTTTGCTGTGCAAGTTAGATTTGGCAGGCGAACTCTGATTATATATAGCTTCGGCGTTAATATAATTAATCATCTGGAGTGCGTTGGCCCAACCACAAACAATGCAATTTATATCGTGACTGATGGAATAGAGTGTTGTATAAGAGTGTTTACAAAATAAGGATGTGTGAATGAGCTGCTTGATGGTCATAGTAACCTTTTACGCTTTTTTTTTGTTGATGTTGTTGTTGTTTCATACTACTAAATCACTTTATACAGCATTCAGTATCTTGTTATTTAGAAAATGCTTTCTCTTGTGGACTATTTTAAAGCACATGTCCCTTGAAATAGATCCACTTTCATCTCTAAAGAAACCATCTGTTATTAATTATCAATGAAATAGCTGATAACATTAGAATTGTTCCAACAGATTACGTTGATGTAGAATTATAAAAAAATACTGAAAAACGGAAATTGGAATGCAAGCTACCTACGCATCTTTCATTACTATTTTTCGTTTTGAAGGATGGCTTATGTGGCACCCCTCAAATCATTGAATTTTTGCCAATTGTGCATGAGATTGAGCCTCCGTAGCTCAATAGACGAAGCCCTTTGGTCGGAAAGATCTGGGTTCGATTCCCGTCCATGACGTGAGGAACTTTTATCTGGTCTCTTTCGACTAAAGCTAAGTTAGCCGGTCTCATACGGAGATAGGGGATTTTTCACCTGGAAACTCGGGTTTTTCATCCCCAAGAACAGGCAAACCGGCCCTATGAACACACGCACCTACAGACATAGGACACTCACACGGAGAAGTGTAGGCTAACACCACCTTATCCTCCAAGCGGTCGTGGTTTCAAATCGTAATAGGCCATGCCTAATACGGGAAAGGAGGAGTGCATGAGATTTGTCTATTCCTGAAGAGTATATAACATTTACATAATAAATAAGACAGTATCTGCCCTTCCTCGACAGGGCTGAATGGATAAAAGCCAAACACATTCCCTCTCTTTTCAATCTTACCTTGGAATGGTTGATTCGAAAATTTTTTCAGTTTAGTTGTACAGAATAAATGAATAACAGATAGTAGATGATTTTCATCATCTTTCATCATTTGTCAGTGAAAACCTATAGATGATTATCAGTATATTTTTTCTAAATATTTTCGACAAATGTTAATAATAGATAACAATCTGGTTTGGGACTGCATCGTACAAAAACGTTTATGATATTGAAGACATCAATGACAGACAACTTCTTTTTCTGTCTGTCACCTTAAACCACGAAGACATATTTGCCAGCATGGACGTCACATCACTGTTTTACCAAAGATCCAGTAGACGAATCACTAGAAGTTACTGAAGACGTCGTAGTCTACCTCAAATCATAATGAATTTTCCTAGCAATTAAAAGAAAAAACACCAACATAGGAAAGCTGAAAAGCAGTGGCAACTCCACCATAAATCACTAATGCCTACAATCCTGAGTTGCATCAGGTATATTGCAGAATATTTATGGCTGACTAATGAAGTAGAATATTTAGGCGAAGGTGAAGGGAGAGACTATTTTTTTCTTGCTAGATAGGTTTCATTAGACCAGAAAATTTCCTACAAGCTGGATAGGAAACATGAAAGCAATGAATAGCATTATCAAAGATTTTATCGACCAAAAAATATCCAGTAATGTCTATGCCAAATGGATGTAATGTTGGTCATTATTATCATGAAAAATATTTTCTTCTTCGCCGTATTGTTCTGTACGGTATGTAGAGTATTATTACATGCAGCTTCAACACTGTTTGGGATCTGTCATAAAGTCAATAATTTGATACTCTAATATAGACTACGAAGCCATACGAGGAAACCTGCCGAGTAGCGCCTCTGAACCAATGGAACTGAGGGAACAATTAGTGTACTGTCCGGACACAACCTATGATTTTAGGCTCTGTATATTAAAATGAAAGCCTCCTGGAGCAGGCATTTCTATTATAAATAGTGCTTCCTACAGTTAATCTACGGGTGCGTTCTGGATTAAAAATATTGTTCTGCCAATGAAATTTCCCAGTATTTCTTTATAAATGTTTTCTTACACGTATGAGAAAAGGTTGTCCAGATGATAGTAAATACACAGAAATTGAACTAACATGAAAATCAAGGAAAAAAAGTCTGTGTTGCCATTTTTTTCTTTGAACTTATGTGTGATATTATTTATTCCATTATGTTATTATTTCACTTAGTCGACTATACTGTAATTAACTAAGCAGTTTGTTGTGCGGATAAATACTGCTGCTATAATAATAATAATAATAATAATAATAATAATAATAATCTATCATCCTCAAAAACAAATATTTAGTCAAATATTTCCATCTTAAAAAAAGACCATTTTATGCCATAGTAACATGAAATTTCGATTCTTAAAATAGAGAAAAGAGAGAGAGAGAGAGAGAGAGAGAGAGACAAATAGGGTTAATATATCTGCAGATCGGATGGCTGGCTGCTTACCAACTCGATAACAGAATGTATAAAAATCTAATTAAAACACCACATATTGAAGTGCAAGTAATGAATAACAAATTAATTTAATTTGCAATCACTGTAATTATGATTGATTGATTTACATCCGGATTGTTTAGTTACTGACTCGTTTATATGCACTCCTGGAGATAAAAAAAAAAAAAAAAGAAGCTTCTAACGATGTCCCCCCCCCCTTCTAGCTCTTCACTTTGTACATCGTGAATCTGCGTGTCCTGAGAAGCAACGTTGTCTGGGCAACTTCCTTGCCAGAAGCAGAAACAGGAAGTTGTCGAACTTTATGCCATGGTTCGACGAGCATTCGTATACGTTAGTTCCCTGTTTCCGAGTGTTACCGTTTGGCTTGTGTTCTGTTCATCGTTCCTCCTGCTAGGGGGGGGGGAGGGGAAGGAAAACTACGGAAGATTGCCGTATGAAAAAAAACACGTAAAAAAAACCTGCAACGGTTGACCGTAGCGAGGTATTTTTACCCTCCAGCTACGCTAGTAGTTTTTACTTGTCAGTCTTTTGCACTCCGGCCATCTGCTTGCATATACCCTGAGACAGCATTATCTGAGATTTTCCTTTTGTTTCTCTTCTCTAATTTCTTTCTTGCGTGAAAGTAGTCTCGTATTATAAGTCATTTTATGTGTGTGAACCATGTAATTCCAAGGACAGATGTCCAGGGAAACAAATCTTGTTAATAGTAATCCCGAACATAAAAGGTTAAGGAACCAATGATACGCTGCTTGTCATCATGAATGGGTACAGGTTTGGGAAGACAAAAGAACCGTTTATTAACATTTTATTTGAATTTCTGTAGGTTGTTAGTATTGGGTAAAATATATGTAGAGAACGAACATTAGTAGTAGACGTTTCAGGGTTTCAATAGTGAATGGAGGTTTGTTTGCTGTCGAACAGTTTTGATATTTGGAAGAAACTAGAGTTGACTACGGGGTAGTTGGAGAGACTTTTGTTGTGGCTATTGTGTTATTCGTCTGGAAAACATAAACGGTGTTAGGTGAGTGGTTAAGATACTATTTGCTAATGGATTTGTTTCGCGATCACAAAAGAAATGAATGATAACAATAAATTCTTCTGATGGTCAGCTCCTGAGGGAAGAATCTTATTTATTGCTGTTTAGTTATGACGAATTCTTCGCTATCTGTTTGTCTTCACGCCTGTTTAATTATGATTTTTAATGTACTAAGCCTGACTATTTTATAGTGAGGAAATATAAGGGATGATTGATGTGGTTTTTTGTTAAAACAAGTTTCTTTGGTAGATTAAAAATTGCCATTTTAGTGCATACGAAAATTAGATTTATAAAGTGCTCATTGAAAAATAAAATTATATTTATATTGATTACACTTTTGCTTCCCCGATTTCTATCTTTTCAATTTGGTGGCTGAAGATCACCTGATATTTCGTTAGCTTCAAAAGATCATGGTATTTCTTTTCAAAGAGAACGAGAATACGTTGATCATTTGAAATGTTCAATGCAGTTTTATTTATTTATCCGACAGATATTCTTAAGTCAAAGAACGAAGTTAAATTTTCAAAACGTTTCATTATAAGTGACCTTTTGAAAATGCAGACCTATTTCAATGTACTTCAAGGGTATGCATGCAATTAAAATAGTGTAAAAAAATTATAGACATGATTTGGTCTGCTCATATATTTGTTATACTTCTGTGGTGCATTCAAAATAACAACACTTCTGTTGGTCATAACGATCCAGATTCAAATTCTTTTTGAAAAAAAAAAAAAAAAAAAATCTGCCTTTTCATAGACTATGAAACTGGCTAAGTGTAAAATCTCCTACACTTAGCCAATCGATTTGAGAATACACTCAGTTTTTACACACAAAAATAATAAACAAAAATACGCTAACGCTTCATTGCTTTATCTTCCGTGTTAATTCTAAGCAGATTAACTCTTCCTTTCCGTATGTTTTTCCTTATAAACTCAGTTTTAGCCCGTAAGTTAAAAAAGAAAAAAAAAAAGTCGGAAATGAAATATTCTAGAAAACAACACATTTGTAAAATCAAACGTCTGAGAATTGGAATAAATGAACTGAAGACAGTGAGCCATGAAACATAAAGACAGATTAAATTAACTGCATCATTAGAGTTCAACCATCCGTTATTTACACACGATGAAAAAAAAAAAAAAAGAACATTCTTCCTTTAACTCGAAAAGTGAAATACTTACCAGAAAACGTACAAGAAAAAAAAAATCATTAACTCAGTGATCCTGTAAATGCGCTCTTATTCTAAGCTCTCAGGTAGATTGGAAACAGTAGGATAGAAATAACGAACAACGAGGAACCACGAAAATACAGGCTGTCTGAGGGCTAAGGTGGTGAAAAGATGTCCCGACAGTTACTCGGTGATTGCTGGTCGTCAGTGTATTAATGTCTTCAGGGGAACAGCAGGTGCTGTTCAATCTGAAGTCTGTGTACTTCATAAAAGAAGATATTGCGAGTAGAGAGAAACTGAGACAATTCCCGAGTGTTTCGTAAATTAAACAAATTTCTTACAACTAATTCAGCACGAACGTAAATTACATTAACTTCGCCTTAATCGAAATATTTCGTTCTATCCAGCACATGTAATGCTCTGAGTGGAGCGAGGTGAGTTTAAATTGTGTTCGTGCTGAATTAGTCCATAGATATTTGTTTAATTTACACTTCTGTATCATCTACGGAAAGAATGCCATTTAGAGTGGTTGGTAGATAGCTTATAGGCACTTAATGACAGTCGGAGCTAACTCTCTCTCTCACTCTCTCTCTTCTACCTATTCAAATGGGCCCAATTAAAACAACGAACTTTCCCTTCATGGTGTTTGTCTTCTGCACCAGACATTTAACTCATTTCGGTGTTTGCACTGTCGCGTCATCTCCTTAGGTTACTGTAGAAGATGTATAATAGAAAATATAAAGACTGACATTAGCAAACAATTAATGCAGGTATCATCCAACATTAGTATTAACAGTGTCTGCGTAACCTCTCGCTTTTAGCAAAATTGTATTAAGGTTGATTATCCTCTTTCCCTCCACGAGTTAGTTAGATGAGCAGAGATCCTCAAACCCAAAGCCTGAAAATGGATTCTTGTAAAAATAAATAAATAGATAATCATTGTATTTATAAAGATCTTATTATGTCAATCAGTTCTCTGCTAGGATATTTAGTTTAGAAATCCGATCAAATACATTATCGTCAATGGAAGGACATTAATC
This sequence comes from Typopeltis vanoorti, assembly GCF_054136105.1. Taxonomy (NCBI): domain Eukaryota; kingdom Metazoa; phylum Arthropoda; class Arachnida; order Uropygi; family Thelyphonidae; genus Typopeltis; species Typopeltis vanoorti. The sequence continues at coordinate 27,917,939 of NC_143560.1, forward strand.
TTATTTTATAACAGCATCCCAATCTGCATCTGATATATGCTACTATTCTTATCTTCTTTTCGTTTGTTTATTTAAGTTATTCGGTGTGCAGAAACCTTTAAAAATAACGTATTAACAAGATTTCAGAGCTTTTTTTTCTTTAGATTTTTAATTATGGAGGAAGACGATAATGCAGAAGCTAGAATACTTTTGAATTCATTGCGAGTTTTTGCATTCATTAATCTGATCTGATTTTCCCTTTCAGTCGTTTCCGACCGTAGGTGACTTTGTAACCATTGCCCACAAAGTATTCCTGGTGAGATTTTTTTACAGGATAGTTCACCAGTGCTTTCTCCAAACCCCCAGTTTTATCCGGGCTCGGGACCGGTATATGGCTGGGACGTATTCATGACTGTAATCCATATGTGTTCATTGGGCCTTTGCCTATTCTGGGGGGAGTAAAACCCGAGTTTCCGGGTGAAAAAAACCTCCAACTCCGTATGAGACCGACTAACTCACCTTTAGTCGAAAGAGACAAAAGATTCCTCAGATAAAGGTTCCCCACGTCACTGACGGGAATCGAACCACCCAGGTCGTTCCGACCAAAGGGTTTCGTCTATAACTGACCGAGTAACGGAGGCTTTTTGCATTCATTAAAATACTTTTTTATTTCCTGTTAATGGTTTGAAATACTGAATTCGTTTATGATAATCAACAAAAAGCAAGCTAAATCAAGCATTATTTAGTACAAAGGGGAGAAAAAACTTCAGTAAAAGGAACATATCTTATTGAATCGACAAGAGGTTCATATTTTGATGGAATTAAAAATTAAAAGAATATAAAGGAAAAAGACAGACGAAAGCAAATAATCCGAAAGAATGAAACTGAAGAAAAAGAAACTAGTAAACCCAAGGCAGATTCCATTTTCATTTTCTTTTGCAACCATATGAGGATGGATGCAAAAGAGAATGAAAATAGGCGAAACTTAGTAAATTTGTGTTTCATATGCAGAAATATGGTGTATGACTTCTCGTCGTTGATGAGATAGTTTTTTTCTAGGTGTAATACAATTATTTTATTCAAATAATGAGTAATAGCTGTATTAGGGACATCTAGTTGAAAAATCAGCTTCACCCTCTATCTCCTAAGATAGGCAACGCTTCATATTATTGATATTTCAGTGTTTCAAATGATCTGTTTATTCAATACTGAAAAAGAATTGCTTTACCACTCTGCCACACGTGGTTCGTCGATTCTTCTTCGACGATGTATACTGAGTGTGTGTGTGTGTGTGTGTGTGTGTGTGTGTGTGTGTGTGTGTGTGTGTGTGTGTGTGTGTGTGTGTGTGTGTGTGTGTGTGTGTGTGTGTGTGTGTGTGTGTGTGTGTGTGTGAGAGAGAGAGAGAGAGAGAGAGAGAAGAAATAGCTACCCACGTAATAAGTCGACATTTCCATACATATACCACATATTGGTGTTTTGCTTTCCTAATTGCTAACTGCCTGGCACACAAGTGATCACGGTAATTAGTCAAGGTAACGAGGCTACTTTAATTAATTCTAAATGTGTGAGGGGCATAAAATCTCCAGAGCGCAAGGATCTATTACCAATGGATGATTACGTTAATGACCTCAATTATACCTTACAGTCTGCTCTGTCTGCTTCGCTTCCTGCTAAATATGTGTTCTGTTACTCCAAAAAATCGAAGTGCTACGTATGTATTTTTGTCACTTATTTTTGATAAGTCATGCTCCCCATGCAGAAAAAAAGCAAAATTTTGTTTCCTGATCTTAGTTATTATCCAGCAAACGATTTCTCGGGATTCCCATAACTAATGTTGTGCTTCATGACCCATGGGTCGATTCGAGTAAATTGATTTTATCCATTCTACCTTCTGTTTATTAATTTAAGAATGCATCGCAGACCAATTTGGGCGTTTTAAGTGACCATAGAAAGAAGTACACCAATATACACTGGTTCAGTAGTGACAGCATCATCCGGTGCGATTAACATTCCCCATTATATTGCTGCTTCGCTGGTTGACGTAATGAGCTGTCACTTCACTTCTAATTTCAATAAACTGAAAGAATCGTTTTCTGTTTAGTTGCGAATACACGTGCAGGGAGGAACAATAGTAAGGAATTAATTTAAAGAAAAAAAAACCTGACGTTGTTTTTCTTATTGTCAAGGTTTTGTCACATACATTTCATTAAGTCTTAATTCTTGTCTGTGTTCCTTTTGTTGATCTGTTTGCATTTAGACGAGAGTCGTGCACTCTCTTCCCATGTTAATGAAAATCAAACAAATCAAACGTAGTGTAGTTCGCATCTTTATGATTGAACTTTGCCTACGTAATCGTATGATGGCGCTGTCAAGCAAATTGTCCTAACATAACGAATAATTCTGCAAGAAACTCAATAAAAAAAGCCGTACTTCAGTGGTAATACACACGTGAAAAGCATGTAACCTTTTCCAGAATATAAGAAAAAATATAGCTGCAGAACTTGATATTTATGGACCATCTACTGATATAAAATATGTTTTCAAGTTGTATATGGGTGTGAAGGGGATATATTTTTTTCTTTCTGTCTCTCGCTTATTTATATATTTGTGACGCTTTGCTGGTCCGCTATTCTTTTTTCCATTCTTTGTACTTGTGGCATGTGCCTCAACAATTTTGCATTTTATTTTTAATGTTAGACTTCGAAACAATTCATGACATATAAGTAGAGGATATGATTGATTTTCGGATTTTATAAGTGGAGAGCGTTGTTGCCTAATATTTCTATTTCAAGATCCACACAGGCTACACCAAAATACAATATGCAGGCCCAGTTTTTTGTGCCATGTTATATATGTTGTCATGTATTGGAAAATGCGTCACGCATCTGAAGAACTTGAAACAGGATTCTGGCAGATGGAAAACATCCTTGTGTAGCATAAATAGGATAAACTACTTATGGCATACATTTGTCTTGTTTGTTTGTAGTTTTTCTGATAAATGCATTCTACTTCAGCGAATAGACAAAGTGATAATTGAATCCTCTCCTGTGGTCTTTAGAATAAAATTAAAAAAAAATATTTTATTTATACGCTAAATGTTAGTTAATTATTGTGATAATCAAACACCAGTAGCTGAAAATTTATCTCTCAAATAAAAACAGTTGACTATTGTTGAAAACTAGTTGGTTGATAAAAATATGGCGACTTTCGAAATTATATTAACTCTCTGAAATCAAGCTGAATAAATCTGAAATTAAAAGGAAATGAATGGGAAATGAAAGATCAGTTTCTCCGGAGTGAAAGTTATGTTTAGCATTTTAGTGGTACAGGTTGCTGATCCTTAAATCTTTGCTCCTCAGTCGTTATCAACATTATGTACTAAGGATCATTGCCAACCAAGATTACGTAGTTTGTAATATCTAGCAATAAATCAGTCTCCAGTATGGTTAGTACTTACGTAGTGTACCCTCGAAGATTTACAACATTTACCCTGCGATTGAAAAATTCTGGGTTTAAATCCTGTCTAAAATGCGAAATTTGTAAGTTCTTTTCAGCTGAAAGTGAGTTCCACTCATATGGAGAAGATCATTGTTTTTCGTTTTGCACAAAAGGAAAATCGAACAAATTCAATTAACAGACACCATCTGCATGCTGATCTCGGAATAAAAGAAAAAAAAAAAACATTACTAAAAGTTTAGCACAGAATATACTGGTCTCATAGCCTTAGTTTGTTACTTTTTAGTCTAGCCATGTTTTCAAAACCAAAGGCATGATCAAGCTGGATTGCACAAATTTTAAACAAGACATATGAAGTTGGAATTTTTAGATGATATATTTAAATTTTTTTTACCAAAAGGTTAATAAATCTCAATTTAAAAAAAAAGACTGGAAAAAAAAATCAATTTTTCCGGAGTGTAATGAAAGTCATGTTCACCATTTAAGTGGTATTCGCTGATAGCCAAATCACTGCTCATCAGTCGTTATCCACATAATTAAAAGATAATTGGTACTAAGCGAAGATGTTTCAAACATCTGGCCATTCTCCTTTTTCTGCTCGAATTTAGATACTTATTCGAATTCTTTAAATATATATATACGGTGAACGCTGCTTAAAACAAAAATCATCTTTTATACATTGCATATTATTTTTTGCCATAATAATAGTAGTTTATAGTTAGAGTAATGATATAATTTATGATAATAATTAAATCAAGACTTGCATCAGAAGCTTTCCGAACATCTTTGAGAAATTGGACCAAATGAACAATCTTTTTCTGATATCGGAACTGATCAGCCCTTTTTAATTCTCGTGAGCTTTGCTAGAAGTTAGTTATGATAGTGTAGCTAGAGATTTCTAAATCTAATTTTAATAATAATAAACTTAATTAGGGCTATTGTGTACCCACTCTTGATTATCTTAGTTTTACAATGAAGAAGAAGAAAAAAAAATATATATATATATTAAGTACTAAGTTTATACGTTGGAAACGCATAAATATTTAAGTAATGTTAATGAACTAAGAGTTAGATAATCCTGAAAATCTGCTCTGGAGACCATGTTTTTTCAGTCCCATCAGGCTTCTATTAAGCAAGATGGCGGCCTCCACCAGAATAAAAATTATGTACTGCCTAAATACATTTATATTAATTATTCAATTAAATGATTTTAATAATAATTTTAAATAATAATTATGTAATATCTAGCAATATATAATATATAATAAATTATATAAATGATTATATAATAAATATATAAAATAATTGTTTTTTTCTCGTTTGTATACTTTCGTGAACATTCTGAGTTTTTATGAAACATTTTAAAAATATTCGATTAAAGACACGTTAATTCCCTCATTTACTATAATAAGAGAGTAATAGAGTTCTCAAAATGAATTTTTTATTTCCGTGTAAGCTCACTTAATGCACTTAATGACTACATTCATAATAATATAAACGGATGAGATCTTCACAAATGGGTGTTATATTTGCTATTGTCGTTTGTTTTGGTTATGAATACCGCCTCCTTCCGCCACAAAAACATGCAATTTTTGTTGACTTTATCTTAATTTTAATATACCATTATTATAAAATGGCTCTTCTTTTGTTTAGCTTTTCTCATCCCTTTCTACTCAGGTTTTTGAATGAGCCCTCAAGAACTGAAGTCTAACTGAAGGCTACGAAAGAGCCTCAGCTGAAAAGGTTTTGATGTCTCCTGAAGGTTCTAACAGCAGAGAGAATGAAGCACTATTAAACAGAGGCTTGCTGTATGCATCATGATTAGTCATAAAGAGAAAAACATTCTCAAGCTGTTAGGGTATTTTTCCCTCCCCATCTTCCATAATAGCAGACTGGTTGCCTGCCCAGCTTTAGAAAGTATTACTTGAAACCATATGAAAGAAAATTACTTTTATCTTCGTTGATATTTTGTTGTGCTCAGCTAATAAGAAAAATAGTTATTAACTATTTTCTTGGTGGAAAGCACAAAGAAATTAATATTTCCTTATAACAAAGCTTTCGTTTTCCCCTCTTTTTTGTTGTTGGAAATAATGAGTGAATGCTAAAACTTAATGAATACAAAGAAACTGATATAAAAAGTAATAACCGAGATAAAAGAAAGCGCTTGCCAAGGTAAAAATAAAAAAATCGGTAGAGAAAGTATTAGCTGTGAATAATGTAAAAGCGTAGCGTGTAAACACGTATATATTCGGATAGATGAAAAGGAAAGAATAATAAAGTGCGAAATGTGTTCTTGCCAATGAAGGAGAAGAGAAACAGATAAATTAATGAAATTATTCCTTATCTTTCATGAGCATAAACAGGTCTCCTTCTGTCTTTCAATAATTGAGACTTTTAAATGTTCTCTAAAATATTTCAAACCGTTATCAATCTAAATTTAGTATGCTAAATTATCAAGCCTAGTTTTGAAAAAATCATTAAAATAAAGTGAAAATTCGGTGAAAACCAGATATCGAAGTCTTCTGTTTCTTAAGACTTCTTGGGTGTTTTGCTCTATAGGCCTACGATCTGTAGTGTGTATGCGCACAGAGGAGGTTCCAGTTCGTTACGTTCAAGTATTAACAAGTACCTTTCTTTTGACTATGTATCAAATTCAATTATAGAAGCTTTTTACTTTATTAAAATATTCATAATGAATTGATCCGTGCTAAAATATTAACCAGTTTAATCAGTAGTGAGGTCATTTTGTTTTCCAATTGAGCTTTTTTATATATTCATAGTTTTTTAAATCAATCATACACATGTGGAGTGTCGTGTGGTCAAAACTTAATAAACATCTATAAATGTACTCATTGATTATATATATATATTTTTTTTCTTTTTCAAATGAAACAAATTGCATTCTTCTCATACTAAATAAGTATATTTTAGTTTTTTCAATTATATGTAGATAAGCGATGGATTTATTGTCATGTCAAAGCAAATCTTTATTCACTATATTTCTATAGAGTATAATGCTATTCTAAATTTAACTTAATTATATTCAATTCTTTATTTTGATATAAGCGAAATCTTCAGTCGGACTATAAACGTATCCATTTTTAGACATTAGTGACAGGCAGTAATCCCACCGTCTGCTGGGATAATCTTATTATTAGAAGATTCTTACTTTACAGTAAACAGTTCCTTGAAGAAGTTGTAGCTAGTGGACTGTACTAGAAGTAGTGAAACTTAAATCCTTTTTTATTATCTCAAGAAACGCAAAATAAGTAGATCGTTTTAAATTCTTGTCGATCGTTGTAATGTCCATATTGCTCATTAAGAGCATGTTTAGACATCATAAGAATGTCTAAACGTGCATAGTTTCAAGTCTGACACTGCTGTTGTTGTTTTAAGTACTGATGTGTGGATCTCGTATTCAGCATGGCTACCGATCTGTCTCTAGCTTTGTGCACCAAAATATTCAGTTATTATGGAAATCTTTGCAGAAATTACTTCAGAAGAAATACTGGGGAGGAGGGGGTGGAAGAAATTTCTTTGAAGCCAAGTAATCCACAGTTTTCAACTCCGTTTGTTGGTTCAACTATCTGTAGTTGCATCGGTTTAATGTAAGGAATACGATCACTACTTCTTGCTATGCCTTCCAATAACTAGGAGTGGAGTGGCAAAATCGAAGACGACTTTTTCATCTCTACGTACTTCGCCCAATAGTATTTCCCAAATACCACGAAATCAACCTCAAATTCCAATAGTGTAAAATCAAAGATTCTTTCTTGCAGCTGGTCACTGCCGGTAGAGAAAATAACAACATTGAACTGGGAAGAAATCGAAAAGAAAACTAAACAAATGGAGTTCGAACTTATTTACGGGAAAAATAAAAAATGGATTTGATTCCTCTCTTTCATTCTTTCGTAAGCGTGCCCACAACTAGAAGAAAGTCATTGAGACAAATATTATATAATTTGCTTTATTCTTGACTAGATAGTGTTCAAGATTGGGTGAATTAATAAATAAATTTAATTAATAAATATACTTCTCTCGAAGTTCTCCATCTGTTTAAGATATACGTTTAGAACTGGTAAGGAAATGTCGACTTGGAAGGTTTTATTTATTACAAGAGGGAAAAAAAACAGAATAAATGTTTGTGAAGACGAATAGTCCTGAATGGAAGGATGATCGCCATTCTCACACTTAAATGTGAGCTATTCCCTTGTCGCGAACAAAATCGAACCCAAAAGTGGAGTTTAGTCTATACAGTTTTCTTATAAGGAGGTTAGAATGGAAATAAGGTTGTTTTTTGTACCTATAATTAGCGTAAGTTTGTGGACCGAATGATTCCGTAGCTGCATTAAGGAACATTAAGCACTGTCCTGCATAACCACACTATTAAGAATTTGGGGTAAGTGAATTTGTAAATATAATGTTGGCCTTAATGCTTTTCAGCCTTAAAATTTCACTAGAGAGAGCAAAAACGTAGCTACACGTTGATGAAGTAGCACTTGATGAATGTAAGTGTTTTATTTATTTTAGATTAAAGCAGTAATTTTGTAAATAATCAAAATATAGCGACTCTCTAGAATGAAAATATTATTTAGTTATAAAACGAGTTTGATATCTTTATGCATGAGAAATAGCCGCACGGTAGCGCAATGAAGTTTTCCATCGCTGTTACATTTATTTATTTTGTTTTGGTCGTCTGCTTAATAACATGTGTGCGCAGAGGCAAACACAAATGTACTTCGTTGAGCTAGTTTACATTTCTTTATTTTTTGTATATTTTTTTTTTGTTGTTGTTGTCGGGTAGTGTTTGAGTAACTGTTTCAGAGTTTCTTGACTTTTTTTAAACGTATGCATAAAGACAGTGAAGCAGCGTGAGTTGGAATATCACACAAATTTGAATTTTCCTCTTAGATATATTTGAATATTTGATATTGAAGTAAGTGTGCAGTGAGTCTCTGCAAAGAAAATCTAGATTTGCGGATTCTATTTATAATGATTAGAAAAGTGAAATCAGTAATAATAAATAATGCGGTTAAGCAATGTGTGTTTGTTTTGGAGCAGTTTATTCATATGTATATGTATTATTTCATGCGCATGTTTATTATTTTAAAGTAACTGTTTCGCGTTCAGGAAATCCATACTGCTAAATAATGTGTACTATTACTAGTGTGTGTACTAATGCGATAGTATTATTGATTATTATTGACCTAAAATCTTCACTCGCCAATGAATTAACAAAATGGATTGGGAAATTCAGTTATAGTTGATTAGAATCACTGCTAAAGCAACTAGACTATGAAGGTGGCGCTGTTTCTTTTCAACCAAATGTAAATCTTGGTTGGTCCTGGAGACTGCTTACTGATGTGCTACGTTGGGAGGAATAAATCTTGAATAACAGGAGAGAACCTTTGTAGTTCAATATAACATGTGGTTTAAGACAAGCTCTGGTTTTGCATGTGCTTATTAAGGTATATTTATTGAAATAGTTTTTTATAGTTTTATCTTCTATTAATAACGTATTGCTATTCGGCATAAAAGATTTTTGGTTGTTATGTTATATTGTTTTGTTGAGGTCTGACGAAGTAATAGAGGTGATAACGTACAAAAATAATGCAGTACAAGTATTATAGCAATTATTAATACAAGTAATAGCACATGTGATAATATAAAGACAAAAAAGGTAATAGACTAGTGAAGTTTAGGAATGTGCAATGTATATAATAACCAAAAGCTATACTGGTTACTAGCAATATATATATGAAGGCAATACAATTAACTGTAAATCAAATGATTGTATCTAGGATCATTTTTACTTGATGATACACAAACTCTTGACGTAATGCACAGCGTATAAAAATAAATTCTAGTAAACTTTCATAATATACGTTTAAAATTCAAATCACCATTATAATCGCACTGAAACTGTGAAATGCCAAAAAAGGTGGGTAAACATGGATTAAGTAAACTTATGGCGCACTTTTTTTTTTACCAGATTATAGTAGTTTATTCTGGGTCATATACTATATTCATTAAATGAATTAGAAGAACTAGGTGATGTTCTTAAGCAACAAAATTTAAGGAAATGCTACATGATATATTTGTGTGTGTGTGTGTGTGTAGGAATTCAAGACTGCAGAATTACAAGTGAATAGACATACATAATATAAATGAAACGAGTTTCAAAACCAAATATGAAACCAAATTTTATGTTTGTTTGCATGGAGACCGAATATGAATTTTTCAGGCTTTAATTTGATTTAATGTCCATCCATCCCAGTCTCATCCATCCAAGACAGATTAAGTCCCCCTAATTTAGGGTTTCAAGCAATTTAATGCAGCCTGATTTCTTTCTATGCTGCATCCCCTCCCCCCCGAAATATTTTATGTCTACATATATGTGCATGTTCCCGGGCTGGTTTGCCTGTTTGCGGAATGAAAAACGCTAATTTCCGGATAGTAATTATCATTATTAAACGTATTTAGTCCACTTTTGCATACTCTTTACACATCTTAATAGTTTTATGAATATTTTAAATAAAAGTTTAATTAATTTTGAAATTGATAATAATGGTCGATTTCTTCCAATTGTATATAGCACTCCATTACAATTCTGACAAACTGACGATTTTCATGGAAGTTAAACAGGGAAGACGAAATAAAATATTACTTTAAAAGTGATTAATAATGTGCTGACAATCAGCAAAGTGGGAGATCATTAAAGGTAAAAATTGTCAACTCAACCGGAGTGCTCTGCAAGATCTGTGGAAGCTGAAATGAGGACGTTAACTACAAATGATTGGCTCAGTAAATACTTTCGATGCGCAGCGTAGCAAGATTAAACGATTATTGGACACCGAACGCTACATTTGAAAGACAGTAATAAACACTTAAAGCAATCTAGCCGCTGAAAATTATGAATGGGACTATTTGGCAAAGCACTTCCAATTCTTTTCTTGCTGACAAGCAGGAGGAAATTAATATTTGCTTCCAACAAAGATTTGTTCCGTAGCGTTTGTCGTAAATAATGAATGAATGATAAAACTTCGAGCATACAAAGAAACTGGTGTAAAAGTAATAACGGAGATAAAGAAAGCAATTACTAAGGAAAACAAAGAGCTGAGTAGGCGGCACTGGAAACTTAAAGAGGGCTTGTGAATAACTTAGGAAAAGTTTACGAGGTCAGAAACTGGTGTAATCTGAGAAATACTCGTAGAAAGGAAGGGCGAACAACAAGAGTACGAATGCCTCGAGGCCACATAACCGGGAATGTGATTCTGCCACGTTTAGGACAGCAAAAACTGTATCGATACAAATTTAATGGAATTTCTATTGATAACAATAAATTCCGTTAAATTTATACCGGAATTCAGAATTAAGAACCCACACCAGAATTAAATATGGTGTTGTTTTTTTTACATAAGAGCAGGAAACTCTATAATGATGCATTAGTGGGATTTATGGCAGTAAACTGTAAACTTTTGTCTGAACCACACAATAAATTTTGCCTGAAAACTTTAAGGAATAATTTTAGAAAACAGTGCGATAAAACAATCTATAAAACTATTCAAATTCCTTTTGATACGGTACTTAATTTGCATTTTACATGACAGAGACTATAAGGAATTATCTGTTCACTGTCAAATGCTAAATCGGTCATTCTTTAATAACTGCCATTTCTTCTCACTATATTGGCAGCTAATGAAAGCAGCCATTTTCTCTAGAAATAAATTATTTTTTCTCACCGGGATTCCAATTCTGTTATTTCTCAACTGGATTCCTCTACTTTTCAGTATGTGTCTTCCATTGGTATGAACGAGAAAGAGAGAGAGGAAGAATTTAATGTATTGGTTTAAAAGTTGGTCCATAATGTACTAAAATTTTTTCTTGATTAAAACTGTTATTATCGCAATACACTTACTCCATATTGCATTATGTTGTGGAATTCTGGAGCAAATGTGCTCAAAACTGCCGTACGCTTAAAGAGGTCAATATGATATCTGTTAAGGAGCAACAAAGTATACCATTTTTTAACCCCACCCCCTTCTCATATTATTCATTAAATCTTTTTCCAGCTCTCTCAGTGACAACTTCTTTCTGTAAGCATAATGATACATTCAAGTTGTATGCGGCTTCCTTTACTGATAAGGGATCACTGTATTGAGACGCGCTCAGTAGCTAGCTAGCTAGTCAAGAGTTCTCATTATCCCTAATTGAACAAAAGCCGACTATTCCGAATCACTCCACTTATTTAATAAGGGGTCCCCATAATTTTCGTAGGAAATTGTTATTTCTGATCTAGCTGTCTACTGCATGAAGTATATTTTTGCATTATTTTTATATCTTCAAGATAGTGGTCACAAACAGACAAATTATATTATGGAAATGATGTAATATGGTGATGTACGTGGAACATCGAATAGAACAGTCCAAGCAAATTTGTGCTTCAATAAATGAGGAACGTTAGTAGCCAACATCGAAATGTGAGAGAAATATAGCATGGCACAAAAATGTAATCTCTCTGTGGTTTTAAGAAAGAATTAATATAGCACTATATTGCTAGATATTTTTGAATGTGGGGAAAAGTGTGGAATGATATTAAGGTATCATGTTTCTTTTAAAGGTTTCTTGTTTCATTTAAAGTTTTTTGTTTGTGATAAATGTGTACTACGCTCTTGCCACTGTTTAATTCAGACAAGCATAATAAATGTTTTCATTCATGAGTCATAGAATTTACCTCAATTCATTAAAATTAATGAATGTTGCAATCACTATTAACGTGTAAAAAAATAAACTTATCGTGGATAACTTGAGCTCAATAAATAATTGTAGAAAGCAAGGAATATTTAGTTATTTTTCATTCAGTTCATTTAATATAAACAAATTAGGAAATTAGCATAGATAAACTTTGATATTAAAATAAACTCTTTATATGATTCTGTGTACGTTAAGAGCTTGCTTTAATCAACAACAGTAGCTTGAATTTAAAAAAGTCAAAATATGCTCCATGAATGGAAACAGAGCTTTCACGAGATTTATTTACTGCACCTTTAAGGCTTTATTTAGCTTTAGGGTTTATTAATTGTTAATCGCAAGATTAACATTTATTGCTCTGATTATACAGTTAAATGCATTCCTCCAGTAAAGAAATGAAATAAGGATTATATTCTGTTAATCATCAACTTCAGAAATATCAATCTTCTCTTACATATAACTGCAAAAATTAAAAGATAGAAGGAAAATAAATTTGTATTCAAAAGAGCTTCTTCATTATGCGAAGCATCCAAATACAAAATACCAATTCTTATCTCTAGAAAAGCTTTTTCGCTCTCTGGTTTCACCAGTAGTATTTGAATAGAAATGAAGTATTCATTCATATGCAATTGTTAATTAGCCATTAACGTTAGGTTTCTAGTTTGTTCATATACGAGTGTAAGTACGGTGAAATATGCTCGCTTGCTTTTAATACATAGGCTATTAACTGTCCTACATTTGATATGTCGTTTTAGGCATTTTCATTTTGATCTATCATTGTTGTCCTATACTAAAATGCAATCTTGAACTTAAGAAATCACTTCTAGGATCCTTATAAAGGCTCTTGTCTCGAACTTTTATAGGAGCTGTTCAAATGAAGGCGAGTTAGCTGGGCATGATCATACGAAGGTGGCAAAATTTTCCGCTCAAAAACTTGTTTCATCCCACTTAACAAGCACACAGGCTAGAAAATATATCCAATTAATAGCCATGGTACACGTAGCTTTAGTTGGCTTCAGCCTTAAATCCAAACGAGAACAGCAGATTAGGCGTAGTTGTAGACAGTACTGTATCAGCTAGAGGCAACTGCCTACTTGGTAAATCACGCGACACACCAACTCCTCCTTTAAAGATGTAAAAAAAAAAAAAAAGTATAATAACGTCCATTTAATATAATAATTTATATATTTAGATTTTATAATAATTTTGATTCATTATAAATATTCTACAGCGACGAAATAATGAAATTCGTTTAGTCTTATGTCTGAATAATTGCTTATTGTATTTGTAAATGGGAAAACAGGATCTTAATGCAATGTGTGCAGGCGCCAAAGTTCTAATTTGCCAATCCCAAAGCACCAATTAATAATTTACTTTACGGAGTGTAATTGTTAGATGCTAAACCACACTTTCAAAACTCATAGTGTCTTCAAGAGAACAAAAAATAAACGTCATGAAGAATATTCATACATTGTATCTCGCGTTATAATTACATTTCATAATAAAATATGTAATATTTAATATTTTTCGTATCATGTTTTCCTTCTCTGAAAGATATACAACATATTATTTAATATCCGTTAGACTGGAATGATCTGATTGATTATTTTAAAGACGGTTAGCACTTTCGTTAACGAACTTGTGTAATGCAGTTGTTTGAGTTATTAATGATTATTTTTTGTTTCTTTCAAGAAAGTTATTTGGATAAGATAGGTCAGTTTCATGTCTTGTTTCATTAAGTGAATCAGAAATTTTCACCCAAGCGGCATGCCTAGTTAAAATGTATTAAAAAGTTATGGTTCTAATTTATTTCCCCTTATTATTCTTGATTTAGTATTGACGGCTTCTGGCTTAACAGTCTCAATAACTTAAACCGAATCCTATAAATCTCGATCTGTATTTAATATTTATATTTGCAGGTCCAAAGGAAAGCTGTTATTGGATAGAATAGTATTTATAATCTCCATAGTAGCAACTAGAATATCATAATAATGAATTGTGATATCATAAATCTTTTCAAAGTTTTTATTTAACAGACGAATGATGCTAACCATGCATCGGCATTAAAGCATAAGACAAGTCTGAATCTAGTATCAAATATATAATATTGATTACAAATAAGGATTAGAATAACTGTTCATTTTTATACGTTTAGCTTAGAGTTAAATAGATGTTTGAACAAGACAACCTAATATTAATGATTTCATAACACACGAAGGGTTTGCCTATGTTGTTTCCATGGTTATCACCTTCTTAGGATCAACTATCGTTGCCTGGTCATAAGATCCCTCTTCGGACATACAGCTAAGCAAAGAGCTTACTTATGATTATTCTATTTTTTCATCTTAAGATCAGGAAGTATTTCAGATTCTCTTTTTATTTATTTATTTATTTTTTTGGTTGTTGTTGTTGTTGTTGAATGTTTAGTGCGTGATTAATCATATTTTTGGACTGCCGTCCTCGTTTTATGTAACTCATTTATTGCTTGTTCCTCCTGAAGATTCTTGATGAATATAGTGATTCTCTCTCTCTCTCTCTCTCTCTCTCTCGTTTCCCTTTCCTGCCGTTCAAATCTAAACCTATTCCTGTTTTAATGTTCTCAAACTTCCATCCCAACTGAAGTCATGAATAATTTTAAGAATTTCATTTTAAAAATTCAGGACTTTAGACTCTAGTCATTCTTTTCCTATTCCCCCCCCCCCCTCTGCCTACTTCTAGAGGGATTTTAATGAAATAAACCGCGACAACACAAAATGCAAAATAAAAAAAAGTTGAATACAATAAATGACGTCTATATCTTAAAACAGGAAATGCTACTTAAGTGAAACTGCATATTCAAGTGTGGGTGGCTCCCTCGCTCCCTCTTCATGAAACGCTGCACACCTTGTCTGAGGGAATGACTTCATTTCTCGGAACTCAATATACAAACGATTTTTTTTTTTATTTACCTGAGTTAGTTGAAAGATTGCTTTCTCTCAGTACACGTGCTGCAGAACCATCCGTAGAACGTACTACTAGGTAGCACACAATAAGCGCATTTATTGGCCAGATCACGTGAGGCACCTTCTGTCTACGGAGGCGGTTCGCCGTGTCGCCACTACGGCTGGACGTCGGAATCCATCCAGTGCCAAGTGGAACATTGCTACAAAAGGTAGTGAACTGTAGGCGTTAATAACGTAAAAAAAAAAAAAAAGAGAGAGAGAAAGAAATAATCGTGGTGAGGATAGCAACGGTCAGTTGTACGTACGTGGCTTTATATATATATATATATATATATATATATATATATATATATATATATACAGACGTGTAAAAAATATCCAAGCAAACGCCTTTCCAAAAATAACTGCAAAGATAACTAACTATAGGACATCTGCCAATCTCCAAATTGCTCTCCTCTCTGTACAGGTCCGGAGGAGGAGTAGCCTCAGTACAGCACATTAGAACGGCAGCGACATGCACGCGTGCACTTACACACACATACCCGCGCACGCACACAGGCAGCAGGCACGTATACACCCATAAAAAAAAAAGAAGAGGAATTCTAATAAACACTAGCGTTTGAGACTAAAATACAAAGAGAAGAAATCTAAAGCGCAGAACCTCAACCTGTCACTCCGTTCACCAGCATAAGCCCACTTCTTAATGATTAATGGTAATTTAATCCAAATATCAAGACATCTTCGTTCTTTTTGTCGTTTCCAGCAGGCGTGACAGTTCATACATTTATTTACCTTTACAGTGCTTTAGTTTATCTTCTTTAACGAGGGGACGATGGAGACACCAAAGATAGCATCGCAGGGTGATCGTTTGGAAATGGTTCTGTCCTTCTTTCGAGTAAATTAGCTTCCTACCTGTAAGATTTAAGACTAATATGGCGCTTTTTGGCAGTTTATTCCTCTTATTAAGATTGTATTGCTCATTTGCAGTGGCTTAATACATAGGCATCTTTCGTTCTTATAATAATCGTAATTTTATTTCATTTCAGAAATAAGTAATTTATTAAGTTCCTATTCTTGTATGTCTCTGCTCACCAGTTGAAAAAAATAATAATAATTTTTAGTGCATTACAATGGTGAGTGTAGCAGTCGCTGTTGATATCCTTCACTGGAAATGTTTACCGAGAAAGGACTTCGATCAATAACAGTAAGAAACAGAAAGTTATGCGGCTTTATTTGCGAATAATACCATCTCGTGACAGCGAGGATGCATTTCATAGTATACATATCGTGTGCATGGTAACAAAGCAGTTCTCTCCTCCCCCATCGTTAGGATTTCCTAAACAAAACTTTCTGTTATTGCTTTGTTCGTGATTTGGTCAACAGTAGTATAAAATATTAATTGTATCGCTTTTCATATCTATTCGAAATTGGAACAAGAGTGAATCATATTTATAATAAGTTACGTGATACTTGAATCTCTTATCCAAGTTTTTAGTTAGTAGTATATCCAGCGATTGCATTCATTATCATATCGCTGACAAAGAATGATTAATCGTTTTCATAATTCCTATATAGTTTTCTACAATAATCTTTGTATACATTTATAGATTAATTATAATAATAATATGCAAAATTATATATGAAATCACTATGGAGTTCAAGGACTCCTCGTGAAAGAATATTCCGCTCAATCCATCATCTGCACTACATCGAGTACAACCTGCTACGTAGTATATTTATTTGTTAATTCACTGTTCGTTAAGGTAATACGAAAAACCAGAATTTCGGGGAGAAAACCTTGCTAACTTTGTAAGAGATAAGCTGTCACATTCACTTGACGAGAATCGAAACGAGGTCTTTTCCAGTAGAAGGCGCATGTCCTGTCACTTTTTCAGCTGCGCTGCGAAGGTGCAAATGTTCGAGATTTTTTACTTGGGACAGTCGTGATTGGATTCTTGAATACTGTACGTAACTATAAAAAAAAAGTTGATCATCATTATTAATAAACTGTCTTGCTCATCTTTAAGTGTCCTCTTTAGATTATCTACAAATTCAGTACAAATTATCCACAAATATACTTTATATTTCATTAGACAGGACTTGAAACTAGCACTCTTGCTATTTCCCGGGTTTCCTGGCATAATATTCGAGCCATTTGCAGTGTTATTATATCATCCTTACTTAACACCAAGGGGAAAAACGTTCTTGCACAACTAAAAAATACTTAAAAGCCCTTATAAGCCATTACTTCAACATTAAAAATATTCAGTGAAATGTTTAAATGATTCTTTCGTATTAGGCTTTTTTTTTCCAGTTTTCATACTTAAATTTTTACTGCAGTCCCTCCCACAGAGGATGCCTATAATGCATAGGTGCCGTCGATGAGCAAGAATACTTGTTTGACTTTAAAAAAAAAAATAAAAAGCTATCAGCACTGGCAATCCTATAGCTGAGTGTTTTGTATACATAGTATAACTTGAGTACTCATACATTTGTCTGAACTTTATGGAGTGTTAGGTGTGGAGAACAGACCGATTACGTAACCCTCTATATTCTTTCGCAATCAGTTGCAATGCGGAGGTCCATCAGGTACGGTTGAAGAGGCGTGTATACGAATGCATGCTTGCGTGCATGTGTCCAGAACTTCTCAGTAATAAAGTCGGCATCTAAGATAAGCATAAAGTTTCTGTTCTCCCCCCTTTTGTACAGGCAACGATGAAAGCGGTCGTAAAATGTGTAATCGTGTTATTCGTTTGCTCTGCCGACCACCAAAAAACGTGAGACTCACTTCTCATAAACTTGGCAGTCAGTAGGATCGTAAAAATCTGCGGTCCTGCTCCTTATCAAGTTAACATTTTACTACCGCTATAATGGTCTGTTTTTATTAAATCACAGTTAGAGGATGGTATAAAATGCCAAGCAGAACATATCTAAGTAGCTGTCTTGAGGGAAGGATTCATAGCGCTGCGCTTACTTGAATCTACAATATGTGGTGCTGATGGAAAACGATAAGATCGGATCCAGTGATATCGTGGTTGATGGAAGAGATACACGTTCTGACTGCAAGGGATTAATTCTTCATTCGTCTTGGAGCTCTAGCTTGATACATACGTGACCACGCCATATAAAGTCAGTTAAGTTAACACCTTCTAACACACCTTTTGTTTTCGAAGTAGAGTGCTGATTATACCCCTGATGTATTAGCAACACCTTTCGTAAATATCCCAGTGCATTAACAGTATCAATGACATGATAAAGGAAATTTTTAACATTTTCTTAAAAGAAAGAAGTAAATTGAAAGATAAAGTTTGTATACGATTGTACTGTGCTGAGTTTATCCTTGAGGGAAAAGAATAATGAAATTTCTATTTTGTCTCAGGGTACTTTATATATATTATTTGTGTTGTTATCCGATAGGAAATATAACAGAATTTATTTTTAATTATTAAAATATTAATAATAAATCATAAATTTCGCCTCCAATTGAGGGCAAGTAATCCTCAATAATTTTCACGTTAAAACATCAATTCATGACGTAAGGTATTAACAGTAGCATTTCTGTGCTAATGTCACAGCGAATTTCTATTCTATTCAGAATAGAATAGAAATTCGCAACAAGTTCCATTGAATTATAATTATCTTGACAGCAGACATATGATCCATGCTCCGGTCACATGAACTTCAACCAACATACAATATGTTTGCCAGACATTGACAAGAAAGAATGAGATGTCACGCTAAACATTATGCATGACTCAGACTTGAGTCTCCTGAATCCATATATGGAGCCATCTTCATTGAACCGACATAATAATTAAAACCTCATTTATTCTGCCATTCACTATTAATTTTATGATCTCTATAAACTCGATATATTGTGTCGATGAATATGATATTTGATGTCCATGAATTTACATCCATATGATTAGTATAAATAAGGAAATTACTAAGATAATATGAATAAGTAAGCAAACAATTCTAGATTCGAAATACTATATTTTTTTGGCAAGTTGAGTCTTATTTATGGTAGATCAATTTGCTTTTGCCGAACCATTAATAGATGACCAAACTGCAGGACCACGTACGCCTTGATAAGCACGTGTCTCTGAGAAGAATCTGTCGGCAGATTATCATC
The DNA here is from genome assembly GCF_054136105.1 of Typopeltis vanoorti. Lineage (NCBI taxonomy): Eukaryota > Metazoa > Arthropoda > Arachnida > Uropygi > Thelyphonidae > Typopeltis > Typopeltis vanoorti. The sequence goes on from NC_143560.1 coordinate 27,937,202, forward strand.
CCGACCATTACCCACCGTCTGATCAAAAAGTATGACAGGCCAGTAAAGATAACAGGTTGACGAGTCACGTGGTAAGCGCGTCAACCGTCTAGGTGGGGCGACCAATATTGCTTCCCGTGATAAATTGTTTTCTTCTATCCTCCATCGGCTCACAGCATGCAGTAGCCAATGAGCACCCATTTCTGGCATCCTAGTCGTTCTGCCAAGGTGACCAGCAGTCTTCAGTGCTTCTTCTGCTCGACGTGTGATGAGACGTTTATCACACCGAACGAAACTCCATCTCCTGCTGAAAGTCAGGAAATAAATATCGCTCCTATCATAAACACGTGTTACATCGTGCACTCTGACTGCATGCCAACGATTCTGCTTGATCCCATGGTATAGGATGGCGCTTATTGTAGTACCCTTATGAGACTAGCAGCAAGATGGTAAGCTACACTACTCTACTCTGCTCTCCACGGATAGATAGCTGAATCTTCCTTGCAAACAAAGTTTAGTGGAACATGTAATCCAGTTCAAAATAATACAGTATCGCACTCTTAACAGGTGGCAGCCGAATGCGGGGTACGTAGTCTAATGGATTTTTCTGCCTTTCTTTCATAAAGGAAAAAAAATTCTAGGGCAGTTAAAGTTGAGAATATAAAGCTTGATACTTTACTGATTTCTCTTTATTTCAAATGTTATTGTGAAAAAAGTAATCCCTGTAAGAATTTAAGGAAATTTTCAAAGGCCCAACAATTGCAAACCATTACTGCTATCTTGTTACAGATTTCTGATTGAGAACTGCGTTTTTCCATCTGTTAGATTCGCAATAAATAAAGGATAGAAATAAAAATTCAGAGAGAGAGAGAGAGAGAGAAACCCTTGTCAAAAACGAAACCTTTGAAATGCTAGCGATGAACTGGATATGGAGAACGAGGTATTCAAACGCACAGTGCCATCATTCAAAGAGCTAACTGCTATTAGAATTGGGAGATTTAATATGATTAGTTTTTTTGTGTAATGAGTCTCAAGAAGGCCGAATTTACGATGTAGGTATAGTGGCGAGTATATTAGTGAGTTGCACGTTGATTGTCAAATAATAAAAAAGCGATTACCTGTTTCCAGCAGGTGACCAATCATCTCTCTCTACTATACTAGCATCGTGTGATCCCAGCATAATGGCCGAGGCTTTTACCATCAATCACAGTATAGAGCTATAACAAAAAATTAGTGGTGTGGAAAAATATGAAATATTTCTGGTTCCTTTTATTACTGCCTAACGTGAAGAAATACACACCTTGGTCAGTTTGTCCGTGCTTTCATAAGCACAAGATCTATCTCAAGCCTAAGTGTGTGTGTGTGTGTGTGTGTGTGTGTGTGTGTGTGTGTGTGTGTGTGTGTAATTATAGTAAAAAACATGTGCTTAAGTTCTGCAATTTCTAAAAAATTATTTTTATTGATTTATACTTTTATAAAAATACGCAGCTCTGTTTTAATAACAAATCAAATTCTTTTTAATTTTTTTTTCTGTTTGAAACATCATTATCTGACATCATCGTTCATGCTGGATCAAATTATCACTCTGTTATTTATCAGATAATTGTAACACTAACAAAGATAACATTTTACCGTATTGTTATTTTTGTATACGTTCTTTACTGGTTTATATAATAGTATATATAACGGGTTTATATCGTGTCGTGTCGCGTGGTGTATTTATCCTGTTCCAGTTGAAGTTTGAGCAAAGAAATTCTCTTATTAAGTAGTTATTTTACGGCCTATATCGCCCTTCTCTACCATCCACATTACCTCTGGTTTAAATGTGCGCCGTTGAGGTATTAGCAACATGTATTATGTATGTTGCATACAAAATGCAATCAAAGTAATATCTCATATGTGATGATTTTGTTACATATAAAACTTTGGATGTAGTTCAGTTAGCTGTACCTCAGCTACAATTTTCTACGCTACCATTCTTCAAACGCTATCATAGAATGCAGAACTGTTTTTTACTTTAAACACATTAATACCTGCCCGAAACCTAACAAATGTTTAGTTTTTCGAAGCAGTAATTTTAATCTCTCATAAATATAGGCAGCATGTCTTTCAGCATATTTTTAGATGACTGGTTTTTTTTTTTGAAAGTCCAGTAATGACGAAATATGATAATTGCTATTAGAAAATTTTATTTTCTCGAGACTGACGGATAAGGTGGTTGATCAAAGTCCTTATATAAATTTAAAATAAATGGACAAATCTAAAATAAGACAAATTTCCAAACATAGTGTCTTCTGTAATAGAGGCAGCCTACGACATTGTCGCAATTTCATTAAAACATAGTTTGAAATAGCTTTGCTCAGAAAGAAGTATCACTTCCATCGGAGATTTGTGGCTCAACTAGGTGTAAGGGCGATTTCCTTTCGTTGCACACTTTTATTTCAACACACACTCAAAAAAGGAAAGTTAAAAAATAATAATAATTTTTCCCCTCAGGTCGTAGGCAATGTTCAGTCTGTAATCTTTTGTGTTTTATTTCTTGCGTCTTTTCTTTAGACATTGATTTTGCCGTATTATTAGTTTTGTGTACGTTCTTCACTGGTTTATATTGTGTCGTGTCGCGGGGTGTATTTATCCTGTTGCAGTTAAAGTTTGAGCAATTTTTACAGCAATCATATAACCTAGGAAAGGGCATGTCCAATTTTCATATTCTACTCAAGTGGCTGCAGCATATTTGGGGTTATATCATATAGGCGAAATCATCGCAATATTCTTGATGGTAATGTGCACCATTTTAAAGTCCATACATTATATATTATCACTGCTCTATTTTCATTAAGTGTAGTTGTAAGAAATAAGTGATATTAATTTGTATTTTGAATTATTCTTAGAATGTAGTCATGCAGTTGCTTGCTGAACGTTTACTCAACATGTTACTGAAAAGATTCGATTCCGCTTGTTTAGTAGAGGGTGGCCATAAAATAACTTTTCCCTCTTTGGAGGCCTCTGTAGCTAAAATCAATAAACGGAATGAGATCAAATTTTATACTGAGACTTTTAAAGGCATGGGGAGATGAATTCCGCGAAAAAAAGATTTAGTACCAAAAGTCGCCGATAGGGGAAATTTTGGCGCTCGCGGAGCCGAAAGCTGTCAAATATTTTTGCAGTGAACGCAGGTAAAAAGGATTATGCAAATTTTACTGTGCGTACGTGAGAGTAACGCCACCAATTCCACTTAAAAGAGGGATTGGGAATGTTCAGGCAGTTATTCGAATTGTGATCAATATGGTCCTACCTTGCTTCAGCGTGCTTTACTTGTTAGGTTGTTTTGCCTTAAACAGTGCAATGCTAGCTGCCCTTCGGGAATTTAGAAGGCTTCATAACCTGCGTACAGGTCCTATGTCAGCTGTAGCACTGAGAGCTATGATTAAGAAGCTTGAAGAAACTGGATCACTAGGAGTTAGACCTGGCAGAGGACGGAAAGCACTACATTAATTTCTGTGTCTCTCGCAAGTTGTTGTTTTAGTTTAATTATTATTATTATCATCATTGTAACGCGCCACATATCCAGCTGCAATGAGTGACGCGGCTGTCGCTTATGCCGTCGAAATGTTATTATTCCATTTTATCTGCCTTTAATGTAATTATCCGCTTGTTTTCGGCTCCGCCAGCGCCAAAATTTCCCCTATCAGCGAATTTTGGTACTAAATCTTTTTTTTTTTTCCGGAAATCATCTCCCCATGCCTTAAAAAGTCTCAATATAAAATTTCGTCTCATTCCGTTTGTTGGTTTTAGCTACAGATGCTACATGGGCAATTAAATATTAAACAACATTACCTACACATTCTTAATTTGTAAAGACGGTGGACCTTAGAATCTACAAAATAAGACTTTTAATAATAATCTTCTCCTCCTCTTCCTCCTTCTTCCCCACACACTGACACTGATTTCAGAACATTGTTTAAGATATAAATCGCATGTTCATATGTTCTTAGCGTACTCTTAGTCAACACACAGCTTTCGAATTTTGGATCGAAAAAATAATAAGATGAAGAGGGCTGAAGCAGCCACGGTTTTGTGTGCCGATCATTCTCTGATGAGACCTAAGTAGCGTGGGCTTTGAAGCAAAGAAATTCTCTTATTAAGTAGTTATTTTACGGCCTATATCACCCTTCTCTACCATCCACATTACCTCTGGTTTAAATCTGCGCCGTTGAGGCCGTTATTCGCGTTCATGGTACTTTAATGATACGTTCCTCGATTTTGTTGATGTAACTGAAGCCTCGAACGAAGTATAATTACTGCAATTTATGTAAACTTGGATTTTTTTAAGTAAAATACAACCCACTATAGGCTGAAGTGACCCGGAATCTAATTGACTTTGTAACATGGTGATTGTGGTGTATTAAACCTCGCTTTTCTTCAGGACCGGAAAGAAATTGACTAACCTGTAACCGCTGCTACTATTCAAGTGAACAATGCCAGTGTCCAAGTAATTGTTTTCCTACCCGTGATTACGTTTTCTCGTACGGCTATCGCTAGACACTGTATAGAGTTTTGTTTGCTCTTCAAGTCCGTTAGGGAGTTTATTGTTGGCTATAAAGAACCTGCATGATATGTAAAGAAAGAATCTCATAATTCGACTTGAAATGAAATCTTGCTTGTGTTGTTCGATTCTGATACATGAATATTTACATGTTAACAAGGTAAATTGCAAAATTATTTTTTAAATGATTTCATTGTATTTTCATCAGCTTATCCCCCCCTACTCACCTGGTATATCCTTTGATATACCAGTCTTACTCACCCTTTCTCAAGATGAGAATGTGGTCTCGAAAGCGAAGCGATCATTTGACAACATGAAACCAAAGCCCGCTGACGATTTTTTTTTTTACTTTCTTAATAGTGTTCATCCTAGAATTAACTTCACAATAGAAGAAATGGATGGCACATTTGCCATCCTTGGTATTCTAGTCACGACAATTTGATGGCATCTCAGCATATTACCGTAAATCCACGTATTTAGATGCTTGCATGCCGTATCCCACCAGTCAGCCATCTGAAAGAACAGATAGATTGAGATCTGTCTTCTCTAAAGTAGAGTGAACTTCACTGTTAGGTTGCACTTTGAACAAGTTGCTATTGTTACTATATTCGAACAAAAGATATTAAAAAAAGCGCTAAGTTAAAAATAGTTACATCTATAAGAAGACTACATGGGTTGTCTCCCTGCGATATATAAAAAGGCACAGCAGATATCACTGCTTTAGTCAAATAAAGTCCCACTAGAATTTGCTATTGTTGTCCTTCATTAGTTTCTCACAATCGTGTTCAAATTAGTTTAGCTAGATGGTAACACCATTTCATTTGCAAAAAAGGAAACGCAAAAATTATGAGAGTTTAAAATAATCAAATTCCAGACTGGCTTGATTGCGACTCTTCCAAAATGGAAGAAAGCAAAATCACAACGCAGATGTAAGCCAGATTATTTCCAGATTCGTTAACTGCATTTATCATTACGTTATAGTTGTTTATCGATACATATCAGTAGTGTTTCATCAGTTTTACGGTAAGATTTCATCCTTTATTATTTTATTTTACATTCATACGAAATACGTAATTGCTTTCCTAATCATTTATAACATGGGCATTAGATTGAATATACTGCTACTCGACCTATGTGAGACCACCGTCTTGCTTATTGAAGGACTGAAGTACAGTCCTTCAATAAGTATATGTACGAAAAGTATTCATATGTTCGTAGCGTGGATGGCAGGAAGATCAAAGTGCCTGTAATCACAGAGTCATTACTACCAGATATAGTAAGAATTTCTCTGAAATTAGCTGAGTTCTTCAGAGAGAGAATCTCGCATTAAGTTCAGTGATATTCTATGGCGTACACTTTGTTCCGTTTTTAGTAATAATTAAAAGAACGAGGAATCTGAATGGTTGGTTGAAGTAAAAAGGGATAAAACAAAATAATCTTTGAGGACTGGAATACTGACTTTCATTTGAATGTATATAGTCACTTTGCTTCTTTATTTGAATAAGGAATCATACAAAATAATGAGGTGCTTTAATATGCGAGCTAAAATATTTGAAATATAATGTTAAATCTTTTTTTAATAAATTTCGAACTCTTTAAGAATACGAAATGCAGTGCAGTCACTTAGAATTGGCTCTGCACCGTGCGATAATGATCTGAAGGGCACAGAACTCTCTCGATTCAATTTACTTTTTGATTCTTTTTAGTAGTGCATTGTCAGTTGAGGCCATAGAATGCCAAATGACGATTAGTTCGTTGTCTTTCTTTTGCTTGCACGTGTTCAGTTCGCATTGCCAATGATTTATATTGCGCCCTTCGATTGGAAATCGCCTAAGTTCGATTTTCGTCGTGACGGGAGGAATCTTTATATGGATTTTTTTCAATTGAAGGTGAGTTAGTCAATCTCGTACGGAGGTAGCACGGTTTTTGATTCTGCATACAGACAAATCAGCCCTTCATAACACTCGCAATTTACAGACAAAAAAAAAAAAATACTAGTTGTGGTGGTGGGTAGATGATGATGATGGTAGTAGAGGTTCGGTGTAGTTGGTGGATGGAGTTGTGGAGACGGAGAGGTATAGAGTAGGTGTCCTCTCTCAGTGAGTCTTCGGACTTCTTGGAGGTGTCACGAAATAAATAATAAAATAATAATAATAAATTCTGGTTAATTAACTTGCCCATAAAGATCGTCTGCATTTATAGTTCCCTGTCCCATTCGGCATATTTGTCCTTTAGCTGAAATAAAACTTGAGTTCGAATCCTGTGACGTGAATACGAAATGCAGTGCATTTCATATTCCAATCTTTGAGTTTCTTATTCGGTTTTAAAACAATGCGGGATTTAATATCCCCTTAATTTAAATAATGTTTATATCGCCGAAATGAAGCTTATTAGCTCTTATATTTAAGTAACTTAATGGTTGCACCTGTTTTGGAAACTCGTATAACAGAGTATATAAGTTCTTTTCGCTATACACTTTGGTATTAATTTGGTCTAGCTACTCACTGATGAAGCCTCAAAAAAGGCTGAAACCGGTCTGGGTAGTGACCTCCCTCCATAATGTAATAACAGCATACATTTCCTAGGAAATGTGTTTTTACATTATGGAAAATACCTAAGAATAGCGATCAGAACTTTACCGACTTTGCTGCGAGTTCTCCGGTATTGTACTACGTACTAGGGTCACTTGCATTAGCTCACGCTAGTGGTCGCCGATACTTTATAGTTTTCTATATTCGGCATGAAACTCTCTGATTCCAATCTTTGAGTTTCTTATTCGGTTTTAAAACAATGTGGGATTTAATATCCCCTTAATTTAAATAATCTTTATAAAAGATTTCCAGTTGAATTTGGGTCAGTTGGTCCCAGACGGAGGTGGTTGGGTTTTTTTTCTTAATTTTTTTTTCTTCTTTTTTCTTTCTTTCTGACAGGCTAAATGATCAGAAATACATGCAATGAAGAGGAGAAAAAAAATCAAGGTGGTTTATTGGCCTCCTGCGAAAATCTTGGAATTCCATGGAGGTTCTCTGTAGTAATAATAATAATAATGATAATAATAATACATTTTTAGAATTTATTATTGAAACCGGTGTAATCAATATACTAAGAAAATGCCATTAAAACTAGAACTTAGTGTAAAGAAGACAGTACAATCATGCTAAAGATACTGAAGTACAACGTATAGCTCAAAAGTTTCTCGTAACTTTGAAGATATGAGCTTGCTTACTTTTTTTTTTTTTTAGAAAAATGATCTGAAATTAATTTCCTCATCTGTTTCATTTATTTTCCTAATATTATCGTGAACACTTATTTGCAAAAGTTTGCGAGTGTAGAGGTAGTCATATTAATCATGAAAAAAATGACAAGAATTTACAAGATGCTAGTTACTATGGTAACCGACTAAGTGTATTTTGATGAAACATTTCCTGAATCTAAAAACAGTAATAGAAAACTCTTAGGAGGAAAAAACCTGGCTGCATTGTACTCGATACACTATAAGAGTAATATAATGTGGTTTTACTAACTAGTTTCTCAAACGCCTGAAAGCTAACAATTAATTTTATTTCGCGTGGCACGGTGTACTTAGTAAATAGACACGCTCCAGCAAACTGAATAATTTGTTTTAGTTCAAAGTCCCTACATGCTTGGTTGTTTTGTGCTTTGTTTTGTAATTAAGTTTGTATTTTTTTTTTAAATAAAGAACGTGGTATGTTGTTATTAAATGTGTTATACATTGCAGATATGTTTGTTTTGTGGTATAGATCTTCTCATGAATGCTCAGTTCTGTGAAAATAAGAACTCAACTAGAAAATGAAAGGAGTACAAAAAATTGGCTGAAGGGATTTAAAAATCCTAGATTTACTACTTGTTAATTATGTTTATTCTCCAACTGACATGTCTCTTTTGACATTTTATGAAATTCAGAAGATTTTCAACTGAAAGTAAGTCAGCTGGTCTCATTCCTACCAGAGACTTGAGTTTTTCATTTCATAAAACTGACAAATCGGCCTGAAGAAAACACAATTAACAGACATAATACTCTGGCCATAGAGTCTTAGCTGCCTTGGCCTCGGAGCAAAAATCCTAACGCTTCCGAGCAAAGAGTGTAATTTTTGGTATTCCCAAAAATTACAATCGAGGATTCACCTTCAACAGACATACGGACGAAAGAAAAGAAGCGCATGTGTTCAAATGACATCATCATTTTGTGTGTGTGTGTGTGTGTGTGTGTGTGTGTGTGTGTGTGTGTGTGTGTGTGTAGAAATTTAGTTCAGTGTTCTCCTTGCAAAATATTTGATTTTCAATAAAAATCCAAAAAAACGGGACTTGTACCTTAAAAAAAAAAGATAAAAATTCAGTGCAGTCCATTAATACTTTACATTTGCACTGCAGAACATTATCACTTAGTCCTCCTTGCCATTCCATTATTGAAATGGTAATATTAAATCTCTTGCAATAAGCAGCCGTTCTTACCTCTGCTAGATTAGGCTACCAAACCCTTTATGGGGCTGCAGTCTTGATGTGAAGTCACCGCTGATGATTGATGCGCGTCGTGCATTGCTTTTGGGTGTATTCATTTGAGCAGGAAAAAAATTGCATAGTTTGCATACGGAACTGCATTCATTCATTCATGCACGAAGTTTCTGTGTGTGTCGCTTGTCTGCTGTCTTCGTTAATAATGGGGAGTGGTTCAGTGCGAAGAGTTATGAGTCGAAGGTACTCCTGCCGATACCTTAGTGGCTCGTACATTGAGATCCGATAACTTGTCTTTTTTAAACAAAAAAGGCCATAAAGAAATGGGAAAGAGGAGCGTTTCCGGATAATAATTAAAGAAATTACAAACAGTCTACACCTTTCTAAGTTGCGGGTTGCAATCCTTGATATAATTCGTAATATTTAAAGATAAACAATACGGAAAGCCATTGCAAAGTTTGAACGAAGCAAAAAAAAAAGCCATTTTCTATGGAAGCCGGACAGTCAGACCAATATCTTTACGTGCCCTTTACTATAATCGGGTTTAAATCCGGTAAACACACAATCCCTAGAAATCTTCTTCTCAGCCATAAAAGATTACTTTGAGCGTAATAAAAATTCCGTGGACGCCGCTCGTATTGATCGTTGTTTTCGGGTGAAGTCAACACGTTGTGGCCCAGCACGTGACGGCGAATACCCTGTTAGCAATAAATGACCTGGCGGGTGGTGTGACACAGGCCTCAGCGTCCGTTTAAGGATAATAAACGCCGTCAAAAGATCGGCCGCCAGACTTTACCCTTTCCAGCAGTAGCCAACAGTAAGGGTAGTCTCATAATTTGCCGAAAACCATTCTCATCTAAAGACATCTTCTACTTATTAACCGACAGTACGGAACTTTCCGTGAACGCCATATGAATTAGTAACAGAGTGGCCTTTTCATACTCGAGCCAGAAACCAAAGACGCATATTAAAGGCTAGGTGATATTGTCATCCATCTCCACCGGCCCAAAAACTTCGCCTTGTTTTATTGATTTCTGCGTCGGGTTCGTGATACTATTTGATGACTAAGGTTTAGATCACTCACAGATATCCTCAGGAAATTTTGCAGATAACGTCTCGCAACTAAATATGCGTATTTTCGCTTGAAGAAAGCCCGCGCCACATAAATAATAAGGTAAGGTTAGAAGCAGAGTGCTATCATTTATTTGGATGCTGCTGCTGCCAAATATTCCGGCTTATTCAAATGAAGAATATTCTATTTCAGAAAATAAGATTTCCATCTTAAACACTCGGCGAATAAATTTAAGAAATGGGTCAAAGTAAACCTAATTTTCACAACCGTAAAAAATTGTTTCAGACGTTTTCTTTCTCCTCCAGAAGATGAGGATTGAGCAAATAAAGCGAAAGTCATCACTGCCTGCAAAATACATGCTAATGTTAAAGAAACAAAAAAAAAAGAGTTGAAAAGGTTCCCTGTAACAGTGCAGCATGCCTTTAATAACGTTAGTAAGCAGCCATTTTGAAATCAGAGAAAGAAGCTGGTTTGTACTAAAACTAATGCGTAGAGTTTGAAAATAGCTTTTAAATGTCTTCGTTATCTATATTTCAGTTAAATGTTTTCCTATAAGGCAGATTGAGGCTTAAATAATCCTTTTATCCACTCAAAACAATAAACATGGTGCTTCTTTTAAGCCACTTCAGATCTCCAGTAAGCACAAGTCATCTCACACCGAAGTAACGAATATCATGTAAGAATAATCATCTCCTATATGCATTAATCGTTCCCAAAACTTACGAATAAACGTAGCTTTTTTGTAAAAAAAAAAAGTCGAATTTTCAACAGCGTTCCCAGTCTTATTTAGTTCATAAATTACCCACTCACTCCTCCATTTCCCCATCACACGAACGTAATAAAGCTAATAAGATTTCACATACCAATCACCGAATAACTACTGGAATTTTAGAGACAAATATATAAATTAGATTTACTTCATTCGCATAGCTATTTAAGAAACAGAATGAAAAATTCATTGCGTTTGCTTTGAACAAATGTTTGTAATAATTAAATTATTACATCGATCAGAAAAGCTATGTTTGAATCCTTTTCAAGAGTGCATTAACTTTAATAAAAATCTTGAACTTCCCCGTAATATGAGAAGACTTCGGGGTTTAGGATATGAATTTAGATTTCGTTCGCATTCGTATATATTAAGAGTATATATATACGCAGAGCATTTCGCAACTAACCTTCATTTATTTTTCAAATATTTCTTTATCAATGCATAAAATACGCTAAGATCAGAGACAGAACCTTTTGAACTTTTTTTAAATTCATTAAAAGCAATTTGATATTGTAGAATTTGAAGATAATTGAATTCTGCTTCTAACATGCTGAATACGCCGCCAGTCATAAGTAAACTTTAATATATTAGAATGCTTAAATTTACTCTTCTGTTAAACAGATGAAATCTGATTATTCTGATATTTAATTGGAAAGCTCCAGGAAAGGAGATCCTCCATGGAAAACCGTTATGTATCGTTAGACGAGGTGTTTTTCTTTTCGTCTTCATACAAAGTTATTCTTCGGCTTTTTGCCCTGATGTTTAGTTTTTTTGTTGTTATAAAGAATGGCAACTGTATAATAATTCTGTTATCTACAGTATCCTTGTATGCAACGATTAGCTCCTATTTTGATCTTGAAGATCTTTCTGTTGTGCGTGTCGGCTACGTTAATTTTTCTCGGAGTAGAAAGCCATCTATTTTGTAACATCACGACCAACCCATGAACCATCCTACCAAATCTGAATCCCAAAGTTGCCAGTTATTCCTGTACAAGTGCCTCAACTACGCCTCCAGATTTTGGTTACACATAAAGGGGAAGGCTCTCATCCATTTTCTGAGCATTTAACCGCTTGGCATTTGATGTATAGAGCCTGCTTGGCCACCGGTTATAAACATGCAAATAACTCATCCTTTTACGCGATGCAGTCCATTTGGCCATGAATAACGTGGACGCAGAAATGGTACTAGCTACGTATTCAGCTTGTCAAGAATTACAGAGGTGCATCTCTAATGTTGTGAATCAGTCTTGGTTATCGTCGAGATGAATTCACGGAATTAGTTTCGGAAAAGCAGTTCATTATTTTCAACTAAATTAATGTGTCTTCCTTGAGGTATTTCGTTAATCCTTGGGTAGCATATTATCTTTTGGTTTTACATTATCATATGTTTCAGTTGATCTTTCTTCTTAATTCTACGATAAGTTATTCAGCTATGTCACTTTTAATCTAAGCTAAATTTTTCGTGATCAACTGCAACTCGAAAAAAAAAATAATAATAATTCGCGAAAAAAAGACATTTACAGTTCGATTTTTTCTCATTACTGAAGACTTTTTTTTCTGTGCTACACACTGCATCAGATAATAAAAAAAAACATTTTACTTATGAGATGGAAGGAGAAATTATGATTATCACCTAAAGTTTGAATACTTTCGTTGATTAACGAGGGATACATACCCAAAAAACAAGCGAGATTAACACTTGGACCGTTATTTGTTTCATAAAGATAATCTTCAGACTGCTGTTCATATGTTTTTCCCTATTTATATGCAATTTGTTATATTTAATATGCATGACTTTATGTTTAATGATTAGTGATGCACATACTATTTTTTGCTGTTCATCTAATGAATATATTATATCCTGTTTTAAGAAAGTTATAATGTACCAGTTTATTATTTATACGTTCCCTGTTCATTGGCACTAACAACAGAATTGGAATTAAAAGATTAAAAGTTAGTTAACGGAATTTTTTTTTTCTGATATATCCGCTGCTGCTAATTTCTTTCTCTGGAAGTAAAAAAAAAATAAAATAAAACAAAACTTTCAACTATCTTTCAAGATACTGCTGGATCGAACTGCTACTGTTCAAATAAATGAGAGAGAGAGAAGTGGCAAGGCTATTTTCTCACGGAAACTCGGACTCGCGTTTTTATCCTGCCTTGAAACAGAAGATAAGCCAGCCAAAGAACACCCAGTTGACACACACAATATACTGATGACTCACTGTCTCAGTTACCTCGACGAGACTCCTGCATAACCCAACCCAACAAATCCGATTGCTTTGTTTGACCCCGCAAAGCGGTCAACGTTTATAGTGAATCGAGAAAGATTTGTTTGCTAATCAAACAAACTCTGCATCCTCATGTCATGCTATGTTGTATTATTATATTCTGTGCTGTTGGCGTCCTATTAGTTTTCTAAATTGAACAAAATCTCGATATTTTCTCCAGTTACAGTTAAAACTGGAAAATATATTGGAATTTGAATTAGTCAGTAAATTATTATGAATAATAGGAACATGAATTAGTCAAAAAAAAAAAAAAAAACTTGGCAGGAAAACAAATAAAACGGATAGTAACTTAGATGTCAGTCATACAAATAAGTTATATAAATCCGCTGTGATGTTTTATATTTCACACGTGTGCCGTGTTGAAAGATCGTTCTCGTTATTGTGGTTCATATTTTTAAACATGCTATGGAAGGGCGAGTCAGTATTCAGAACACATTTTAAGCGAGATACGCTTACTCTAATATACACTTTCAATTAGTCACACCTTTCTTAAAACGTAATGGATGTTTCCTTTTTTGAGTTTTACACACACAAAAATGACAATAGTGTTTTGGTATAGTGCCAGCCAGAAAGAAGATCTCTGTATAAATATTAGTACGAAGGTTACTTGGAAAAATAAATGGTTGAGAAATCCGCAGCACCTCGCTACTGATAAAAGTGCTGGTCGCTATAGAAACCGCAGTAGGCAGACCCAATCGATATCACGGTTAAGCGAAGATTCCACCGTTGAATATATGGTAGTTAGCTAATAAGAATCTTTCGTTTTGTACGACAAGGATGTATAATACTATTACTTACAAATAACTGATTATTTTTATTTTATTTTTTTTCATTTCGGTTTCCCAAATTATTTGCTGTACTGGTGGGCGTGGGTAAATGAACCGGAAAAATTGAACCATAAGGAGTTGATTATTTAATTTTCATAATGATACAGCACTGCCTTGTGTTATGAAAATATCGAGTACACCAATGTTACACATAGAACACTGTAGATAATTACATTGTAGGGTATTCTTCGTCATCTATTATTTTATTAAAGTAGCATTGCCATTATTATTATTATTATTATTATTATTATTATTATTATTATTATTATTATTTAGAATTGTTTAGTTTTTAAAATCCTCGTTCTGGGAATGCCGGATGCAGAATTTTTGGTATAGTTTCTTCATTACATGTCAATGTTTCTCCATACCGTTTTAATTCCCTCCTGTCTCTAGCTTGCGTACTTGGCACACATAAATCTATCTCGGCTGGCTTGTTTTCATCTTTCGGCTGATGTTTTCAACACCACTGAAACAGCGGTTCAGAGGTTAGGTCTGAAATACAACTGAATGACCAGTCTTACATTGATCTTTGTCCCCTCACATGAAGTTGGATATTTACCTACCACTTATGTTTATTCTTATTATTAAATAGAAGACCATCATATTTATGCTTCCCTGTCCATTACCATGACAGCCAAAGAAGCATAAATATGAATTCTTTAAAAGGAAACCTAAACTCGCAATTTGAATTTATGGGCTTACTGAAAATAAAATTAACTGTTTATTATAAGGTAAAGATTCTAAAAGCATATTTTCATAAACATATTTGCCACGGAGTTAAATATTTATATAGATATACCGTTTAAGTGTTTTCGTTATGAGCTAGTTGTAGAATAACCACAGTAAGTATATTGGGAAGTAACTGAAGTTAGCGCAGAAAATATCCATTTGCAAAAGATTGTAAACCTGTAATGGTTGGTTCTATGGAAAAGACTCATTTCAGTATACACGATGCATTTTCAAATGTACCATGTCATACTGTAAAGTCTTTGACGACATGGGTTTGAGAAAATGGAATACAGAGATTAGACTGTCCAGCACAGAGCCCTATTTAAATCCTAGAGAGCACCTTTGGGAAGAGATACAATGTCAGTTAATGGGGAGATCACTACTGCCATTTTAGTGTAGTAATAATCCGAATATCCCTCTCTGTACATCACCATTTTTTGAAAAGTCTAACTAGGAGAGATACATCTATAACTGCTGGCTAAGGAAATAGTGATGAGCTTCTTACTACTGACCTACGAATTGCTTGTGACACAATAACGTAAACACAGACTGTTATTCCAGTTATTATGGACGTCTAAATTTACATTCAGTTCAAACAGAAACTTTTATTATTAACTCTTTTGGCGCTCGCAGGGCTCCGTTAACAGTTGAGACTGGATTGAGAGCCAAAATATTTGTCATTAGTTGACCTTATAAGTTGACTATTCAGTATAATATGTACATTACTCTGATCTTACCATCGCCTAGTTTTATTTGCAAAATAGTCATAAACAATAAACGATACTTATAGAATGCTCATATTCCTAATACTCAGCATTCTCCATTATTACTTTGTAACGTAGGATTTCAGTTGTTAAAAAAAAGGGGGGGGGTATAAAAAATATATCTCATAAAAAGAACGTAATTTGATTGCTATACTTCTATAATCAGATCCCGATATGATGTAGCTCGTTAGTGGAAATGAAATAATAATGGCATTTTGTCCATGTTTAATATCCGAATTTCTGATCAAATATTTTCTATTAAGTATTTTTTTCTGAGCTACTGAATTTATCTGCTATTTCATACTCTTCCTTCTATTTAATACAGCAAGTCCATTGTTTACAACATCTTTAAACTCGAAGTAAACATACCCCATGATTTTTTTATATCGCGATATTATTGAATCATCTATTCCTGGGTGCCAAGTTTTGGATAGTCGCACGGTGCCAAAAAGTAAGAAGAAGGAAGAGTAGTCATGAGTTTTGAGTCAGAAATTTCTGTCTCAAAACTCATGACTACTCTTAAAATACTATGAAGTGATCCAAATGAAACTGGCTGATTAGCTAACTACTTTATTAATGATTTAGTGGATCAGGTTGTTCAGCTATGTTATTATGGATGAGTTTCTTGAATTCTATTCGTGATTTTTTTCGTTGAAAGTGAATGTCTAATTGTTTAATTATGTCTAGTGTCTAGTTGTTTAATTATTTTATTTTATTTTATTTTATTTTAAATTGAAACATTGTCTCTTGTTTAAATTTGTACAGTTAAGATCTATTTTAGACAGTAGTGCCTTCATATCACGCGCTTGAAGCTCACGCGTTTTCATTGTTGATTCCTCCTGTTTTTCATATAATTGTTTTAATTTGAAAGTCACACTGAAGATGTCCTTCACATTAGGACAAAATTCTGAGTTAAATAAAAAAAAAATTACGTAAGTACTAAATCCTTAGGGAGTTGTCATTTATCTAATCATGACTACGTTCACATTCATCACGCAAATACCATGTTCATTGCATCACACACACACACACACACACACACACACACACACACACACACACACACACACACACACACACACACACACACACACACACACACACAATGGACGTTCCCTTAAGGAATGATCATTTGAATCACTTCCTTGGGATATTTATCAAGTCTATTAACGTAATCTGATACTAACCTTTTTGGGTTTTTTTTTTTAAATAACACCATTAAATAATATTTTGACATCGCAAACACGCCTGCAGTGTTAAGTTGTACGCACATTTGCTAACTTGTTCTGACGGAGCGAAAGTCGCAAAAGCCACAATTAACCCCAAACTTTACAAGATATTCTCAACAGTACAAGCCACAAATTTTAAATAAACTATGAATCTCCGAGAATATTCTATTCTGTGCACAATCAGCAGAAGTACATTGTTCGAACAAGAGTAGTGTCATCTGGTGGTCAGTCCGGAAAGTTTTTGATCACCTTTTATCGTTGAGAATTAAATGTTATTATGCACTTTAGTTAGTATGCATTTACACTCAGCTCGAATCACAATACAGACGGAAGAGCAGGTCTTTCCTTAATCGGAAAGGGTCATTTCCATCTCTTCGTGTCGCCTTTCATGTTCGCTTTACTCTAATTTACGTATATCCGTGCAGTTAGCATTAATCAGTTTCTCAGTTACTTGCCGAACTAATGTACTAGAATTAATACACGCTTCACATAACTTATTCCAAACAGCGTAGGAATATCTTAACAGAATATGACAATTCGGTCTGGTGGAACATTTGTTAGTGTCTTGCCAGTGCTATTTGTAATGTTATACAGTTTTGCACAATCAACTTTAAGGTTTATAAATATGAAAATTGTAATGACTTACTCCTGAATTCCTGTATAAGCGTAAACATGGTCTAATAATAATGATATTCCTCGCTGTAATCGTGAAATCATCAGAAGCGTAACATTATTTAGGCTTCTTTCTATTTCGATTCATAAATAAATCGAAAAAGGATGCGTCTGTCTAGGCCCAGTGATCATCCATTCCCCCACCTCTCTTCCCATCCTTCAACATTAAAACATTAAGAGCAGCCGACCTAGAAGATCAATGAACCTTATCGCTTACTCCTTTAGAACCGTCGTTACCACCTGTCTAGATAAACAAAGTCGTAACGGGAATCTACCGATTCCACAGTGTGATGTGACAACATCCAGATCGTTATAAGTGAGTGGCACACACACACACACACACACCATCACAATATATAGCAGCAACGAGTACAAATTCAGAACTTACCACTCTAACTGGTTAAGAAGGGCATCAGATAAACTACGCGGACACCTTCGGGGGGAGGATGTTACCCTGATTGCAGAAAACACGATACGTTGCGAAACAGCTTAGAATCATCTGCCAATAAAATATGCCACACAAAATAAAGTTCTTATACCGATCGAATTTCCTTTGAGCTCGAAACAGGAATTGCAAAGAACTTTGTGCTGGCACTTATTCGGACAGTAAAAATCTTAATAAACCTAAAGGTCGGCGAGAAATTAGTTTTGTTGCCGCTGGAATTGGCATTTCTTTTACTTTTTAAAAGTTCCATTTCTTCTCCGTACTATACACTATTTAATTTCGCAAATGTTTCGACTTAAGTTTTCAATTTTCTGTTGATTTTTCCCTCATTGTTTTCTCCTCCATTTGTCTTTATTTGCGAGTGCTGCTAAAGCAAGATGCACTCAAATAAGATATCGCTGGGAAATCTCTTCACTTACAGCAGTGTCTAGAACAAGCGACAGAAAAGCTAAAAAAGAATGCACGTCTGTGCGTGTGTGTGTGTGTGTGTGTGTGTGTGTGTGTGTGTGTGTGTGTGTGTGTGTGTGTGTGTGTGTGTGTGTGTGTGTGTGTGTGTGTGTGTGTGTGTGTGTGTGTGTGTGTGTGTGTGTGTAACAGAACAGACCGCTTTACTTCACTGGTATCCTGCATTCCCTGCAGGCTTCTTAGATTCGCATCAGGACTACGGACGCTTAGTCTGGCCACAGTGAAAAAAAACACCAAAGGCACACCCAAGGGATGTCTTAGTGAGCCAATAGTTACACAGTTTCTGCAGGAAATAAATACTCGCGGCAGAGCACTTAATTGCTCAAAACATGGCATTGAGATTTAGCAATTTTACCTTGGGACCGCTGAGATTTCGAATGAGTGTCAGAGAGATAGAGAGAGAAATCGACTTTGGTCTATTGAAGAGGGGTGAGAGGAAAGAGAAATAAAAGTAATTACAATAAAACGAAATAAATTGGACAAATGACAACGACTTTGGCATACTAAGTAGCAATGAAATAAATTGATTTTTATTTTTATTTCGAAATCCGCTTTCGATTACTGAAAAATTTAGCTAAATTAGTATATAAAGTAGTTTTCTCTTGGAGTTTTGTTAATTCTCTACGGAAATTAAACAGGTCATGCCACCGCATTACAGATTGATATAGACAGATAATCTTAACTGACTTTATTTTATTATGACGGAAAAAATGTGAATCATGGCAATGAAAGGAACGGTAGTAAATTCCAAACTAGTAGAAGTTCTTATCATATCTGATAAATAAGAAGAATTTCACTGATGAGAAGAAATAAATGAAAGGTCAAAATTAGTAGTTGTGTAGTTGTGGTTTTCTCATTCTTTATCTCCAAGCTCAATTTTTCGTTGACTGCAGGTATGTGGTAATGCCATAGAGGGATGCTGCTGCAAACCTACTAGCACTGCATTCATTGCACAGTAGAAGAACAAAGAATAAACAGAAATTTATGGCTGTAAGTACTCCTCTAGGAGAGACTCGATCTTGTTTATGGAATTCAAAGCTGTTTCTTTACTGCTTGTTCACAGATGAGGCATCAAAGTTTATCCCACATGGAACATCATGGAGAGTAACTGCTGCTGTGTGAACCCATTCGAAAAAGGAGTGTTTTCTTTACTTGTGTAACGATGCAAAGAGAGTGCCAACGCAAACTGTATAAACGGAAGCAAAGTAAAAGACCACGCATTTCGTATGTATAGTGACAGCCATGGAAATTGCCCTTCGAAAAACTGCAGCTTCACATGAAATACGATTTACGCTTATCCCCCCCAAAGAGGATGTCTTTTGCTTGAAATCCACACTTCGCTACCACCACCCCAGGTAGTCTTCCTTGTGGTGAACAAATGTTCATTGGTTAGCTGAGGTACTTGAATATCATTATACTTCCCTGCAGTCATATTTGCAACACCTATTGACGGTAAGCTTAATGCTTGCTTTCCTCCCGGTGGTTTTTCTCCTTTAAAATTGCATATTATTGAAATACATGTCGGTAGTGTAATTGGTAAGGATCAGAAAAAGTCTAAATGTACTGTACACCACTTTAAATTGGCACGTTTAAATATTTTTATGGCATTCCCACACTGCTTCTATGTTGTTCGAAATGCATTGATTTTATAATTCTGATACCGAATTGTCTGCGACTGATCTCAATAGATTTCGAGGATGCCCCTCATTGGGAAAAACCTGAGTTTGAATCCGGTCTTAGATGCCAAAAACCTTTATCAAGACATTCCAGATAAAAGTGAGTTAGCTGGTCTGTTATAAGAGATTAACTCCCAGAATTTCTCAAACCTGGCAGAAAAATACAATTTCCATGAAGTATACTTGCAGATTCGATCCATTCATCAATGGCTTTAACAGGCACTTAAGCATCCATAGCCTTCCAAGTATTCTTGTGTTTAAATTGCGTGTGTGTGTTCTACTGGCCGGTTTGCCTGTTCTGGGGGACGAAAACCCCGAGTTTCAGTGTGAAAAAAAAACCTACCTCCGTATGAGACCGGCTAACTCACCTTTCGTCGAAAGAGACCAGATGAAGATTTTTCACGTCACTGACGGGAATCGAACCCAGGTCTTTCCGACCAAAGGGCTTCGTCTATACCGACTGAGCTACGGAGGCTCATACTTGCAGATTACGAAAGGTAACCTCGGAATACCGTGGATTATTATTAATAATGTCTATGACAAGAACGTGGCATACATTTAAAGCATTTTGGATAAAAGGCGTAATAACTTACTCTTTAAAAAGCTTAATACACAAAATGTGTCCTACTTTCTAAAATTTAAATGATTTCTTTTGGATCATTTCCTCTACAAAAGCTTCGCTTATCGTGAGGTTTATCAGTAGGTGGCGTCAGAATAGAAACTGCACATTAGATGATGGAAATGATTCATTATTGACAAACGGATGGCTGCCTCTCTCTCTCTCTCTCTCTCTCTCTCTCTCTGAGAATGTGTGTTTCACATCATACAATTTGAATTTTGGATCAAATTTCGTCGCTTTCATATTCTTCATTCATTTGGAATTCGTTCATTTTGTGTAAAGTGTGTGGTTCAAACATTATTACTTATATTATAATTGAGAGGAAATTTAAATTGCGGCCACAAATATAAATCATGTGATGCTTCAGTAATTCAGATGGAAGCGTGAAAGAGGGGAAGTGTGCGTACGATAATGAAACTCTAGAGCAGGATAAGAAGACGGTCGGAGCAAGAAAAAAAAGAAGAATATATAAAAGGAACAAGGGAAATTATACGAAAGCTAAACGACATGTTAACGTTGGGGATGGACGATTAAACGAAAACGAAGTAACATATACAGAAAAATAAGATGAGAAAGGGATGAGATAAAAAGTATGGAAGAAAATTACGGAAAATACGAATGGCTATTATAGAGGTCGGAGAGGATGTATTTCTTGCAAGCCCACATGCAAGAAACACATTCCAGGGGAAAAGGCATATAATTAGAGAAAAGATGCTGCCATTTCGAAGCTTTATTGCTTGCTAAGAAAAGCAACTGACCCCCCCCCCCCGCCACCACTAACAGCCGAAAGTTTTTTATTTTTTTTTCCAACGTCGCTTACACAGATACAGACGTGTCAAACGGAATTTTAGTGACATTCTAACGTGCCTTCGAGGAAAAATATCTTCGCATCAGTGAGCAGTCCAGAATTGCGATATTCGCAGCTGTGTCCGTTCTGATGACCTGCACCAGCCGTTTGAATAGCGCATGAATCAAAAACAGTTCTTCCGCTTTCGTACCCGTTTGCAGAGCCGAACGCAGACGCACACATACACTCACACCCATATATGCATACAGAGAAGTCGGCCCTGCGTACATTAGTGTAACAAAGTATGCGAAACAGATGTACAGTAGAAAGTATTGATAGTTTCGAGTTGACTACATGATTCTGCTAACAGGTCACACTGCTTTTTGATGTTTCTTCTCTTTCTTCCCTCCCACCATGCATACATAGTGCCTGTAGGGAATATGGTGTGCGTGAACTCCCTTGTGCGATATAGCAACAGAAAAATAAGACAGCAGGAAAATGTTATTTTCAAGGCGTTTACGATATCTCCATTTCTTGAATTGTAAAGTAGCCTTAGGTGGTGAACGCGACTGGAATGAATACCAAAATAAACAATGGAATGCAGCCAAGTGAAAACTTTGCCATTACATGTTCACTCTCTCTCCATACACATTGAAAGAGAGAAGCAGTTAGAAAACAACTTTTGCTCAAACAATTCCACATACATCACATTCAGATGCTTCCATTTTGAATGGCTGTATCTAAGTTCCGTATTCTTATCATGACACTTTTATTGTTGGATATATATGAAGGCCTAACATTCTTATGAATCGAGATTTCCTGTCTATTAGAAATACGTTCACTTGAAACTAAACACTTAAGCATACTCAGATAATCATGCAACCTACATATTTTATCAACTTTTTGTTAGCATTATATTCAGTTTGGTTGCCAGAACTTTGATTACGAAGTGACAATAGAAGGTAGCAAGGCGAAAACGTGGATTCTTGTTAAAGAGAATTGCTATAGTAATAAATTACTACTGATAAAATTCAATTATCATTTCCAGCATAAGACAAAAACTGAACGTCTGTGTGTGAGAGAACTGGAGTTATTCTGTGTATGAAAGAGAGAGAATCACCATTTAATCGGGTGCACTATCCCAAATATGTGTGAGCAATATTTCAGGTTTATGCGGATTTGGGATTTAATAAGGTGTTAACAGTGGTACAGGTGAGTAGTGCCTTATTTAGGAACATCGACTCATTTTTGACGGCTATAAATGCTCTGGCTGAGATGTGTTTATGTCAGGAGAGGCTGTAGGTGCAAGTCAGTTAAAGAAAAGAAATCTGGTAATGTTTATATATTTCAGTGTTATCGAACATAGAGAAGGTAACGTGCTATTTTTCTTAATGAGAAATTATACAGGATTGCACTTTGGTAGCGTTGAAGTTCACAAGGTCCTTACCTCATTGAAGAATGATGAGGTGGTCAAAATTTAAAACACTGAGGCTTCTAATGAATGGGTGCTACAAGGCTTGTCAAATTAGAAGTAAGAGTGGATCGTACTCTCATCATTATAGCTATGGATAGGATTTGAAGTTAATGAGAGCAGGGTCATTTATGTACAGGAAGAAAGAGTGGATGAAAGTACAGAACGTTGGGGATACTCCTACGTCGGAACGGAAATCTGAAGTCTATCAAACCAAGCTGCAAAACGTTGAAGGCAAATCAGAGGATGGTAGTTTGCTGAGCAGACCTCTAGTCTTGACCTGGTGAAATGACTTAGAAATGTCTAGCAATAACATTTCTTCAAATCTTTCTATGGTTTCGGTCCTCAGAAGATCAACTGTGGATCGAGAGTGGAAGAATCCATATAGCTGGTCACTGGTGAGCCTCCGGGTGGTGTAGAAGTTGATGACCTTCTCCATAGTTTTTGGAACGGAAGTGAGAGCAGTTGTTTTATAGTTTGTTGACTGACTATCATCACCTTTATTTGGAATTGGCTGAATGAAGGCTTGGTTCCCTGTTGTAGGGTAGATGACAATCTAGTAGTTTTTAGTAGAATAAGGGATACATACACACATTGGAAGATAAGAATGATGCCAATAAATCTCGCTTTGCCTTTGGGTGATATTATAATAGTGCCGTCTGAATGTAACATCTGTAGATGGTCAAGAGTTGTGCCTAGTAGCCTTGGCTAGGAACGAGAAAGCTGCCATTAGAACAGGAGGCAGGTTTGTGGCATCTGGTCTTTTCATAATTGGATTTCGATTTTTTTCAGCTGTTGTGAGCTGTAATGTAGGCTGAGTGTGATGCTGAAGTTTTAGACTCGAGCCATTCGTAATATGCTGACTTTTTATACTTTCATGGTCGGCTTTGATACTGGTCAGAAATTTTGGGAGGACTGAGAAAGTAAAGCCTTCATTCCAGTTAGAGTTATTTCAGTTCTTCGGTTTGAGAGGTGTTTTGATCAAGAACTAAAGTAGTAATCAGGCCGTGGAAAGAGGAAGCACAAATCACGGCGCTTTTCTCATTTGGAAATCTTGTAATGCCAAAGAACATGAGAACGAGAATGGCTAAATGTAGGTTGTTCTAAAGGAAACGAAACTTGGATCAAGTTGTGGTCAGAGTTACCAAGACGACAACAGGCATCCACAGTTTATTTGGAAGGGGAGCTTGTTATGAAGGGATCAAGGGCGTTGGCAAGATGGTGATGGGTTGTTGTCTGGTATTCTGGTAGGAAGATGGATTATCTGTGTAAGGTCATTGTTGAAGACGAATACCACGACATTCCTGCCTACTTGATCAGCAGAATTGAGGAAGAGAACACGATTTAAGTTGTGAACATTAAAGTTTCCAAGGAAGATGATCTCGCTGTTTGGGTATTTTGACTGCAGAAAATCAAGCTTTAGAGATAGATACTCGAAGAGGCAAGATCGTTTATCAGGAGTTGGGGAACAAACAGAGGGAGAATTAAGGTTTTGCATTATCTGACGAGATGTCTGTATGTGGCTTCCTGGTGATGGGCAGAATTGTGCAAGATGCAGTTCATGCGGAGAGTAGTTGCTGAGATTACCAGCTGAGATTCCATTAGGAATAATGCCTGGCTAGATTTAAATATAAGTGGGTTTGCATATCGTTTATATTACTGTTGAGACCAGTGAGCATTCAAACTTTCTTGGAGGACGATTAATGTTTTTTTTTTTGTTGTTGTTTTTCTGGTCGGATTTTTCTTTCTTTTTTTTTGGAATTGTTTTCGCGGAATATTTTATTGATCCACAATCAAACACAAGTTTCCTAGGTTATCCTTCATTGTATATGGGGAGGAGAGTTAAAGAGCAGGAGGATGTAGTGGAAAGTGAAAGATACGTATACCGTCCACTCACAGGGAACCCTGTCTACTGTCCGCGAGCGGCCTCAACAATTCTCTACACACCACCACACTCCAGACACGAAGTGGCGGAGTAAGGGACAACAAGATTTATCACTAGCTGACCAGGACCCTTCCAGATTTGTTACCATCAGGTTCGGTTTATACAACTTTTGCTGCTGTACCCTTTAATTGGGAAGGTCTGGATCCTTACAGTCAGTGTATTTGGCATGTTCTTGAATGATACCAGAGTTCTTGCTCTGAAGACCAAACAACGTGCAGTAGACCACTTCAAGCCTCCAGTAAGCAAGGTGATGGTATTTCATCGAGCGATGAAAGATATCTGACACTTAGAGGTCGTCTAGTTCTCATTTCCATATAGTGAGAGTATGCTTCCGCAATACTCGCTAGAGTCTCGTTTGTGGAAACAAGCTACACATCGAAGAGGTGGGAGTTGGCTTGACTGTGAGAGTCTGTATGTTGCTCATTGACAGCCCTTTAGCCCATTTGGAGACCAAATATAACTTTTTATATGCCTCTCAGACTTTTAGTAAACGTGATGTCGGGAAGTGAAAATTATCTGCTACATAAATCTGTTTCCAGCTTATGTTGGTTGGTGGGAAATGATTTCAAGAACATTCCTTATGAAAGGAGTTTACAATTTTGGTTTATTTGTCTATCACAGGCGATTTCAGTGAAATTATTGCATCTCTTTGAAATTTCTTGAAAGCGAGATGAAAGTCGGAGATTTTTCTTGTTTAAAGTATTCCAAAGTCCTTCGCTCTGTCAAATTTATTTTGCTTGGATTAGAAACGAAAAATTATAAATAAGATTTTTTTTACAAGATTACTAATTAGTTACAGTGAGTTGAGCATGAAATTACAGTAGGACTTATTCGCTTTCAAAACGGTGCGTTATAAAACAGGATGTTTGCAAAAACGAAAGAGAAAAAAAAAAGGAAAGTCGTCAAACCGTAACATTATTTTGTTGTTAGAAATTAAGTTGCTATTACGTTACCGCTTTCATTTGCGCATTAAATAATCTATTTCGAAATTAGATTTAATCCGTTCAACAGCAGTGTTAAGCCAATTTGAGTGTTGCTTGATATTTTTGATTGAAAATAATGTCTTCTTACTTTTTGTCAGAGTTCGTGTGCCTTCTGTCTTCAATAAAAACGTCATTTCGAAGGAGAAAAAAAAACAGAGTTTTAGTTGGATTCACACCGAATTCGATCCACTGGTGATTGAACTAATAATTGTTATCACAGGTATCCTGTTTTCGGACATAAAAGCGATAATATAATATTTTTATGTCCTTCTAACCGAAACAACCTCGACTAAAAATGTCTGGGGCAGGGTTACTTTCTCATCCTTGATAAGATGACAAGATTCGATCTCTTCCATCCAACCTGTGTGTGCGTGTTTTTCTAACTTATGATAGAATTAATTTTTTTACTAGATAGTATGAAAATAAATATGTTCTTTAATAGCATATGTCAGTTCATGTCATATTTCATGTCGTATAATAACATTGTTTTATTTTGCTTTTCTAACATGTCGAGGATCATTATTATAAGCGTATTTTTTTTTTAAAAAAAAGAATAAGATTATCAAAACTTCCATTTAAAGGTCACAGCCTTCAATGTTATTATGAGGGAAAAAAACTAAAAAAAAACAACGACTGAAGAATTACTTTAAACAACTGAAGCTGGTCTTGCCTCCCTTAAAAATATATATATAACAAACTTATTGTTTTGAATGTGCGTTAATTAACAGAATTAAACTAGGAGAGTCCATAATTAAGAAAGTTCCAGATGACCTCATATGATAATTACTATAATTACAAAGTTCACTGGGTTGTTGTGACCTTTAGCTGAATGAATTCACCAAGACGACAAAATTGTCTGCTTTTCGATGCTTAGAATATTCTCTTTTTTTTTTTATTGCGTTTGTATGGTATTGAGGTACAGGAGGGTTACCAAACACTGTAAGTAGAACTTGAACAGATATAGTTGTCCAATAACAGTGCTATTCGATCCTACTTATAAAAAAAAGATACTATATATATATATATATATATATATATATATATATATATATAGTAGTTCAGTATCCTTACTATGTGAATGACACCCATTGCGAATTTAAAAAAAAAAGGCTACTTAGTTCGACTATTAATTGCAAATACTTGAATTATTTAAATACTTATACAAGTCACGAGTTCCTCCAAGTGTGTATTACTTTAAGCTTCGTAGCCACCTCCCTGTATAAAGCAAGATAAGCTTGAATTGTTTACAAAAAAAAGAAGGTAAATTAAAGTGTTTCCAAATTGCTCAACACTGATTAGCGTTTTAACTGTTTAGTTTTCTTCGCAGCCTCTGATGACTTGCCGTCCCATCAAACGAAATTCGAACTTTGCTGTTTACAAAACGACGTTACGGTCAAATGTAGCGATACCTTAATCAATTTGTTTGCCAATGGGAAAATGTTGTGAGACTGTGGACGATTATGAAGATTTTCCGGACATGCTTGCAAACAAGACAACATTACGCATCACTGCGGACGACAAAGAGACTTTGAAATAAATTAATGCAGTTGATTGTTCTTGCATGCAGAGTATAAAGTGTTGGAGAACTCCTTTAGGACTGTTTCGAAGACTAGTCTCTCATTATTCTTATTTGACGTAAAAAGCTCATGTAAAGACACTCCAAATGGCCTTACTTATAAATGGTAATCCTCTTTACGTGTCGGCAGGTTTTGTTATTGTTTGTGTAGAAGTTACTTTGCGCACGATTGGATGTTGCAATAGTAATGACGAGGGATGTAGGGATTTGAATACAATAACTCAATAACTGACTTTCTCTGTTACTCTGTTAAGAAATAGCTTTGATGCAAAAGTGTACATCATACCTTAGAAGATGCGAGCTTAAAGGTTTCTTCTTTGGTTGTTATATGATAATTTTGTGTAATGTGACTGAACGAAGACTCCTTGCCCATTATATTTAGTTAAGTCCTAACAGCGGTTTCAGAGATCGATCGCTACTGAAAAATATTGCACCATAAGAAATACCAAACTTAGTATAATAAAATCCACGCCAGTAACTTTCATTGACCTCCAGTCCGTTAAGAACAAAATGTAAACAGCTCCTGGCAACCTATATATATGAAATATGTCAACATCTCTCTCTCTCTCTCTCTCTCTCTGCTTACATAAAATTTAATATATGCAAAAGCTGAAAAGTAAGTTGTGTTTTTTATCCATCCGAATGATGTATGTTGTTTTTTATAATCGCATTTATTTGATCCGAATCAAACATATTTGCCAATTTTATTGAACTTTCCCTTAGTTGAATAAGCAGGCTAGGACGTGTTCTGAATAACAAAAATAATAAAATAAAATGAATACCGATAAAGATGCATATTGCAATGACCTTCCAAATTCAAAGACAGTTTCACGCCTTTCTGAGTTGAAATTCTATCAAAAACAAGAAGCTAGCAAGTAACTAGTGATTCAATGTCTTTTTCTTATTGATGCAATACGTAAATCAGCTCAAGTATCATGTTGTTTCAGTGAGCACACCTCAAGATTAGGTAATAATAATAAACTTTCATTTTGCCTTTCCCACATTCTGTATATCTTTTCACACCTTTATCGTGACACGGAGATACAGATGAGCAATGTGTTATCCTTCTTCGTTAACTTTACACCTCCGTTACATTATAAATAACTCACTTGATAACAAACTAATTTGAAATGTTTGCATTAAACTAAATTATTGATCAAGGACGGAAGTGAAATTGTAGCTTAGCATAATATTGAAGATCCAGACATATAAGTTTTGCTTTAGAGAGTTCAGATATCGCCAGCGCTTTTTTGTGGATTTTACCTTCAAGATAAGATAAAAATGTCCTTTACGATGACAGATTCTTAAAATCTGCACTTGCTTAAGTGGATCGAAAATATCTCTTTACTAGTGTTGAAATATCTGTGCATGTTAAAGTGTTTACCTAGACTTTGAAAATGAACCTGGACTTTATTTTTTATTGCATACTCTAATATTTAGTTGAAAAAAAATAATAATAATAGATAAATAAATCTTCGCTCCTGACTGGAGGACGTCCCCTATGGTTTATGGACGCTGGCCCATATTTAGTTTAGTCTATATATAGCAAATCCGTTATATCTCCATACAAAAGCTTAGTACTTTGAATTGTTAAAAAAAAAAAACTTATGAACTAAGCTTCGGCTAAATTTAGTGTCTTCACCAGCACATCATTAGGATTTCAGTATCCCAAGTCTTCGGTTCCGCTGCAGATAATTATAAGTGGGCATATTCTATACACCTGAAATGAATATGTATCATGTTTTTCTTGTTCAGCAGGGTCTAGAGACTCTGCAAAAACTCGCTGATGACGCTACTCATCTAGTTTAAATGACTTCACACTTTTTTTGAGGCGGGGGGGGGGGGGCCATCAGAAAACCGTGATATTTTGTGACAACAGACGAGGAACGGCATACAGAATAGTTTTTGTGAACATAAAGTTAACAAAAAAAGTCCAAATTTAAAATCGATTTTGAATTTTTCAGATTAGAAACAAAGCTGCTTAACTGATTTTTGAATCTTAAAATCATTAATATAATTTTAAAAAAAAACTCTTTGAATTCTTATGCTTGTCTGACAACCGAATGCAAATAGAATCACGATGCTGGTGTTCATTTATTGTATGATTTCCCCAGTATGATAGCTTGGGTATTTATACTGTAATTTCTTGTAGTTAGAGAAATGCATCCAGACATATTAAACAGGAAAAAAACTACATGTTTCCATTCTATTATTATTAGTGGTGGTAGGACTGCATTATATTATTTTAATTTGAGACACGACATGTATGAGGTGGGAAAGTTGAAAGCTCTGAGACATTTTGTGAGAGGGAGATCATTCGAAAGTCGTTTCCTGTCACAACGTAAGGCTAGGAGGAAATATGGTATTATTTAAGGATGATAATTTCCTTTTTGAAAAGTTTAATCTGTTTGTTTAAACTGAAACGAAACATCTGTTATTAATGTTATTTCTCTTCTGCGCAGACGACTCTCTTTCTCACTATGGCGGCATTTTCGCTATTGACTGTGAATCATTTGGGACGGGACTGTCGACCATAAATGAAGGATGATAATTAAGCAAAATATTAATAATAAAATAGAAACGTGCGTGAAACATAGTGCAGTTAATTCTTAACTGCACTAGGTTTCGCACACATCTTATTACTCTTCAGGAGAAATATATAAATAAGGATGTTATCTTGGAGATAAAATGAAATTTTTATTTTTATCTTCTTCTTCTTTCTTCCATCATCTATGTGGATGATGATGAGGCCGAATGAACTCTTTCCACTTCTGCCTGTCCCGGGAGAGTCCGAACAATTCTGTCCAGTTTGGTGTCGCTTGTTGTGATTTGGTTTTCAGGTCCTCTTTTATTTTGTCTATCCATCTAATTCTGGGCCGTCCTTTGGATCTTTTACCTTCCATCGTTGTATTCAGAGCTTTAGATGGTAGTCTTTCTGTTCCCATTCTGGTCACATGGACCAACCATCGCAGTCTTCTTTCTTGGATTTTGTCTATTATTGTTATATTTTATTTTTATAATGAACATTAAAAATGAAAAGAATGGGAAGTGGTGGTAGAGACAAAATAATTCAAGAATACACGCTAAAACACATTTCGTGCTCAATTTTACAAGTAGAGTGACATGGGATGAACTCATTATCCAAGAAAAAAAAAAATATATATATATATATAAGTATGTAATTATAACGTTTGTTATATAATTTAATTATACATTAATTAGTGAATTTGAATACAAATATTAAAAGAGAAACAGAGAGAGAGAGAGAGAGAATTACTGATTATTTGGGTTAAAAGGAGCATAGTGAAGTCTTTCTGTCCATTTCGTTTGCATTTTAAATGACTTCCAGTGAACAACACATGAAGTATTTTAAGGCTCTTGCATTTAGTATTTAAAAAAATAACGCAAATGTAAATAAGTTGAAATTAATTTATTATTTTTCTTTCATATGAGAGAGCTATTTTTATTAGCACCACAGGTGGCCAACTTTAAGACATTTCACTCAATTTTTGTTGGTATTTTTTCGTGGTGACAAACTTACAAAAAGAACTAATTTGCATGAAATTTTATCTGGAAATGTTTAAGTTTTCCATTAGGGTTTCATCGAGAATAATTCTTGCGTAAACGTGCAGGCTTTAATATCATTGAAAGTGAAGGGGAAGAGAAAAAAAGTGTTTACTTTTTTAGAAGTTAAACGTTTATGCAAGTTAATGGCGGCTTTCTTGACCTTATTTACACTTAGCGAATAGATAATGCACGATAAGTGCTTTAATTACAACTTTGGCATTTATCCATTTGGCTTCATTAGTCGCACCAAATCGTCTTTTCGATTGTTTCGCGATGGACACAAGTTTCTTTGCTTAAAGAAATGCGTGTCTGTTTTTCATTAACACGCGAGAGAGTTGCAAGAAGGGAATTAACACGTACTGTTTTAATTAACGCATACAGTTTCATTTATTGGGATAGTGGGCTTTCCAAGATAAAAAAGTAAATAAAAAAGTATTGCTTCGTTTTTACGCAATCTTTTCTATACACGAGAGAGTCTTGCTTTCTTCCTTTGCCATGATAAGAAGAGGTTTCGTCGAATAGTACGAGATAAAAATTTCATTAAGCAAATACAGTTTAATAACGCTCTGATCTCATTGCATAATAATAGGAATGTGTGAGAAAGAGAAAGAATGTTGATTGAAAGAGAGAATCTGATTTCCTCTTTCAGAAGTCTTCATTTAATCGTGTTCCTCAGCGTGGATAATTTACTATCTGACTGTGTGAATAAGATATTTTCTTTCGGATCTTTAGAGAAACGAGTTGAGCAAAACATTTCGAGTTTTATGTGAGTTCTGCGCTATTCTTCTAACTCATTACTACAAATCGGATGTTTCACAAATGATACACAAAGAATGGGAAAGTCAGTACTACCTACTTCCATGTAAACAATATTTCTAGTTCCAGGATTTCGTTTTTTTTTTTTGCTTTTTAACAACTCAACCACAGAACTTCACGCTTAATACAGATGTGTTTTGCATGGTTAATTCCCTCATCAAAAAATCTAAATTCCATCAATTTAAGCACTGAATGTGTTGATCTTGTTTAATGATTAGTTCATTTTCTATCCCTCTTGTAATATTTATAAGAATATCAATGAACAACACTGTATGATTGTTAAACTGGTTCCAGAATTTGCCCTAATCACTATTAATAAAACTATTTTACTCTTTTCGAATAGCTGGAAGTTTGTTTTATTTCAAAATTCCAGATTTTAAGGGAAAAAAAGAATCTGCATTAATTAAAACACTTCCTCATTCTGGTACCATCAGAATGTGTGTTATGTCTTCGGGTTCATTTCCCATCAATGAATATGAGGAATTGCCAACAAGAGGAATGAGGGTTTTTCAACTGAAGTTGAGTTATCCAATCTCAAATGAAAAGTAGGGTTTGTCTTCCTGTAAAACACTCAACTCGACCAGAAAACACACGCACTTTATAGTTACCACATAATAAAGAGTGAGTAAAATCACATCACCATACAGTACTGTTGAATCCTGTCCCATATTCTGCCCTGACCAAAAGGCTGCTTGTTCGTGGATGTCTGAAGATAAGCAACCATAATACATTTTAATAGAATTCGTTCTTTCTTGCTTAAGGGGGGAAAGTTATATTAATAAAATATCTATCGGAGTTGACAAATCCAATTTTCCTTCATTGGTGTTATTTAATATCGATTTTTTTAAAAATAATAATAATACATAGCAAAATTGTTTCTTTTTTTCTGTTTCTATATTATATATCGAGAACATTGGCGATATACTGTTTTTGATTTCATTTCCAACCTATTATTGTCTCGAGAGCAAGAGGGGCGAAACCTCTTTCCACTTCGTTTTAGAAGCAATAAATGGCTTCTAAAACGAAGCCATTTATTGCTTACCCTGAAGATTAGATTTGTGAACGGAAGTGTGCAAATAGATGTAAATCCTTTACAAATTGTAAATACTATTACTGACTAGAAATTCAACATGAAAAAGCCATAGTTGAAGAAAAATAATACTACACCACTTCTGAGAGCAGGACTTTGTTACTTGTTATTGAAGCATTCTATACTCAATGCATGCATTACAAGTTTAAAAAGTTTCGGTTACGGATTTAAAAACATAACTGTTGTGATATATAACATGCTCCGAAGTCATTTCATTTAACTTGAATACATATTTTCGAAGATATTTCTTCAATAAAATTATTCCAATTTTTCTATCTTCATAACTTCATAACACATCATAGTTTGCATAGATACTTACTTAAGCTTTATTCTTTGTAATATGCAAACTTAATATTAGGAAAAGTCTCTCTCTCTCTCTCTCTCTCTCTCTCTCTCTCTGAGGAGAATACTTGTTTTGTTTTCATCATGGTCGTTTCACCTTAACAAACTTAGTCATCTTACAGAAATGAAGTTGCAAGCAACTTTGCATTCCAGCATTTTATCCAAAACAGATTACTCTTGCTGAATGACTCTTTATGATTCAATCCTGTATGTTGGAGTAATTCTTCCATTTTCAGTTAGGCGTGTATGTGTGTGTGTATGCGCAACAAATTCAGATGAACTCTTAAAAAGTACGCGTGAAGAGTGATGAACACGACCAAGCTTTCACGTGGCTAATGCTAACTGAATGTTATTATAGGTGAACAAAGGCTCTTTTCCAATTACACATCCTTAAGAATCCAAAGTAAAAATTCTAAATTGTGTTTCCGCAACGAGAGTTTTGGAGAAAATTTTACCAACAAACAGTTTCTTTATTATTCTTCTGATGAGTACTGTTATGATTCACCGAGTCGAAAACATCTTATCTGTAAGAAAGTAATTCTTATTGATTACGGTGCCTGAACAGACTACGTAACAATTTATTTACATTACGCTTCAAGCCTAGTGGACTCGTAGATTACAAAACAGGGGAAGTAAAAAAAAAGTAAATTACTTGCTCGGGTAATATTTTTATTAATCAGAAAGAAACGGAGAAAGAAATTAACAGTGGCACGAAATTTTGAAATATAACCAATGAATTCGCGTTTATTAGACGCGATATATATATACATATAATATATGTATATATATTATATATATATATATATATATATACACACACACAGCCGTATATAAACATGCTAATTAATGTTGGATGCTTACTGAAATATTTCAAAACTAAGTCATTGAAGTAAAAATTATTCCTGCTATTTTTGTTTTCGGCGGTTAGAAATTTTTAGGTAGATCAGTATTATGTTGCGACAGGCTCAGAAGTATTTATTAATTATCAAATTAAAGCAATTTTTAAAAGTTAACTATTCAAAACCGGTAAGTGAATGATCATTACTAACCTTTTAACGGTTTGCAAACTTTGTGCCATATCTTCTGTCTCGATATTAGCAATATCGTCAGTGCGCCCTCTTTTTTGTTTTCCATGAAATAGTTTTACATATAATTATTAAAATAAATATTTTAATAACCTAAAATGTATCTGTAAATTAGTACATTTCATAACTGAGGGCGTGTTCAGAAATACAAGAAAATTAATGCTTAAAATCAATACATCGCATATTTGATATGCGATGTATTAGAATAGTTATAATAATAATTAGAATAGTAATTGTTAGGAAAATTAGGTGTAAAGCAGAAACCTCGTTATTAGCATCTAAAACTTTAAATCTTACCGTCTAGATGTGGGTTAAAATTTTAAAAACATTTCAAACATGTTTATAAGTGACTTGCACTGATTTTGTTGCATGAAACTACATTCGAAGGAAATTTTTTGCAACTTGCAATTTATAGCACTTATAGATTGAGAACTAAAATTTCGAATTTCGGATTTACTGATAAATATAATTTTTAATATATTTAAATATAATAGATGGATAATATAGATGAATGAATTCTGACGTCACTACCTTTTGGAAACCCAGAAAATGACAATATCAGAGTTTAAGAATAAGATGTTCATGACCGAAAGATCATCAATCATGTCCATATACATTTTTCAACTTATAAAAATAAAAAATAAAAAACAATAACTGGACTACATTTCGCTGCTCGGCTTCTCTTAACGATTCAGCTACATTTTAAAAGTATAATAAATAGTCAAATTCACAAACTAATTATTACTTTCTAACATATTCCATTATGTTTATACAATCGTTTGTGATAGATATGCAATTCACGTGTAAAATTCCTTCCTCATTCTTCGTCTCATGTCTTCTTTCCATAAGTATCGTGCAATCCAGCACAAGTCTATGACAGTAACATGACAGTTACTATTGCAAATAACCTTATTCTAAGAGTTGGTTCAAATGCCATCAGTTATGGGTGGATTCTTGTAGAATACTTCACGCTCAAATTTTGTTTTCTTACTCCTGGGTAAAAGGATTAAAACAAGAATATAATTTATTTTCAAGTATAATATAAATTTGGAATATTTTTTGTGTCTTGTACAATGTTAGTTAAACACGTCTTGTTCCGTGATCGCTTTCATTAACAATAAACCTTCGAATTCATCCTATCATCAATATTTTAATTGACCAGATACAACCGTTCATGTAACATTCTATTGCATTTTCGTTTTCATTAACTGTTTTTGATAGTAACTTCTGACTGGATGAAATAAGTCGCGCCTGTTTACTACTGACTGTGGGGTTTAGGTTTAATAAGTCGAAATTTTGAAAAGAATACTCTCTTGGTTGTAAGTCGGCCTTAGACCAGATCAGAATCCTTTCCAAAGGTTTCCGATTCACTCGAGCGTTCGAGGAACCTTTATCGAATACTTCGTCAACTGAAAGTGAGTGGCTTGAGATAAATGTCCGTGGGAAAGCACACACACATTTGATTCATAATTCATTCTCTTCATGGTTTTGCTCCCACCCATTCCTCCATGGTTCCATGAAAATTTATCGAAAAACAGTTAATCGAAAGACAGTTCATCGAAAATGCAATTCATCAAAAAAACAATTCACCGAAAAATTTAATCAAAATTTCATTAAATTGATCCAGCCAAAGCGGAATTGCTAATATCATTTCGAAACTTCTTTTCGAAAATTTTATAATAAAAGTGATCCATTTGGAACAAAAACTAGTCCGTGCAGACAGCTTCTTGTACACTTCTGCTAATTCCACTAAGTCAGAGAATTATTGTAATACATAATTTGGACACGTTATTTCTTTGTTGGCCCGAATATAGCTGAACTGAAAACTGGAACGGTTCGACATTTTCTTGTAAAAGTTTCAAATAGTGAGTCCGAGTAAAATTCATCCCATAATAATTGCTGTATCGAAGTCGCATCTTACTACTAGTATCAATAATAATAATAATGGAGCCTGCGTAGACTGGACTTTTCCTCCCGGAAACGGGCAAATCAGTCCCATGAACAGACATGAAACAGTTATCTGACAAGAAAGACAATTATTAAAGTAGCATTGCTATCTCACTCTGCACGGTTCAGTTTTTGTTTTAAATGGATCACTTTTATCATAACATTTTCGAAAAGTTAAAATTTTCGTTGAATTGTTTTTTTCTATGAATTGCATTTTTGACGAATTGTCGTTCGATGAATTGTTCATTCGATTAATTGCCTTTTCGATGAATTGTCTTTCGATTGACTGTTTTCAATTAACTCTCCGGATACCTTCCTCCATACACAAATTAAAACTATAACTACTTTTGCTTTGAATTAGCAAAGGACTATTATATCACTAAACTATATTATTATATTTAAGACTTGTTACCCACAAAAAATCTTTGAAAAAAATGGTTTAATGAAAATTACACCCAGTTCGTCAAAAAGTTTTTTTTAAAAAAATAATCGGGTTTGATTCTTCAAAACATTTCAGCACTTACTTTAACACACTAACATTTCATCCGCTTTATTTCTGTGCAGCTGTCAGTTAAAATAGTTTCCACGATAGATAGATGCTTTTCCAACTTACGAAAAATAAATGTAAAACGACCCTCCACACAAATATCACGATGTTCATAAACTTGCTGGGCATGATTTTTAAAACACCCTCATAAAGAATCTCCTTCAGATAGTTACAGTACACTCTATTGATGATACCAGCGGAAAAAACACCATCAAGAAAAAGTGTACAGCCACGCAATCAAGGCGGCTGTCTGGAGAATTGTCATTCTTTGGGAATTTTGAGCAAGCACTAAACCCGAGAAGCTTAATAAATTCTTTACTGTTGGTTCGATCACAGTGTTTCGGCACTCACTCGAGTTTATGTTCTATTCTCCATTCAAATATTCTATTTTTTTCTTCTATTTGGTTTCTTTATAGTTGTAACATAGGCCATGGATCAGTTTTATAAATAACTAAAAATTTTAGCGAATGCTCAGGATTTGAACTAGAACAGCATTTATTTGTTTAATAATTTAGCTTCCTTCCTGCTGTAAAACTGTAATTGTTTAGACCCAGTATTTATTTTTGTGTGTACGCACAGACTCGATCTCTTCCATCAGTAAAAATAGCCTGTACGGTTCTTCGTTAAATTCAAATGATGGGAACGTAAAAAGCAATTCTCTGAAGTACTTTGAGTTGTCATATCCTATAAAAGTTTATAATTCATGTCGATTGCTTAAAATAATTTGAAAATTCTATGCGGATTTGAATGAAGTCCAAGAAGAGTCAATTAAACCTAAAACAATTGCTTTGAAGAAATTCTAGCTGCAGGAGGACTTAACACCTTGCTTAATAAACCAATGCATGGAAATCAATAACTTGCTGGCCTGGTATTCCACTACTAAGTGGGATATCGGATACAATCCTTTCTAACTACCTGGTCGCTCGTTTTATTTTTTTCCTTAAAAATCTGAGCTAAACTCAGTTAATCTCATAAAAATAAAACAAATTTTGTTGCTAAATAAAACAAAAAATATTCGTATATTTTCATATATATATATATATATATATATATATATATATATATATATATATATATACATATATATATATATATATATATATATATATATATATGCTTCATGTTTACGTATATACTTAAATATACGTAATAAGTATGTGTATATTTAAGTATACGTATACGTAATGCTTATTATACTCTAATCAATATCTTGCATAATTATTAGCTGTTTAATAACAGTTTAAGTATTAGTTTCAATATTGCAGCAAAATATTCAGCAAAATTTGAACAAGTGGGGCATTCGCCTGAGGCATTAATTTCAGTGATAATAAATAAAGAATAAAATAAAGGTGTGTGTGTGTGTATGTATGTATATATATATATATATATATATATATATATATATATATATATATATATATATATATACACACACATGTGTGTGTGTGTGTGTGTGTGTGTTGTGAATTCCATTCCCGAAATACTATAACCCAGTGATTCCCAAACTTCACGGCGCCCTTAGGGTAGAATTTTTCCACTGCGTCCAAAGTCTGAACATGAGCCTACCTAATAATAAGTATGTGTATACTTAAGTATACGTATACGTAATGCTTATTATACTCTAATCAATATCCTGCATAATTATTAGCTGTTTAATAACAGTTTAAGTATTTGTTTCAATATTGCAGCAAAATATTCACAAAATTTGAACAAGTGGAGCATTCGCCTGAGGCATTAATTTCAGTGATAATAAATAAAGAATAAAATAAAGGTGTGTGTGTGTGTGTTGTGAATTCCATTCCCGAAATACTATAACCCAGTGATTCCCAAACTTCACGGCGCCCTTAGGGTAGAATTTTTCCACTGCGTCCAAAGTCTGAACATAGGTCTACCTAATAGTTGCAGTGCGCAATTGGTACGGTTAAGTTGATTAAGTTAAAAAAATAAATGAAACGCGCATTTCAAATTCACAAACAATTTATGTAAAAAGTATTAAATAAGTACATATTGTGAACAATCAAAATCATTGAATAAATGAACTGTAATTAGTGGGACGGGTGAGCCTGTTATACACTGCACATCTTCTCAAATCTTGGAATGAGGACACAGCCACCCTCATTTCCTGTTCCACGTTGATTTTCGCACGATACATCAACACAGGTCCAATTCTAAAACCACGTGGGTTAAGTATCATTTCAGTGAAAATATTGGAATATTTCGCTGCGCCCCAGGGCGCGGTAGCGCACAGTTTGGGAACCACTGCCATAACCTATACTAATACGTCAGTGCTAGTATAATAGGCGGGCTAAGATCAAATAATCCCAGACACCAAACATGAAACTTTTTCAGTGTATGTTGACTATCGATAGGGTGATGGCCTCACACCTGGCTTTACAATTTATCTGCTGCCTAAACACAATCCCACTTACTCCATGTTTGCAGTAAGGTTCAAACCCAAAACCTATTGGTTTGCAAGCAGAAGTGCTACCCAATTCGGTCAACCAGCCTGGAGTATATTTAAAATATAGAAAACAATATAAAAAAGAAAACATTTAAAAAAAAAGAAGCGGGATTATTATTTTGTTTCTTGTCCTTGGCTTCAGGAAATTCGATTATTTTATACAA
This sequence comes from Typopeltis vanoorti, assembly GCF_054136105.1. Lineage (NCBI taxonomy): Eukaryota > Metazoa > Arthropoda > Arachnida > Uropygi > Thelyphonidae > Typopeltis > Typopeltis vanoorti. The sequence goes on from NC_143560.1 coordinate 27,976,539, forward strand.
CTCTCCTATAGCATATCCTGCTGCTGTTCTAATTTTTTTTTCAATATTTTTTCGATGCATTTGTAGAATCGAGCGAGAGCATTTTGAGATGCATTTCATAAAATGCGTAAGTAGTTATCAAATCCGTTCTGTTCGTCTGTTTGTCCATACACATACTACGTCTATTTAGCAGGACTAATGTAACGTATATCGAAATAAAGTTAAGTTTGTTCATGTTTGGTATATTTACTAAAATTTTCTGAGCCCAGTTCTGGTTTACATCGAAGCATTTTTAGTCTTGACAGAATTTGAGAAAACAATTCGAATTTGTTCCAAATTATATATCATAAATGACGATAAATAAACTAATTCCTACTGTATAAGCCAAAGGTGATTCATTTATTGTAATAATGTATCAATACAAGAATACTGTTGCAAAAACCTCGCCTTTTAATAATTGGCTCGAATGTTTTTGGTACTTGATTTTTTTTTTTGCGATTTATACATTTTATACATTTTGATTATTAATTTAATATACAGATTATTTTGTGTGTATAAAATTTCGGGCATGACTAGTGCACTGCTCTTTTAAAAACGCTGATTTATAAGTTGCCTGAGGAGTGAGTGCTTTCAGCATGGCACATTGTTCCTATAAAATCACATTATTCATTTGGTAAAGATTTACTAATTTTATTTGCTTCGTCATATCGGAAACTCACAGTGCAATGTTTAAAATTATCTACGTTCGGTATTCTGATAAGTCAGTCAACTTCCTCGACCAGAAACCTTCCTAACTTAAATCACACTTGAAAGTTCAACTGAAGGTTATGTGTGGTCTGTTCTTTGTTCTACGAGAGATGAAAGAACGTAGATGCTGCCAATTGTCTGCTGACCTTGTTGAGTCGTCGAAGAGAAAAGAAGTAAGAATGAAAACTAGTTAGAATGTAATTGCTAACTGCTTGTGACTATTTCTTCTTTATTTTTCCATTTAGAACAGTTGAACTATTGCATTTATCTCGTAAACAATTCTCTAAGAACAGTGTGTGTGTGTGTGTGTGTGTGTGTGTGTGTGTGTGTGTGTGTGTGTGTGTGTGTGTGTGTGTGTGTGTGTGTGTGTGTGCGTGTGTGTCTAATTCACACAATTTCAAATTTATGCAAATACAATAAAATACAATAAAATTTTAATTAATCGCATTTAATTACAACTTACCAATTTTTCCCTGATTGAAATTTCCCGTGGATTTCAATTGGGTAAAAATTGGAAAGTTGTAATTAAATACGATTAATTAAAATTTTATTGTATTTGCATAAATTTAATAAATAATTATGCTTGAACAACTATAAAATACTCTGGTGTATAATGCTTGGAAATCAAAAGTAACATTACAATAAATTAGTGAGCATGCAATTATGTAAAATACATCATAGACTCTGACAGTATAATTTGTCATAAATGTTAAAATCATGGGTGTCACATGCATGATGTGATTAACAATCCATTCCCAGATAAATAAATAACATAACGTAGATTTTTTAATGGTAATCCGAGAGGTTGAACAACCTCTCTCTGGAGGTTCCGACGGTACATTAGTATTGTCGCTGACTACATCGTTATTTTTTTTTTTATTTCGTATATTGAATTTTTAGAAAAGCATCAGAAAAAAAAGAAAATCAACTTTTTACGCTTTTTATGTTAATAAGGCACGCTAAAGTAGAAACTGAATTGCCAGTCTTGAATCCGTTTTATGCTGCTGCTCCAGTGTTTTTTCTCACAATACTCCCCACTGAGATGTTTTAATCAACAATGATATTTTTGTTAGGTTTGATGATTTTTACTGACTAGATTGGAAAATGATTCGCTTCAAACTCGATTGATATTAAATTTTAAACCTGTTTTTTTTTTTACTTTTTAATTCTTAAAAAATCACTAAACCTTTTCACTAGCAGTGCTTTTGAATAGTTAAATCATCGATGCTATAAAAATTTAGAAACCGAATTGAAATTCAATCACAGATGAAAACAGAAATAGTTGAAGTGCAAAATAACTCCACTTTGAAAGACACTGAGAAATCTAATTGAGTTTAATGCTTAATTCTGTTCCATCAAGATCTTCGGGATTAGAAAATATATATATTCGCAGTATTAGATAGTATTTCAACCGCTAAAAATTGCTATGAATGATAAACTTTTGCTAAAGTAAATATTATTCCCATATGAACACTTACCTGTTACGTTAAATATATTTTCATAGAATTTAAAACTCGTTTACGGATTATCTAGTGATATTCCACCTCAGAAAGCCTACTAAAATTAGACTGTTTTTTTTTTTAATGAAGTTTGATATTAAAAGTTAACACCTGTCAGGTATTTCTTAGTGTCCTAACACTAAATTTAGGCGTTTTCCCTATTATGAAGTCTGGATGCGAATGTGACATGTAGGTATGAAAAGAACTGCCGATCCCAACTCGAAAATAAACATATAGGCGGTTTAGGTATTACTAATTAAAAGTAGCAAATACGTTGACGTCATCATAATAAGTGTTGCTTATACGAGCATTCAAAGTTACATAAATCTTCCAACAGTTTGATTTATACGGGCTTAAAAAGTAAATGAAATAACTAAAATATTTGGCTTCAAAATAGGGTAACGTAATATAAATTAACGGTATTATTGGAAACACACACACACACACACACACACACACACACACACACACACACACACACACACACACACACACACACACACACACACACAAGTTTTCAGATTTATCTAATAACATAAAAACGCTATTTTTTTCCTCTATATGTATTTTCAATTTGGCTGTACGTATCGTTTTAAAATTTACTTTATATCGTTAATTTAGGCGAGAACAAACAAGCAAAAGCAAACAGCTGTTTACAAACTAAAACACTCCTCGATCCCCATGAAATTATATTTTTAATGCTATCTACGAGATAACATTGAATAGATTAAATAGATGATCTCGCTCACGAAGAGAAAGTAATTGTGAATTAGCAGACCACGTAAAACAAGAAAATCACATACATAAATTCTACAGACATTATTTATAATCAGTTAACCTTTGACATTTAAGAACTTTTAACATAGCACTGAAAATGGTGGAATCCGTTTATATCAGAGCTCATATTATTATTTGAAATAAATAATAAAATGGCTGTTACTTGACTCTCATGAGTGTTTTCTTTATAAAAAAAAAAAAAAAAAAAAACGATCGATTCATAAGAGTGGAAGAATCTTCCATACACACATCGTGATAACGTTCCACTAAGGTTGTTGTGAAATCTGTCAGTTAATTTAAACCTCGTTTGTCAAAGGGTCCTATGAAAACATATTATTAGTTATCGATGCACTGTTAATCATCAGCTCAGTTTTATTTTTGTGAAAACTTTATGTAATTCCAGGTTGACAGTGTTATGTTTTATGTAAATATTTAAATAGTCCTAATCTATTATTTGAAATATTTCATTCCTTTCCTGTGTTGGATTTTTGAGATTGGCATTTTTTAGCCATTTAAAATTTTAATTCTGTTATTTTTAATACATCATTTAATTATGTTCATATTAGATTACTTTTTTTTAATGCATGATTTACATTATAGTTATTTTCTGTTCGAATATCAAATACATTAATACTATCCAAGGACAGTTCGTATAATAGCAATTTTTTCCTTTAATTTTTTTTTTTCATGATAAAGCCATGAAAAATATTTGTCGTTTTCAGCTGCATAAATATTATCAACTTATTTTCGATTTCTCTTTTTGCCGCTTTACCGAAAACTGGTTACAATTTAGTTGCTTGTTCATGGTATCTCTAGCATTTCGAAGGATTTCAACAATCAAAACAATTAGATTCAACCAAGTGAGGCCGTTTCTAAATTTCAAACAGTCTCGTGATTCTTTAGTAGTTAAATCAGTTATTTATGTATGTCATTTTTATGAGATATCGCTTAATTTTTGTAGATAAATAAAATAGTCGAATAATCGGTTGAATGGTGAGGTAGCGCTGTCTGCAGTATTTTATTTTCTTATCTCTCACGTTTGGTTTAAAGGTTTAGAAATTGTCAGAGGAACTCCGAACAACGTACGAACCAACCATATTCCAAATTTCTTGGAAGTTTCAAAAATTGGCGTTTGCCAACTTAAAGATAATGAATAATGAATATTTTTATTATTTTCTTTAATGTGGCTTTTCTGAATAACCAACAACCCTAGCTGGTAGATTAATTATTTTCTGCTTACAATGCCGATTATATCACATATTCCTATCCATTGAAGAAAACTACCTAGTTTAAACCAGTGCAATTTGGTAGCAGGACCTTCAAATATCAATAAAAGATTATTTTACGATTCTTTCTTTAGAGTTCGTATCTGTTATTAGTATGATATTAAGATAGTGTGTACCGAAAGGTGGCAGAAGTAGCAGATCCTAAGGTCTCGTAGCTGCTATTTTATTTCATTTTATGCTTTAGCGTTTTAACGTTTCTTTGGGTATATTCATATATAATCGCACGATGTCCACAGAAATATATTCATGTTTATTTATTCGCGCATAGATCTCTTACCGTAATAGGAACATAAAGTATGTTAAAATTTAGCTTAAGTATTCTAATTAACGATGCATAAAAATTCCTGTTATTCCCCGAATTTTTTTTTTTTTTTAATCTCTAAAATGTCTATTTAAATCAGCCACTCATCTCCTTTGTATCTCTGGCTTAACTAGGTCTAGCATAGTATTTAGAAAAAAAATAAAATATTGCCAATTGCTTTATCAGTTTCGTTTTGGACAGCATTAAAAGTTGGAGAAACTGCATTTAGGAAAGTAAACAAAAAAGAAGATGAAGATGCATAGAGTTCTCATGGAATCCAGAACGCTTTAGTTGTCATTTATAGTCGGCGGGATTGCAGCTGATAATTTGCATACTGTCTCATCATCATCAGATTAATAGATGCTTAGAAGTGAATTGGTATGATTTCATTATACTGCTGCTGCTGCAGTTCCCCCCCCCCCCCACAAAAAAGTAACCAAATCCATAGTTGACTGCGTTTAAGCAATGATATACAAATTATCCAAACAAAGTGCAAGCGTGGATTTGTCCAATTCGCCAATATGTAAGGCTTTCGGTGACGGTTCACCGTAGTTGAGGATGCATTGGAGTCAAATAATTACAGAAACGGGATTTTGACAAACGCTTATTTTGTATTGAATTTTTACCACTCTCACTAACTGTAGCATTATAACTATTGGAACTGCCTTCATGACCAATATTTTTATATCACGTGCACACAAAGCTCAAACGAAGCAAAAAAAAAAAAAAAAAAAAAAAAAAAAGAAGTGTAACCGAGACTAGGAAATTTATTTGTCATTACTATTATTTATTATTCATTTATTTTTATTTATTTATGTTTCGATATATCGTTGTGTTCCAATGCTAATTTCAAATACACATTATATTATAATGCTATTTGTTTCTGTTCGTTGAATTATCTATTATCGTGTGTGTGTGTGTGTGTGTGTGTGTGTGTGTGTGTGTGTGTGTGTGTGTGTGTGTGTGTGTGTGTGTGTGTGTGTGTGTGTGTGTGTGTGTGTGTGTGTGTGTGTGTGTGTGTGACATCACTGTGATTTGAGTGGTTTCGCCACTTATCACAGCTGAGAAAGATCTTTCTGTTCAAATTCTTTCACTGAAGGAACTTCATTAGGACTTTTTCAAGCAAGAGATGGTAGAATCTTTTTCTCTTCTTATAAACTGACAAGCTACGTCGTGAATATACTCTTTCGACAGACAGATAGGCTACGAACTTTTCATTCTTTCCTCGTATTAGTATGACAGAGATAGATTATAAGGATGGAATTCTCTGCGTACCATTGATAACCATATATAAGTAAATATCGTAGGAAATTTGAAATTATTGCGGAAAAAGAACGAAACAACCACGACAGTGTTGCACCGACATTAGGTTCTCCGTTCTAGGTAAAAATAAAAAAAATAAATAAATAATTATCAGCCGAATTTTGCTGTGACGCTCTTGAAGTCGTTCCTCGCTCCGGCCTGTCCATCTCTTCTCGCCATTAAAGAAACGTGGATAAAGCCCATGATTTAATAATGTAGAATAGATGATTGACTGTTAAGTACTTTATTGCCTGCGTTGTACGAAAACGTTGCGGGGAAAACTCCGAAATGGTGTCTTGTCTCATGAGGACAACACACCGTCTTAATAGTCACTGCTGGTGATGGCTGCTATACATGAGTGTACCTTTAAGGTTAATGAACATTCATCTTGATCGTACTCCATCAGAAGATTACCATCTTTTTTGCAAACATAAAAGAACCGCGCCTGCACGCGTGCGCACACGCACACACACAGTTTCCATAATGATTACCTAAGTTGTGAGGAATTTTCTAACATATCAGATGCTAGCTTCTTTCGAATTAACATATGGAATATGCATTAGAAGATCTACAGTATATTGGTGATTTTTATTTCTTTTTAGTGCACGAGGTTTTCCTTGCTAATGCCTTCTGGAGCAATATTAACAACACCAGTTCTTGATACTACCACCGATATTTTCACCTGATCATCAAGCTCTCGGACTTGGAGACCCTAATACATGCATAGTCATTGGCGCATAATATTTTAATGTATTGACAAGCCACGCTATTCATTATTATTTTTCACACGGAGTAGTGCTTTTTTTTCCATATGTTTGTCATCAGGTGAAGAACATTTCGGATGAAAGTATTTCGTTTTCTGGATTCAAAACTACGGAATTTTTTGTCACGAAGAATACTAAAAGTCGTACGTGTCCTCCCGAAGCTCGAACTTATAGGATGCTCTTGTCAGGAAGGCAGTTTGTAGTTACTTCTTGTTAATAGCGGCTGTAAGTTGAATTACATGGATAATGGAAGTACCCTCAACTTGTCACCACAGAGAAACTTTTATTCACGTTCGAAAATTAGAGCACCCAAAGGATTTGTCAGTTGGAAATATAAAGTTATTTTATATTGTCATCTGCCTTACTTAGAGGACACGATGGATTAAAAGGGGAGAACATAATGTAAAAGAACGTTATTGTTACTGAATGTAATTTACTTGTCATAAGCTGACCGCCATTAAACGGTTCTTGGTTAATTGGAGAACAAAGAAACAAAAGACTATGTGATAATTTTAGCAAATTTTAGAAGCAAAAATAAGAAAAAAAACGAGGACGCAGGCAAAGTAGAAACTAAAATTGCATTTTTTTAAAATAAAAAACTAGATGATAAACTTTAATGACCGCCAAATAAAAATTCACATTTCTGTTAGTATTATTTTTCGTGTTTTGTTTTGCTACTTTTTATTCCAGTATTTCCATTATACTTTAAAAAATCATCAAAAAACTCTTTTTTTCACTATTATAAATTCGGACTTGATCAGTCATAGAGGTATGCTATAGGTTCGTCCAGTCCAACAACAATTCTCCTCTTTGAAAGATAATAACTTCAACTAGCGATGAACAGAATATAGAACGTTCTAAATATTGCACAGGACAATGAAGCAATGTTCATTGTATCATTTTTCTAGAAATTGGATAGTTTAAGATCCCGAAAATAGCGCGGGACTTTCAGTTGCCTTTATGGAAAAAGCCAGCGAGTAATTAAGTGATCAAAGTCTAATTAGAAGTGTCAATAATTAATATCCAGGATGAGTGTATCTCTAAGAGCAGTTTGAACTTTCCACATCGATAACTCTGCCTTATTAGTAAGTGTACTGAGATGAAAACAAATAGTTTTTGTATGCTTAAATTGGCTTTGTTTCCTTTCACATGCTAATGCATTTGAATAGGCGTTTAACTTCTCGTGATGGATAAAGCGGAAGTGAGTGAATACAATGTTATAATGGCCAAAAGAGTGCAATGGCCGAATATACGAAGGAGAAAGGCAAGCACGACCTGAAGAGTTTGTACATGTATAGAGACGAAATGGGTACGATTATCTCCGCTGTTTAATCATGTGGCTGTATATAATTGGCACGTTCTTTCTGAAATTGCTGATATTTTATTCACAATGTCAAAGCATTCTCGTTTGACATTTATTTATTTTTGTGTACGTTTCGTTACTTCTTCTGGCTGTCTTATTCTATGTTTCTAAAGGCTGTTCTCTACTTGAACTTGCAACACTCAGCAAAGTGTAATTCCATTTATCTTTATGCATCTTTTAGTGTATTGCAAATAGTTATGCGTGACTTTAAGAACTTTGTTGTTTACTACTATTAACCACTATAAAACATAAAACAAATCACACATACCGGATCAAGCTGCAGTAGAAAGTTACTAGTGTGTTGAATCGCATAGGGAAGGAGCAGCAGTTCTCTCTGTCGCTGTCTCTCACCCTCTTTAATATCTATATGCATGTTATTAATCATCTACCTCTCAGAGGCAATCTTCCGAATACGCAGATGACACAGCCATGGCATCCATTTATAACGACTTGCAAGCAAACATACGACATTACATTAATCTAATTACAAGCTGACTTATCATATATACTTTATTCACATAAATTCCAATAACAACAAAGCCAATGATATTCAGAAATCCACTGGGCCAGTTGAAAATAAGTATCTAACGACCGACATCACACCTTTTACATATACAGCACATGCATAAATAAAACTTAAGTTAAATTATACTATACCTTCGCACTCACCTCGATGCTGAATATATTCATAAACAATCTACAAAGCAAATTATGGATAATAGCAAGCAAGCTATATTAGACTAGAAAACTCTTCTTCTGTACACAAAAGTTAAATAGCGCACCATGATCTTCAGATATACTTAAGCAACTTATATATTCTGTATGCACTATAAACTAAACAGATGAATAATCTACAATATAAAATGATAAAATTGATCTTCTGGGAACAAAGAGACGTTGCCAGCTTTATTACCTCAGGGGCAGAACATACAGCCAAACATCTACGCCACTATCAGTTAGGAAACAATACATTGATGCTAATTACAAAATAGCCAAAAACTATGTATCGGATAACCAGATTTCAGACAACTAAGAGTATTAAGAGTGGGCGGTAGATGGCGTTGATGGAGATGATTCGTAGTGGAGGTTAGGTGTAGAGAGAATTGTAGATGTCCTCCCACAATGAGTCTTCGGACTCCTTGGAGGTATCAGGAATAATAATAATAATAATAATAATTATATTATAAACACAACAATCACTGTAATAAAACTACTCAGAACTTCTTGCTAATTCCAGGTATGTTAAACAAACTACGGTAAAAGCAGAAATCTTGCGTATTAGAGTATTATAAAAAGGGCTTTAAGGGCACCCGGGTCTTTTCAACCAAAGGACTTGCCTAAACCAATGGAGCTACGTAGGCTTAATATAAGCTTAGGCTTTCCATGGTATTTCTCTCTCTCTCTCTCTCTCTCTCTCTCTCTCTCTCTCTCTCTCTCTCTCTCTCTCTCTATATATATATATATATATATATATATATATATATATATATATGAAAATTAATAATTATACTGACTATGAACACCCAGAAAGGTAAGAAAACTTTAATATAACACGACTAGTTTCGTCGGAAGAAACACTAGTCAACGTAAAAGCAGAAATATAACACGACTAGTTTCCGACGAAACTAGTGTTATATTAAAGTTTTCTTACTTTTATTATATATACGTATATATATATATATATATATATATATATATATATATATACAGAGTGGCCATAACATAACTTTCCCTCTTTGGAGGCATCTGTGGCTAAAACGAACACATATACAGCACATGCATAAATATAATGGAATGAGACCAAATTTTATATTGAGACTTTTGAAGGCATGGGGAGATGATTTCCGCAAAAAAAAAAAAGATTTAGTACCAAAAGTCGCAGATAGGGGACATTTTGGCGCTGGCGGAGCCGAAAACAAGCGGATAATTACATTAAAGGCAGATAAAATGGAATAATAACATTTCGACGGTGTAAGCGACAGCCGCGTCACTCATTCCAGCTGGATATGTGGCGCGTTACAATGATAATAATAATAATAATAATAATAATAATAATTAAACTAAAACAACAACTTGCGAGAGACAGAAATTAATGTAGTGATTGAACTCACAGGAAATAATGTTTTTTTTTTTCATCAGAATCAGGATCCCCTGGACCACATACACGTAAACAAATAAAGCACTCTGAGGCAAGGTAGGACGAATATTGAGCACAATTCGTCAGTCATTCGAATAACTGTCTGAAAGTTCCCAATCTCTTTTTAAGTGGAATTGGTGCTGCTGCTGCTGTCACGTACGCACAGTAAAATTTGTATAATCATTTTTACCTGCGTTTGCTTGCAAATATTTGACTGCTTTCGGCTCCGCGAGCGCCAAAATTTCCCCCATCGGCGACTTTTGGTACTAAATTTTTTTTTAAGCGGAATTCATCTCGTCATGCCTTCGAAAGTCTCAGTATAAAATGTGGTCTCATTCCGTGTATTAGTTTTAGCTACAGATACCTCCAAAGAGGGAAAGTTAATTTATGGCCACACACACACACACACTACATTGATGTGAAGACACCTCAAACTTCCAACATTTGGACAGAATGTGACAAAACTTATTGCATAAAAATAGCTGTAATTAATAAATTTGCTTCCATTAATATATTTGCATCTTCCATGTTTTCACATTCTAAGAAAGAAAACAAATATATGCTGTAAATAAAATTAAGTGTATGAGATTCCTGGTATATCAAGCATCTGTTATGTATATTTAAGGTTAAATTATTCATCAAATTTTAAATATTTCAAACTCTAAAAACTAATCCCTTCTATACCTCGACAATATTTATATTTTCCATTTGTAAGAAGAAAAAAAAAAACAGCTTTTTTTTCTCCTACCATACAGTCAAACCTGCTAGAGAACAACATACACAATAACAGATGCAACCAAATACAATCGAGCAAGACAGGAACCCAGATATAGGCAACTATGAGGACAGTGTTAACCACTCTATCATTTTCTAATATTAGTCTTATAAGAAGCCAAGCTACTTGACCATAACTGGCCTTTGGGCCTGATGCGTAAAGGAGGATAGGACGGGAGTAACAATCATAGTGCTGTTATAACAATATAATTTATGTGAAGAGAGTCTGTTTTGGTTCTGTTTAATTGGCTCAGTGCATTTTATAAACCGGAGTAGACATTGATTGATTACCGGAGCCAGTAATATATCTATCCATTATACTGACAGGGTTATTATTAAGGTCTTGTCTAAGGAAGGAAACCGACTATTTGAAAATGGTAATGCACTGTTTTTTATATCAGAAAATATGCGAATAATTAAAAAACCATATATTCATACGTTTTTATATTAGCCAATAGTGATTCTTTGATGATTGTTTAATCCGTTACATTCCCAGTCATACATACATAATATAACATGTAAACGACATATAATATCTGAAGTTTGCCTTTCGAAATAATGTTTGGTATTATTTAAAGAGTTAAGAGCCTCCGTATCTCAGTCGGTATAGACGAAGTCCTTTGATCGAAAAGAACTGGGTTCTATAACGTGAGGAACGTGAGATCTCTTTCGACTAAAGGTGAGTTAGTCGGTCTCATATTGAGGTAGAGGGTTTTTCACCTGGAAACTCGGGTTTTTTTGTCCTCCAGAATAGCAATCTACAGTCATAAAAAAATTGTCCCCCCCCCCAACGTCAGATTCTGCGACAAGCCGGTTGGTGTGTCCCATAGTCGCATAATTATAGCGGACTCTGCATTAAGCTGTATAAAAGCGCTGTAAAGAGGTAGATTTTAATGGTTACGTTCTATAATTATTTGTGGTGCTGCGCACAGTTATTTTTCTTTTGCGTCTTAGAAATATTACTTCTAAGACAATTTAAAATCAATAATTGTTTTAACTATAAAGGATTATTTAAGAAGTTATTTTGAGGACCTTTAAAGGCACTTCTTTAAATCAGACACCAAACAGCAGTGTCCGTGTGTAACAGAAAGCTTGCGTTCCCATCAGTATGTGGATCTTGGATGAGAAAGTCATGCCCGTTACCATCTAATTCAACCCAAGGTTCGAGTGCTCTCAGCCCAAAATCTACAGATTGAGACGGACTAACTTAGAGAATGAGCTGTGCTGTCAAAGATATAGTCCTAAATAACCAATATGCTTACAAACACGAGATTCCCTCTTGTCTCCCTCCCCTCACAACTTTAAAAAGGTTGGTTTGTGCTTATCCACCCTCGTAGTTACTCCCGTTCTTCATTCTACTCTGATATTTTATATTTAAGTTTAGTTTTGTATTATATTTTTACTTGAGCAGAAGCAATACCAGAATAGCTCAACAATGCTAATTGCCTATCAAACTGAATGAGTCAAGTATCGAATGAACAGAATGTGCAGTTTAGAAGCAGCTACTTGGCTGATTTGTTGCTTTTAATTTTGAGAATACAAAATCCTCTGTAAAATTAGTAATACCATGACAATAGCAATAATCTTATTCGCTAATTAATCAAAAAATAACCAAGTAACCAGTCCTAATGTGTTTTTCACATCCTATTGTACTCTTTTTTAAAGAGTATCCCGTTTTGACTGTCAGGGAATAACTCTTCCTGAAGATAACTAAGATGAGGTTATGTAACTGATAATTCATAGACTCAATGCGATTCAGAGGATGAAAAAAACGTGTCTATCCATTAAGATGTAAAACTTTCACCAATCGCTCTGATTATGATTTTGTGTTCGTTTGTGTGTAATTGTTTTTCGTTTTACTTGGATCAAGTACGGCGTTATCCTTAGGAAAAAAAAAATTCTGCATTAAAATAAATCGAAAAGCTATTAAAATCCGTAAATAAGCAGATACTCAAGTCAGAGTGCTGTTCGGGAATGAAATGATTCCCGTCAAGATCAGCAGCAGATGGCCCTCTCCGACTGCGATGCAAGTTGAGTCACTCAATCGATCTTTCACGAGAGCTGTAGAATCCGCTACCGACTTTGATGCGAACCGCTTCTGATGCACAACCTGGAACAAGGTGACTCTCTCTCTCTCTCTCTCTCTCTCTCTCTCTCTCTCTCTCTCTCTCTCTCTCTCTCTCTGTCGGTCGGTTCTCGATTAAAAATGTAGATATTTGATGAGGTTAATATCAAGTCCGCTGTCTGGACTGTACCGAAGTGATTATACTTTGAAAATACAACTACTGAATTACCCTCAAGCTTCGTGAGAAGATCCCTCGCACATGAGACACTGATTTAAACAATAAATATTGGTTGGTTAATAAGAGTGGTCGGCTGCACAACTAGATAACCTACATAATGCTATGTTAATTCGTGTTCTGGATTCGACATTGTTCAGCTATGATTCTTAATCCTCTTGGCGAGAATTTCTGCGATAGGTTTTCATTTCGAAAATTCACTGAAATTTCTTGTAATTTGTTTCAGCAGTGAAAAAGCAGTAAAAATTGCTAAGAAAATCAAGAACCATTGGCCTTCATTAACAGTTATGAATTAGTCGATGTGTTTTTTTTTTCCACTTTTCTTCTGAAATTCTGTTCAAAGAGAACCTTGCTTCTTTTATGTCTATCTGTGGTCCCAGTTACATGACATTTGCTCTGATAAAGTTGCTCAGTTCTCCACTAGTGAGTGAGTTCACTTTCGCGAACAATATTGCAAATACCAGAAAATTCTGACTTTTGTAGGGAAGGAAATATTGTTAAAACACTTTGTAATCTTTTTAACGATCCATTGCTGGCTACCTTTAATGGGAGAGAAAATAAACTGTATGTTCAATTTCGTTCTCTTACGATATAAATTATTTGCGAACTGTTATTGCTATGATTCCTATTGATCGAGAATCTGTTTCAGATTTGGTTAGCTAGTTCACCGTGTCGGCGGAGTCAAAATAATTAATAATTAATGGTATCTATGGAGAAATTAGTAGCTAACAATTCAGAAAACAGGCCAGTAGTTAATGGCACATTTGTTATATGCATTTTTAAAGAAATAATTATGACGTACTTAAAGCTAATGCCATAATACCATGTGATTATTGCACACCTTTTTTCGTTTATTGTATAGTTTCTAGATAGAACTTTTTTTTTCATGTATAAATGAATTAAGTATAGCAGCGTATCTAAAGACAAATAATGATCTTTTGGGTGAGTTTAAACAGTTCTTTAGGTAATTTAATTGATTGAACCATGACGCTTAACGGTAGAATTTGGTAACATTCGTACACTTGGTTTCGGGATTGATTAATAAGTCTTTGGTTTAATTAAACTATCTCAAGAGTTCAAATAACTTTCTTCAGGGTATCCCACTAATTTGATATACTAGTACAAATTGTTACTGTTACACTAAACATTGACGCTGTTACGAAAACGAATATTTGATTTCTTGAGCGTATACTGTAATTAGAATGTTGTTTTTTAATGAAAATAATGATTTAAAAAAGCATAGAATGGAATCTTCATGCTAAGAATTTTCTAGACCTTTTTTCCCTTTCCAAGTGATTCCAAGTTTTAGCCTTTCTCGATGGAACCCTCTCCGCCTTCATCGAGAGCTAAACAGGAAACAGGAACCCTTTCCACCTTCATCGAGAGCTTTACGTCGGTTTGGAACAAACCAATGAAAACACGGTTTGGAACAAACACTCCATAACGAAATGCCATCGTGTTTTTGTCAGTCTTCTGAGTTATGGTCAGATTTTCTCATTGTGTGTGTGTGTGTGTGTGTGTGTGTGTGTGTGTGTGTGTGTGTGTGTGTGTGTGTGTGTGTGTGTGTGTGTGTGTGTGTGTGTGTGTGTTCCATCTAGTCGTTTTCGACTCCTGGCGACTCCATGAACATGCACTCTCCATTCAGATCTGTCCCTGACCACGTCTTTCATTTTCTCATATAACAAACTATTTAATCATCAACCCACTAATAATCTACACCACCTATATTATCCGCCAGTGATAATTTTCCAGGATTTGCTTTTTTATATTATTTAAAGTGATATTTGTTGCTTAAATAAATAAGTAAACAATTAAACGAATGTTAGTTATTTGGTAGCATAATCCTTCCCGTAGTTCAACAGACAGACATAACGTCTCATACCTTTTGCTTCCTTGATAATTTAAATGAAGTAAAAATCAGTGAGTTCAGTCCAGCCAAAAACTTTTAACACTTGTTTCACTTGTATAAACTTCGTAGATTTACTTAACCTGGGAATTTTGATATACATTGACGCTGTTACATCAATGTATATTTGTTTTTAACAATATACTGCTGATCATAACTGAATAACTCATTAATAAAAAACATAACTATTTGAATCTCTTCATATATATAATATTTTCCGGATTGATTTGCTGGTAGCTAGGTATCCGCTCTCCAGTTAATAGGCTGTGTGTTCGAATCCAACCTTGGACATTGATGTTTCGCGATTTCTTTAGATGATAGATGAATACAATCGCCCTGCGTGAGATCCCGCTTACTTACTGGAGGTCTCAAGTAGCTTGAAAAAAAGTTCCATATTTGATTTCGATCTATGGGCCAACAGCTTTTCGTGGGGGGGGGGGTAAGATTCATATGTTTGTGGTTATAGCCTTTCGGTTGTTTATATATATATATATATATATATATACACTCCACCTTCTAGAGAAGTGACTATGAGCAAGGTGGTTTTCCATTGCCTTCCTTGCCGTACTATATCCTATGGCTGTATCCTGTGTATCCACGGGGCCGATCTTCCTGCTTGCGAAACGATAAACACCAGATAAACTGTGGGAAAAAATCCTCCTGTCGAAGCCCAAGACCGGTAACTTGGCTATGGTTGAGGAGGATCCTTGAGCTCCTCACGTCGTCGATGAGAATCAAACCTAGGACACTCCTTCCCCAGGGAAGGATTCATATATGTATATATAAAATATATACATATATGAATATATGTATTTATTCTCATACTATTTTTCAATTCTCTGTCCATATATATCTTAAATAGCTGGATCTCTGGTGGTAACTTTTTGCAATACTTAAGTATTAATATTATTTAAATAGGATATATAAATTATTATTACTGAATATTCAATTTCAGTGATGATGTACAACCTTATATAACGAAATAGCATTTCTTCTTTAGCACGAATGATCCCTAAACATAATAATGGGAATATTATTGTCTTTCTCTCTTTTTCTAAAAAGAGATCTTTGAATTACGTCTTTTGGACCATAATTGTTCTGTTCTATGACTATTCCATAGAATACAAAACATTAGAGTAGGTAAGACCTCGCAATGAAAAGAAGAAAGAAAGAAAAAACATTCAGTATCATTTGGAAGCGCACATAAGGTTAGATAAAAACCTGCGGCATTTTAATAGTTCCGGAACAGTATTAGAGGAAGCTGTCTGAGATGACCCCTATGATTTCTGACGCGAACAAGTTCCGGTGCGCGCAAAGATTAAACAGTGGTTTAGGGTTCTTATTATAGGAAGAGAGCGGATGTGTCGGCGTTGTTGCAAATTGATAACTACAATTGCTTCGTGTTCGTGGAGGGAGGGTAAGAAAAGACTGCATTTGGATCCTTTCTTTGGCATTTGCGTTTACTGAAGAATAAGAGCCTACATTTAAAGGAAGAAATTTGAAATCATTAGTAAAAGCTATTGCTTGAATACATGACGCAAGTAAACATGCTAGCACGTTTGCCTTCTTGGGCCTATCTAAAGAAACGTTTCTTCAGTGTCAGTAAGGAAATGAAAATTGTTTCAGAAAGCCCATAATAACCAAGATTCTCTGTCTGTCTGTCTCTCGTGTGCGTTTTGGAAATATTTTAGGTGAAGACAGATAAAGAGGCTAAGTAAAAAGCCTTCGTGGGAGTTCTAAGAGCTGGTCGGAAATCTAGGGAAAAACTAAAGGATTCTAATTGTATAAGTAGCCTTAAAGCATGATTTTACTCTACTTTCGTGAAGTAAATCACAGCTTGCATCTTAAAGTGGAGTCCGTTAACTAATTTAGAAAGTATCAAGTAGGAGGGATAGTCCTAGGAATAGAAAAAAGTACGCCAAAGTTTGTTTTTACAATGTCTTTTTTTCTCGTTTATTTTTCCTGTGGTTTCAGGACCCTGCTGCCATGAATATTAATGTGCCTTGATTGCTAAAGGATCATATTTCGTTGATGACGGTGGTGTGCTGCATTGAATACATGAGCTGCATGTTTAATAGATTTGTTTTCTCTATTCCATTAAAGTGTGAAAACGGTTATCGAAACCGTTTTCACACTTTTTTTTTTTCAAAGTAGGGAGAAAAACGTTTGGAATATGTGGTCGTTATCTTATCCTGTCAACAGTTCCTTTTTTAGTGCATGATCTTCTGTTAATTAGTTTAAATTAATATTACAAAAGAATTTTGTAAAATATGCATCCTTAATTGTTTTCCGATAACATTAAACAAAGTGATGTATGCAGATATTAAAAATGGTGTCAATTTTGGAAGCATGCTAAGATTTATAGATATTACCCATTTCTGTCGATAATGATAAGAAAAAAGTAAAGTACCTATAAACGTTCTTTCTTAATTTATATAATATTTATCGAATCTCTCCTTGTGATCAATTTATAACCCTGACTTCGATGCTTGTGGTTCAACATTGAATCCACATACATTTTTCATTAATAAGATTTATATGAAAATGAATCCATTTTACTCACTGTAATCATGATTTGAAACATGAATCAAATAACAATTTCAAACTGAAATTGATTTAAAACACAAGGTAAAATATAATGCCGTTCATCAACCAGTTTTCAAATTGGCCTCAAGATGACACTACTGCAGTTAGTTCAAAACTTTTCCACTAGATTGAGGTAGAGTATAATTTGCAAGATCTTTCACGTTTTATTTACAAGTTGTAACTTTCATCATTGTAAAATTATACTTTGAAACACGTGATATTTGATTTTAGATTAAGTAAAATTGCTACAAAAACTTTCGCTTGTTCAAATTTACATTCAGGGAGAAAATCATTAGCAGAAACGAAGCACTCTGATTGTTAATTTCCAAGTTCGAAAGTGGAATGGCATCTGTTGATAATACGAAGCGTTGAAACTATCCATCGAAGAGCATATCGAATGCAAATGGAACATAGGTCAAGAAATTTGTAAATAAAAACAAGTGTATCATTCTGTTCGGAAGCCCGCTTATCAGTTAAGAATCCCATTTGGAGGAAGTTAAGGCAATTGACATCAGAATACAAATCTCTCTCTGACACACACACATACTGTTTCGACTGTGCAGAAATTTCTGGGTAAAAACAAACGTCTGCTGTTTACTACCCCCCTTTATATCTCTTTATCTTACATCCTACGACGTTTTCCAAAAACTCGAATTGGTACTAAAGAGAACAACATCGAAAACATCATGACGTCTGCAACTGTTTTTAACATTCGTTACCTGGGTTCGAATTCTCTTTTAATAATGATGTGAGAAATTTATGAGTTTTTCATGCAAAGTCGAAGCAGGATTTTAGTACCACAAAACAGAATGGAGAATATACAGTGTTAGTATACCATAATATATTGATTTTCCTAGTTCCAATTCCAATATCAACATTGGGCTGAGCATTGAGTTTTGTCTGTTGCATCTCAAAGAACTAATTCGTTGGTCTAACCGGACAGCATCGAAAAGTATAAATGCTGTTATCTTAGGAGACAAAAAAGAAGTAAAATCTGGAAATCGATTTGATTTTACTTTGTATTTGTTAATAGGTAAATATTCACAAATGTTTTAACATTACTTAAATCCAAAAGCCTTTTGTATATTTCTTTAACAAAATGGGAAAAGAACAGACAATTGCAGTTATTCTGTCTGGGACAGCGTAACTACAATAATGTTTATGCGGCTAGCTTAATGAATACTAGTATACTGTAACTCACATGGCATGGTATCTAAAAACTTTTAATGAAAAAATTAGTTTCTGAAATTAATTCTTTCTACCTTTGTCTGAGACCAGATAAAGTAGAAGTTCTCCTTCTTTGAAAGAATTCAATTCATACACAGGTGTCTTTTCAATCAGATATATTTTACCTTGTATAAGATATTCTCTTTCTTGCTGATTTTCTAACTCATGAAATCTGCTTTTCATTGCTATACCACTTTTTTTTGGGGGGGGGGGGATTTTAATATTTTACTTGGTACCATTTCAACTGTCTAATGTATGCACTTGATCTGTATATGGAGATTTAGATTTCGTTAAAACCGGAAGTATTCAAGAATATATCCCCGCGTGCAGATGCTGCTGCAATTCTTTTCTGGTCACACAGACTGTTTCTGCTGCATTTCTCTCCCTCTCTATCTCCCCTTCTGCATATATTTCTGTGGAACTCGTTCAGATAACATGACGTCTATAATTCCCTTTCTTCAAATTATTTTAAAACAAGAACAGTAATTAACATCCCCAGCACTTTTAAATTCATCTGAACGTTTTTGCATTTTTAGAATTTCAAAGAAATACACTCAACTTGCTTAAGAATTAGGTATTATAGAAAAGCTTATTATAGAAGTATACTTACCATTTCAAATGTCGTTAAAATATCCATTATAAGATAAGGATTATTTAAAAGCTAAGATGTGTGCAGAGAAATAATCACGAATTATTGAGTTGAAAATCTTAACTTATTCAAATGTATATTTGTGTCTAAAGTATTAATATTACCTTATTCATTTTATTAATGAAATATTTCTGGTATTTACATAGTTTAGTTAGCTTCTCTTCGTCGATGCTCAGAATCTACGAATGTGATACCTCCAAATATTCGAAATACCGGCTAATAGAAATACACTAGACAATTATAGAGAAGTTTTTTTAAGTTGTCAGTGAGCTTTCAGGTCCATTTTGCAGTGTTCACTTTTATTAAAAATGTAACTTAGAAAATAATATTATTCTTAATATACTCCACGAGGTTCTCGTTGCTACTTTATATTGATTTCGTGCCCTTCCCCCACCTTTCTTGTTTATTGTCCGTCTTTCATTTTCCAGTCATCATTAGGAATTAGCAAGATCATTAATACATTCTCAGGCTTGTTAACTGGTTTGTTAACTCGTATCCGATATTACAGTTCCTAATATTGTCCATGGAATGATGTTTAAACATTCCTGACAGTCCTGTCATTCCATAAATAGTATTGATTTACATCTGCATACTTTAAAACATATATAACATTTTAACAAGTATACAGTATTAAAGTGTCAGGATTCATGGAGTGTTTCCTCTTTTCATTCAGAATCAACAATCCTTTGTAAAGAATATGTTGTGAGCAGTCTGTTCAGACTACGGGAAAAGAAAAAAAAGAAAAAGCCTTCGAGAAAAAAGCGCATTTTAACTCCAGTATGAAAACATATCTTGTAAACATCTTTATTCAATATAAAATTTTTACGTCTCTGTTTCGTAGTTTTTGCAGTCCCAAGTAGTTAGATGTTCTTACGAATGCCTAAATTCTGATATGATGTCAGCATATATGTTTGGGCTGTTATTTTATGGTATTTCAACCCTGTACCGAAAATCATATCATAAAAGAGATAAAAAGAAGAATTGTTATCTAAAAAACGTATACTCTGCATCCTTATCACGTTTAGACCTTGCTGCTACTGTGCCATAGCATGCAATGCTCTTAGACTGCAGTCGGATACACAATAATAAAGACACTCAAATTTAACGTAAACCTTGCTACCATTCCATTTACCTTAATGAAACTTCTTTGGCTATCTTTCTGTAACGAAGTTATTACACAGCCGTTACACTTCTTGACTACATAAGCCTAACATCTTACGTTTCTGAATATCACTTGAAATTTCATGGTTTTGTGCAAATCGCTTTCCACTAGAGAAAGGAAAAGAAAAAATCTTATAAAAATATGGTTTATAAAAGTGGGTAAGGATAGGTTGATTTCGGCATGTACTCGAGATTATACAGGTATAAATATTTCGTCCACGAAAGAATAACACATGATGCTTACCAGTGGTTGTTCTTAGAAGTACTTATGCAGCCACTTGTAATCGTTTATTAGAAATAAGAACGTTATCAGTTGTTATTTTTTTTACTTCCGTTACCAAGGCCGTCTCTTCGACTAAATAAATGACCTCGTATATTAGGCAACTTCATAAGTTAGCTTCTAATGAAACAAATAAGATAAAAAAATAAAAAAATCAGTTTCTCAGTCAAGTTTTGTGGTCCAATTACTGCACACTTCCTGTATCTATATGTACGGTGTATGATTTTCCACCCAAAATAAAATTTGAATATGGACAAAGGTTGTAAACTTATAGTACGTTAGTACCATGGGTGGGCTGAGTTTTCAACTTACGACTTACTACTTCCCAAAATACCTTGCGCGTGTTAGTGGGTAAAAAAAAAAAAAAAAAGAATCTCTTTTCCTATATTTTATTATGTTATCGCTGAAGAATAAGAGAAATTGTTACCAGATTTTGTGGCATTAAAAGAAAATATAAATTCGTTTAAAAAAAATGGCGATAAGAACTTTAGCAATTGCTTTGAGATATTACTTCAAGAATAAACACCTATTTCTCTCTCTCTCTCTCTCTCTCTCTCTCGTCTTTTAAATCTCTCTCTTCTGAAGCATCTCGAATTACCGGCACTTTAAAGTTCAAATTTCGGAGGTCCTATTGGCAGGAAGCATTACATAAAATTTGATATCATTACCATATTTTTAATCTATTTCCGTATTCGACGAAATACAAATAATTTCGAGTAAAAAAAAAAATAAATGAATAGTAGGAAGTTATAAAACTGCACTGTATTTTGTGCATCGAAGAATTATTGTTTAAGTTTAGAGTTTCGTTAATTTTAAAATTCCCAACGAAAAACTAATTTAAATGGTCTTTTCTAAGTTGAACGTTAAGAATAATTGTAAATGAACCCTTTTTGATATTTGATCAGTTTAGTATGAAACCAATCGAATGCTGGCCTGGTTCGGAAAGTGAACAGCGTTCCTCCAACTGTGGATTTGAACCCAATCAGGGACATAAATGTTTGTGCATGCCTTTGGATAGCAGATGAATTTTATTGCTACTTTGCTTATTGGAGGCCTGAGGTGGCTTGATAAAGTTCCATGTATGGTCTCTACAGCACGGTTTCATAACTGTATAATCTTTCCTCCACCCCCCACATTACTAACAAGCTGTAGGTTTACAACTTTTCATGGGTGGGATTTACATCAAAACATATTACGTATAATTATTTGGCATATTTATTTGTACTGTTACTACAATAGAATACTATTTTTATATAATATGGAAACGTTCACTGATATAATGCATTTATATTTTCCAAATATAAATAAAAATAAACTTTCTGTATTGATTGATTTAATGACATAAAACGTCATCTACTTAGAGCCTCTGTAGCTGAGTCATTTCGATGAAACACTTGGAAAGACCTGGGTTCGAGTTCCGTGCAGGAAGCCGCGATTGAGCTTTTTTGACGGTATGTTAACCAGTCTCATACGAAGGTGGAAGATTTTTTTTTCCTTAAAGAACTTGGGTGTTTCGTTTCACAAACTAACCAGGAGAATACATAGTTTAATACAAAAATATGTATATTTAGGCATAATACTAAACCTCACCGTAAAATTAGGGTTGTGAAAGCCAAGTCTATTTTGCAGGTCATGGGCCTTAAATGTCTTTAAGCATCGCGGTTATTATTATCTAATTACCTCGTAGCTATCTGTCTATGTCGTGAGGTACCTCATCAAACTACTTGGAATTGGGTGGAGGGATATCTCGATTTTTGAGATACTTTACTGGTCCCCATCTGTCGCTTCTGTTTTTGTATCATTTAGTGCGTAGCTTCTTGTAGAAAGTCTCCTTCGATTTTAATGCAGTGTATTTAAGAGGAAATGAAACGGATGCCTTCACCGAAATTAGATTCTCGAAGAAGACACATGAGAATTCCAAAAACTGAAGTGAAATTAAAAACAAGAATTTCTTTAACTTTTAATGTTTTTTTTTTTTTAATCGTAGTCTCCCTAAGGTGAGGTTTTGGAAATGTGGAACAGATAAATCCTTAACACCTTTCTGGATACAAAACGCTGTGCAAATCTCCATTAAGAAAGATAATGATGCCGTACTAGACGATGATATCGATCTTCCAGTAGATTTTCACTAACATTTTTCTTTATCTCACTAGTGACTGCAATAAACAACTTAAAGTGCTGATAGTACATCAAGAATAAATCCTCTAACGCCTTTTCATTCCCAGAAAGAGAGCGAGCGGCATATATTAGGCAGCTAGGTTCCTAAGAACCCGCGGAATAATCGATCGCCGGAAATACGCATGTTCGGTGATCGATTTTGCTGAGATGTGGGGTTAAAAACAGAGTTTTTAATTTGAAATATATATATATATATATATTTGTCTGTGCCAAACTACAACTAACTATAAACCCAGCTGAAGAAAGGTCCTCCAAACATTTGTTGGTTTAGGGGAAAGGCAAAGAGAGAGAGACAGAGAGAGAGAGAGAGTATTCTAATAATTTTCTGTTACCCACACCTGCAAATAAGCACCTCTTATGTCTTTATTTATTGACGTTTCCGATCTAAAATACTCTTAAGAGAGGATTATATAACGAGGATTAATAAACGAAATTCGAAATAAGTAAAAATTAATCCACTAACTCTTTTTATTCCCCAAAGGGGGCAAGCGAGGCCAAGCAGATGCACAGTTGAAAAACGTTTAGATTATACCGTATTACGAAATATTCATTAATCTGTGACTTTAGTTGATATGTTTTTGGTTTATCTTATCGTTGCTATCAAAAAGTAATGTGTTTTTGGTACTATAGACTTGTGTTGAGTATATTATTCTTATGATTATTGTACAGACGCCTTGATCGAATCTGTAGAATCATCGCTGAAGGCCCACTACCATTTCACCTAGGCACTAACCATCATTTTTACAATACTTCTTATAATTCGCTTATAAAATAGAGGACATTCCCTTTTACCTATGCTATTAATTGGGAAACTTAACTCATTTTTTGGGCTGTATTATATGCCGTATTTCATAGCTGTTGCATACATTTTAGTACGGGCGACTCGGTATGTTCCAGACCACTGTCGTATAGCGAATCATTGCTTTTCCTTACTCGCCGTTGTGATGCATATAATCTAATAAATACAAACGTAAAGCATTTAATTACGTTAGCTACACAAATGAAGAGTTCGAAATCATTTTTGTAAGCGAAAAAGTTAAAAACGTTGAATAGCAGATCATATGTTCTCTGCATATTTCTCTATAACAGGCATACTGGTCTAAAATATGCCTTTTCACTTAACTGAATCATTTTATTCTTAGTATCTAACGTAATGGGTTTACGAGTCTTCCTTCTTTAAATAAAAAGCAACGTTACCCTTACTTTTAATTTTTATCTGACATTATTAACAATAATAAAATAAAATAATAGCTATTAAACAGCGCTCCCTGCAATTCACAGAGAAATACCAAAACACAGACAGATACAGCGAGCCAAGACGTCCTAAATAAACCTGCTCATCGGTTGTTTTAAGACAGCGTCATATCGCTGAAGCGTCGTATGAGCGGATGGTTGTAAAACGACGCGTCGTAAGGCGGGGGGGGGTTGTGTATAGTTAACAAGAATGCTTCCTTCCCCCACTAAAGCATCCTTTGTTTTTCATCGAAAATAAAATGGCTGCTTAGCAGCGTTCAAAAATAGCTTTTTTTCCGCCCACAGTATCTATTCTTACAACAGTAAGTTTTTTTTTTTAAGTTCACGTGACTATCAAGTTAAGATTGAGTGAGGTATTTGAGCAACTAAAATAATGAAGTAGCCAAATGAGTTAATTCCTGAAGAAGGGGGGGGGGGGATATTAATAACAACTGGAACAGTATGTGAGTGCTACGCGCACTCACTTCCTTGAGTATATAAAGGGAAACAAGAGATAAGGGATGCTACAATACTTCGCTAATGTTGCGCATGACAAAATGGCATGGAGTATTTAGGACGGGGAAAAACTTAACTTTAGCATCCATGAAATTGTTCAGAAAAAAATTGAGGAGTTGAGCTACGACTATTTCTAAACTCTCATTTACATGTTCTCACCTCTCTCTAATTTTATAAAGCAATGCAAGAACATTAATGAGTACACAGAGAAAGTACCACGTGACGGCGGTTTTTCTTCATATATATAATTCTGTTAGTCTGTGAGCTAATAAGCGTATTATTATTTATTCGCAGTACTACTTAAACTTAATCCGATTGCCATCGGGTATTATTTTTATCAATCTCATTTCTAATGTTTTGTTTTCACTTATTAAGAAATAATAGAAATTTTCAAAAGTGATTGGCCATGCAGGAGCATAATCTGTGGCGGTATTCACTTATGTTTAATGATAGTACATTAAATCCCCTTTTTTTTTTTTTTTTTTTTTTTTTTTTTTCTGAAGGGCTGATGTCCGAACGGGCTCATACGTATGTTTTCCCAATCAGTTTCTTATACAAGTTCATACTGGAATACAGCATTTCTTAAGTTATTCTAATGCTGAGAGAAAAATGCTCTGAAACACAATATAGCACTTTTCAATAATTGTATCATTAATGAAATATGTATAAATTATTTAGCTTTCTCAATAATATTGTTTATAAAATAGTAATAATTGTTCATTTTCCCTTTTAATTTCATAAACGAGAATCCGTGGCTAAAAGAATTTGTGAGCCACGGTCCATAACTGTTGCACACAAATTCTTTTTAACCCGGTAGATACCAAGCGAATTTTGCCTACCGTTTACAATAAATAACCACCCTATCGGTCTGCATAGAGGTAATGTTTAAAACCTTTATTCAACTCCATAATTAGCCAGCCCAGTGGTTGGCATAGTCGGTACATATCCATTCTCCAGCCAACAGACAATGGATTCAAAACCTACCGTGGGGATAGATCTATGTGAATTCCTTGAGGTAGTAGATTGCTTGGTGTGAAACCACCATCCTGGTTATGAGAATCTTGAGGTGCTTGAAAAAGTTCCATGTTTGGAAAGTTTTTCAATTTGGATGAAATCAAGTAGACCCTAGTTGGTAATGACTGTTATTGTTCGTTAAAACCCACCATCTTATTAATCATTAAAGACCTGTGGTGCCTATTGATAGGTTTTGGTCTTCAAAGAAAGGTCTGCCGTTCCTGTCGCCTCCTCCCCCCCCCTTCCCAATTTCAACTAAGCAGGGCATGCTCTCTTCGTTAGAAGGTAAAGCAGCAAAGTGACTTCGTAGGCCAGTCCCTAAAGAGAAGTGTTCGAAAACTAACCTGTTTTTGGAAGGTGCTGTGAGTAATATATATATAAAATATATAAAACCTCTCTCTCTCTCTCTCTCTGTAATGAATTAGGAAGTTTCCACTAAGACAACAAATGATTTCCCTACCATCTACTATGCTCGAAAGAAGTCAAAGAATACTGGTATGTAGAGTGCAATGTTGAGGCCACGCATAAATAGGAGACTGAGTAGCCTGTGTGAGAATCACATACATGAGTCATTCACTCCATACGCCTGCTTGCCAATTCACTCACTTACATTACCAACAATAAAAGTCAAAGAACACCATTAAAAATCTCGTATTTTGTCTTCTGGAATAATGATTTTTGAGGATTCAGATACAGTGGAGAGGGTGCAAAGGAGTGCATTAAAGATGGTATTGAGACAGTAGAATGTCCGTAAATTCTCTCTCTCTCTCTCTCTCTTTCTCTCTCTCTCTTCCTTAATATGTGCATATTAACAGACAGGGAGAGAGAGAGAATTTACGGACTCCAGACACTAGCAAACAGGAGAAAGAGGAGTGATATGACAGAAATCTACAAACTTTTCAATGGATCACACAGAGTACAAGGGGATGGAATTTTGCATCCTACGCACGTTCGGGAGGACAAGAATGCATACAGGTAAGTTGAGATAGCAGACAAGAAAGGAGTGAAACCTAGATTTTTCTCTCTTAGAGCGGTGCATGATTGGAATGGTTTGCCTTTGGAAATGGTGAGTGCAGATAATGTGAATGAATTCAAGAAAAGGTACGATATGAAGGTGCTGTGAATAATATGTGACCTCTCTCAATGAGTCCCTAACTGTCTTTAGGGAAAAACATCAGCTAACGCCTTTTATTCTCTTATGGAGAGTAGACGAGGGTGTTTTTAGTAAATTTTGGAACCTTAGTGGGCAGTTCAATCTCTACGGATATCAGAGATAGCTGGCCCAAATCTCTCAATAATTTTAAGCAGCATTCAATGAAGAGACGGCTAACAATTGCCGCCATCTTGTGGTTCCTGATCCTAACAATTATTTTTAATGTCTGGAATAGTGTGGGCTCAACTGTCTATTTTCGTGAGTTTATTCAATAATACCGAGTTTCCTGAGAGGAAACCTGCTTACCCACACCAGAGATCGACTAACTCGGGAACTGGTCGAAGAAGGGTTTAGAAAAATTCCTCTAGTCGATGACTAGAAATAAACCTACGTCATTCTTCGGGTGACCTAGCACTGAAGAGTGCAAGAGTGCAAATGCCACTTCCACTGACCTACACAGGTTCTTCTGGCTGGAGGTCTGTTCTAATAATTATACTTATAAATACGGTGAAAAAATATACTGCAAAGCAGATGATTTCTCATGCAGAATATAACCAAAATCATAACACAAAACATCACAAATGCAATCAAGAACACAAAACATATCAAAAATCCACACAAAAAATTCCGCATTTCACATCACCATTTATGTGCTTAGTGCAAATGGAAAATATATGTACCATTACTTAGTGATGGTGAATCTAGAACCTTTTATTGTCCGTGGATGTTGGGAGTGCCGTTTTATCCCAAAAGAACTTGTTAGAAGTTCAGTGGGAAGTTGCACTAAGTATCTCCATAATTTCATAGACATCAGGGGAGAAAGTACTATAGACTAATTTCTTGGTCTTGAAACCCTGACAACAATATATTTTGTATTGTCTGAAAAAGTGCGAGTTGTGGTATTTCAATCCCGAGTTTCTAAAAAATAAATCCTGCTTTCCTCTGTCATCAACATAAGTATTTTTTTTCATCCAGAAATTGATACTTTGCACACCACATATCCCCAAAATAGACAAAACAGCTAGAAGAAAAGAATACATGCTATTAAAAAGACATAATATGCTGGCATCATAGACTTTTCATCAGCAGTAACTTCAAACAACCCCTACTAACCTCAAAGAATCAGCCAGAAAACGATGCCCTTTCAATGGAAAGAGCTGTGCTTGAATTCCCCAGAAGAACTTTTATAAGAAATTGAATAGAAAGCGAGTTAACCAGTCTCATACACAAATGGACGAGTTTTATTCTTCCAGCATATTGGATTTTGCATCCTACAAAACGGGCGATCGAGCAAGCAGAGCTTGTTAACATACGTAATAAACCCTCTGTCCAAAATGAAACCGAATTTTTGATAGAAAATAAAACACAGGCCAATTATAATTATTCAAATCATTTATTTCAATCAATATACTCTCTCTCAGCTTCGATACAGCGTTTGACATGGTCAATTAATTAGTTAAATTAGTTTTTTATGTTGGTTTCTGGGATACTGTTGAGGGTCATGGTTACTGCCGCTTGAACGCTTTCAATGGTGTCGTATCGCTTTCCTTTCATCTGCATGTGAAGTCCGAGGAAGCGAAGGAAGTCGCGGAGTGCTAAATCAGGTGAATACGGCGAGTGATCCAACACATAAACTTGGTTGGTTTTTGCTCAAAAACGGTCTCACAATGTTCGAACGATGAGATGGTGCATTATCGTGCATGACCAGCTGTCTGCATCACGATATTCATGCTGTACACGACGAATCCTCGCTATCAATCGCTTCAAAACTTCGAGATAAAACTCACCATTGACCGTTTGGCCAGGCGGAACGAATTCTTTGTGGATAATGCCCTTGGAATAGTAGAAATAAATCAGCTTTGTCTTTACTTTTGACTTCTCTAAGGGACTTTTTTTAGGATGCCCCCTCTTCTGGTGGTCTCCACTCAGCATTCTGGCATTTTGCTTCGGGCTCATGCTCAAAAACGCCACGTTTCATCACCAGTAATAATCGTTTCAAGGACGTTTGAGTCCTTACGAACGGTTTTAATGAAGTCCTTGCGGTGTTCGATTCGATATTCAATTTCTTGGTCGTCGGTGAACTTGTGGGGAACAAATCGCGAATTCAATTTACGAAAGCCCAAACTCTCGGTCAAAATGTTGTGCACAGTTGATTTTGGAATCCCCAATTCATCTTCAATCAATCTCACGGACGATTTCGGGTTTCTTTAATGAAATCACGCACTTTTTGGATGTTAACTTCGCTCAGAACAGTTTTTGGACGTCCCGGCTTTTCGTCGTCCTCAAGCGTCTCACGATCACTTTTGAAATCGCTTAAACCACTCGTAAACTTGAGTACGCGATAAGCATTCATCACCCTATGCTTTTTGAAGTATTTGATGCGTTTCGGTAAAACTTTTACCAAGTTTAACACAAAGTCAATCGCAGCTCTCTGTTTGAAACTTATTTTCCTACCTTTCGTCAAAGCACACTGTCATTCTTGGCACTATAAATCTGCTTCTAATGAAATAAATGTCATAAACAGTTGACACAACACTAGGGAAGGTTGCCACTTTCGACAACAAAAAGATACCACAGGTGGCTCCACTAGTTTCTTCTAATTTCGAAAAGTTCGGTTTCTTTTTTGGACAGATGGTGTACATTAGTAGGCATACTGGTCCCATAGTCATAGGCGATTTGGCCATAATACAAAACAATCGAATCCAATACTCTCAGAAAACTCTTCCTCCCTCAAATGCAATGCATCAACTCCTGTTCAACTCAACAATTTAAATTAACATTTATATGGCTCCTTCTTTGGAAAGAGTAGTATATATGCATTCATTATATCTCATTGTTTTACTGATGATAGTAATTTCCATTTATCCTACTCATTTAACAAACCATGGAGGGCTTAGACATTGATCTTCATACCGTCCTTCAACAAACCACCCCACATGATTAAACATGTGTGGTCATTATCCTGACTGAAACACATCACATCAGTACTTCCTCAGCATCTAAAAATCTAGCATTATCTTTTGCTCAAGATGCTGTTTTTCACTTGTACAGCGATTTTTAACTATTCAAATCCCAAACTCGCACATCTTCAGAATACTGCTCACATTTTTCGGTAGTGCACCTAAAATTTTCTTGAGATATCTTGATGCTTCTAGAGGATAAACACCTCATGGAATGCTTTCTGACCAGAGACATCTGAGTAATCTTTAAGAGATACATTAAGTCCAATAGTACAGATAGCATCCTTCCCACTAGCTGTGCTCAAAATTTGTTCTTCAGAGATAATACCCATTCAGTGTCATCTGTTCAAAGCATTAATACTTGCTTAGTACTTTAGAAGGAAATAAAAGTCTTCTACCAAACTATTGCTACATTGCTCTCGCTTGATCTTTTCGAAAAATGGAGAACCTCATCAATCGCAGCCAATTTCCCTACTTGGAGATCAACCAAGTAATGAGATTACCTGGATTACACCACTCTTGCTGTGCAACAGAATTCCACCTTACTCACCCTTCGGATAAATGCCATGGTAAAGTTTAAAGGAAATTGTATGGTCGATCTTAATATTTGCTGGGTATTTAATCTATTCTGGTAAGGTTGCTTATTTTACAAGTAGCCAATGCATGGCCTGAAGTAAGTCAAAACGCAACTTTTCTTTCATTCTTTCTGCCTTATTCTTTGGAAAAGCGTTTGTCACACCACTTTCCTCAAGGATCAGACTTCCAGAAAGACAAGTTCCTCCTAAATTCAGTTTTGTCTTATTTCTATTAATATAGGATTTGACATGTTTGTGCATTTATTCACATATTAATCACATCCAGAGCTTCTCAGTGTCATATCTTTATATTTCATATCTTCTTTATATTCAAGAAATCTCAAATTCATTCACAGAATCTTAGAATAATGTACTCTTTAAAAATTGCTAGAGACACATTCTCTTAGTTTAGTTCAAATCTATGGATGATTTCTTGATTTTCAGGGAATGAATGACTATTACCCATCTTGTCTTCCCAACAATAAATGTCACTGCTATCTGAAATAGCATTTCAGAATAGCAATGCCTAGTTGTATAAGGCAGTTTTCTGCAGTGTTGGGTTAAAAACCCAAGTTTCCAGAAATTAACAGGACAACCCTTGCTTGTAGCTTCAAAAATCAAGTATTTCAAGGATTTAGATTAGAATCCTTGAAATACAACATTTGAATTAGATTCAAAATTGATTTCTTGAAAGGAAGTCAATGGACACCATAGTGTGAGGAACAAATAGCCATGTAAAACTTCCTTTCATTGAGATGACTGCAGGATTGCTGTGGGCATACTTTCCACAGGCGTAGGATAGCAATCAATGGGAATTTTGGACAATTTTTCTGGGCATATAAGGGAAGTCCTGGACTGTTGTGGGACAGACATCACTTGACCTCATCCGACATTCCAGTACATCCTACAGATGCTCAATGTGTTTGAAATCGGGACTCTATGGATCTGATCAATTGTGGCCAATCACTTGTGGTGACGTTCATATCCACAAACCACACAGTTACAAAAGCATCCTTATGACACAGTGGTGCGTTGTCTTGCTGAGACAATGGTCCGTTTCATAGAAACTCCATAAAGTAGGAAGCATTGAATTGTCCAGAATGTTCAGATACCTCTCGGACTTCAATGTTTGTGGCACCACAAACAAAGGTCTGAGGACAAAACAGGACCATACCATTGATGAAACTACCACCCCACTTCCGAATTTCATAGTTGGGTTAAGCACTAGGGTAAGAGACGTTCACCAGACTTCCGTCACACTCATGTCCGTTCACATGCTCGATAGAGGATGTAGCGTGATTCCTCACTCCATAACATAACTTTCCGAGCTTCCACGCCCCACTATAAACGCTCTTTGTACCACTTCAGTGGTACAAAGAGCGTTTATAGTGGGGCGTGGAAGCTCGGAACTTTTAACTACGCTGCATGTTAGTTTGGGTAATGTGGGGCTTGTATATTTCGGTCCTACCATGGAAACCCATTGAGCCTCTGTTCCAAATGTTCTTGTGCATGTTCGAAACTCCACATTCGACATGTAGGCCGAAAAATGGCGGTTTTTACATATTATCCTTCGTAACACCCTATGGTCACGTTGGGTACGTGCGGTGGTCATCCACTGCAGGTAGCACTTGCAGTTGACCCTCTGCATTTCCATCTCAGTATGGTATCAGTGATTGTTGACCTGGGATGGCCTAATTTGTCAACAATTTACAGAAAAGATAGTCCTGTAACATGATATCCTATCATGATGCCTCTTTCAAACTACGTTAGTACCCTTCTCGCAGTCATTTCACCCTGACAGAATTGCACTGACTTGGAAGCATCATATTCCTTCTATTTATACCAGCTACAAACTATATGGCATGGTGCATCTTGCC
Source organism: Typopeltis vanoorti (assembly GCF_054136105.1). Classification (NCBI taxonomy): domain Eukaryota; kingdom Metazoa; phylum Arthropoda; class Arachnida; order Uropygi; family Thelyphonidae; genus Typopeltis; species Typopeltis vanoorti. Next base: position 28,009,083 of record NC_143560.1, read on the forward strand.
CAAGGGGATATGTCGACTTCTTTCCAAGCTGTGGATAATATTTCTTGTGATCATCTAACTTTATCGAATTTGCTATAACTATGAAAGCATTTGCGCTAAATAAATAAATATAAATAAATAAAGAAAAAAATTAAAAAAAAAAAAAAAGAACGAAGAGCCTGTGTAGCTCAGTGGATGTGGCGTTTGCACACCACGGCGTTTAACCGCACGAAGGAAGACTTCTTGGTTTCAAATCTAGTCGGCGACTAGAAGAAATTTTTCCAAGCCTTTTTTCGACAGGTTCCCGAGTCAGTCGATCTCTGGTACGGGCAAACAGGTTTTTTCTTCCGAAAATACGGGTTTTTCGTCCCATAAACTCAAGAAAATCGACGATATAACCCACATTATTGAAGCCATTAAATATGAGTGTTAGGGTTAGGAACCACGAGATGGCGGCACTTGTTGAGCCGTCTCTTTTCACTGCGTGCCTGTTAATTGGTGATACCCTTGGCCTAGCTATCTCTGATTGGGTACCAGTGGAGATTGAACTGCCCACTCAGTCGCCAAAAGTAGATAGGGCTAAACGGCCTCGCCTACTCCCTATATATGGGAATAAAAAGGCGTTAGCTGATTTTTTTTTTAAAGAACAAAAACCAATTTCCTTTTTTATTACAAAACCACTGCTGCATTTATTGCTCTTCAAATAATCTTTTTTTTAAGATATTTGTCAACACGCGAAATAACATGCTTTATAGGTAAAATTTTCCAACTGTTATACAAGCAAAATAGTTACCACTTTAAAAACTACAATGATCATAAAAAAGAAGTTAGTTTTCCGACATGTAATAATAAACAACTCATCCCACAATACGGATTGATTACCCTATTATCGGAATGGATTCTCCTTCTGTTGACATGCGCAGAAGTGTCGAAGGGTATCGAATCTTCGAGACCCTTCGACACTTCTGCGTACTTGGGGGCGTACTATATAAAGGCCTCGTCTACTCCCTATAAGGGTATAAAAGGCGTCAGTTGATTTATTTTATCTACATACACTTGGGTAGAGGTAGAAGAAAGAGAAAATGTTCCTATGGTCAGTACTAGAATAGAACTTAGAACGATTGTTCTTCGGGTTGTAAAGACCTAATTTGACAACGCTTTTTGTTAGAAAAGGACTTCGTTTGAATTCCATCTAAGACCGAAAAACCATTCTAAGGCATTATAATTGATGTTGAGTTAGTCAGTCTCATATGGGTGACATAGTTCCAGAGAAACTTGATTTTATTATCCACAAAACAATCAAACTTCCTGGCGAGCACACACAATTTACATAAAGAATATATCGGTGAGAAATAGTTGCGAAAACTTTTTCCGTGAATGTACTTTACTCTTTTGTATAGGATTAAAACAAGAATATAATTTCTTGTGAAGTTTATAATACTGTATGCATTTTAACCAGCGGGAAAAATTTTTCCACCACTGTCTCTCATCTAGACTATTTAAGAATAAGGTCTTCCACCTTTTTTACTACTTGTATGTAGCATATAAGTGACTTCTGCAATGATTTAACCTTGGCATCTTCTGGGTCCGGCTCTCCCTGATGAGATCTTAGTAAAGTTTGAAACCGGTCTGTGCAGTGACCTTTTCCCATATTGCTTTTGCTCTATGGGATACTGAGGCAACTGATGTGAAGTCGACATTCTATGTATAAGAAAACTAGTGAAGATTCTTCACAATTATGGGCAGTACTAGAATAGATCGTTTACATTTAGGACTAAAACAAGAGTATAATTTCTTGCCAAGTAATATAATATATCGATCTCATTATGTTTAGTTGCTTTAGCCATAATTCCAGGCAACCATCTTTACCCTTGCCCACAGTATTATTGTACTGCTATAGGTGTAGAATATTTATTATTATGCATAATTGCTAATGTGACTTTTTATACTTCTGTTATATAATAAGCTTTTTTCGCCCCGTCATGATACCAAATACCAATTTTTAACGAATGTCTCACAAAATTTTATTCTTATGATACCATCTACATTTTAAACTATCAACTTTTGCTTATGCATAAAATCTGCATGTTAAGTCTAAGAGCTGTGTGAAGACTTAAATTTAGTAACTCTAAGTAGTTTACACTTAACACATTTCATTTTCATAGCCCGTTTTTATCTCCATTGCTGTTTATTGTGGTTAGGTATCCTGAATATGGTTGATGATAAGAAAGGAGAAACAACTGTCTTTGAAGATGATGTGGTGATTTGAGCATATTCAGTAGAAGAACTACAGAAAAATCTAGGCAAATGGAATAGTATGACATAGACTATGCAGTACATATTAATAACAGGAAGATTGAGAGCATAGTTTTAAATCGTAATGGAAATGTAAATATGAATGGTGTTATACTCAATGAGCAAGATCTGAAGTGAAAATTTCAAATATCAGGGATTAGTGATGTTCATACTTTCTAGTCATGGAAGTTTAGACTAGGATATAGTGAGGAGGATTTCACTAGGTCACACTTTATTTACAGTGTAAGTGCTCCACTTTGGGACAGAAAGTTTTTGATTAACCAAGGTTACGTTTTGCCCATTTGACTTATGCTGTAGAGGCATGAAGACTAACAAAAAGAGACATCGATAGAATACAAGCAATGCAAATGAAAGGTTTAAGGACAGTGTTGAAAAAAAAAACAAGAAAGAAAGAATAAGAAGTGTGGATATTACGAATTTAGGGCTGAAAAGTGTTGAAGAAATGCTTATGAAATCTCGCTTAAAGTACCTTGTACATCTAATGAAAATAAACTTAGAAAGAACACCAAGACGAATCTATGACAGGAAATTTCACGGGAAGAGACCAGGCAGACCACGGAAAAAGTGGAGACACCAGAAAGAGAAGATCTAGAAAAGAGACAGGTGAACTGGCATAGTATTCATGTAGGAAGAATTTTGAGGATAGAAAGAAATGGGATGATTTGATCTGCTGACTTGACAGTTTCTCTTGGAAAAGTTGTTACTCAAGGAATTTTGCTTACTTTTATCGCAACTTGAAGTCTTCTAATACATTGAAAATGCTTTTATATGTACAAAAATTCACAAAATTTGATCTTGAATTGTCTAAATCGTCTAATTCTATCAGAACTGAACTTCCTATTCCTGATTATTATTCATGCAAATAAGCGTTAGGTAATACCAAGAACATATAGAAATACCTGAACAATGAACTTCAACGTTAGGAACAATGTTTTTTAGACATTTCTTTCTACTTTTTTTTAAAGAATGGCAAGAATGTGGAATTTTTGTTTATTGTTTTCACAATCGTTTGTCGTGTCAGCATGTCAGATGATTCAAGGTAGAGATACCCATGGACAGCTACAAAATACATTCCACTGTCTGTACTATTGGCCTGTCCAAATCAAAATTACATTGAAGTCGATCAGATTTTACAGCTTAAATACTACATACCAAGACAAAAATGTTACAGAATGTTTAAATTTAGTCAGTAGCTTTCTTTTCGTCTTTGAAGTGAACAGAGGAAAAATTGGTATCATTGTTTAGAGAAGGAGAAGAAATGTTACTGGAATAAGAAAGCTATAAAAAAAAGTATAGAAAGTGAAAATCTTCAAAGGAACAAGAAGGTTAGTTAGTTTGCACCATGTTCAGAGTGTTAGGCGAAAGTTGTTGATAAGGTACATTTTTAAAAAAAATCGAATAACACAGCTGAATCGAGGGGAAAATCAGAAAAGAAAGTGAAAGGCATTAGAATATGTGTTGTGTTGTTGTTGTTTGAAACTATGGTTACAAAGCCTGTGTCTGACGTGTTCTTCTGTATTGCAACATAAAACCAAAATACACAAACAAAAAACTTGACTCTCCTGAAGGAACAAATCTCTAACCTCTCTGTGAGATCCACTACCATACTTTTGTTTCAAAAATCCTTATAAAGATTCTCTGTGTCCTAGACGGAATTTGAATCCAGGCAAATCTTTCCAACCAAAAGACATCATAGGTAACGATGAACCCAGAGCGAATTGAGCAAGTCTTTTGCTCAATGAAGCAGAACTGCAGTCCATTATTTGGAGATATAAGAAGAGTATAAAAACTACAGTGGTAAGTAACAAAATTGAGCAAAAACCACGAATCTGAAGGGAAAACCACACAGCTCAGATCTAGGTTTTTGGTCAAACGCAGATGTAAAATGTTATAAATGAAGAGTCACGAGATAAATTTTGGCTCTTGAAATATGTAGGACAATATCATGTTGATTTCTTTTACCTACTGATTATCATTATAGGAAAAATGCTTCCAGAATATATAATCACCTAGTACACATTGCTCATCTTAAATATATCTAGCCGTGCGTTGTTGAGAGAATTCAACAATAGGCAACGTGTCATTATTTAGTTGAAATCGTAATCATGTTATAAGGAAGGCCTCCTTATCCATTGGACTAAAGGGGCTATAGCCCAGTGGCGCCATTGATCCAAGGGCACTTAAGAACCGAGTATGTTGAATTTTAATTCAACAATATTATATAACTTGTTGAATTAAATAAAAATGTGCAATGTAGATATATTTTAAAATAAATTATTTTTGCAATGAAAGTTATTTAATTAATTATATGTAAGGTTCCAAATTTTTTTAGCACAGGGCGCTCAACCTTGTTAAGGTGGCCCTTGTTATAAGCTGTTCTTTGTGCATATTGAGAAACAGTATTTTGTTTCTTTTCATGGAAAGATAAAATTTTATCTATTTCTCTCTTGCTGGTTTTCCTATGTGACCTTTTGGTGAGCCATTATAGGTTCGATTCTAGTTGCCGACTAGAGCAACTTTATCTAAACTTTTCTTCAGCCGTTTACTCTTAATTGTTCTTTGATGTGGGTAAATAGTTTTTTTTTTTCCCTTTCCTCTTTCGGATTTAAGCTTAAGGACACGAGATGGCGGCAGCGATTTGCCGCCTTCCTTTACGATGAATGAATCTCGTTATACTTAAATAAAGGGGAAGACCGACTATTGGGAAATGCGGAGTAATATTAAAGGATAATTTAGAATGAGAACTTCAATAGAGTTAGCTGAATAAATATTTTTGAATTATTGGCGACAACCTCGTGATAATTCTTGAAAAAAAAAGATTAATTGAAAGAGAGCTAGCTGAATAAATCTTTTTGAATTATTGCTGACAACCTCGTGATAATTCTTGAAAAAAAAAAAGTTAACTGAAAGGTATGTCATACGTATTATTCTGTGTGTAGTTGGTTTAATCGTTAGCGTACATTGATGTTTTCTTAATATATTGAGAACACGTTCATTTACAATTATTTGTTTTCACACATGAGTAAAATTTCTTATTTTTCTGTTTCTATCAGACTACCAAATCTCTATCATAATAAACCGAAAACATGGAGATTTTGTTACGATATTGTACATTGAATATTGTAACGTTTTGGAGCTCGTTAAAGCAAGTAGTGTAGAAAAATGACACTGAGAAGAAAAAAGTCATGAGCAGTGTCATAAGTGTAAAAGAATGTACGGCGCTCAAACAAAAAACCTTAGCAAAATTTTTTTCTCATGATTACTTTTTATTTTTCATATTTGGAGATGTCACGTAGTAATAATAATAATAATAATAAGTAGAAGCTGCCTGTGTAGCTCAGTGGGTGTGGCATTTGCACCATGGCACTTGACCGCACGAAGGAAGACTTCTTGGTTTCGAATCTAGTCGGAGACTAGAGGAAATTTTTCTAAGCCTTTTTTCGACCGGTTCCCGAGTTAGTCGATCTCTGGCACGGGCAATCGGGTTTTTTTCTCCCGAAAACTCGGGTTTTTCGTCCCGTAAACTCAAGAAAATCGACCGTAGAACCCACATTATTTCACCGGTTCTCGAGTTAGTCGAACTCTGGCACGGGCAATCGGGGATTTTCTCCCGAAAACTCGGGTTTTTCGTCCCGTAAACTCAAGAAAATCGACCGCAGAACCCACATTATTTCAGACATTAAATATGAGTGTTAGGGACCACGAGATGGCGGCACTTGTTGAGCCGTATCTCTTCATTGCATGCCACTTAATTAGTGATAGCCTTGGACCAGCTATCTCTAATTGTGTACCATTTGAGATTGAACTTCCCACTCAGTCTCCAAAAGTTAGATAGAGCTAAACGGCCTCGCCTACTCCCTATATACGGGAATTAAAAGGCATTAGGTGATTTCTTTTTATTTTATAATAATAATCTAAAGGTGTGGTTAGTAGGAGTGTGAGGACTATATTTTTTGCTTGGAGAGTTGCGGATGAGTGGAATGGGTTGCCAGAGTCAGTTATGAGTGCTTTGTCTGTTAATAGGATCAAGGAGAGATGTTATAGATTGAGTCATGAGTCTTCGTACTCCATGGAGGTGCCCGTATAATAATAATAATTTTCACAATCTACTGAAGATAATAATCCGAGGTTACAAATAAAGGAACAGCAGAAAACATGGAAGCGTTTAACTTTTTTTCTATGTAAAGCGATGCTTCTTCTTTTGGTTTAAATGTTTCTTTCGTTTTAAAAATTTCAAAATAAAACCGGTCTAAAACCAGTGTCTTAGTAAACCATTTGGAAATGAAAATAAACGTGAAATAAACATTTCTTGTTACATATACCAAGTATACGTATACCAAGTATAATTCTTGGTATTAATTTTATGATTACAAAGCATAATATCTATACCTAATTTGGATATATATTTGTAATGTTTTATATTTTTTAAACATAAATAAAAATCTAGATTAAATTATTAAATAACAAAAAAGAAATCACTTCCTCAATATATATCTATATTTACAGTGTCTCCAATCAACTGCTTCTAGCATGCGTTTATGATAATTGTAAGTAAGAAAAGACACCGAAAAACATTAAAAATAAAAAATAAAAAATCTCCGCTAGAACTCTGACGTAAACCCAATAAAACTACTCTATAAGTTGTGAACTCTGTACAGGAACTGTGAGGGAGAAGATCCAAATGCATAAACTTGTCTATGATTTCAAAGAATGATTGTAAAAATTAGGAACCTAAGAAAATTCGATCTATGACGTATCGAATCTCAGCTGGGAATTCTCAGCTGGGAATATATGCCGTGTCAAAACAAAGTTTTGACACGGTATTATAAGACATTCTCCTATTCTATCCCTCTCCTATTATAAGACATTCTCCTATTCTATCCGTCCTAGGACGGGTTCAGTCTCTTCCTAATGAGGGGTTACTGGCATATTAATGCAGCCGGTTCGCCACTCCTCTGTTGCATCCCCTAAAGGCGATATTCATAACTGTAATCCGTCTGTGTGTTCACGGGGCCGGTTTGCCTGCTTGTGGGATGAAAAACCCCAAATAAACTGGGGTGGGGGAAAACCCTGCTGTCCACACCCAAGACTGGCTAACTTGGCTATGGCTGAGTAAGATCCTTGAGTTCCTCACGTCGTCGAAGGGAATCGAACTCAGGACACTCCTTTCCTGGGCATATGGTTGCGAAGCACATAGCCACTAGGCTAACTGCGTGGATAGAAATTCTCCATGAAATACAATTCGCTGGGGATTTTTTTTTTATTTTACATCGAATAACTTCGAATGAAAATATTGATATAATCAGACATAGCATGCTTCAACAAGCACACATTACACAGCTTATGTAAAAATGTATGTGATTAAAGGGATATGGGTTCGTTTTTATTATACATAGCTTTTTCCAATTCTGGGTCACTTTTGCCGTTCTCTTTTCTATTTACTGTCACGATAACGTTTCTCATTAGTATTTTTTATTTAGAAAAACAGTATGTTTCTAGGTATTTCTCTACAGAAAACACAACTCTTATGTGATTGCAGTTTCAGTTAAGTGTGATGTTTAACTATGAAATTTGATAATTAAACCTTCTCCTTAGCTGATGCTTCATTAGGCATGAATGCAATGTAAGGTAAATCGCGGACCACTTTTTGTTACTTGAACTGGAAATTATTATTATTATTATTAACCAAGTATCTCCATGGAGTCCAAGATTCATCTCAGGAATTCCATACTAACCATTATTCATAATATGCCTGTCCTATTTCTCATTCCTCTCTCACCTCGTTATATCAAAAGACCCATTAATTATATATAATTTCCATCATATTCTACAGATATTTAAAGTTAGATGACGTTTATAAGATATTAGAAATAATTAACATCAAAATTGCGAACTATGTATCAAAACCCAGTTATTGATGGTTTCAGAGGCGACGGATTGAATAGAATTGCAACTTATCACAAGCAATAGAATATTATTAATAAGCAAATAATATAATCACTTTTTCTTCATTATACGTCTTTAAATGTTTGTTTATTTTAAAAGCATTGCTTTATCTTATGAATAAGCTAAAATAGATTCTTTATTATACTTCTGTAAATGTTTTTCGTATTTTAAAAACATAGCTTTTTTTTTAATGAAACTTCGCTGTTTATTATCTATTATAGCATTTTTAATAACATTCTTACTGTGCTTAATATTAATTCATATTCTATGCAGTTCTTTTTACTTCTCTCTCTCTCTCTCTCTTTGATACTCTGGCAATCAATAAAAATACTACATGCAATCTTTATCAGCTTTTCTATTATACTGACTTCACAATAATATTGTATAATTACGCTTATACATACACACACATATATATATAATAGTATGTGCTGAACATCAAAATGCAGAGCAACTTATTTAAACGTTGATATTTCATGCCTTTTCATAGGTTGTGAAGTAATCCAGAGAAATGCTTTAAAGCCACACCCAATCACCCTCTGTTCTCTCATCCGGATGAAAACCTCCCGCTAGGTGGCAGACAAGTTTGTGTAGATGTCCACCATTTTGGTTGCAGTATGTTAGACGCGAGATTAAACATCAGTCCGATTTGTTGAAAGTGATAGCTTGACGTTACTTTGTTTTCACATTATAGACGGCAACATAATGCAGGTAAGGCTCTGCTTATGCATATCAGTACGCATGCATTTAAGATTTCCGTTTAAATAAGTATAGAAGATTGCTTAGTTAAAGTGATTTTATTTTAACGGTGTAACTCGGAGTGCCGGTGGTTTAGCGATTCCGAGATTCCCGGTAGAACACCCTCCCTTTTGGATTGTCAAATTTTACTCCACCTATAGAAAATAAATTTAAACGTTGGTTTTCTGAAAGGGATGAAAAGTTCCAGTGATTTTTTTTCTGCCTCCATTCAGGATTGTTGAGTTCGAATAAAGGCATAAGTTACATATGCTCTATCGAATAACGTTAAAATGTAGCCGAAGAACAGTTTATTATCCATAAGAGATGTAAATAACCCAATGCGTGTGCGTAAGTATAATCGAACTCTTCATCTTGATATTTTCATTTGGGAGTGCATATATGTATATGAATATGATTAGCTCTATGAAACCGGAAATGCATATATGTGTGAAGGCAGCCAGTTTTCTTTCTTTCTTTTTAAAGAAACGGATTCGTGGACATAGATTTACGCTGACTTAATAATAATAATAATATATATATTTATTATTTTTTTCTTCAATGTATAGACGGTAGCACTTAATTGTTCAAGAATCATAAACAAATAATTTGTAGACAAAAACAGTTCTAGATCAATGTTAAGTAGGTCTCCGAAATGATGGACGTAATATATTTATTATGCTTGGTGATGCAATGTGCTAATATATTGTTTTATTTAAAAACTAACGCCGTTTTATTAAATGATTACTAGAAATCATTTTTCTACTTAAATTCGCAACTGCACATATTTTGTTTCCTCGGATGGCAAAGAAGAGAAACTTCCGTATTATTATTATTATTACCACCCCAAGACCTTATGGAGTCAAAGACTCATCTGGGGGTTATCCTCATAATAATTTTAATGTAAGTAGCTACATACAGTATAATGGTTGTTTAATCTTCAAAGTACCTTTTTAATTTGGTTTTAATGCAGACTGACACTTAATCCCTCTAGTTTCAACTATTAGGTGATATTTTAAAAAATTAAATACCATTGTAGTAATATTGGATTTTTTTTTTTTTAAATATAAAAGTGCTTGAATTATTTTTATAGAGAGTTTAATGACAAATTGAAGGTTTCTTATGACCCGTGTGTGAGTGTAAGTGAGAGAGAAGAAAAAAAAATGAAATCCCTTCATCATGGTGAGAATAGGTGCATGTCTGAATTTATGCATAAGCTAGACAAGCTACAGCTATGTCTTGCATTCAAAAGGGTCCTGTTTCAGTGTAGATAACCTAAAATTTACCCAGTAAAGTGACCACAACATCCTGAAATCTGGCCCGGGAATAGTGCATGAAGTTTGATTGGATATCGTTTTACTTTGAGGAAAGCCTCAAACTGTTTGGTGCTTGTCAGTATTTATTATTTGTAGAGAGAAAAAGCTGGATTTTTTTTTTTTTTTTTTTTATATCCTTATCGAAGAATAATATTTTCCCCAGCATCGGAAGCATAAAGCTGTCCAGGATGTCTAGATAGTCATCTCAGTCAAATATACATGTGGAAACATCCCACTCTTATTTGAAGCACTTGTGGGATATATACAAAATGGCTTCTGGAATTTTAGAATTCGTTTTCTGGTTCTGGTAATGTACATATTTGAATGCATTACCAGACCAGAAAATTAGAATACTCCCTTTCTTCTCATATAGGAACTTTACTGGCCTTATTGCTAGTGTTACGGATTTTATTAGTACCTGAAAAATCTGGAATAATTTGGAGCTCTTCCTGTTATGTCTAATTGTTATTAGACATCTTATGAAAATTTGCAAATTTTACTCTGCATACTATGTTTTGGTCTAGAATATTCTTTTAGTCAGTGTTTTTCTAGTTGTTGATAATGTGCACAATGAATAACAGTTGATTTATATTTCTGTGAGTTATCTCAGCTCAAATGATTGTTCTTCATTAGAAGGATGTACTTGTTCCCGGGTAATAAGTATTTACTGCCAATTCTAGTTCTAAATGATAATGAAATATTGCTTAGAAAAGAATTTTGTATAATGCATAAGAAAGATACTCATCACATGAAGTATACTGCTGATATTTATTACCACCTTTTCTTATTTAACTTACAGAGATACTCTTCTCCCACCCTATTTCCTTAATCTGTTGGTTAATATTCTACATCTGATAGTATCTTAACTACTGATATTTGAATCCCATCAAGCTATTTTTTTTTTCTATTTACTTTAAAACACTAGCCAGAGAACATAAAATATTTACAGACATTATACACTTCCATCACAGCTTTAGTTGCCTTGCATTAGTGTTTCTTCTAAGCCACGTGATTGCACAGTAACTGAAATGCCCCATGCACATTGAATTGTTACCTGCTGCTAGTGGACATAGTCATTGTTTTCTTTTTTTTATTTTTATCTATATTACAGAAGTACCATGCAATCATCAGGTCGTATAAAAATTTTCCACACAGAGCAGTGGCAAGTGTGCCCAACTGTAAAAAAATTAGAGATCATTGTTTGGCATAAGCTAAACGCAACAAGTTTGCTAGTTAAACATGTTCTGTGGACTATGGTTTCCAGCTGTGTACTTTTTAGGCTTGGGACTCTAGCTTTCAGATAGATTCTCCAATCATCTGGCAATTTTTTTTTTCTAATTGTATTTTTTCAAAAAATATTAGATTACTTTATTCAAGTTTTTAAATGTTTAAATTGACAGTGTGTGATTAAAATCGTATCAATGCATGTTTAACTGGTTCTGATTGAATGGTTATTCCCTTCCTTTCTCCATCTGTTTGTGAAGTGATACAAATTCATTAGTTTTGTTTTATACTTTGATGCAGATGTTTTTTGTTTTATTTCTACTAAACTGTAGTTATATGTACACTAACCACAATATATTGCATATATTAATATGTTACCAAATTTAATATTTTGTTGATATTTGCAATTTAATTTGATTTTGAGGCCTGTGTAGCTCAGTGGAAGTGGCATTTATTATTATTATTACTGGCGACTCCAGGGAGTCCTTAGACTCATCGAGGGAGGCCCTAAACATAGGATAAAAAATCCTCTGTACTATGCCACCAAAGAAAGAGTTAAATTCAAGTCTAGTTGTGTAGAGGAATGTTTTCTAAGCTTTTCTTTGACTGGTTCCCAAGTTAGTAGGTCCTTGGCACGAGCAAGCAGTTTTTTCTACAAGAAACTTGAATTTTTCATTCCCGTAAAACTCGAGAAAATTGATCAGAATACCTACATTATTTCACATATTAAAAATGTGTTAGGGACCATGAGATGGCAGCACTTCTGCCAGTCTCTTCATTGGCTGCTATTTATAATTTGTGATAGTCTTGGGCCAGCTATCTCTGATTGGCTACAGTAGAGATTGAACTGCCCACTTAGTCTCCAAAAGTGAGATAGGACTAAAACATTCTCATCTACTCTCTATTAGGGAATAAAAAAGGTGGTAGCTGATTTTTTATTTCATTTTTTTAATTGGTAATAAAATAGTTTTACCGTGTAAATGTTTTTATACTCATTTATACATGAGTCATTAAGGCAAAGCTGTGCACTCTTTTTCTTTTCAAACTCCTTTTCATCTTATAAAACAGGCAAAACGACTAGAAGAACACATGCAATATGCATGTATAATACACTGGCCTCATAGCCCTAGTTGCTGCAGCCATAAATGTAAAACAAGCTGTGCACTCACATGTACTATGGAATGTAAGGCATCAATTGGATATCTTAAGCAACCTGAAAAATTCACATTCCAAATGGTATTTATGGACCCAAGTCCAGAAAATAAGAGTTTTTTTTTTTAAATATTTATTTACTTTACTTTTATGCAGAATATTTTAATTTATATGTTTTATTTACCAAAATAAAAATTAGAAAAAAAATTGAAATGAATATTTTTAACATTCCCTCTGGATGTAAATCCCTGGCCTGTGCTCTGGAAATAGTTAGTAACCCTATCAAAGAGAAAACTATTTGCCATCCCACAAGTCATCTTCTTTATTACTGCTTAATTTCCTTTTGTTACTTGGAATCTGTTGGAAGCCATCCTTCAGTCCTGACCAATCATCCTCAGATCCAGCTTGGGCAGTAATTTGTAATATGGCAAGCTTTCATATGCCTTTGGGAAAAGCCAGGACTATTATATTGCACTATCTCCTTTATATAGAATAATTGTTGGTTGCTGCATTATAAAATGAATATATTAAGTAATTTTCTTTCACATTTTCTGGATTAGTTTGTTAGGTCTTGAATTTGATTGGTTCATATTTTTGTGATTCTAAGATTCATAACTTTAATACGGATTAGCTCTTGTATACTCTTAAATATCAGTTATGTCCCTTTATGATATATCTTCACTTTGAATGACTTTTCTGTCATTGATGCCACCCATTCACTTCCCTAATTTCCTGCAGAATTCTCATATGTAGTGTCCAGTCTTAGATTTATTTTATGATTTAATAGTTTATAGTACTTTGTTTGATATAGTAGTTTATTTTTTATTACTCCTCTAACTCAAGTGTTATCAGAAGTCAGATTTTGATTTTTTGAATATCAAAAATGAGCTCTTTATTTAAACCATTGAACCACATTCACAAAGATTGTAAACCTATAGTACACTATTACAGGAAGAATAAGAGTTAGATAATATGTCATTACTGCTTTTGAGATCAAATATGGAGTTTTTTAGAGCCACTTAAGGCTCTAAAAAACTCCATATTTGATATTTTTTTCTCTCACTATTTTTAATAAGCAGTGAGAGAGAGGTCTTACATTAGGCAGTGAAATTTATCTGCTACCTAAAGACATTCAGACAGCCATTCCACAATCAGATTTGAACCTAACATCTCTTGGTTGGAAAGTGGGAACATTCACTTAGTCAGTTAGGCTGACAGTTTTAACATTGCCCACAGACTAGATCTATCCTGAATTCAGGGAATTATCCAATTTCCAATGTGTCATACTGGGAAGGCAGCCAGCTGACTTAACAAATCTGCTTAGCAGCATAAATTTCATAAGGATTTAAGCAACTTTTATCTCAGTAGACCTAGGAAAGCTTCTTTTAATCACATTAGCATTAATAGAAATCTTTAAATGGGAAAATTCTGGATCAAAGATTAAAGTTATTACAATTCTACATGTGAGAATACTTTAGTAAACTGAATATTAAATCAAAATTCCATTGAAATTTAGAAAAATTCAGCAAGGAAACAGGCAGGGATGCTCCCTCTTTCTGTTCCTGTATAGCTTGGTATCAGTTGATATCCTTTGGTTGAAAAGATCTGAATTCAAAGACTTTTCAACTCAAGGTAGGATTCTGACTAGAGAACATTATTCATTAATGGCCAATGAACTGCTCTTAGTTACTTCAGCTGTAATTCCAAGTAAACTAAAGCAAATTCCCATCCCTCCCTGCCATCCATCTACCTCTACTATATTACATGCAAATCAAACATATAAGTAGAGGTAACAACAGAAATTAAATATTTATTTATTAGTATGTTTAGCAGAGACACTGTAGTAAATTAATCATAAATGTAGGAACAAAAAGACATAAAACTCAAATACCAACTATCCAGTTGAAAATCTTGGAATTCTATAGAACCACCTGCAAATTCTGGAAGTCAACAGTATAATAAGGTTGAAGCTACGTCACCAACTTGATAAGATATGCAGCCTCAGCATATAATGACCAATGGACAAATCAAACTTCCAGCCATCGTACTGTAAAAATTTAATATAGCTTCAAAATGACAAAGCATTTACATCAATTTTTACAGAGGTCAAGTCCTATAAGATTGTTACAAAAATGACCTGTATGTCTATGTATAGCTAAATGTTAACGTAAATAATCCTATGGCAATTGATTGTGCTTGCTGCTCTAAGAAGGAAATTTCTAGATTGTCGTGAATAGAAGCAATACCTTTCTCCAGAAACGTTGTATGATGGCTCCTTATAAGGACATATGAAAGTTGTTTGCGAACTCCACTTGTAAACACCTCCAAGGTCAGTGTCAAATGGACCGACAACTTCTGACAAGCTTCCGCTGCCCAACGAAATAGGATTAAAAGAGTGCAGTAGGGAGAACAAAGAAATGGTCAGTGCAAGTGAAAGATCAAGAGATCACGCCGAAATGTTCGGGTGCAATATCTTCATGTAGGGATCCAAATCTGAGAAATGTCTCTTTAACGGAATTATAGTGTAAATTGCTTAGTTATAAATAAACGTGTTTTTCAGTTGTCAGAGTGTCGCCTGAAATTTAATTATACGATGCACTGTTCTGAAAAAAAAATTAGAGCCTGTTTTGCGGGAACCCAGGAGAAAAGTAAAGAGAATAATTAGTGGACCACGACTGTAAACTATAATAAATAATTTGTGTTTAAAAGGGAAAACTACTGGATGCACTTACCATATCTTATTGCTAGGAAACGAACATCAGTGACGCAGCTTATCAAATAAATTTTCTGGTGTTCTAGGAATGAGAAGTGAAGTGCAGAAGGCAGTTAGTAGGAAGGGAGTTTATGCATTAAGGGAAAACATATATAGGAAAGAATAGAACAATATTACAAAGGCGATGCAGACTGCATAAAGTTAAAGATAGAGTAAAGATAGCATAGCAAAAAGGTAAAGAAAGATAAAGGTATACAAGGATAACTATACTGAGATTAAAAAAATATAAGATTGAGATATAAAAGGATAGAATAATACATAAAAAGAAAGTAGTAAATAATATATACCCCCTGTTTACAGTACCACATCATGTATTTATCAACAGTGGGGAAGGTGAATTAAATTTTTGTAGGATAATAAATCAGGAATGGTAAGGAGAAACAAATTTTCAGTAAAAAAAAATAGAGAAGGAAGGTTTTAAATATTTTCTAACTGAAAGAATTACAAAGAACAGTTCATTCATCCAAAATCTTCCAAAGAGAAGAACATCCATTTGAGACTGCCATGTTTAAATACTTAATAGGAACAAAGTCAAGATTTATTGTTAACTAAGAAGCAAGACAGTCCTATAGCATCTTATTATTTATCTTATAGGACTGTTATACTACAGATTCAAACAAAACCTAGAAAAACTTCTAAAATATTTATATCCATCATGAAACTTCTTTTAATTGAATACTCATACACATCTTGCTTATAGACAAGACCATGCTTAACTGATTAGCTGGGTGGATGAAAATATGATACAGTATGAGGAGCAACATGGCTTTGTGAAGGATCTGTCATGCCTTTGTAATTTACTAACTTTTTGTAATAGAGTGATTTTACAATAGAGTGATTGGCTGGAGGGGTCAGAACAAGGGGTCATCCCTGGAAGTTGAATAAAGGTGTGGTTAGTAAGGGTGTTAGGACTAGACTTTTTGCTTGGAGAGTTATGAATCCAACAGCTGAGTTGGATTAAGGAAATGGCTGCACTATGATTCTGCTGGATTTTGCAAAGGCATTTGACAGAATACCACATAGAACTCTGTTATGCAAATTAGAACAAATGTGTATTGGATATGACACTGGTTAAGTGGATAAGAAGGTGGCTGCTGGACAGATATCAAAAAAATAGTATATGGAGCTGCAGAATTGAGGCAAAAACAGATGACTAGTGGTGTGTTGCAAGGTTCAGTGCTGGACCACTACTGTTTAATTTGTGCATAAATGATATAGGAAATAACCTGAAAGAAAATATTCAGTTGTTTGCCGATGATGCAAAATTAGGGAGTAATAGTTAATCAAGGCAATGTACAGAACTTGCAGGAAAATGTAAGTACCTGTCAGCATAGGCAAAAGATATTGGGTGCCAATTTATTGTGGAGAAATGTAAAGTTATGTATATATTTTGGGATAAACAGATTACAAGCTGTGTATCACATTGATGGCACTGTACTCCAGGAAATAATGAAGCTAGATATTAGTGGTAGACAGAAGGTAGACCATAAAATTACTTGGCTCTTAATGAACACATTAACAAGCAGAGATAAGGAAGTTGTTATTCCTCTTTATAAGGCCTTGATATGGCCACATCTGGATTATTGTGCTCAAGTCTAGTCTGTTGAGTTTCTTTGGGATGAGAAAGTGGTAGAGAAGATTCAGAGGCAACTGACCAAGAGGGGTAAGTGGTCTGTGGAATGGTCCCAATGAAGATAGATTGAGGTTTGCAGAAATTGATTGATAGGAGAAAAAGAGGGGATGTGATAGAAAAGAAAAATTTAAGTTGCTTAAAGGGTTTTATAGGATTGATGGAGGGGAAATGTTTCTGCACTTGGCTGGAGGAGTCATCCCTGGAAATTGAATAAAGGTGTGGTTAGTAAGGGTGTAAGGACTAGACTTTTTGCTTGGAGAGTTATGAATGAGTGAAATGGGTTGCCAGAGTCAGTTGTGAGTGCTTTGTCTGTTGATGGGTTCAAGGACAGGTATGATAGATTGTGTGGATAGTTTGGGTCTCTTGCAATGACTCTTTGGACTCCATGATGACACCTGTACTATAATAAATAGAATAATACCTCCAATTTTAAATGCTAACTTATACCTTAAATGTAGGCGTTCTACTGCTAAATATAACATTCAATTTACACCATATAACTGTAACATTTTGAACATCTTTTTTTTGGGGGGGGGGGGCATTTTGTCATATACCTTTTCCATATCCATAAAACTTAAATACAAATCCTTATTATATTCCCATGATGTCTCAACTATTTGTCTTAAAGTAAAAATCTGATTCTGATAACCTCTGCTTAACTTGACTGACTTTTTTTTTTCATGTTTTTCTTTCTACAATTTTTCTTAGCCCCTTCTCAAGTATGCTTGCATAAATCTTACCTGCACACAATAGGGAAAACCCTCTGTAATTCTCATGTTTAGTTTTATTGCTCTTTTTAAAGGGTACTATGAGATCTCTTCTAATCATCTAGAATTCACCTATATAGCCAAGTCTTCTGAATGGTGCAGTTCTAGTGAGTGTCATTTACTCTAGTTACCTTTCTACATTTCAGGTTGTTGATGGCTTTTCTACCATAGGTATCGATATGTATTCCTGATTGCATTCTTTTATGTTTTCTACCATTGTTCTGTCACTTCTTGGACCAGACTTATAGGATATTTTTGTTTTTATGCCACCTTTTTCAGTACTTTCCTTAATTTTTATGCTTTTCAAAGCCTCTAGAACATTTTGCCATCTTGAAGATATTCATCTTCTATATTCTTACCAAAGTTTTCCCATGCCTTTTGTTTAACTAATATGACTCCTTTGCAAAAATCTTGCATCTTTTTGTGTATTCTTTCAGAGCACAAGTTAACTCATGTGCTAGAAACTAGATATTTTTATCTTTTCTGTGACTATCTCTCACTTCCTTAGTCCATAGAGTGGATTCAGGAAGTTTTATGTATCATCTCCATACGTGAAAAGTTATAAAACACATCAGTAGCTTGTGTAGATAGGTGGTCAAGAAGAAAAGAAGAAAGCTGTTGCCTTGTTTTTTGAATGACTAGAAGTTGAAGTTAGGGAAAACTGAAGGAAACTGTTTGGGGAAGATTGCTCCAAAGCATAGAAGTAGATTGAATGAAAAATGATAAGCTGGTTCAATATGTTTGCAACTGGACAATGTGTTCACATGCTTGTTGGGAAGTCGAAGAATAGTGGCAGCCAGTTCAGTGGAATGGCACTTGTGGAAATATCTATAAAAAAAAAATAAAATAAAATAAGCATGAGATGGAAACCATGTCTAGGAGAGAGCAATTGGAGGTAGCAAGAAAGAGTGTCACCATTTAACTGGATACATCACCTGTGAATAACATTTTTTAGAAGGGATTTTGGTGTACCATCCCATATGTGAGAATAGTATTCTAGGGTAGGGTAGATTACAGTGGATTTGGGATTTATATAGCATTAGGAACTGTAATGGTGAAAAGTCTTGAGTGAAAAAATGCAGCTGGTTTTTTGAAGGATATGGTCTACTTTTGCTATGAGAGACTAGAGGTGTCAGTCCAAGAAGAACTATCTGGTTGTATATCAAGATTTCATTATCATTGGTAAAGAGAGGTGATCTTCAATGAAAGAAGACAGAATTGTGTTTTGATAGTATTGAAGTTGGCAAAATTGTCCTCCCTACTGAAATATTGTAGCCAAATAGCATTTAGGCACTGCTTTAAATTATGAGTGCCTTAAATAGCATTTAAGGCACTCATATATCCCAAGCTATAAGGAAGATCTTATAGCTTGGGATATATGAGAATTGTGGTTTGTCTAATGAAAAAGAGAATGGACACTAGCCATAGCTAGTGTTCATTGATGGGTGATGTAAGGATATCAGCTGTAGATTAAGAGTCAGAATTTGTTTTGTTGGTCACTCACTGATTAACTGGTAGCCTTCCAGATAATGAAGTTTACTATTGATAATGTTCATTATTTCTAATAGAACTGATGTGAATGCAGTTGGTAAATAGTTTAATGACTAGTTTTTTTTTTTTTTTTTTTTTTTTTTTTTTTTTTTTGTTATGGGTTGAATATAGTTATTTTTGTGCTGCAAAGTAGGTGGAAATTGAATACTAAAAATTGTAAAGACGATATTGAATTGACCTTATGGGACATGTTTAAGCTGGCTTGATTGACTGTATGGATAGTATAACTGCTCTTCAACCAACAGGCTATGGATTCAGATCCTGCCATGAGCATGGATATTTTGTTAATGTCCTTAGGTGAGAGATCAATTTCATCATTTGGTGTAGGACTACCATATACCTACCTACCTACATATTTGAGCCCTAAAGTCACTTGAAACAAAAAAAAAAGTTACATTTATTCTCTAGGGTAGGGTTTCTGGATTATGTTAAAAAGTTGAAAATTACTCTCAGCCCATCCATGGTATTAATGTACTAATAGGTTTACAACCTATTAGTACATTTCATGGGTAGGAGTTGGAGTTACATTTTAAAAAAAAATTGGAATGCTGTTAAGACCAGAAGATATGTTGGCATCAAGATTCTTCTGTCTTGATGAAAGACTAGAAGAGTCATGTAGTGGGTAGTTTTTGGTAAAGTGGAAAAGATACTTTGTCTTGATTATTAGTGGAGCAGTTGAGAGAGAAGTAGGTCAGGTTTGTCTTTAGGTGATGTTAGAATAGTGCCATCTGAATGTTAAAGGTAGATAGTCAGAAGTTGCACCTGGGGGCTTGGCTGCCATTTGAGTAGGAGGTAAGTTTTCTGCATTTTGTTAAGTCTGATTTGGATTTGCTGATCATCATTTTGCAGTTGTGTTCTGTTGTATCATGTAATCAAAAAAGTTGGTCTGGTTTTAATAATATATATTAACTGCAGAAATTTTCATACAATGTCTTATTCATTAAAATAAGCATCTTCACAATCTGCAACTTTCCCACTTTTATAAAACATTTTGTCTTTAGAAGTAATAAAGCCAGCAATCTCCGCTTCAATCTCTGGTTTATTGCAGAACTGTCTGTATCGCATGTGATTGTCTAGTGCCAAAAAGAGGTGATAATCGCTTGAAGAAATGTCAGGAGAATATGGAGGATGAGGGAGTATCATCCTGAAACACAAATCTTCTCACTGGTAAGTTTTGCGTTATCCTGTAAGAATAGCACTTTCTTTCTGATTACCCTGGCTCTTTCTGAAGTAACACATCCTGCACACACTCAAGTTGCATCAAGTTAGATCTTTGCCATCATAGTTTGGTCTACAGCGAGAAATTTGTAGTGGACAATACTGGCTTCAGTCCATCACACACAAAGCATAGTATTCTGTGGAAACGGTACCTTATAAAGTGTGCAGTACTGAATCGTTTGGTGATAACCAATGATAAGTTCCCCTGTATAAGATCCATTTTTCCTCACAAGTGAGCAAGTAATCCAAAAACAGCTCTTTTTTATGATGTGAAGGAAGTGAAGAGCAAATTGATAGCCTTTGAAATTTATTGTCATCTGATCATGCATGTGGGACACCCATTTGCTGAGCTTCCATGATTTTCCCAGTTGATGCAAGTGTAAACAAATTGTTTCACCACTCGCATTAAACATTTGTGAAAGTTCTTGATGTGTTAATCTTGAATTATTTTGAGCAGCAGCATGTAATTCTTCATTATCAATAATGGAGGGTCTTCCTGAATATAGTGCATCTTCAAGTGATTCATCACCAGAAACAAATTTTTTAAACCATTTCTGAGCAGTGTGTTCTGCTACTGCATCTTTTCCAGATGCCACACATATCTTACAGTATGCTTCTGAAGCCTTCAAACCAAGTTTAAATTTGTAAAGCAAACAAGCTCGAATTACACTAGATTCAACTGATAATTTAAACATGTTCAAAGTAATAGAAAAAGAGTACACACCAATTGACTGACACGTATCTGTGCCTTATGATGCATGTAAAAAAATTGTGCTCTGTAAACAACTGCAAAACAAGTCATTGCAATGAACTTTTTTGGTTATCTGATAGCTTAGGTTTTTGATCCATTTCTGATTGCTGAATTCTTTTCTTGAACTGCTTTGGCACAGTTGTTGGAGAACTCTTGTTTGGATGATGGTCTGGAGTTTTGATTGGAATGGGAGATAAGATCTTCATTCCAATAAGAATTATGTTATTTGGTTGGAGCAGGTGCTTGGATCAGAAGAGCAAAAACAGTAGTCATCCCAAGGAAAAAAGGAGTAGAAATTATGGAGGTTATCCTATTTTGTACTGTTGTAGTGGAATGAACATGAGACAAATAGTGGTTGGGTGAAGGAAATTTGGACAAGTTATGGTCTGAGTTAGATTCATTTGACTCTTGGCCATTTGTAAAATTAATCTGATCATAAATATAAAGGTTGTTGTAGGAAACCTATATGTGGATAATCAATCATTAATGACAAGTTTCAAAATCATTAATTATCAAAACATTTTAATACAATTTTAATATTTTGCTGATATCAGGAATAGGAATTAAACACAACAAATTACTTGGCATGGAGTGTTTTGTTTGTGTTTCTGAGGTCTTTTTCAAGAGAGAGAGGACGGTATAAACCTAGTAATAAAAAAAAAAATGGGGGGGGGGGGAGAACAAAAACTGTACTCTACCAATACAGGCTTGATTTAGCCTCTTGCCTGAATATGATCTAGAAAATCCCTTCCATACAGGCAAGAGTTAAATCTGTGCATACTTTTACAGCAAATAACTTGCAAACAGAATGTTACTAAAAGTTTAACAATTATATACATCTGCAATAAGACTGAAAAGCTTATTTTAGTTTCTGCTGCATAATTTGCATTTTTTTTTCTTTTGTATTTTCTTAGGAAACTTGCCTGTTCTTTGAAGAGTAAAAAGCAGGTAGAGAACAATTCTCTGGGATTATATGCTTAACATTACATATATTTTAAGGATACACATGTAGTACTTGATTTTCAAGTTTCATTTAAGGTTTATGACATCATGACTAACTGATACACATTTAATAAATCTGTATTAGTTATCATGGCTAACTGATACAGATTTATTAACGCCAAATGAAACTAGCATAGTCATTGTATTTTTTTTTTTTTTAGCTGATTTTTTAGTTTGTACATAAAATGAAGGATAGAAAAAAAAATCAGCTAGCACCTTTTATTACCTTTTTAGGGAGTAGGTGAGCCCTTTTAACCATATATAACTTTTGGAGACAGTGGGCAGTTCAATCTCTGCCAGTAGCCAATCAGAAATAGCTGGCCTAGGACTATCGCTAATAAGTGGCAACAATTGAAGAGCTGGGCAGACAAGTGCTGCCACCTTGTGGTCCCTAACAGGATATGTTATTGTCTGAAATAGTGTGGGTACTATGATTGATTATATTGAGTTTGTGGGATGAAAAACCTCAGTTTCTGGTTAAAAAAATCCTATATGCTCATATCAGAGGTCAACTAACTCAGGAACTGGTCTAAGAAAGGCTTATAAAAAGTTCCTCTAGTTGACTAGAATTGAACTTAAGTCTGTCTTTGGATGGCCTAGAGCAGAGGATGCAAATGCCACTTCCAGTGAGCTACACATGGAGGATAGTTTAATAATTATTTACAGTCCCTATATGCTAAATATTTCTATAAAAGTTTGATACTGTTGATGTGCGAGAGATTGTGGATTGATTGTTTACCTAAGTGGAATCCTGCCATCTCTACTTGTTTCCGAGTTATTAATCATGCCCTTTGGTTGAAAAGATGTTGGTTTGAATCCTGTCTAGGATGCAAAGAAACTTTATATGGACTTTTTTTCTCTTCCCTACCTGATATTTGTGCAGCTGCCAGCAAACATCCACTGATAAGGTTAGCAGACTATACATAGTCTGCTATGCCTATCAGTGGATATTAAATGTATATGACTTGGCTGTAAACAGACAGTTGAGCATTCATTGTAAAGAAATTGAGATAATCTATTCTATAGATTACTTGGAATTTGCAAGAGGAGTAGATAAATAGAACTACTTATGTGTGTTTTGTCATATTTAGCAGCTAAAGTTCTTGACATTTTTGAAATATAAAGATTATATAATATTTTGAGATAAATTTTTAGATCAGTAATATTTTATACCAGTGTGCGTAACTAAAATTTTAATGCAGTCTCTTTTGATTTGAGCCTTTGGTAATGGCCAGAAACTAGGTTTTTTGCTAGATCAGAAATGT
Organism: Typopeltis vanoorti; assembly: GCF_054136105.1. Classification (NCBI taxonomy): domain Eukaryota; kingdom Metazoa; phylum Arthropoda; class Arachnida; order Uropygi; family Thelyphonidae; genus Typopeltis; species Typopeltis vanoorti. The sequence continues at coordinate 28,032,711 of NC_143560.1, forward strand.
TTTTAGCTTCCCTTGTTTTGTCAAGTTTTAATTTTTCTTTTTTACTTGAAAATTTAAAGAAATGAAAAATATAAAATTTGCATTATTTATGTTTCATGAAATAAAATTTTCCTATTAATGTAGTCATTTTTCTTTTACTATAATCCCAATTAGAAAATTACAATATTGACTTGTAAAAATCATTTTTGTTTATTGATTTAATGCTGTCCTTGTAAATGTGCCATCCTAAGCATGTGATTGCTTTGCTGGTACCTACAGCTGGGCTTAGTGATGACATTTGTTGGTTGAATCATACCTAAGATCTTAATGTTTATAAATGCTTTACGGCTGTAAGTTAACTGGTCTCATACAACTAGTTTTACAACAGTGAAACCTAGGTTTCATTAAACTGCAAGCTCACAGTTACCTTCAAAAATGCACTCAGATATGTCAAATTAATAATCCCATATAATTCTTGTTCCACATGAGATGTTTTAAAATGAAATGGCCAGCATCTATCATGATGCTTGCTGGGCACATAACAGGTTTTATGTTCCTTTTATTCTTTATTTTCCATTCAATGAATTCTTAGTTTGCTTGGTTTATTTGCATTTGTTTTGGCTATCTGATAAGTATTCTACACTCAGGCTCTCAGTTCTTCAACACCTCCAAATTGCATTCTATCTAATCAAGTCCTGATCCAGAGTACTTTATTATGCTTACCTTCAAAAATGCATATGGGTATACAAATTAATATAATCCCATGTTGCTCATTACTAAAAATTGCTTTGCTTTTTTTATATAATTTCAAATAGGAGCAGCATGATTTTCAGAAATTAAAAAAGCTTAAATGTAATAAAGTTTCAGCTGATGCATTAAAATGAATTTCCATTAAAATAAATTCTTGCCCAATATAAGAAGCACTAATCATGCAGAATAAACTTCATTCTTTACACATATATTATTAGTAAATCGTGTGTGCTGTTTGTAGCGTTTAATTACAACTTGTGATTTTAATGCTTATATAACCAACTTAGGGAAATATAAGGGTGATTTAAAATGTTTGGAATTTGCCTTTATATTATATAATATTTTTATTGCATGCCATAATAAATCTCTTATGTAATAAGAGATATATTATTGCAAACTAAATGCGCCACTCATTCTAAATAAGAATAATTTTGTTATTCTTATTATTTAGAATGAGTGGCGAGAACTGTCTAATTCAAGGACTTTGGGTTTGAACTACTTGGGCATATATCAACTAAAGCGGTTCAAAGCACATGCAAATACAGATGCTAGTATTCTGTACTCGGATATCCATTGATTGACCTGTCAGTGTAAGCAGAAGCTTGCTGGTGGAACAAGCTCAGCATCATGCTGATATCTGAAAAATTGCTGGCTAATCCTCCAGATGAATGTTTCATTCAATTGTTATATGCAATGAATAGTGGGTCTACTTAAATGCTCAGAAAACACATAATCGTTGATTCAACCTAGGTGAAGCAACACCTTTAGTCTTGGTAAGAAATTTGAAATTTTGAGGATGGCTCACTTTGTGCTGATTTCAGAAAGATAAGCAGTCAGAACAAATCTTATTTCTTAACAGACAAGGTTCTATATGAATGATGCTTAGCTCTTATAATTCAAAAGCAGATGCTCCAAAATAATGTCAGACTGCACACAATAAGTTGTGCATGAAACAAATTGAGGGGTTGAAGATGAACTCCTCCTTGATGCAACTTGCCTCCAGACATGGCTATTTATTTTAATTGATACACACTTGTACTGTCAGAATGGCACCTTGCCAATGTTATGGAAGTTGAGATTTATTATTATTTTATTTATATTTTTTTTACCTCTAAGGAGAAGGGTCAAATTGTTCATAGATAGTTGAAGCCCAATTGTAGAACATAATTTGTTTTGGCAGATGTTTTTTGTTATTCACAAATTGTTTCAATTTTATGCAATGTTAAAATGAATACCAGAATTCAGAAAATTTTGGTTCATCCACTTCATAAGAACTATATTTCAACAAAATTTAAGCAGTATTAAATATTTAAATGTGTGGATAGGCTTAAAACATACTTCAAACCTTAACAAGTATGGCTGTAAAAATCTACCAAAGATTTGGGAGACTGTCAACCTAAGACCAAATTAATATTTATTTACTTTTATTTTATTTTTTTTCAAAACTTTCAAGGACTACTATATATTTTTCTAAACTTTGGACTACTGTTTTTTTTTTTTTTTTTTTTTTTTTTTTTTTTTTTTTTTTTTTTTAAACTTTGATGGTGCCGTATTAGGACTTTAGTCTTGTGTTGCACACTACAATTACTTATACTAGCCCTACTGTTACACCGAATTGTGGTTGTCTCGCATTTGTAACAAACTTTGTGTGCTCTGAAGATGCTGGATATAATACCAGCGAAATATTAGTTCTTTTAAGTTAATAAATTGTTATTTTCTTAACAATCTGTGTTCGATTCAATACCATTTACACCCAATTCAAAAAGTATTAAATATTGTTTTAATACTTTGTCTTTTAATATTTGTATGATAAATGTGATCATAAAGAACAGTGATTGATTATTGATGTGGTACATCGACTTTGCTCATATCATGTAACCAGAATATACCAATTATTATCCTTGCAAAAACACATTTGCAAATTCTATATGCAGAGCACAATACTCAAAAGTTACAATAAATTAAAGATGCCAAGAAATTATATTCTTGATTTCATCCTTTATCCGAGTGCAAGCAGACAGTTTGTGTGTGAAGTAACTTCATGACAGAGCTACTTGTATATAGAGGCCTTAGCCTTAGTATCCCATAATTCAATGCACATGTTCTTATAGATAAGTATAATGTTATGCATTATGGGAAAGGCCCATGGGAAACTGACCCAGTTCAGTTTAACCTTTGAGGTCTCATTAGTGGGAGCCAGACCCAGAAATGATACCAGGGTTGAAGTAATGCAGAAGCCATATTTCCATATACAAATAGTCAAAAGGTGTTGCACGTTATTACTAAAATACTCTGGATTAGAGATAAATTAGCCTCTATATACGAATATCCCATTAAATGGATGAATAAAACTTTTAAGCCAGGAGCTCATGAAAATAGAATGTTGTGGATCTGATATCATTGTTAGATCTTGAATGGGAGAATTTATTGAAATTTTAATTCATTCAAGATTTAACAAGTCTAACATATCAACAAGGAGAAACTTGTACTTAAGCAAACAAAAGGATTGTAAATAAGGCTATAAATACCTTTTAAATGTACAATTATAAAAGAAAACTTGTTTATTCAAATCTAAGTAAAGATTTCCAGTTTGTAAAATGTAACTATAAAAGGGTATTCTATGTGAAATGAAATGTTTATCAAGATGTAAACAAAAGTCCAAAGTTTGCGGACGAACTGTTCGGGTGAACATTTGACTTGAGGCATCAGCATTTACATGGAAAGCGGCGCTAGCTTGTTTTCCTGGAATACGCTACACATGGAGACGCAGTATACCGGATCATCTCGCAGACAAAGGAGACGAGTGCTGTGTGGAAGAACATGGCAGTAAAGAGGGCACCAAGGGTGCAGAATAAAAGGGGTTTGCTCTCCCCCCCCCCCTCAAGGCTTTTTTTTTTTTTTTTTTTTCTCCTGACCTTTTCCAGCTGTTTTACGTGGTTGGACATTGGACCTCTCTCTCGCCTCCTGATGGATTCCGGATCACCCTGAGATGTTAGATGTCGGCACCCGCAGTTCCAGCGCCCTGACTAGCTATCTCCTCGAGACGGAATAGCTGAACCGGCAGCTCTGACAAGGACTAGCAGCATCAGAGCCTCACAGATGTGGGCACATCACCAGACGTTCGGGAAAGCCAAGTAGGATGACCTCTATAGTAACCACATGGATAAAGGCCAAGCGAAGATGTTCTCACCCCGATTCAAGGAAGAAGGATCGGGCTGTGTAAGATGAAAATGTGAATTAAGTGACGGATCTGTTAATCTTCCCAAGAGCTGGTAACGTACAGAATTTTGTTATTCCTTTCCCACTTAGAGTGAAGAAATGTTATATAGTCAGTGAGCAAGGACAATGTAGTATAGAACTCTTAGGTGATTATCGATGATAGCAGTGGCTTAACTCCACTGAGCATTTTGTTAGAGAAAGTTTATAGATGATTTGTGACGGGTATTTTATGTGAATTACTAGCGTAATTTAGAAGAGAACCGAATGGATGAAATTTAAGACTTGTATAATGTGTAGTTTAATGCTTAATCTTATAGAAGAAGCTAATTGTATCCATTTGTGTTTTAGTTAGTTTAACTAGTTCTTTACTTTAAAATGACATGAAATTGACTGAATGTAAATGTATAACCTTAAGAGCTCAATAAATGTACTTTATGTTTTGTATCTGACATTAGCCTGAGAATGAATTCAAATTACCACTCAAAAAAAAAAAACGGAACCTAAGTGGAGTAGAATAGATGTTTAAAAGCCACAATTGCAAACGATATTAAACATAGTTGATATTGAGGATTTCGGTACTAAGAATAAGTGTTAGATTCTTCGCCTCTATGTTATCTGAGAGAGTTTCCTTGGTTAAGAATTCCTTCTAACCTAAAGATATTGGCTGGTGCAGCGTAACAAATTTACCAGTATCTGATCGGGAGACAATCTCAGACAGTAATCACAAAGGATTTTGTCCCTAACAATAGGTAAACCCTTTGTCTGAGTAATATCTAAATAAGTGAAAAGAAGTATAAATTAAGACAAAGCCATGAAAGTGGTGACGTAACATCATGCAAGGGTTGTAAATAAAGTAGTGGTAACCACTCATGTACAATAACCTCAATGTCAATACATCTGTGGGATTGGATGGTATACCAGCTCGTGTCACATGTGAAGCGGCTAATGAATTGTCAGTACCCATGACCATTTTGTTTAATTTGAGTCTCGTGTCTGGGCTAGTTCTGAGGGGGTGGAAAGAGGGGGAAAATAGTTCCACTGCATAAAGGAGGTTCCAAGACTGCTGTTGTAAATTACTGACCGATTAGCATATCAGGAATCGTTGTTGCGGTCTTGGAGAAATTAGTCAAGAAAAGAATACAGGATTGGATAGATGAAAATGGGATATTGTATGGGGGACAACATGGTTTTGTGAAGGGTAGATCATGCCTCAGTAACTTGCTCAAGTTTTATAACACAGTGACGGCTGAACTGGATAAGGGTTTACAGTGATTCTACTGGACCTTGCCAAGGCCTTTGACAGGATACCACATGGAACTCTAATCAGTAAACTGGAGCAGATGGGGATGGATATAGGGTTGGTGAGATGGATAGGAGGGTGGTTGATGGAGAGATACCAGAGAGTGGTTTATTCAGGAGTTGAGTCCAAAAGACGGCTTGTGACTAGTGGTGTGCCGCAGGGCTCTGTTCTTGGACCATTACTTTTCAATTTGTTCATCAATGATATAGGAAAGGATCTGAGAGGAGGTGTTCACTTGTTTGCTGATGATGCAAAGTTAGGTAGAGCAATTGTGAGTGCAAGGGATGTCAAAATTTTACAGGATAGTTTGGATAATTTAGAGGACTGGGCTTGGGAATATGGATATCAATTTAATGTGGCTTGGTTATGCTTTTTTGGGGTGAAAAGAATAGCAGCAGTATATCACTGGTGGAACCATACTCCAGGAGATTGATGAGGCCAGGGATTTGGGAGTGTTGGTGGATAGGGAATTGAAGTTTAGGGGGGCACATTGCAAAAGTGGCTAAATCAGCTCATCAAATCACTTGGCTTCTGAAAAATACTTTAACAAGCAAAGACAAACAAGTTATTGTTCTTCTGTATCGAGCCTTGATAAGACCCCATCTAGGCTACTGCGCCCAGATATGGGCACCAGGGTTTCTTCTTGATGGGGAGGAGATGGAGAGGATCCAGAGACGAGTGACCTAGATGATAGCAGGTCTGCGGAATGAACCTTATGATAACAGGTTGAAGATTTGTGGGTTGCAAAAATTGGTAGATAGGCAGAAAAGGGATGATATGATTGAAGAACCTCTTCAATCATATCATGATTGAAGAGGTTCTTCAATCATGATGTGATTGAAGAACCTCTTGCATATTATGAAATACAGTCTGAGGGGAATCTTTCATTTTGGGAAACAAGTAAGTCACAAAGACTCATATCTGGTGAATACAGAGGATGTTCCAATACTTCCCATTGCCACCTGTCCGACATCTCTGTCACCAATTGTGACATGTGACGTCATGCATTGTCGTGTAACAAACATGGTGGAGAACACGTGAATAAATGTGATTGCTTTCTCCTTAAAGGTGGATGCAAATAGTGTTCCAGAAATAGACTGTGCATTAACAGTTTGCCCTTGGGGCACAGCATGATAAATAACACCTTAAACGTTGTGACTATCAGCATGACTTTAATTTTGCCAGGTTCCTGGCAATGTGTTTGCAGATGGGTAATACTGAATTGTGCCATTTGAATTGTCTCTTCAGTTCAGGTTCATAAGCTCTTACCCTAGTTTCATCAATGGCTATGATACAATTCAGGTATGCATCTCCTTCATTTTTGTATCATTTCATATGAAGGTCAGCAACCTATGCCATTTTTTGCATCTCAGTCAAGTGATGTGGAACTCAAAAAAGCTGAAATTTTAACATACCAAGCCTCTTTATTATCATTTGCCAAACTTTGGTTTATCCCAATTTCCTGGCCAACTGGCATGCAATACATTGTCGATCAACTGCGAGGAGTCTCCAAACAAGTTCACATGTTCATCTGAAATGGTGGATTGTCCTGCACAGCGATTATCATCCGGGTGATCTCACTCCACATGAAATGCACTGGCCTATCTTGCTACATTCCAGTGTGGTAGGCACTGTCGCCACAGGCATCCATTCCCTTGATCCAGCACCATTGTTCTAATCTTGTGAACATACCTTAGAGCGTTGCACACTGTGATGTTGAGTTTAACCACTTCTCCACACAAGAACACTTGTTAAAATGGCCTATGTCACCTTGTGCGCACGTACAGTACATACAACTAGCACCTCTATCTGTCGAGAGTAATATTTGAGTTACCAACTACATATCCTGACGATGTTATCACTACTTTATTTACAACCCTCCTAGAAGATGTCATGATGAGACTCGGGAACAGTATAAAGAACAGGCTAGGAGAGTGATAGCCAGTGAGGAAGTTAAATTGGATTAGGAAAAAAGTTAGCCAAACGTGCCATGGAAAAGATAATTTTATTGTTATATAGCAAGTGTTGTGTCATACATCCTGGCTTTGAATCCACCATCTTGTTGGAACGTTATTTTTATTTAAATTATCCATTTTTTTTTATTATTAATTGTCGGTTGATTACTGATCCAAACATAGAGAAATTTATATTATCCTTTGCCACCCTATATTCAGATTAGTCTATATAATATAGTGGAATCAATCATCAACTAACTTTTGCAATCTCACTTTTCTACAGGCCAAGGTTAATATTATCATTTAAGGCTTCTGCAAGGTCCGATAAACTTTGAGCGGTGCAATGAAAGAAAATCAGGCAAACACCAAATTGGAATCAATAAAACAAAACATTTAATGCAGGGTTACATAACATGTACATTAGTATAACTTTGAAAACAAGATAATGCAAATCAACTTAGTTCAAATACTCATAACAAACATAAAACATTAGGCATCAGACATCCAGCTGTCAATTTTGCATTCTTCCGAATAATTAAAAATGGTTCACACAGTTCAATGTTACAGAATCTTACAGTAAATATTCTTAAAGTAGAATTCTCTAATTCTCTCTTAGTCAACAAACACTTAATTCAATTATGAGGCAGTTATCACTTCAAGGGGGAAACACTTTAAAGCTCCATACTTCGGCTAATTTTAGTAGAATGCCACAGTTAATGTTAAGATATATCGGGCAGAGCTAACTCTTAATTCTTCATGCTGAAATATAAAAAAATGGACTGCTCTTACCTGGTTACATCCTTTGCACATTGGATTCACTATAGGCACACTTAAAACTGAAGTTAACTATCACTTTGAAGTAACACTATTCAAAAGGAATCTTCACTATATAATTGAAATATTAAACATAGAGCTTCACAAGTCTTGATGCACTCGTTTCAGGTAATCTACTTATTCCTTATTTTCTTCTATGCATTAATTTCAGCTTTGCACTATTCTTTCTCAAAACAATTGGAATTCGACGCTATTTTAGAATTCCGTAGAAATATTCCTAATTGCCTATTAATTTCCCAGTCCCTTCTTAATTTATTTATGGCATTTCCAAATTCCCCTTTACTGCCACCCGTTACTTCACTCCGTGCTGTCCTGAATGCTTCTCCCCTGTTTACTTTCGTTTTCCAATAAAATACTTTCATTCTTCCTGCCAAAATCTGGTTCTAGCCAGTTCAGCTCATATCAACTCCTTCTCCCTTCGAATACCATAGCTCACGCTCCACGCACGCGCTAACTAAAATTAACTCCGTTTCCTTGACAACAGCCAATCAAATTCAATCAGAAGAATTACATAAAATTACTTTCTCTTTCAGTAATGTTAAATAAAAAATATCATAGTTCACATAGGGTGCGTTAAACTTACATATATATAATTTCTTACAATATTATTATAGGAATAAATTAAATGAAATGAATGACATTTTTATACAGAGTCCTTTTTATAACTGTTACATTACTTAAGATTATATTATTAAATAATAATAAACAAAATTCAAGGCAATTATATGAATACACACTATAAGCAAGAGACAAACAATAAATAATATTTACAAGTCTTGCTTATGAAATGGAGGATTATGTTAAATATGAAGTATTATAATTTATAAATTACGTTCATTCATAATTTAACACAAGTAAATGAAAGAATGACTGGAAGAGTAACCTTACTGAATATGATATAAAATGTGTCAAATGCACTAGAAATAACTGAGTTAAGTGTTCAGTTTCAGAAAGAATACTTTCCAGGCTGACCCATTATGACTCTGGATGGTGAGCAGTGAGATAGAGAAAGATGATAGGTATTTCAGGTATGGATGTGGGCCCTCCTTCAGTAAGTCCATAGATTCTCTAGAAGAAGGGCCATAATGATACAGTCTCTCCACATTTTTAAAATGAAGGGAGTCATGGGGAGACTTTCACATACATCTCTGCAGGCCATTCATTCAGTTTCAACTATATTTGGAATATACTTATTTCCTGTATTTTTACTCCAATCACAGTTTCAGCATGTATTTGCCTATATGCATAGTGGAAAGTATTATTATTATTCGCGATGCCTCCAAGGAGTCTGAAGACTCATTGCAGGAGGACAAGGGTAGAGTCCACATTGCAGCTCTTCCAAACACTTATTTGAAAATAGTGTGATAATTGGTCAGTCACTTTTTTGCTTTCTAGTAATGTGCAAATATTTATAAAAAGCATGGTCATCAATTTTATAGTTAATCACCATTTCTTATTTTTTGGTCTTGCATTGCATATTAGCATAACGTGTATTATTACTTGAGACATTTTTGCAAGTTGGTAAATACATTAGCTAGCCAATTATTATATGAGCACCTCCAGAGCGTCAAGGACTCATCCAGAGAAGGATCTTTGTCAGTCAGACCTCTCCTTGAAGATATTCACCAAAGATCCATTCAAGATGTTACTGGCATTTTATTCCATTTGTTCACCATGTTGAACGAATGGAATAAACTGAAGAACTAAAGACCATGTGTGCTTCTTGATTACACACTTCCTTGGGCTTTCAGAGAATTGAGTTTTCCTCCCACTTGCCATGAACTGCAAAATTTCCCTTGTAACTATAAGATTCCTGTGTTGGTCCTCTATAAAGTGAAATCATTGACATTTGTTTTAGAACATTTTCTTGTTTTACATAGCTCTTGTCTTAGTTTTGTTTGTTCATTTAATTACGCTGTGATTTATTCTCCTGATTCTGCAGATGGTCAGTTATAGCTTATTTCAGACATCCATCTGATTCCATGTGTTGCTGATTCCTTTCTCATACAGTTTTCTTTACTATAGCACACAGCTGCAAGCTGACTTCTGAGTTTATTACAATCACCTGCCTTATGGTTCTGTTTAAACAGAACCATAAGGCAGGTGATTTCACACCAAGTTGAATTGAAACTGCATAATCACTTTCGCCAATTTAGGGCATAAGTTACATTTTTTTATTATATATATCTAACCGATCATGAACGTTCACAAGATCTGTGGCACATCAGTATGGATAAGGATGAATCTGTTTATGTGTTTCTTGAACAGCTGAAGGTTGTAATCATTTGAAAAGACAGTGTTGAAGGAGGCCATTCCAGTGGTGAGACATAATGAAATGAAAGAGGGAGAGAATTTGGTTCAATAGTTTGGACCTGGATGGTAAATAGATTTTGACTGGTAGATGTTATTACATTCATGGAAGAAATAGGAGGAATTATAGTGGCGACAAAAGTATCTCTAGAATCGACATAAGGAAGAAACAGTGTATACGCATGTGAGAGATTGGAGTGAATCTGTGAGGAAGGGATTATGGGTTAATTAGATTTTCCTCTTTTTGATTCTAGTGGTAAGACTTATACGTTGGTTAGACATAACTGGTAATTAATTTACGGAATTAACAACGCATATAAAGTAAATTTATTAAATTCATTAAAGTTATCTTTAATTAATTTACTTTATATGCGTTGTTAATTCCGTAAATTAATTACCAGTTATTTCCTCTTTTTGGTTAACATCAAGCAATCTTAGGTTTTGGTTGCACCATCTCAAATGTGTATGCAAAAAAATGTTTTTTTTTAGCTATTGAAGTTCACATAGTTATCCTTGCTTCAGCGAAGAATAACAAGATCAGAGTTTAAGACTTTGCTTATGGAAGATCTTGAGGCTTCTAATGACTGGCCACTACACACCATTTGTCAAATGGTGTGGTTGTCAGTACACTCCATTCTTCATTTGTCAATTGAAGAATAGTGTACTGTAATCAGCAGAGCTCTGAAGATCATACTTTTTGAGTTAGTGAGGGCAGGTGATCATCCTTATATAGAAAAGTATCCCAGGAGTACTACACCCAAAGAGTAGTATTCCTGCACTAATGAGGAAATTCAGAAGAAACCAACTACCATGATATGTAATAAGTATCCAGAAAAGAATCTGGCAATCCATTTGTAAAGGGTAAAAGACAAGCCATATGATGGTAGTTTGCTGAGTAGGCCTCTGTGATCTTTCCTCTATCTAATGTATGTCTCCAAAGTTGAAGTCCCCCATAATAATTACTCAACTTGCGCTCATTGTACTCCTGCTGATGCATGTCTTCCACATCATCCCTAGCCTATAGTAGCAACCAATTTTATATTTTGTCCTGTTGGCCTCATTCTCACACCATATTGATTCAAAAGTGCTGCCATCTGCATAACTCCTATTCTTGTTGGCTGCAATTCATCTTCTATCATCATCAGTACTCCACCCCCCCTTCTTTCTACTCTAGCCCCCCCTGAAAATACTATATCCATTACATTCTCTTCCTGTAACTATGCCATCTGCTGTTAGCCAAGTCTTGTTAATGCTTTTTGGCAAGGTTGCAGTAACCACTTCCAAACTCTTTTCTCTTATTTCTGATGCTTCTAGGATTAGTATATAGAAACTGTAGCATCTCCTTAGGTCCTTTATATCCTTAATTGACTACCCCCATTCTTGCTTGAGAGATTAGATGTTTTTTGTTCATTCCCGCACTCTGTTGCTTCATGGGTGCCTTTACACATTGTCATCTGCCCTAATTTCTTTCATTTTCCTGACTTTTCACTTCCACACTCTCAGTGAAAAAGCTCTTTCTCGACACTTAACTCTGAATCCATTAAGTGCAGTCCATAAGCATTGTACAAGCCTTTCTGTCCATCAAACCCAAGCCTGTGAAAAAGAGTGAGAAAGCAAAGATTGTGAGTCTTTTGCCTTGTTACAATAGGACTGAATTGAGAAAAAGGATTGTGATTGCTAATGAGAAGATTGCACAGGAACAATCATTGATGAAATTTTTTTCACTTAGTTATACTATTAATTAAAGATTCTAAAAAAATATATTCTTGGTTTCATCCTTTATCCAAGTGTAAGCAAACAAAGTTTGCACATGAAGTAACATCATGGGCTACCTGTACATAAAAGCTAATGTCTTCATATCAATTGCCTTAGTATCCCATAATGCAAGGTGCACATCCTTACAGACATCTATAATGCAATGCATTATGGGGAAAACTACTACACAGATCGGTTTTGAACTTTATTGAGGTCTCATTAGTGGGAGCAGACCCCAGAAGAGATACCAAGGTCAAAGGTCTAATGCAAAAGGTGGAAAATACATGATTAAAATGATCCCACTTCCTCCCTATTAGGAAATAAAAGATGTTAGCATTCTTTTTTTTTTGGTTTAAAAAAAAAAACCTGCTTTTTTATTACACATTATAAATTTTAACACTGTTTTACTTTTATATTAGCTTATGTACTAAGGAATGTTTCATTTATTTTTAAATATAGATTTTACACACACACACACACACACACACACACACACACACACCACTTATTTATTACATGTGTTCTGACATAGCATTACCATAGATGTCTGTGCACCATTAAACCAAAACGCAAACTTCTTGTTGCTTCTTTAGCTATGGCACTGCTCTAATCAGTCTCCTAAGGCTGTCATAATTACCAGCTTTATAGTTCACCATAAACCTTTTCTTGACAGTGAATTCCATATTTAGCGACTTCCCAGAACAAGACCACATGGTCACGGTCCTTGATTGGATGTGGATACATCTTCTGTATCCAGCACTCTCAAACCCCTAGTCCTCTCCAAGCTGTTTCAGGTAATCAGCCTTTAGCAACTGTATCAATTCAACTATATCTTACCATTCCTTCTTTCCTTACTCCAATTTGTGCCATAGTTGAAGTTTCCCTCGCTAATAATTGCTTGGTTTATAGCAGCAACCCACATGGATTACATCCTGCACTAAATAGCCTCAAATGAGCCATCTCCCCTACACCTAAAATTCTCCTTAACCTCTTTCTGTTTTTGTTGGTTGAAATTCTTCAACTGTCATCAGCAATACATCACCACCACCTCCTGTCTTGATCCCTCTGTCCTTTCTAAAAATACAGTATCCTTTACATTCTATCCTTGTAACTATATCATTTTCTGTCACCCAAGTTTCAATATACCTATAATTTTTAGTCAAATCAAGATGACCAAATGCCCCAAACTCCTCCTTTATTTCTAATACTTCTGGCTTTCTTGTCTATGCATTTCAATATCCTTTTGAACTCGCAATTACCTTAGCATATTGTCATTACAAACTCATTCGGATTTCAAACCTATGAAACTACATTTGGCATTGCATAATCATTTCCTTATTCACACTCATTTGTCCCAGGGGTTACTGAACCCACTCTTGACTATAAATCGCCCCCTCCCCCTGCCAACTACTTCTGTTCTCCTTGATTTTGCACCTCCAACCTGTCACTGAATGACACTCTTACTAAACATTTTATTCAGTCCATTCAAATGCAGTCCATCAGTTACACAGACAAGTCCTTTTGTCCCTCAAATTCACTCTATACATGTGTATACCTCACACACACACCGTTCTTCCTGTACAATCTTCTCATTGACTCGTTAGCAATCATGACCCTTCTTCTCAATTCAGTTCTATTGTACTGAAGTAGCAAACTCACAATCTTTGCTTTCTCACTCTTTTTCACATCTATCTGCCACTCTTTCATATCCATGCTGGCTGAAACAATCATTAAAAGCTTCACTAACATCGTTGATCTTCATACCTGGGAAAACATGCTTTCTTTCTCAATAAATACACCTGTTATTTTTGAATCTTCAAAGAATTCCTTCTCCTTACTCCCAGTTTCTCATACTTTATTTTCCCATTAATTTTTTCTTTCATTCTCTCTCTCCTCATATCACACACTAACATTCTCCTGTCACTGTTGCTAACCTTTTGTTATGTGAAGGCCTCTGTGTAAGCTGTTTCTCTTCTTACTGTCACTACATCATTCACATTACCTTCAACTTCTTTCATCTCTCATTCATATTTCATCTGCTATCATTGCTCTTTTTCCATGTTCTCAATAACATTATCACTATCACTATTTAATAGCAATGGCCTCATTCTTCTGCTTTCTGCACAACTTGTATTTCTGGAACTTGCAAAAGAATTTCCAGCATGCGCGCATGCATACTCCACTCTCACTTTCATACCATAAACCACTCACTCTTGACAATGAATACGTTGCAGAATGAACTAGAAAGCCTTGGTTGCCATTTTCCCCATATGCATGCACCATATATAATGCTTTTTTTAATGATATCATGTATTGAAATTCACAAACAACAGAATCTAAAGTAAGTAAAAATATTAATTACTAAACTTATTAATAGTTACTAAAATAAAAACTTCTCTGTAACCTTGTGCAGCACTGCTACTACTACTGTGCAGTGCACATCAACTTAGGTGATGTGCACTGCACAAGGTTTACAGAGAAGTTTTTATTTTAGTAACTATTAATAAGTTTAGTAATTAATATTTTTACTTACTTTAGACTGTGTAGTTGACTGTGTGTGTGTGTTTCTGAATTTCAATAATGCAGGAGGTGCAAAAAAGAAAACATTGTGGATGGAATGTAAAAAAAAGTTATCAGTATGCTCTTGAGCAGTACAAAGTGCAGTCAATAAGGTGACTGTTATGGTTAGAAAAGTCAAATCAGATTATGAGAAAAAATTATTTGAGCAGGCCTCAGTAAATCCGAAAGTTTTTTCACTATATATTGAGTAAGAGTATGATTGCAGAAGGATGACCAATCAGTGCTAATGAAGGAAGGTGAGAGAACAAACAAATTGTTGCTGAGTGACCACTTTGCAAGGATGTATCATCCAGGTGCAAGTTTTGCAATTGCCGATGTGACAGATTGATGTCATAATTAATGGACATGAACAGAAAGCTTTCAGCATATTGAAAAATATCAATGTGAATTCAGAAGTGGTAATGGATGGCATGTGGGCCAATGTGCTATGTGAACAAGCAAGAGAAATTGCAGTGCCTCTGAAGTTGTTTAAATTTCAGTTCTGGCAAGGGAGTGGAAAGATGTTAAGATAGTTCCAGTACATAAAAGTGGCTCTATTACATTAGTTGCAAATTGCAGACCAATTAATATGGGGATAACTGGTTAGAGTATTGTAAAAGTTGGTTAACAGTAAAATTCATCAATGGTGGATAGAAATATCACACTATGGTGGACACTGCATGACCTTTGTGAGAGACAACTCCTAACTTAGTATGTTACTCCTATTTTATACTAGTGATAGCAGAATTGAAATGGATTTCTGGACTTGACAAAGGCAAAGTCAAGCAGTATCATATTAGCATTAGTGGGCTTTGCAAACATAATACCCACATGGAAAACTTAGTTAGGACAAATGAGAATGGATATAAAGCTGGTGGCATGAATGGGTGTAGGGCTATTATATAGACATCAGAGAATACTGTATGGTGGGATTGAATGTGGGGAGGGTAGTGGAGTGTCTCAGTGTTCTATACTACAGCAATTACTCTTCAGTTTGTATATTAACACATTTGCTGCCATGCTCCTCAGGCATAGTTTGTTACCGCACACCAAGCACTTTCACTTCTTCAAGGTCAGTACGAGTTATCTCGTAGCTGGCTTATCAGACAGAATTTTGTTTCGTACGCCAACTACGAGTAATCTTGTATCACCCCCACATATGTCTTACATGCACTGACGACTATGTGAAAATTTATACAGGTAAATCTGAATCCTCTTTAGCGAAAATGGGTCATGCATATGATATTATATTTCACTTGATGGAAGAATATTTAGACCGGGGTTATGTATTGCATATGGACAATTTTTATAATTCTGTAGCTCTGACTGAATCTCTTACTAACAGAAAAACTTGTGTGTGGAACGCTGCGAAATATTAGGAAAAACAATCCACCAGATGTTATACAGAAGAAACTAAAGAAGGGGGGATTTGTCTGCCAAAGAAGAGGTTCTGTTTTAGTCAGGAAATGGAAGGATAAGAGGGAAGTTCTTTCCATTTTAAATATGCACAAATTTGAATTGGTTGAAGCGAAAAATCTGAATGGTAAAATACAGTTAAAACCAAATATCTTTCTGATCTAGGTTTTTAGATTTCTGGGTTAATTCGTGCTTGGCATAGGAGGTTGATAATCGACATAAGAGTGTATTCGTAGTTGGCTGTGAGGCTCATATATAATATACTATACTTTTGTGAAATTATTTTCCTTCTACCAAGCCTCCAGACGTGCTCTCTGCTTTACTCACAAGCCAAGGGTCCAAATTAAGGTGCTTATACTACGGGCTAACTTGTGCTTGACATAGGAGGTCGATAATCGACATAAGAGTATATTCGTAGTTGGCTTGTGAGGCTCATATACCTATACTACGAGTATACTCTTAGTATATCTCATATACTAAGAGTATACTCGTAGTTGGCAGCGAACGTGTTAATGATATAGCAAGTGATTTAAGTTGGGGTTCTTCTTTTGTTCACTGACCATTAAAGCTGGGATGAGCAGTAGTTGATAACGGTGATGTATTTATTCTGTAAGATATAAATTAGCATTGTGGGCAAAGGATAAAAGGGCACAGTTTTAAATGAATTTAAAACTGTGCTACATAATGCTGTAAAGTTAGTTAATTTTATTAAAGCTCGACCGTTAAATAACAGGTTATTTTCAGTACTCTGCGATGAAACGGGCAATGAATGTATACAACTTTTGCTTCATTCTGAAATTCGCTGGCTTTCCAGGGGCAAAGTACTAACAAGGTTATTTCAATTAAAGCATGAAGTTTTATTATTTGTAAATGAACGTAATTCTGATTTTGCATCACTCCTGATGAAGCATGATTATCAACACTATCCCATCTTTCAGACATTTTTTCAAAATTAAATGAACTAAATCTCTCCCTTCAGGGAAATTCTGTAACTGTTCTTGATGCCTGTGACAAAATAAAGGCATTAGAGAAAAAACTGGTTTTATGGATTAATTATGTAAAAGACAGACAATTTGCACCTTTTCCAACATTGGAATCCTTTTTAGTGGAGAATGATATTTTTGTTAATTCTGAGTTTCTGGAAAGGATTTGTGACCACCTCAAAAATCCAAAACGGAATTTTGAAACATATTTTCCAAATAACCTTTATAAGAAATTTCTGTGGGTTCGCGATCCATTTCAGGCTTGCAGTCACGAGAACGACCTTTCGTTATCGAAAAAAGAATAGTTAATTGAGCTTTCAAGTGATTTTGGATCTCGCCTTCAGTGAGAAGTGAATTTCCTGAATTATCTGAAGAAGCATTGAAAATCGTCATGCAGTTCTCTACAACCTATCTTTGTGAGAAAGGATTTTCATCGCTCCTTCAAATAAAAACAAAATACAGAAATTGTCTTTGTGTGTGTGTGCTGATCTTCAACTGAATTTGACCAATATTGAGCCAGATATCCAGCAACTCTGCAAGGGCCGAGAAGCTCGATCATATCATTAAAAGTAAGTATAGTATGCCCACAGGTTCGCGACACTTCTGCGCATGTCAATAGGAAGAGAATCCATTCCGATAATAGGGTAATCAGTCCGTATTGTGGGATGAGTTGTTTATTATTACATGTCGGAAAATTAACTTCTCTTTTATGATCATTGTAGTTAATTATGTTGCTTGTATAACAGTTGGAAACTTTTACCTGTAAAGCACATGATTTCGCGTGTTGGCGACCAATTTGTACTTCCTTCATTTCTTTCTCCCCTTCAGCATGAATCGACTATTCTTGGCAAGATGCCAAGCAGAGATCTACAAACTGGGAGGGAACTATAGTAACATAATTAGATCATATTATTTATTTGTTTAATAAAAATTAAAACTTTGTTCAATGATGATACACTTTTAATCGTTTACTTCCAATTTAATTATGTTTCCATATGTATTCAAAACATGCTTTTAGATTTATTATGTTATAAATGGCACAGTTTTTCCGAAATGTTGGTAATTCCTATTTAGGTTTTTAAAAAAATTATGAAAAGTCAAAATGACATATAGGGAAATAAATTAAAAACACTGTTTATTTTTGAAGTAAAACTTTAATTCCAACATTCTAAAATATTATTTTTCTTGCTTTTCTGTTCGTAAAATCGTCGATGACATTGTCGAAGTCTATTTCATCACTCAGTTGCTGTTTGATAGAACTAAGGCAAGATTTCTTAAATGCTAAAAAAGTGCCGCCAGGGGCGGATCCCCCTCCCCTCAGCTATGCCTCTATAACTTAGTGGTACGTGGAATTGTTTTCAGCATTTTACTTGTCCTTGGCTTTAGAAAGGTTGAGAAATGCTGCTTTAAACTATTATAGAGTATTAATTTCTGGTTGAAGCCATTATTGCCACTCTAATTTCAATTGTAATGTTTCAGAAATGGACCGATAGTCCTTATGAAAGTGTTCATTCATTCATTCATTTTAAGTTATAGTTTTGTATACTGATTGAGTCATAATCACACATTATTATACGAGTATTCTTCAATTAGAATGTAACACTAACAGGACTGTAATTATAATCTTTAATAATAATATTTATCAGTAAAATACAGATAACATATAATGTACATTTTATTTAGTTAAATAACACATATGCTAAAAGGAATGATAAAGGAAATAACAGTAGGTGGAATTTCTATTATTATTCTTATTAATATTTAGGCTTGAATTGAAAATTGAAGGCGAGTTATCTGATCTCATATGGAGGTAGTTTTCCCCCCCCCCCCCTCCCATAAACTTGTTTTTTTTTTATCCCACATACAGGCAAATCGGTCAAGAGAAAATACAACTTACAGACATCGCTATTGGTGGCAGTAGATGTCGTTATGTTGATAGTAGTATTGCCATGTAGTTGAAGGATTAAGTAAGGGAGATAGTAAATTGCAGTGGAGTAGTATCCTCTAGTGATAAATGCTTATACTCTTTAGAGGTGTCACATAATAATTATTGAATGACAAACATTTCTAATGAGATGAAGTTGAGTAGCATGTGGCCTGCATTGCACTCCCCACAGATATAATTATGGAGAGCATGAGAAAATGTCCTGGTTTTTGAATTTCTAAAGTTGGCTATCCTCAGGCACTCGTACATTCTATAAGGACTGTAATCTCTAGTATTCAAAAAATATTAATAGCTCCATCTTTCTTCTTCTTCACCGTTTGTCCACATATGGTTCTAGTGAGATATAGGTTTTGCAAACTGTAGCCTTTGTGACCAAGTGGATAGCATACCATCTCTTCAGCCAACAGGCTGTGCATTTGAATTCTGTGGGCATGGATACTTGAGAATGTATTTAGACAGGAGATGAATTTTGTTGTGGAAAACTGTCCAGTTTACATGAATAAGACCCTGTAAGTTGGCTTTAAAAAGCTTCTGTTTGGTCTTTAGAGCAAGACTTCTGATTTATGTAGCTTAGTCCATCCATGCTACTAATATAGTAAGGATTTTATGCCCTGTTGTGGGTTAGATGCTCAGAAAAACCTTGTGTGGCATTTTTGTCTGTGTAAGGTTCAGATCTACTTCATGATCCTCAGCTACTATCTTTATCCTAAATTGGTACTCCTGTTTAACTCATTTTTTCTGCTTTGTCTTCTGTACAAGAATAAACCTGCAGATCATGTTCCTTTTACTATATCTTTTATATCTTATGTTCCACAGATCTTTCTTTTGTTTGTTACCTGCCTTTGTACCCTGTCTAAAGTTCCCTTAGAATCTTGGTGACCAGGTCTAAGCATATTAGTTCAGAAATTTCTGAAATCATAACCTCATTGTATTCTTTACAATGCACATTTGGATGTTTAAGATATTGACTAAGAGACTTCTTGAGCCTAATCAAGGAATTTGTCTATAGATTATTTACATTGTTTGTTCAAAATGAGGAATGTTTCATTTATCATATCATCCCAGAAGATGCATGTCTACTGCATGGTAAAATGGAGGAATTAAGAGTGAATTTTACAGTTTGAAAAACTCACTCTGGATGGTGTCATTATCCAGTGACACCATCCAAAGCGAAGGTGTCATTGGATAATGAAAATTGTATGCCTTTTGGCTTAATAGTATTTCCTCAGTGTTACATTTTTATTCCTTCTGTATGGAATAACATTATATATATATATATATATATATATATAAAAAGATAAGCCAAAATTTGAAACGTTTTTATGTCATGTTTTATGTCTTACTGGCTTACCAGCCCGGAACTTGGGGGATTGGGTGCCAGGGGAGGTGGAGCCCCTCTAGTGTGTGTGTGTGTATCTATATATATATCACATAGACTAAGACCTGATTATCAACTCAGAATGCACAGGGTATAGAAGTGACAAACTATGTTTAGAGTTAAGTATCGCATAGAATTGTATGTTTGTTTGTCCATATACAATCTTTTGAGGATCAGCTGTCACTGGCCCAAGAGAACTTATGTATGGGTGATGGAGGAATAGAGTGATTTAATAACTTATTTTGAGGAAATTACGATATATACCGAATATTAATTACAATAACTTTTATTAATACTTCCAAAATTTAGGTAAAATCAAATTGCCATCATCAGGCAATGCAGAACAGTAAGATATGTGTATGCAGGCAGTAACAATGGATAAATGAACTATTACAGTGATTATAGATACTACCAGAATTACAGTGATTTAATGTGCTATTGTTCATATTCTTGCTTTTACTCTTTAGAGAATTAATATTACATATTTTATGCCTTATGAAAAGAAGTTTCTTTTTTAACTGTAGCATCTGCATTTTTAAAGTAAGTTGCTTATTATTATTATTTTTTTTTTTTTTAGGTGTAAGTGTACTGTGTCATGTTGCAGATGAGGTTGCTGGGCCCAGGCCTGAGGTGGCCGTTTGGATTACTGCTTCTTTTGTTATGGATTAGTGAAGCTTCCATTGGAGATGCAAATAGCAGCTATGCTGCCTTTGAAGATCCTGTCACAGAGAAGTTCAGTCATCTCACTGTGCATGATTATACTGAGAAAGTGTATGTTGGAGCAGTGAACCGTATTTACCAGCTGTCTCGTGATTTAAAACTAGAAGCTGTTGCCATAATGGGTCCTCAAGAAGACAGTCCTAAGTGTCCAGTTACAAGGATTTGTCCAAATGAATCTAAAAGACCTACTGACTATTACAATAAGGTACTGGTTATAGACTATCCTCAGAGCAGGCTAATTGCATGTGGTAGTCTCTTTCAAGGTATATGCACAGTCCATAATTTGAATGATGTTACAAATTTTGTAACACCAGCCAACGAATCTGTAGTTGCCAATAATGCAACAGCTTCAACAGTTGCCTTTATTGCTCCAGGGCCTCGAAATCTACCCCGTATGCATGTACTATATGTTGGGGTATCATATACAGGCAATGGGCCATACAGATCAGATGTGCCTGCTGTAAGTAGTCGTAGCCTGGACCCGAACAATATGTTTGCCTTTGCACATACTGGTGTAACTACAGGCACGAAGATAATGGTTAATAGTATGTCACGAGAAATATATCCAATAACTTATGTATATGGCTTCAGCTCTAAAGGTTTTTCTTACTTTGTTACAGTGCAGAAAAAATTCACTGACCCTCCTAAACCTTTTATTTCAAAATTGATAAGGATTTGCCATGAAGATGTTCACTATTATTCATATACTGAGGTACCACTAGTTTGTAGAGCTCCAGATGGTACAGACTATAATCTAGCTCAAGCTTCTTATGTTGGTCGTCCTGGCTCTGAATTGGCAGTATCTCTTGGTATTGCAGCTCAAGATGATGTTCTTTTTGCTGTGTTTGCCAAATCAAAGGATGAAGCTGATGTGTACAATAAAGCTAGTCCAAATTCTGCTCTTTGTGTATATGCATTATCTGCTGTACATCGAAAGTTTACTCAGAACATCCAGCATTGTTTTAATGGCAATGGAGACAGGGGCTTGGATTTTATCAATCCTAGTCAAGAATGCATGCCAACTGTAAGTGTTTTAATTTAGAATTTTCTATATGTAGCTTGCTTATTTAATTGTTTCTTTTGTATTGAATTTGTTTTGTTGTGAAAAAAAATTTTTTTCAGAAGTAATGCTACAGTGAGTTACATAACTAGGACCTAAGAATGGAATAAAATGTCACAGAGGACAAAAGGTGTGGTGGTGAAAGAAATCAACAAAAGAACAAGTATTCGAATCCTTTAGATACTTAAAGCATTTCTTGGCAGTTCATGAGAAAATGTCTGCAAATGATTTTTCAGACTTACCATTTGTTTGAAGTGTAATTTATTAACTGGCTAGCACAAGTGCAAACATATGATAGTCACATATGGGGAGAAATACACATAATTGGTATTTAAATAAAGCAATTGCAGTTTTGCTAAAATTCACATATAAAACTTTTACATAAATTTTAAAATCAAGTTTAGAAATAGTTGCAGCATTATCTTTCTTCAGTGATTCCAGAAATTGAGAATTTGAGCAAAGTTGAAACAAGTATGCCCATCGTACTAATTGGGAAAGAAAAAAATCAGTTTCACAACCACACCATGTATGAAAGGGTTGTTTTGTATGGAGAGAAATCTATCGTGACAAGGGAGAAAAAAATGAAATTATTATCGGAAAGCTCCAGGGAGTCAAGGCCTCATTGAGAGAGAGGCTATAAATCGTCCAAACCAGCTGTCATACCTTCCCTTAAATTCATTCACACTAGAAGTACTCACTACCTCTAAAGCCAAACTATTCTAATCAGTCATTGCTCTGTGAGAGAAAAACCTTGCTCTAACCCCCTTCTTGACTTGGAAGTTTAGGCATTGGAAGTTTAAAGGATTAAACTAAATTTATTATACCCCTTCTTGACTGCAAGCAAACTTAACTTCCATGAATGTATCTAACTACCAACCTATCAGAGATAGTGATAGGTCAGTAGTTAGACACAGTTTTTGCACTATCCTTGTACAATGGAACTATCATACATTCCTATAGTAACATTCTGAGCTGAGAATCAAGATATACAAACACGTGAAAGGCATAGCCAATTCAGTTGAACATTCTTTCGTGAACATGCTGATATTCCATCTGCCCCTATTGACAAATTCATATCCAGGTTATGCAACAGCTTTACAATCTCATTTTCTAAACCTTCATCCAATGTAGCAGTAATGTACACCATGTTACATACACTTGGCTGATGTATCTTAGCAAAGTGAGCACTCATTAATTGAACAATCTCATTAGCTTTCCACATTCATTCTTTCTTTTTTTTGCAGCATAACAATAAAATTCTTTTGGATTATCTTTAGCTTGCTGAGCCGATATCTTTTCATTCTCCGATTTGGTTTCCCTACAATACTTGTTACTTTTCTGGCTTGTGCTTTAGATATTTTATAACTCCTCTCAATCTTATTCTCATGATATTCTTTCAACATCATCTTCCTCTTGTGGATCTTTTGCTTAATAAGATTGCACATCCATTTCACTCTCAACCTATTTATTCTTTGTACACTAAGGATACATTCAGATACCATCTTATTTAAGTGCTTTTTCAAAGATTCCTATGAATTGCTGACATATTTCCCATTCTGTAACTGATACCATGGGACCAAAGAAAGTATTCTACTAAGTTGATCATAATTTCCAGCTTTATAGTTCAGTATGTAACCTGTTCTAATAGGAACATCAATATAATTAGATAATTCCGAAGAAAGCACAGGATGATCATTGTCACCAACTGGTGGTAAATGGTCATATTCTTAACAGAGAACCCCTTCTGATGCTATGAACAAATTAACACTCTTTGCAGCATGTTGCTTTAGAAAGTTGTCTCACAACATTTCAATAGATTCTTCTTTATTCTTATCATGAGATTTCTCTTCTACCCAACCAATGTTTAATTAAACAATGATTGGGTTGAATAAAGTCGCCCATAATGATCACTCTTTGCGCTTTTGTGCAATCTGACACTGCCTACAAGAGAAATGTCACATGTAGAATTCCCTGCCTTTGACTTCTTCTGACTCATTTCCTTGTCCCACTTGGTAACATTCATTTGCTGCATTTACTGGTCTCCAAGCTCTGAAAACCACACAGATCTCTTCACCTTCTCCATGAAACTTGACCATCTTCAATTCAGCTATCCAAACTCCAGAGTAGTCTTCCCTGGGTGACCTGAATGTCTGACTCTCCTTTCTTTAACACTACCAATCAAGCTGGACATGATACAGAAGTTTATACTACTAGCAGTGATCCAATGCAAATCATACACCTTAACTACTCAAATTCCCAATAATCTCCTCCACTTTCCCAATACCGTTGATCTGTTTTTTTTTTTTTAAACTAATTCTAGTAGCAAGGCTTATACGTTGGTCATTCATAACTGGTAATTAGCTTACGGAATTAATAATGCATATAAAGTATATTAATTAAAGGCAACTTTAATGAATAACTTCTATATTTCGGCAACGTCACGTTGCCATCTTCAGGAACATAAAAATATGGTATGTGCATGCAGGCACTAACAAAAGCAAATGAGGAAGAAGGCAAGAAACTAATATTGTTCCTAAAGTCCTAATGGTGCCCTCTGGCAGGCTAATTTGGTTGTCTTGGCCGTTGGGCTGAAGTTCTCATAATGTAAGTCTCCCGAATTTGGGATAGTTTCGTGCACCCAAATTTGTTGAGGTTTGGAACATTTTTTAGAGCAGCTTATGATTCCTTGAATAATATTTCGTACTTAAACTTGCTGCGGTGTATTATTTTAGTATTCTTCCAATGAATTCTATGATGGGTATCTAAGGCATGGTCTCCCAGCCCAGAGTGGCTGTACTGGTGAAACCAGATGTAGTCTTTGTGTTCTGAAATCCTGATATTTGCTGTCATGCTTGTTTGGCCAAAGTAGGACAATTTGCAGCTGCAAGGGATCTGGTATACACCAGGTAGGTCTAGGGGAAGTGGTTGGTGTTTGGTAGAGGGGATAAGGGATGCCAACTTTTTATATGGTCTGTAACAGGAAGTAAGGTCATATTTTTTGAGGATATTGGTTATTTTCTCAGAGGTTTCCCAGAGTGGCCGTACTGGTTTCACCAGTACGGCCACTCTGGGCTGGCAGACGATGCCTTTAGATACCCACCATAGAATTTGTTGGAAGAAAACTAAAATAATACACCGCAGCAAGTTTAAGTATGAAAGATTATTCAAGGAATCATCAGCTGCTCTAAAAATGTTCCAAACCTCAACAAATTTGGGTGCATGAAACTACCCCAAATTTGGGAGACTTATATTATGAGAACTTCAGCCCAACGGCCAAGACAACCAAATTAGCCCGCCAGAGGGCACCATTAGGACTGGAACAATATTAGTTTCTTGCCTTCTTCCTCATTTGCTTTTGTTAGTGCCTGCGTGCACGTACCATAATTTTATGTTCCTGAAGATGGCAACGTGACGTTGCTTTAATGAATAATGAATAGAAGTTATTCATTAAAGTTGCCTTTAATTAATATACTTTATGTGCGTTAATTCCGTAAGCTAATTACCAGTTTTAAACTAGTTTTTTTTTCAGATACACAGTAGAGGTCATCTCTCCTTTCGACAACTCAGACCACAGTTTTGTGCAAGTTTCTAGTCTTGCAGAATGCTCGTCCTCTGGACAGACTCAACGTAATGTCCTTTAGCACCACTAAGGTAACAAGTGGGATGACCTCCAAAACTGCTACTATTTTCCATGGCATGACTTGTCTGTTCTTACCCAGATACCTTCACTAAGCGAGTCACATAAATTATCCACACTGGCATAAAGGCATTAATTCAAAATTCCCATTCGCTTTCCAAGTCCTGGTTCAGTAGAAGATGTATGAAAGCAGCATAAGGGGGGGGGGGGGAACTGAGCTTACCACATGTGGCTTGCATAAAGAACCCCAGCTTCATGCTCAGCCTATGCTTCTGCATAGGCTGAGCATGAAGAAAACAAACTATCAGCAAATACAAATCCAACTTCATAAAGACCAACAGCAGAACCCTTGTCCAAATGAAAGCTGTGCCTTTTAGTTCCTCCTACAATCCATTGGATGCAATTTCTACTCACATGTGCTTCCACCTTTCCTATCCAGATGGCACACTGTTAGAGCACCCAAAGAAAAAGCTGACCTAGTATCACTCTTTTCCTCCTAATCCCTGTGCAGATGAAGAGAAATCACCTCCTTCCATATCAGCCACCGAGTACCTCCTATACTCTAGTCCCAATGAGATCTCTCCTAGCACCTGCCCTCTGTCATCCCTTCACTCTTCTGTACTCAGCTTTCACTTATCACATGAAAGCAGGTGATCCAACCCATTCCAAAAAAAAAAAAAAAAAAAAAAAAACAGAAGCTTACTGACTAATTGCCATCACCTCAATTCTCTCCAAAATAATGGAGAAAGTTATCAATAGTCAATTCTTCACTAACTAGAATCTCACACTTAATCAGTAACCACCAGTATGGATTCTGCCTATCCAAATCATGGCTAATCTCTTAACATCACCCATAACTGGAAATATGCCATTGAAAGATTCAGAGAAATGTGCACTGTCCTTAATATTTCCAGGGCTTTTGATCATGTTTAGTATTGAGGCCTGCTTTGTATACTGACTTCCTTTGGTCTACCTGCCACCCTTTATAACTGGATAGCCAACTTATTCTCGGTTGTTTACTGCTTGTCATGGTGGATGGCTCCAAGTTTTGATGCCATTGTAGGAGTGCCTCAGGACTCCATTCCATCACCTGCCCTCTTTCTCTTATACATAAATGATCTGCTGTCAACCACCAGGAAATTATTAAAAGTAGTATTTAATGGTTTCAGTTTTTGTCTCACTTACAGAGATATCATCAGGGAGAATAAAATGAGACTTGTAACACACATACAAAGGCACCACAAACTAAAACACATAGATGAAAGACTAGGTGGAGACACACTCTATGGACATCTGTCTGCAGCCTAGGATGTAAGTTTTATGCAACCATATTTATTTAAATTATGCTGATTTTTAAGAGCAGCAGCAGATTCTAAAAATAGTCTTTCTCTTCTGAATTTGCTGTAATGGAGCATGGTCTTTTTCCAGTTGATTCTGTTAGCTGTATTCAAAGCATGGTCAGCAAGGCCAGATTGACCATAGTCATGACTGCAGGTGTGTATTTTTTATGTTCTTCCATATGGATGATCTTCCTCTCTGTCCTCAGTATAATAGGCCATCTTGCAGGAACAGGGAACTCAATATACACCTGGAACTGAGAGAGGAGGGAGTTTGTCTTTAGTGGAGCAGATAAGGGTAGCTAGTTTTAAATGAAGTTTGAAAGTGGTGCAAAGATTCTATTTCTTTAAGATTCTGGATATTAGAGTAACTCCCTCCCCTCTCAGTTCTAGGTGTATATAGCTCCTTGTTCCTGCAAGTTGACCTACAATGGACAGACAGGAAGATCAGCTACCATCCT
The DNA here is from genome assembly GCF_054136105.1 of Typopeltis vanoorti. Lineage (NCBI taxonomy): Eukaryota > Metazoa > Arthropoda > Arachnida > Uropygi > Thelyphonidae > Typopeltis > Typopeltis vanoorti. Next base: position 28,060,309 of record NC_143560.1, read on the forward strand.
TATGGAAGAACATAAAAAAATAACTGCAGTCATGACTATGGTCAATCTGGCCTTGCTGGCCATGCTTTGGATACAGCTCAAAGAATCAATTGGAAAAAGACCATCATGCTCCATTACAGTAAATTCAGAAGAGAAGACTATTTTTAGAAGCTGCTGCTTTTAAAAAATCAGCCTAATTTAAATAAATATGATTGCATAAAACTTCCAAAAATATTGGAAACACTAATACTTTGAGATTACATCCTAAGCTGCCAACAGGTGTCCATAGAGGGGAGTCTCTCCTATTTAAGACTAGGTGGTAACTAGGTGTTTCATCCACATGTGTTATTTAGTTTTGTGCTGCCTTTGTATGTGCGTGTGTGTGGTCTCATTTTGTACTCCTTGATGATGTATGTAACTGAGATGAAGTATTGGAAGCATTAAATACTACTTTTAATCAATTAAGAGGGAGATGTTAAATCCCGTTTTATTTGTTAATTAACAAATTCGCCGGTAAAATAGCCTAGGAAACAGTACTAGGAAATGATTAAAAGTAGTACAAAGATATTGAAAGTTTATTTTTCACTTGGTCAGACTATAATAAATTTAGTTTAATCCTTTATCAAAGTGTGTGCAAACAAAGTTTGTGCCTGAAAGTATCTTCAGGACTGGGGTAAAGTGGTACAATACCGGGTGACTCCTTGCAAAGGTGGAGCAAGCTACCAACACTCCTATCTCACTATCTCCCATAATGCAAAACACATCTCGTTAGTAGCTTGCTTCACCTTTGCAAGGAGTCGTCCGGTGTTGTACCACTTGGTATCTCCACTTGGGCCTGGCTCCCACTGAAGAGACCTCAAAGGTCGAAACTAGTCTGGGTAGTGGCCCTTCCCTTAATGCATAACATTATACATATCTGCAAGGAGATGTGTTTTGCATTATGGGAGATACTGAGATAGGAGTGTTGATAGCATGCTCCACCTTTGCAAGGAGTCGCCCGGTGTTGTACCACTTTACCCCAGTCCTGAAGATACTTTCAGGCGCAAACTTTGTTTGCACACACTTGGATAAAGGATTAAGCTAAATTTATTATAGTCTGACCAAGTGAAAAATAAACTTTCAACATCTTTCTCTAAATCCAGAGTAATTTAATAAAAAAAAAGGTGGCACACCGTTTGGCAGCTCCTATAGGAGGAGATGACCTTGCTAATGCTTCTGCCTTGGTATCTCCACTTGGGCCTGGCTCCCACTGAAGAGACCTCAATAAAGGTCGAAACTAGTCTGGGTAGTGGCCCTTCCCTTAATGCATAACATTATACATATCTGCAAGGAGATGTATTTTGCATTATGGGAGATACTGAGATAGGAGTGTTGGTAGCTTGCTCCACCTTTGCAAGGAGTCGCCCGGTGTTGTACCACTTTACCCCAATCCTGAAGATACTTTCAGGCGCAAACTTTGTTTGCACATACTTGGATAAAGGATTAAACTAAATTTATTATAGTCTGACCAAGTGAAAAATAAACTTTCAATATCTTTGTACTACTTTTAATCATTTCCTAGTACTGTTTCACTCCATTTAACTTTTATCATGAGTTTTTCCCAGTACGCACTTAAGCCTTAAGACACAATAGCACACTCCATTTGTCTTAGTCCTTGGTCCTTCATCAAGACCAACAGCAGAAAACGTGCCTCTTGTCTTGTCTGCTGGGCCGGTTAAAACAAGAGCAGCAGCTGCTCAACATCTCCTTTTCAGTCCAACTGCAAACACATCAAATCTGCTTCTCCTCTTCATTTATTCCATCCACATTATCTTTCCTCTGGAACAGCCTTCATAATGTGTTTCCCAACAACTTCTACCTCTAGTTCTTAAGAAAAATCTCAATAGATTTCTTCTTTCTCAATCCTTATCTGTACCTCATACACATCACTGATGTTCTGCAGGTTCTTGTATGGAATGTGTGTGGGTGTAAAAATATTGATTACTACTGATCATTAGTCTTTTCATCTTTTCTCTCCTTGCATTCTGGCTTAGGATTACCTATTACTAGAAAAAGCTCTTCAGAAAATAACTACCCCCATCCTTAGTCCTTCTCTAAAAAGTATGTGTATGATTTTTGCTGCCTTGCTGTGTAGACCTGCCTTTTTAGGCAGGTGTGGTTTTATCCTTCAGTTCAGTGATAAGGGCAATAGATGCATCAATTCATTCCACATATTTCCCGTACTCCACATTTTTACATCTTATACTATGTAAAAGAAGATGCAGTATTCTTATCTCACATAGTGAACCAATTTTTGCAAGCCACCATAAATGCATATTATTGTTAGTTAGAGAAAATACCAGATTGACCCCCCCCCCTTCCTTCCAGGTGGTAGATGACTTTCATTGTCTGATGAAAAACCACTGCCTTGCTAATGGGAAGCTTGAAGTGCCTCTTACCATGCCGTTTCCAGAGCAAGATTTTTGGTTTATTCCCTTGTTACATATAGTGCAGGTGACAACCTCCTGGGTATACCATCCATTCTATCACACTATGGAATATTTCCTGTTCAAGGATATAACAGTAAAATAATTCTGCATGCTAGCTGCTAGAAGTACACAATGAACATGCTGGTCAGCTAGCAATTAATCCTACTAATACTTACTTTGCTAGGTTATACTTAGAGAAAGAGTATATGCATTGGTAAGCAGGGAGGCTGGGTGCTCTGTATGGGAAGCATGCATTTGGATCTTACATCATTCCCTACATGTCACTGCTCTTTAACAACACAGATCCACATCCACTTCATGACCATTCATGGTCTTAATACCAATTGAATCACTGAACCAGCTGTGATGTGTTTACACATCGGGAATTGTGAATATGAAGTGTTCATTGAAGTTAATATAACATTAGGATACTGTTGAAATAACATGGATACAAAACTTACATTTTGATATATGTTATCTGTATAGCCATTTGGAGTTCAGTGTGCTCACAGTACTGCTGACATCTACCTGATTATTTCTGATAAAATCTCAACATGGATAGGGATCTCAGCCAACTGTCCACAGTACACTTTATAATACCTTCTGTTGCAAGGGTGGAACCTGTGCATTTTGACATTGTGCCATAGAATGTAAATCTTGAATTTCCTCTATGATTTGATGCGGCATAAAATTTCCTTGCCCCGTTCATTTGCTGCCTTCATCACTCTCCATATTTTAATACCCACTGTGCTTTTCCTAAATATCCAAATAGTGGGGTCATCTCCCTTGGAGTTTTCATCCTTTTTAAGTAAGAATGGCATTCCATCTCCATTTTCAGTGATCGAGCCAGAAGGATGCAAAGATATTTGTTGTCAGTAAATCTTACACAAATTGTCCATTAGCCATTTTAACTAATGATCCCTTACACGAGAGGTAGAAAAACCCATAGTACATCAGCATTGTGTTTGGAGTATACATGAAGTTTGAGAAAAGAAATCCATTTAGGCTGTTTTCTTGAAGAATTGAAATTTGCAGTTCTTGAGAAACACTATGAGGAAGGCCATTCCAGAGGATGAGGTACATGGAATAAATGAGGAAGAGAAATCAGTTCAGTTTTTTACAGTTGGATTGAAAAGAGGATGCTGACAGCTGCTTCTCTTGTTTTAACAGGTCCAAAAAAAAAACTAGTGGAATGTGGTGATTATCAGTTCAGTGGAGCAGTTATCATGGAAGTTCCAGTTGAAAACAGCTGAAACAGGTGCATCTTTGAGAGTGATTGAAGTGAGTCTAGGGGAATCATCTGTCAGCCGAATCACTCCATTAGACAACAGTAAGAATTTTTAGGGAATATTTTGGATGTAACCCCCCTCCCCCGACATTATTATTATTATTATTACGGGTGACTCCAAGGAGTCCTTAGACTCATCGAGGGAGGCCCTAAACATCATGCCATCAACTATTCGACATTCACACAGTATCTATCATACTTTGCCTTGAACTCATTCACTGTCATAGCACCCACAACAGACTCTGGCAGCTTTGAATGTCTCAATCATATCTCCCCTTTTCCGCCTATCAACCAATTTCTGCAACCCACAAATTTTCAACCTGTTTTCATAAGGTTCATTCCATAGACCTGCTATCATCTTGGTCACTCGCCTCTGGATCCTCTCCACCTCCTCCCCATCAAGAAGAAACCTAGGTGACCAGATCTGGGCACAGTAGTCGAGATGGGGTCTTATCAAGGCTTGATACAGAGGAACAATAACTTGCTTATCTCTGCTCGTCAAAGTTTTCTTTAGCATCCAAGTGATTTGATGATCTGATTTAGCCACTTTTGCAATGTGTCCCCTAAACTTCATCTCCCTATCCACCAACGCTCCCAAGTCCCTGGTTTCATCAATCTCCTGGAGTACAGTTCCACCAATGTGATATACTGGTGCTAATCTTTTCACCCCAAAATGCATAACCTTACATTTTGCCACAATAAATTGACATCCATTCTCCTTAGCCCATATCTCCAATCTATCGAAATCATCCTGCAAAATTTTGACATCTTCTGCATTCACTATTTCCCTACCCAACTTTGCATCATCAGTGAACAAATGAACCGTTCCTCTCAGTTCCTTCCCTATATCGTTAATGAACAAATTAAACAGCAGTGGTCCAAGAGCAGAGCCCTGCGGCACACCATTAGTCACAGGCCTTCTTTTGGACTCTCCTCCTGAGTAAACTATTCTCTGGTATCTCTCCATCAACCACCCACCTATCCATCTCACCAACCCTATATCCATTCCCATATATTGCAGTTTACGGATTAGAATTCCATGTGGTATCCTGTCAAAGACCTTAGCCAGGTCCAGCAGTATTGCTGTAAATCCAAAAAAACACATTTTCTTTTACCCTTATCCAGTTCAGCCGTCACTGTTATAAAACCTGAGCAAGTTACTGAGGCATGATCTACCCTTCACAAAACCATGCTATCCCCCATACAGTATCTCATTTTCATCAATCCATTCCTGTATTTTTCCCTTGACAACGACTCCTGATATGCTGATCAGTCGGTAATTTGCAACAGTAGTCTTGGAGCCTCCTTTATGCAGTGGAACTATTTTCCACTCTTTCCACCCCTTCGGGACTAAACCAGACTCGAGACTCAGATTAAACAATATGGTCAAGGGCACTGACAATTCTTGAGCTGCTTCATGTAAGACCTGTGCTGGTATACCATCCAATCCTACAGATGTATTCACATTAAGGTTCTGTAATAGACTATTCACCTCCACTTCATTCACCACAATTCCTATATAAACTGATGGTTCCTTCATTCCTTTAATGTCACCACCTGGATATTATACTCTTGCAAGGTGCTCACTGAGTAATTTCACTATATCGACTGATTCGGTGACCTCCCTACCATCGGCTTTCCTTAAAATCATTCTGCCGTGTACAGTTTTTCTTTTACTAGCAGCATATTGAAAGAACTGTTTGGGATTCTCTTTAGCTTGCATGACTAATTTCCTTTCATAATCCGCTTTTGCTTTTCTTACCACACTCGTTACCCTTCTGGCCTGCGCTTTATACCGTTCATGTGCCTGGAGGTCACCTTTCTCCTTAAATTCTTTCCACAGTTGTTTCTTTTTTTGCAACTCAAGTTTAATGGTGTTATTCATCCATTTAACCCCTACTTGATTTAGTATTCAGACTCTAGGTATACAGTCAGCGATAACCTCCTGCAAATGCTCCTTGATCTCTTCCCATGCCCTATCAACATCCAGCCCTTGCAGTTTTACATGCCATGGCACTGAACCAAGCAATCTCCTAAGCTTTGTCATACTTGCCAGCATGGTGATTCCACATATACCCTGTCTTAATCGAAAATTTCACACATTTAGGCACCTCCCAGGTCAAGACCCTATGATCACTCTCACCAGTTTTGCAGTCGCTCCAACTGACGTGCAACTGTATTCTAAAAATGTGTGAATTTGGGACTTGTACTGAAAATTAGCAACTAGATGAGTGAAAAGAGTCTTAATATAAAAAAAGTCAAAAATAAAAAAAAAGCCTAGTTTTTTACAAGCTGAGAAAGTTATCAATATGATGTGTTTTATGCCAGCAGAGACTAGAATAAAGGTAAGTATCACTCTAATGAGTGAGATCTGATCCTGCCTTTTAATTTGTGTATTCATGAGGATAAGGGTGGGTGATCTAATTTTCCTTTTGTGTTCTTGACTTACGATGCTAAGCACTGCATGGTTTGTCATATAAATAGAATGAATGAAGTGAGCTATCATTAGTACAGCTGTGATGTTCTTCCAATTTCAACTTGCTGTAGACAACAAGGGGGGGATGAACCAGATTGACTTTGTGATCCAAGTTCTAATTTCATTAACATTGATTCCTAATTAGCAAAATGACAACTTTCTAAAACTCATTTATCAGTTTCATTCACGTGATATCGTGATATCACTTTTTATCAGTTGCATATTCTGGGATCATTTTATCTAAATACACATAGAAATCATCAACCCCTCTATAAACATGCACCCTATATAGTTCTTACCCCCACCCCCATATCATTCTGCTTCCCTTCCAGGCATACCATATGGAAGTGGAGGCAAGATTATTCACTATGCTGATCCGGAATCCTCTTAGCATTATTTGGTTTGGTCCAGTATTATAACTAGAAAATGGTCTGAGATATAATTGTTTTAAAGCTGTGCCCATTTATTCAATATCATCATGCAGTTAAAGGATTTAAGCATATTATGGCCTATTCTGGCTTAAGAAGCCATCATCCAGTCTCTTCAGTGGATGACTTGGTCATTTTTCTTGAAGGTTTATAAGAACATGTTTGGGTAGTCTTTCTGTTTGCATTCTTTTAATATGCTGTAGCCATTGGTATTTATATTTCTTTATTTTCTTTATTATTGGTTCTTGGTTGAATTATATCATTACTTCTTTTATGATCAAATAGGGTATATTTTGCTATTTTTGTCATTTCATTATAGCAGCTGAAATTTCATTTCAAATGCTATTAACCTTTGCTTATCTTTTGTTTATTGCTCAGATTTTACTTCCAAGTAGCAAAGTTGGTAAAGCGAGTGAATTTATTATGCCTCTTATTTTTAGTTTTTTTCATATTTGTACTCATCTTATGAAATTATGCATCCTAAATATGTAAAACATTAACTTGTTTTAAAATTTTGTTAATTTTAACTTCTAATTGGATCTTGAACCTTTAAAAGCCACTATTTTTTATTTTACTGTTGAGCATACCTTTCTGAAGAAAATCTTTGTAGTCATCTACCAAGAGGATATAGTTTTTTTTTTTTTTTTAATTCGTTTTCAGTTTTATTGCATTTAGATAAACATTAATATTACAGATAGGGACATTCTTGGCTAACTCCTTGGTTTATTTCTCTCCAAGATAATAATAGTTAAGAGTGCAGTTGTATCTGTATAATAGTTTTTAGAATGCTATTTGGTATGTCTTTTTTGTAATATGTTAAATAAAATGTTTCTTTTTATATTATGAAATACTTTATTTTTTTTTATAATCATTAAATGTGATGTGTGTTTCCAGATTATGCTCTCTTCGTTTTTATTAATTTTAGAAAGAAAGCTGGATCTATCCACAAACATCCTTTTCTAAAACCATTCTGTGCTTTCAGAATAAAGGTTTTAGAGTATTTTGTAAGTTTTTTATTTCATATTCTACTGTATACAGTAGATCCTGGTTAACTGGGGTACATCAGGAGAAGAACATTTTGGTCCAATTATGTGAAGTTTCATTTTAATAGTTAAAAAGATTAACATTTCACCAAGCAACAAATTGTTTATTCAGATTAATTATAATATTTATATATTTAAATTTTACTCATCACTATCAATAGAGGCAGTGACCTGCTGTCCTTAAAGTCCTTCAGTGTAGTCCTATTTAAAATCATTATGCTACTTAGCTAGCTCTTCTGGCTTCTTTTTTTAACTTTGGACCACAGACACACACACCACACACTCTCTCTTTGTCCAGTTATAATGGAGAACCACTGATTTAGGGCATCCTCAACATTAGGATCCTTACCTTCATGCTTCCATTTTTGGGATATTCCTTGTTTTCCATGGCATGTCCATTCTTTTTGCAGTTTTTCTTGCTGTCGTATCAAGTGTGCAATCATAGATTTTGGTACTTCAGTTATCTTTGCCAGATGATGACAATTGATATTGCCTTTGATTTGATGGTAAGTTATTTTTTCAGCTTGTGACATCTTGGTAGGGGTCCAAAATTTTATAAAATTATATTAAAAACAAAATTATCCAAAAACAGCATTGAATATTCTCAACACTTTTTAATTAGGCATTGGATCAGCATGAAAGCTGCATGTAACTGAGGCTAGAAATAGCTCCCCCCCCCCAGAAGGTAATATGCTGTATAACTCGAGTCATTCACATGCATCACATAATACCCTTGTGGAACAATGCTTGAGTCATTTACAAGCTATAGCTTGACACAGTATGACCTTTGCTCTCTTTATGCCAATAATCCTTAAACTACTGACCATTAACAAGTGATTATTGCAAAGATAATCTTGAGTGCTGCAGTCTCCTGTGCTAAGAGCTTGCTGTCTCAATCAAACGAAGAAAACTCTGGTAATATTCTCAATTTGATCTTCTCCTTTAAGATTAGTCCCAAATAAATGTCTGCCCCAATTAACCAATGGCCAAATTAACTGGATTCTGCTGTATTTTATAACAGGTATTCAGCCATTTTTATGGTCATTTTTAACTTTTTTTTTTTATGAGTGGGAATTACTTTTCCATTTTTTGGTGGATTTCTTGTTGAATAAAGTTTATTCAAAAATGATTTCTAAATCTTATTGCTGCATCCTCTATGGGAGGAGTTATACTGGAGGAAGTAGGGGAGACAAGAGATCTGGGGTTGATGATTGATAGAAACCTGAAATTTAGGGGACATATGGCAAAGGTAACACAGAAGATTGCTGCAATAATGAGAAAGACACTGACCTGCAGAGATAAAACAGTTATCATTCCATTGTATAAGACCCTGATCAGACCACACTTTGACTATTCTCAGATTTGGTCCCCAGGATTTGAAGGGGATAAATTAACTGTGGAAAGGGTACAAAGGCAGATAACAAAAGATAGTTTCAGGAATGTTCAATGATAGTTATGAGGATCGGCTGAGGGAATGTGGACTGCAGAGTTTGGTGGATAGAAGAAGGAGAGGTGATATGATTGAGAATTTTAAAACTGTTGAGAGGTGGTTACAGTGTTGACACTGGGGAGTTCTTTTGCTTGGTTGAACAGTGGGAAGGAGTGATGACAAGAGGCCATCCTGGAAGTTATGAAAGGAAACTGTGAGCAAGAGGGTAAGGAGTGGTTTCTTTGCATGGAGGGTGGTTGAACCATGGAATGCATTTCCTGATGGAGTGGTGAGAGCGAGAACTGTCAATGAGTTCAAGGAGTGGTATGATAGACTTTGTTTCTTAGGGAAGGACCTCCCACGATGAGTCTTTTGACTCCATGGAGGCCTGAATAATAATAATATTTTTTAAAATTCTGGGCTAAATTTTACTTTGTGGTCAATCTTCAGTTTTTTTTTTTGTTTAAAGTAATTTCTAATTCTTCCATTGCTATATCTTTTATCATTTTCATAATCAATTTGCCGAATGTTTTTTAAAATTACTATTTGTCCATAATTTTGAATAAAACTTTAGAAATTCTGTTGTTTTTAGTTCACTGTTTATATTTACTTTTTCTCTAATAGCTGAAGAAATGCTTCAAAATTTTATGTGCATTAGGTCTAATTTTATATATATGTTCTAAGTTAGAAACAAATCTGTTCTGCAATTGTCAGTCTTTTTCTGACCAACAATGGTGGAACAGATTTGTCTGAGAGAAAAAGACCCCTTTCTCTCACACAGCTATTATTCTTTTGTATTCTATTTCATCTTCTAATTTTTTATTGCTTAACCATTTGTGGCATGTTTTTCTTTTTTCTGATTGTTTTTTTTTATATTCCATCCAGTGTAAAAAAATCAGTTTTGTGAAGAATATAAACTGGCAGTAAGCAAAAAAAAAAAAAAGAAACAATTGGCTTAATAATCTATCTGATATTTATGCTGCTCAGAGATAGAGAGAAGCAAGTAAGCTAATAAAATCATCAGCCAACAGAAGGGAAAATTTTTATCTGAACAGATTGAAGAAATCCATAAATCTTTACAATAAATAATCCTAGAATATTTTTCTTTGAAATTAGAAACAACAGGTCCTCATATGAAAACAATTAGTAGTAATGGACAAACAGTAGCTACTGGTGATGAAATAGAAAACAGGTGGAGAGAGTACTTTAAACTTCTGAACTATGATGAATCTGCTGAGACTTTTGAACAGAATACTTATTGTCACCCAGAAATATTTCAGCCTTCACTAGCTGAAGTAGAAGAATGTATAAAGCAGCTCAAAGACAACAAATCACCAGGTACTGATGGAATAGTAGCCCAGCTCATTAAACATACTGAAAGTGAATTAACTACCCACATATATAAACTGAGAAATTTAAAATGGGGAAAAAGTTACCCTCAGAATATAAAGAATCACTAATCATTCCAATATATAAAAAAGGAAACAACAATGAACGTGCAAATTACAGAGGGTTATCACTCCTGTCAGCAGGTTGCAAAATTAAATCTAATATACTTAAAAAGAATCTTACCTTATGTTGAAGAAAATATAGATGAATATCGAGCAGCATTCATTCTGAAGAAATGGGTCTAAGAAACATTAAAAGAGATACTACGGGAAAAAATGGAAATATAATTAACAGGTCCATATTTTATTTATATATTTTAGAAAAGTGTACGATAGGCTTCATGGAGAAGGCCTTTAGATGAACTGGGAATACCTCATCAGATAATACATTCGCTCAAAATTTACACCACTGACAGTTGAAGCATGATACTGGCTAATGGAACTAGATCTGAACTTTTGCAGTTAACACAGGATTGAAGCAAGGAGATGCCCTTTTGCCTATTCTATGTAACTTAGCCTTAGAAAAAAGGCATTTGAGAAACTGTAAAAGATATTACAAGCAGAATAGTAATATTAGGATATGCCTAGTTGGAGAAAATGCTGCAGACATTGGAATACCATTCAGAAAACTCAAAACTTCTGCTGAAAAACTAGAATTTCAAATCAATCTGGATAAAACTGAATATATATAAGTATGTAGAAACCACAGTCAATGGGAAAATGACCATTTTACCTTTGAAGAACCTGAAATTTAAAAATGCTGCTTCCTTCAGATATCTTGGAACGTTGATTCAACTTGAGATAATAAAATTAGTACATAAATACAAATTAGAATACATGTCTCCAGTAGATCTTACCATTTTACTATCTTCCAAAATTCTGTCAAGCAGAATAAAAACAGAAATATGCAAGGCAGTCATTGTTTTATATGGGGTAAAAACCTAGAGTATAACAGATTCAAAATCTTTGCAGATCTTTAAGAATAAAATCCTGTCTTTTGACCTGTAAGAGATAATACAAGTGAATGAAGAAGACACAACCAAGAACTATATGAACTCTGCAGATCCCCACTTCCATCTGATACACTCAGAGCCTGCAGATTAAGATTGCTTGGATATGTGGGAAGAATGGCTAAACAAGCAATTCAAGATGTGGCATGGTGGAAAGTGGCTAAAATTAATGAAATTTTTTCCTTAGCTTGCTGAACCTCTAAGGTTCTTTGCTTCAAGTACCAACTTCTATTCCTGTTTTGAGCTTTTTCGGTCCAGTCCATGATTCTCACCTCAGCTAAGTTATCCTCCCAACCCAGCTGCAGCCATCCTGTAGCTGGGTTGGGAGGATAACTTAGCTGAGGTGAAAATCATGGACTGGACCAAAAAAGCTCAAAACAGGAATAGAAGTTGGTACTTGAAGCAAAGAACCTTAGAGGTTCAGCAAGCTAAGGAAAAATTTTCATTAATTTCATCATCTACTAACCCTTGACATTGCAGTCCATTTAGGACCTAGGCCTGTCTCAAGATATTCCATTCTTCACAATTGTGGCATGATGGAAAGTGACCTACAGGATGGCTGCAGCTAGGTTGGGAGGATAACTTAGCTGAGGTGAGAATCGTGAACTGGACCGAAAAAGCTCAAAACAGGAATAGAAGTTGGTACTTGAAGCAAAGAACCTTAGAGGTTCAGCAAGCTAAGGAAAAAATTTCATTAATTTCATCATCTACTACTACTCCTTGACATTGCAGTCCATTTAGGACCCGGACCTGTCTCAAGATAGCTTTCCATTCTTCACAATTCTGTAGCTTGTTCCTCCAATTCTTTACTCTCATTTTCTTTAAATCATCCTCCTTTGGGCCTAGACCCACCCAGTCCAAACATGAAGCCCTTTTTCTTACTGCTCTGTCATCCCTCATTTGCTGAGCATGTCCTAGCCATTTCAGTAATAATATCCACTTCATTGAATTTCTTGTCCATTATTTCTTTGTTGTTCCTCACTCTCCAAAGTTCATTCTCGTTAATTGGGCCAAAGATCTTTCTTAATACCTTTTTGTTCCCATATTTGTAATCGGTTTTGATCATTCTGGATTTTATCTCTCTGGATCATTGTCCATGTTTCACAGCCATACAAAAGTATGGGTTTGAGGATTACTTTATATAGCTGGATTTTACTTTTTATCAAAAATCAAATTAGATTTTAATAGTGGTTGAATACTGTAATAAGCTCTATTTGCTTCAGCTATTCTATAAGTAATTTCAACTGACACATCATTACTTCCTGAACCCAAATATGTGAACTGCTGTACTCGTTCAAAGGTTTCTTCATCTACAGTGAAACTTTGGATATTTCCAAATTTTTGTTTATCTCTGGCAACAAGTATTTTGTTTTAGTTTCATTTGTTTACCTCCTCCCCCATTAATATTAAACGCTTAGTGTTTCTCCATTATAGTTCGTACTGTAAAAATGTGGTCTATTGTTGATCTACCATACCTAAAGCCACATTGATAGTCACCCAGTGTTTCTTCTATAAAAGGCTGCAATCTAGCTGCCAGTAACCTCACAATTATTTTGTAAGTCGCTGCTAATAGTGATATTCCTTTATGATTTTGATGCAAAGACTTGTCATTTTTCTTATAGATAGTGAAGATAATAGCTATATCCCATTCAGTAGGCATAGACTCGGTTTCCCATACATCTGACCTCATGAAATTTATTAATAGTTATTGCCCACCATATTTTAATCGCTCGATTGGTATTCCATCTTCGTCAGGTACTTTATTATTTTTCATTGTCTTTAGGGCTAATTCCACCTCATGTAGCTCTAGTGTTCCCTCTGTCTCGGTTTTTCTTGTACTTGCCAGGGGTTCATTAAGCTCATCTTCTTCTGGAATGTTAGTTTTCAAGCTTATTTTGTCCTGGAGGAGATCTTCAAAATATTCTGCCGACCTTCTCAAAATATCCTCCTTTCGACCATGCAAATTACCTTCACGGTCCCTGCAGAAATCCCCCTTCACTTTCCTTTATCTTACTTTACATTTTCTTAATTTGTCCTGTATTCTTCAAAATCTCAGTTTCATTTATCCTTGCCTTTTCCCATTCTCACTTCTTTCTTCTACACATCTTTTTGACTTGTTTTTCTCTATATTCATTCCCATTTGTTTGAGTTTTCCTGTTCAGGATCTTTAGACGAGCTGTATTTCTGTCTTCAACACATTTTCTACATTCTGAATCATACCATTCATTTAATTTATCATTGTTTCTGAATCTCAGAACTTCTTCAGCCACTTTGGTAATTTATCCTTAATCCTTTCCTATTTTGTATCTATAGTGATATCATTGCCATATTCATCCTGTTATTTTCTTCTTCTTTTTTCTATCCTTTTTCTGGTTTTTATTGCAGGCTTACCACGACACCTTTTCTTACTTAAATTTTCTTTCTCTCTTCTATCATATCCTACTGCCCACACTATTACTTGTTATATTATTTATGTATCGTATTGTACCCCCTATCCTCTATTGATCCCTCTTTTGTTTAATACATGGCTACTATTATCTTAGCTCTTTCACATATGCATATAAATTGCTGGTCTCCTATTAAGTTAATTTATTTCTTAGGATCTTTGCAGTCTAATTGGCTTCTTTACTTTCTAAACATCATCTTATCACACAACAATCAAATGGAGTTCACCCTATAAGTATTAACACATTTATTTTTTATTAACTGCGCCAGCTAATACCTATGATAGAAAGGAATCTTGTTCAGGGTGACCCCCCCCCCTCAGAGTGATATATGATAACTAGAATCAGGATTAATCTTATCCCTCCACTTGCTTATTTCATTCTTACAGTTGTGGCTCGCTTAATATATCTATTCACTTGGGTTTATCCCGCTTAGTTCGTTGATTTTTTTATGAGCGGTGGTTTTGAATTCATATAACACAAGCAGATCAGGCAAGTATATAAATGAAACAGTTTAATGAGCCTTAAGGAGATGTACAATTATACAATTGTACAATTAGTGTGGATGCACACAGTTTAGATCAAAGGCTCTAAATAATTTATACTAATTACACATATTAAATTGTAATAACCACTAATACAATCAATTTTGTGTGATCTCATAGGTAATCATCATGCCATTCTGATGCACATGGCCTTAGTGTTAACACACTAACATAATTTATACATTAAGCTTAGCGTAATCAGATATCTACTCGGCCTCGTGGGCAAACAAATCCTGACACTTTTGGGCCTATGCCTAGTTGTAGGCTATTCTTACAGTCCCTTAAAGCTTAGTCCATTACAAATGTTCTCACGGGAATTCACTCTCTTCTATAACAGGAAATAGAATTTTAAAAGTCTACATTACCATCTCTGTCCTTGAATTCTTAAATTTTGTTCCTGCCTTATCTGGTCATCAAGGCCTTCAATATGGTCCCTTTAGAGGATATCTTCCATCGATCTGAGCGAGTAGAATCTCATCGGGAAAACTGGGAGGTAGCACGGTAATGTTGCCTTGTACGGCTGGCATCAATTTGGTTCTTCCGTTGCACGACAACGCACAGCTATCCTAGAGCACGGGCATAGCTTGGCCCAATACGAACGCTATGACAGACGAACCAAATGCCTTCCCTGACGACTAGCTCGACCACTGTCCGAGAGATCAGGAACCAGGAATCCAGGAAAAAAGATCTCGAGTCGTGCTTGCAAGGCCTTTTTGTTTAATTTTCTCCTCTCGGCAATTCTCGATCTTCGTGATTCGCGCCAACGCGGTCACGTGAGCTAACGTCAGTCTCCTTAGCTCCCTCTATTTTAATCGACATGTGCCCTCTTTCCTTTCCTGGAAGACGCTTAGCTTTCCTTTTCCAGTACTTCTCCCTTCTTTTTCATAATGCAGGATGGCAAAAGTGACCCTTGAACCCTGACTCATTGTCCTTGCTAATTTAGTACTAGAGACTGGTCTTTTTTAAGTGGATTTGTCAGCTTACATGGATCTATAACTGGTCCACACTTAATACAGATTATATATAAAAGCTTACTATACAAATTTACGTGATTCCTAATTTATAATTGTTTTGCACTTGTAAACAGCTTACACTTATCTAATTGCCAACGTTCCATATTCTCTGCCTAAATTGTATTAAAGTTGTGACCTGAATAATTTACATTAAACATTTCTTAACCCTTTCAGGACACAACAATCCTCTTTCTCTTCATTTATTTCTTCTCTCAATCTTTCACCATATTTTTGTATGATTTTTCCATCTTTTAATTTTTGGATGTCATCTTGATCTCCTTCCTCTACCCACCTTATTAATTTTTATGAGCCTCCATAGCTGTCAGTATAGATGAAGCTCTTTGGTCGAAAAGACCTGGGTTTGATTCCTGTTTGTGATGCGAGGAACCTTTATCTGGTCTATTTTGAATGAAAGGTGAGTTAGGCAGTCTCATACAGAGTGGGGGGGGGGGTTCACCTGGAAACTTTTTTTTTTGTCCACCAGAACAGGCAAACTGGCCCTACTTAAAAACAGTCCCTCCCAGCGATAGCCTGATTCGTTAGCTATGCTAGTCATGATCCTGGATAAAATAGGGGGGATTGAGATGATGCCATAACCTCCCCATAAAAATGGCTCACGGCCATTGCATCATCATACAAAATAAATTAATTTTTATTCTTTCTTTATAATTAATTCTTAACAAGTAATGATTCATGTCATCTATCAATCATAGTGTGATTATCTGATTTTCTGTTATTCCATCTGCGAATCTCCAGGTAACTTTATGTACTTTTTTGTGTGGAAAACAGGTCGTACATATTATCATATTTTTGCCACTTCCAAAATCAATTAGTGTCATGCCATTTTCATTATTTTCTTCATGTGTACTAAAATATATATATATATACTAAAGCACCGCATAGTCGGGTCTAAGGAAGTTGTTATGGACCCTCATCACATAAATAATAACCTTAGCTATAGTCTTTCAGCTCTGCTATCTGATATTGGCACACTCGTGAAATCAGACACACGCAGCTGCTTAACAATAGAACTTCAACACGGACTGTAGCTACAGTTCAAAGCTAACTGAATTTTATAATAGTTGTTTTTATAGTGATACGATGTTTCTTATAGTGTTTATTTGCTTTCTATGTTCCCACGCCTGAAGAAGTCGGACAATCAGATGAAACATGTTACGTTTTGAATAAATTTAATTGTTATTCTAGTCTCAGTTATAGTCAGTATATATAAATATGAACATATCCCAATTCAGAGTTAATACTACTATGTATTAAAGTAGGTTTCATGGCTTACACATAACAAAAATTGGATAGAATTTATTCATAAACTATATTTCATTTAACATTATATGGACATCTTTGAAGAGATAAACCATTAACTACATTCAAAAAACGAATCAAAATGAGTCATAAATCATGCATATATTATGATTCATTAATATGAAAAATGAAAAATATGAAACATGCTTGTGTCTTCGTTGCATCTGAAGTATATGATATTACGCTATCAGAGTTCGAAGGAACGATGTAAGTTGCGTAGAAAAAAGATTAAATAATTATTAATTTTAATCTTTTTTTTTTCTACACATTTCAGCCGCGACCAAGACACAAGTTAATATACCCATGATTTATAACTCATTATTTTGATTCGTCTTTTGAATGTAACTAACGGTTTATCTCCCTGGCAATGTCCACGTAAAGTTTGATGAAATTTATTGGAATTTTTGAATAAAATTCTGTATAATTTTTGTTACATTTGTAAGCTCTAAAACTTACTTTAATATGTATAGCACACATATTCCATTAGAGCTTTTATATACTACTACGTTTTATTTTTTATAATTTTTGGTTATAGTATTTTCTCCATAGATTCTAGTATTATTAATTTTGGTTTTTCCAGTTCATGCATTTAACTCTCCTGTTACTGTCACAGTCATTTTTATTTATTTTATATTTGTAATTGTAATTTTGTAATATAGAATTCAATGTTATCTTCTCTTCCCTCTTCTGGAACATATAATCCAATTATTCTTAAGCAGCCTCTATTTAATTTTAATCTACCTTCTGTTCTTTCATTCTGATCTTCCTTCACTATGCATTATTCCTGCTTCCTATGCAGGGTCCGCGTGTTACTTAGATGCGACTTTTTGTTAGTACCACTTCCAACCGACCTGTTGCCTAGTCTGCCAATTGGGGGATATATATTTTTGGCTGTAGAAGCATATGCTCACGGGGCCGGTTTGCCTGCTTGCTAGATGAAAAACGGCAGATAAATTGCTAGAAAAACCCTACTGCCTGCACCCAAGACCGGCTAACTTGGCTATGTCTGAGGAAGATCCTCGTGTTCCTCACGTCTTCGACAGGAATCGAACCTGGGATACTTCTTCCCCAGGAATAGGGTTGCGAAGCGCAAATCCACTAGGCTAACTGCACTGACCTGTTCTTTCATTGTAATATTTTTACTAATTTATCTGTTTTGAAATAGATTAATGAAGCTAAATCATAATGCCTGTCTGTGTTGTTGTCTTATCTTTACCAAACTCCACTATATATCAAAGTTCTTAGTTTCCATGGTTTCTTTTTAATTTCTTCTTTGTTTTAATAATTATTTTAATTTTAAATTGTCCTGTATTTAATATTGTATCTAATTCTACTTCTTTATAGGATATTTCTTTTACGTTCCAGGTTGCAATATACCTTGTATTTTGCTGTGTCCATTCCTCGGTCATTTTCTGAAGAGTATTCAAATTTGTTTCTCTGTTGGTTTCATAGTAAGGTAAAATTCCATATGTCAAGTTACTAGCCTGGTAATGGATAGTTCAGTGGTAATGCTGCTGCCTCAGTGCCTCTGAACTTGCCTTCCTCCACATTTAAACCCATAGGAGCAATAGGGTATGTGATTGGCAGTTCCTCCAACTTTAAATATAATGGTTATACTGGCAACATTTGTCAAGGCAGCCAAACATTAAATTTCGGTGGCTGCAAGCTTTCTATCCAGATGGTGGAATTAACCAAACAATGAAATTCTTCTACCACCACCCTAGTGTCACAAAGATTGGCTTTTTCTCTGGGATGTGCACAAGTGAATTGATTCAGTCCCAGATGATTCTTTTTCTTGCCAGGATGCCTTAATATCTGTTGGTTGTTTAGGAGTATAGCTAGAGTTACTCATGGACCCTCTTTCTACACAGCATGCAGAGAGAGGATTTGGCTTGCTGTAGACAGACTACCTTCACTGAAGTTCAGCATACATACATAACTCAGATTGTAGTGGCCACTGACTTCCAGATGTATGGAATGTCAAGGTTTAATTTAGCTATATATTACAAATAGTGCACTTTCTATCTTGGCAATCCTGGCTGAATCAATCAGGGTTTTCTTCAAAGCTTGCCACTGAATCTTCAAGGTTTGGTTCCTGTTCTCAAACTCTCATTTTTTCTTCAATTATCTTTGTGTATTTTAGTCTACAGTTCACATCTGAGAGCTGCTCAACTTTTATTCGGTTTTAAAACTTTCTTACATGTTCTTCTTTTCAATATGAAATTCAATTTTATCCTGCTCAAGACTAAATAGTGATCACTTCCAATTTCAAATCCTCTGTACACTCTGGTGTCCTGCACCAAGGAGAAAACATCACTATCAACAATAACATAGTCAATGAGACTTTTCTTATTCCTTGCCTCTCTCCATGTGAATTTGTGCACATTTTTATGTTGGAACATGGTGCTAGTAATAACCAGTCCATGTCCTGAGCAGAAATCCAACAGATATTTGCCATTATTATTAGCTTTGCTCTTTTCTCCAAATTTTCCCAAAACATTTTTGTATGTCTGACAATCATTTCGTACTCTGCTATTTAGATCCCCAACAAGGACCAACTTTTCCTTTTTCATTGTGTCAGTTGCTTTCTCTAAAGCAGGCATGGGCAACCTTTCCTAGTTCGGGGGCCAAATTATCATTCTGTCTCCGAGTCAAGGGCCGGACCAAATTATTAAATAAAATAAATTAATATTAAATGAATTAAAACAAGTTGCTACTTCATATTTCATTTATTTATAATATAATGCTTTGGTATAAAGCTCTACATAAATTTTATAATATAATGAACGACATAACAATTTAATGTGAAGATTAGCTTTGTACTTCAACTACGAGACTATCAATATTGACGTTAATATTACTTAAGGATAATCACATAGAATTTTCAAGGTTTTCGTCCGTTATTCTTGTCCAAATTTTTGATTTATTGTATTTCATCCTAGAAAAAAACTGTTCACACATATATGTGCTGTCGAAAAGACAAATGATTTTTCTTGAAAAGGCATGTAAATTTGTATATTTTTCTTTGTATATTCAAATCATTCTGCAAGTACTGCATATCAGCAGCCATTCTTGATTACCCTACCTATGTTTGTATCATCATCTTCATCAGCAAATAGCTGTATGTTGCTTGTCTCTTTCCCAATATCATTAATGTACAAATTGCATAACAATGGACCAATGACTGATCCTTGAGGCACACCACTGGTTACCTTGATTCTTGCAGATTCACCCCCCCCCCAATATATGACATTTTGATATCTGTCAGTCAGCCATCCTCTTACTCATGCCAAAGTTTATAATCAAAACCCATATTCTCCAATTTATGCAACAGCCTTTCATGTTACATGTTTCATGGATTCTGTCAAAATCCTTGTCAAAATCTAAGGATTTGACAGAATCATAGTGTCCATTTCCCTTGTCTATCTCAGTGGTAACATTATTATAGAATGTGAGCAAGTTGCTAAAACATGACCTTCCTTTAGTAAACCCATGCTGTTCTTTGCAAAGTATAGATTCTCTGTGAACCCATTTCTGAATGTGAGCCCCAACATTTTCATCACCACTCCTGAGATACTGATTGGTCAATATGATAATCCCATTGCACAAGAGAGTGGTGCAGAGCCTATAACCCCTTATGCAATGGGGTTATCATACATTCTTTCCACTCCTGTGGAATCTTCCCTGTTCTGAGACTCAAAGTATATAGTCTGGTCAAGGGAATAGCCAGTTCAGCTGAACACTCTTTTAGCAGCTGTACCAATATCCCATTAGTTCCTAATGCAGAATTCTTATTCAGTTTCTGCAACATCTCTAGTAGTTCCTCCTTATTCACATGAGTTTACTCATGCAGGAAGAGGTAGCACAGATAATGTTGCATATACCAGGTTGAAGCTTTTAGCAAAATGGCAGCTTACTAGTTGAACAATCACTTCTGCATCAGTCACCTGTATATTATCTGCATTCAGTAGTTATTCTTTCAAATTCATTCTTTCTTTTACTTGCAGTATAATGATAGAATTCTTTTGGATTTTCTTTAACTTACAGAACCAGTTTCTTTCCATATTTGGACTTAGCTTTCCATACAACACTTGACTCTTCTGGCCTGCTGCTTGTAATTATTATAGCTATCATCTTGATGCACACAATATTTCTTCCACGTCATCTTTTTCTTATGAATCTCTTGCTTAATTAGATTACACATTCATTTCACTCCTACTCTATTTTTCAAGCTCTAGGAACGCCCTCTGATATCACAGCATTTAAGTATTTTTTTAAACCCTTCCCACTTAGTGTCGATATCCTTTCCACCCAATAACTGATACCATAGTACAGAACACACTGTACCCCCTCAGGTGGTCATAATTTCCTGCTTTGTAATTCAACATGTAACCTTTTCTAAAAAAAAGGAACATTCATAAACTTGGCTACTTCCTAAGTGAGTACCACATGATCACTGTCACCAACACCAGAGGCAGAATAATTATATCTTTAATTGAAACTTCCTCTGACACCATAATCAGATCTAACACTCTTTGGCCACAAGTTCCTTCTGTCACATGCTGCTTGTGGAAGTTGTCTCGCAACAGCTCAGTAAATTCAGTTGCACAGCTACCCATCAATGTTCAGATAATTAAAGCCTCCCATTATGATTACTTTTTTCCATTCGTTATATTTATTTGGTGATGCATTTTTTCGTCACTAACAACCAATCCACCAGGTCTGTAACAACACCTGACTATGTATTATAATCTTGTACTCCACCTCACACCAGATGGCTTCAGACTCACTGCCACATGAAAAACTGTTACTAGTATTGCAAGCATAGGTCTCAACTCTAACTGGACTCAAGTCATCTGATATCATTAGCAGCACGGCCCCTCCTCTCCTATCCTGTCTATCCTTCCTTAAAAATACTGTACGCTTTGCACTTGATATCAGTTAGTATGTCTGCTTCTGATAGACATGTCTCACTAATGCCCACAGTATCAGGTCCCAATATATTAACCAACGCAACAAACTACTACTTTGTTTCTGATACACCTAGCATTCATGTACACACATAATAAATTAACCTGCATGCTACTAAACTAGTAATCATTATGGATAACTTTAGTTATCCAAACATTGATTGGAAAGAAGAGAAATCTCATGATAAAAATGAAGAGAAATTTATTGTATTGTTGTGGGACAACTTTCTCAAGCAGCATGTGAAAGAAAGAACTCAAGGTCAGAGAGTGCTAATTTGTTCATAGTATCAGAAGGAGTCTATTAAGAACATGTCTATTTTACCACCAGTTGGTGACAATGATCATACTGTGCTTTCTTCAGAAGTATTTAGAACAGGTTACATGCTGGATTATAAAGCTGGAAATTATGATCAACTTAGTAGAATACTATCTTTGGTTCCATGGTATCAATTACAGAATGGGGAAAATGTCAGCAATTCATGGGAATCTTTGAAAAAGTGCTTAAATGAGGTGGTATCTGAATGTATCCCTAGTGTTCGAAGAATAGATGGGTTGGCAGTGAAATGGATGTGTGACCTTATTAAGCAAGAGATCCACAAGAAGATGATGATGCAGAAAGAATATCGTAAGAATAAGAGTGAGAGGAGTTATGAAATACGTAAAGCACAGTGCAGAAAGCTAAATCGGAGTATGAAAAGAAATTGGCTAGCTATGCAGGCTAGGCATTTCAAAAGAATTTTATCAATATGCTGCAAACAGAAGAAAGAATGAATGTAGAAAAATAACATTACTGAATGCAGATGATATTCTAGTGTCAGAAGCTAATGAGATTGTTCAATTAATGAGATCTCACTTTGCTAAGATATATCAACCAGGTTAATGTAACACGGTGCACAGTTTACTGCTACATTAGATGAATATTTAGAAAATGAGATTGTAGAGATGTTGTATAACCTGGACTGGATATGAATTTGTCAATAGGGACGGATGGAATATTAGCACGTTAACCATTCTTTCATGTTCATGAAAGAATGTTTAACTGAATTGGTTAGGCCTTTCACATGTTTGTATACCTTGATTCTCAGCTCAGGAATGATACCATAGGAATGTATGATAGTTCCTTTGTACAAGGGTAGTGCAAAAACTGATGTATTACTACCAACCTATCGGTATCTCTGGTGTTGGTAGTGAAGATTTTAGAGTTTAGTAAAAACTCGCCTGCAGAAATGGGTAGACAAAATAAAGGAAATGGTTATCTAATCCATTTCCTTTAATTTTGCTAAGACATTTTGTAGGATACCACACGAGAGTTGTTGCATAAACTGGAGAATATGGGATTGGAATATAAACTCTTGACTTGGATCAAAGGATGGTTGACGGACAGATATCAAAAAGTGGTATATGGTGGGTGTGATCTGCCAGATTTAAGGTGACCAGTGGTGTACCTCAGGGTTTAGCCCTTGGACCATTGTTGTTCAATATATATGTTAATGACCTTAGGAAAGGTCTAACAGGGTATGCAATTATTTTCCAATGTTAATATAGGCAGGTCTTGTATACTACTGATATCTTGCACTTACAAAATGATTTGAATAGGCTGGAAATCTAGGTAAATAAAAATGGCTATCAGTTTAATGTTAGTAAGTGTATAGTTATGCATTTCGGCATGAAGTGATTTCCAGCAGCATATTATATTAGTAGGGTTATGCTACTAGAAACTGAGACTAGGTATCTTGGCATAATGGTGGATAGGAATTCGAAGTACAAAGGTCACATAGGAAAAGTTGCAAATACAACTCGTAGGATAATTATGATGTTGAAGTGAACTTTGACATGTAAGGATAAGGAAGTAATTTTGCCTTTTTATTAAGGGTAGTGCTTAAAACTGCCTGGATTATTGTGTGTGCATATTTGGTCTCTTGGGTTCCAATGGCATAAAGAAGCTGTGGAAAAGCTGCAAAGAAGAGTTACAAAGATTATAACTGGATTATGGAATTTAGATTATGAAGAAAGATTGTATATTTATTACAGACACTGGTTAAGAAGAGAAAGAGGGGTGATACTATAAACGTTTGAATGGGTGTTATAGGATATCATCTAATGAAATTTATTGTTACATGGAAGGTGACAAGAGAACACAGGGCATTCATGGAAGTTAAGTTTGTTTGCACTCGAGAAAAGAGTAAGAGTTAGGTTTTTCTCTCACAGAGCAGTGAGTGAGTGGAATAGTTTGGCTTTAGGGGATAGTGAGTGCATCTAGTGTGAATGTATTTAAGGGAAGGTATGACAGCTGGTTGGGATGATTTATAGCCCTTCTCGATGAGTCATTGATTCCTTGGAGGTCTCAGATGATAATATTAAGGCTAAGATCCTGGATTATAATTTATAATGAATTCTTAGAACAACAGGTAGAATATGTTCCATCTATATTCTTGAGCTTTTATTAGATCCATCATTATTAAGATTAGGCTGGTTGATTACAATTTCACAGTACTCTTTAAATTTGCACTCAAACCACATTTTGGTGTGATGAACCAGGTCCTTTTCCAGTCGATGTGTTAAGGCTTAAGTGCTTAAGAGAAACTCGTGTCAGAAGCTTATGGAGTGAAATAGCACCGAGAAAGGATTTAAAATATTATTTA
The DNA here is from genome assembly GCF_054136105.1 of Typopeltis vanoorti. Taxonomy (NCBI): domain Eukaryota; kingdom Metazoa; phylum Arthropoda; class Arachnida; order Uropygi; family Thelyphonidae; genus Typopeltis; species Typopeltis vanoorti. The sequence goes on from NC_143560.1 coordinate 28,084,752, forward strand.
ATTCTTCCCATATTTCATCTGTCACAGAGTAATGAGACTTGTAACACACACGAAGGCAACACAAAACTAAGTGAACACATCAGCAAAAGACTTGTCCTAACTAGATGGGGCACCATCTGTTGGTAGACTAAGGTGTGAACTGGGATCTTGAAGTATTAGTGTTTCCCATTTTTTAGGAAGTTTAACCACCTAACCGGCCATTATGGATCAAATACGCATCATCATACGCTTCGTATCCATCATATATTTCAATGTGATATCAATGGTATTACAATTTTAATATGCACTTTGCATCCATGATTAATGCAACCATATTTATTTAAATTAGGGTTATTTCTGAGAGCACCAGCAGATTCCAAAAAGTCTTCTTTTCTAAATTTACTGCAATGCATGTTGGACTTTTTCCAGTTCATTCTATGAGCCACATGTAAGCATGGTCCACAAGGTCTGATTAACCATAGACTGCAGATATATTTTTTGTGTTCTTCCTTGTGAATGTTCCTGTCTGTCCATAGTAGGTCAACTTGCAGTAACAGGACACTTTATATATATTCAGTAGAACGCTATAAGCTTTCAGCAGGGTTTGAAAGCCGTGCAGAGATTGTATTTCTTTTGGGGCTTTTTTTTCTGAAGTGAAGATTTTAGTAATGCTATCATCATCCACTGTGTTTGATAGAGGATGATGATAGCATTACTAAAATCTTTCTGAAGAGAAGGTCAAAGATTGGAGGAAGGATTGACTATTGTTTTTATACTGTGGAAATAGAATCATTGGAAAAAGATCGCCATGCTTCATCAAAGAGCATGGTGGATATGTTCGATGGATATCGCAAAAAATACATCTGCAGTCGTAACTATGATCTATCAGATCTTGTAGACCATTCTTTATATACTGGCTCATAGAATCAATTGGTAAAAGACCACCACACTCCATTGCAGTGAATTTAGATGAGAAAGAATATTTTTAGAATTTGCAGCTACTTCAGAAATCAGTCTATTTAAATATGGTTGCATTAAACTTCCCAAAATATGGATAACACTATTATTTCGAGATTCCAGTTTACACCCTAGGCTACCAACAGGTGCTCATGGAGGGTGCCCGACATAGTTAAGACTGCTCTTTCATACATGTGTTTCACTTAATTTTCTGTTGCCTGTGTGTGTGTGTGTTACAAGTTTCATATTGTAATCCCTGATGATGTCTCAGTGACTGAGATGATGAAATATTGTAAGGATTAAATAATATTTTTAATCCTTTGAGTGCTGTTTCACTACATTAAGCCTTTGCTATGAGTTTCTCCTAGCTTAAGCCTTAACACATGGATTATGATCATAATCCTTCACCATGAATAACCATAATCCATATTAAGATATAGCGCAAGGCAAAAACATTACAGTATTTTGTAATTAAAATGAAAAGCCAAATGGCTAGTTTTCTGGCAACTTAATAGATATTAAAGGGATAAAAATCCTATGTTGTTATATAGTCAGTAAGTGCAATTCAAGATCGAGAACTACGATCTATGAGTTTCAATGCCGAAAAACTATCAGCGAAGGCAATTTGAAGCAAAGGTGGAGCAAGTTTTTTTAAGTTGCCAGAAAACTAGCCATTTGGCTTTTCATTTTAATTACAAAATATAAGCACACCTTTATGGCATTCGTATAGTGAAGGTATGCAAGTTCTTTTCACTAAGCTTTGATATCTTCCAGGTCTACCTACTCACTGATGAGACCTCAAAAAAGGTTGAAATCGGTCTGGGTAGTGACCTCTCCTCATAATGTAATGACAGTATTACATCTCCTAGGAGCTGTGTTTTACATTATGAGAGAATATCAAGAATAGTGAGGGATCTTGCTCCACCTTTGCTTCGAGTTGCCTTCGCCGATAGTTTTTCGGCATTGAAACTCATAGATCGTAGTTCTCGATCTTGAATTTCACTTACTGGCTATATAACAACATAGGATTTTTATCCCTTTAATAACATTACAGTATGTTTAAACTTAGATTGTCTAGAAAATTAAACATGCTGGTCTTTCTCAAAAGTTGTTGGGATACAAAAATATTACCAACATGAAATTTAAAGTCAAGTTCAAATCTAAAAGGCTTCTCCTTGTCTACAAGTGTACCAGTTTTGCCAAGGAACTGATCTCTGCTACGTGTACTATCTTGCTTCTACCAATTCAGCCATCAGCTCATTACATTCGGAGCTCCCAGCCATTTTGAACACTGAACTGTTTACCATTCTCTTTGATATTTCAGAAGCTTAAAAGCTTCTGCTCAGAAAGAATTCATAAAAATAAAAAATAAGCACATCAAAAAGTACAACACTCTTCTGGATTTTAATCTTGTACCTCAAGTTCAACCTGCTCATAAAGTAGTTAACATGTCGTCCAGAATGCTTAGCGATGCTGCCATCAGTGCCCTTAGTCTTGGCCATAATTTTGCTGAATTCCAGCACTAGATCTAATGTTCAATATTGAGTGTAATATTTATAATTTAGCTCTGGAATAGTTAACAACATTAGACTTGATATCACCAGCATTCTTTCTCAGTCTTTGCCTTCTAAAAGAAATCTATCATCTTGCCAACTCAGTGCCATCAAGAAACTATACAAAGATAGCAATATAGTTATCACCAGAGCTGATAAGGGAAGTACTATGGTTATTCCTAATACCAGTGAATACAATAGAAAAATGGACATCATTCTCAGAGTCCACTCTACCTACAGACCTTGGGATTACAATCCCACCAAAACTCAGATCAAAAAAATTGAAGGGTACTCAAAAAAAGTTTGTCTAGCCTCTTGAAAGTACAAAAATTAAACCTTTCAGTTCCCATCCCCCTCTAACCCCCAAAATACACATACCCAATTCCTCCCTAAGACCTATTGACTCCCATGCTGTAAATTAGCAAAACAGTTAGCATCAAGCTCTCTTAACTGGTCATACCACTCTTTCTATATTTAAAAAAAACTATCCATTTTAAAATTTATATTCAGAATTTAATGTTAAGTGATATAGATATATATTTGGTTATCTTTGATATCATGTCACTGTTCACCAGTATGCCCTTAAATGACACCTCATTACTTATTATTCTGGAAATTTCTCTTAGAAGCACGAAATTTATAAACAAACTATACTGCTATAGTTTCTTTCCTCTCAACCCTCCCCTCCCTTGCCAATTTGTTTATGGAATATTTTGAAAAACTAGCTCTTGACTCAGCCCCTCTCAAACTTTATCTGGTTAAGATTTATGGTAGATGTGTTCTCCATTTAGCCTCATGGTCCAGACACATTATTCTTCTCTCACCTCAATCGCCCTACAATCCAATTTACCATGGAAAAAGAAACTGATAATAGTTTAGCCTTTCTAGACACCTTGGTAACACCCACACAGGCAGATACATAACATGGTATCATTAAAACACTAATAGAGCCTGTAACTTTTCAATGAGTCCTCTCTTACAGTAGAACTTAATCATATACACCACACCTTATCTAATGGCTACCGTTCTCCACAGTATCGAAAAAATGATCCTTTCCCTGTTTTTGAGGCACTTCAGAAAAAATTGCCGAAGTATTAAAGAAATATAATTTCTACATGGCTTTCAAGTTTTGCCAAAAGCTTACTACCCTCAGACAGATCATCTTCCTCCTCTCCCTGTGCTTTAGATTATATAAAGTGCCCTGTTCCTGCAAGTTGGCTTGCTATGGACAGACAGGAAGATCAGCCAACATCTGCAATCATAACTATGGTCATTTGGGCCTTGCAGACTGTGTTTTACTTACTGGTTTATAGAATCAATTGGAAAAAGACCACCACGTTCCATTGCAGTGAATTTAGAAGAGAAAGACTATTTTTGGAATCTGTAGCTACTTCAGAAATCAGCCTTATTTAAATAATGATTGCATTAACCTTCCTAAAATATGGGAAACACTAATACTTTCAGATAGCAGTTTACATCCTAGGCTGTCAACAGGTGTCCACAGAGGGTGCCACACCTATTCAGAACACTAGTCTTTTGTTGATGTGTTTTACTTAGTTTTGCGTTACGTCTCATATTGTACTCCATGACGTCTCAGTGACTAAAACAAAATATTGGAAGAATTAAATAATATTTTTAATCCTTTTTTTCACAGTGTTATTTCACTCCATTAACCCTCTAACATGCTTTTCCACTGAATTCTTTGTAGAGTATTCAGGGCATAATCAGAAAGATCAAATTTATCATAGTTTTTTTTTTAATTTAATTTATTTATGTTCCTTTTATTCTGATAGGAATTGTGCATCCAATTTCACCTATACAAGAGTTAAGTCATTGAATATGGTATATTGGGGTGGAACAGAAGAGGAAGGGGGATCCTTGAAAGAGTTGCTAACTTTTATATGGAACTTTTGAGCAACACGCTCTAGATTCCTTTACTTTAAAACCCAAAGCCTGACTTATGTTTGTTGACAGTGTTTTTGTTATCTCACCCCATGGCTGCCAGACTTTAGACACCTTCCTCAGCCACCTAAACAAACAACACAAATGCATACAATTCACAACTAACAGAACAGTCAGAACACTCTTCCATTTCTACATATATTTATCTAGAAATGGAAGAGTTTGTTGTCTACTGTAATCCTACACATACTAGCCAATATATTCACATAAACTCTTGCTGCCACCCACCCGAAAAACTAGTTGTCAGAGCTTTAAGGATTTGCTTCAGTGAGAAAGCACTTTAGCATGAATTTAAAATTATCAGCAGTATACTCATTTAAAAAAAAAAAAAAAAAAAAAAATGGCTACAGCAAAAATATTATCAACAAAATTCTACACAAGACTGCACCTAATAATAAAAATACACTAGATTACAATAAAACTGTAGATAATTCCATACATTAAATCGATGTTAGATGAACAGAATACTAGAGAAATGCAACTATAACCATCTTTAAACCTTTAGCAAAGTTAAAGAATGTATTCATCTCTTCCAAGGATTCCCTTCCTCCTTTTGCCCATCCTGGAGTATACTGTATTTGTTACACCTGTAACTTTCCATATATAGGTGAAACTGGAAGCACAATTCCTATCTGGAAAAATGGGACATAACTGCGCATTAAATTTAATAAATGTAATAAATATAGCCTTTCTGATCATGCTCTGAATTCTCTACATAGAACTGACTGGAAAGGCATTACATCACACCAAGACATGGTATGAGCATATATACATAGAGGCCTGTGAAATTCTAATCAACCAGCCTAATTTTTATAATAATGATAGATCTTAAAAAAAAGCTCAAGAATATGGATGGCACATATTCTGCCCACATAACCTTTTTTGTTTTAAAGTGTCCATTATAAATTATAATCCAGAATCTTAGCTTTAATATAACAAACACTTATGTTAAATTATTGATTAGGCCACCACTGTTGCTTTATTAAAAGTTTAATATGAATTTGTCCTCTGACCATGTTATAAATAGGATATAGCTTTGAGGTTAGTTTTTTCCCCTCCACTAGAGGTCAGGCCAGTAGAATAATGGTTGATTAAATCATTGTTACTTTGGCATACTATTGGCATGTGTGTGTGTACACACAGTGCACCCATTAAGTAATGAAACAATTATATCAAAACAAAGAACTAATTTGGAATTGTCAATTACACAGATTCAAGATAATCTTCCTCCAGCTCCACACAATGTTTACATCTGTTGTACATGTGTTCATAGGCATGGTGAAAATCCTGAATGGAACCTCCTGCAGTGTTTGAGTCACACTGCGTTGGATGTCTTTAATGTCACCTGAAGTGGAGGAAGGGAATCCTCTCCTTTGAAGGCATGCTTCATCTTTGGGACAAGGAAAAGTCTGCATGGAACCAAATCTGGCAAATAGAGTGGGGATGTTCGATTACACAAATAAACTTTGAAGCCAGAAACTGCTTCATAGGCAGTGCATGGGCACATCATCGTGCAACAGAAACCAGTTGTTGTGGAACAATTCTTCCCTCAATAATACCGACTGTTCACTGTTGGTGCCCTCAGGAACAAATCCACAGTGGATAATTCCAGCAGTGTCAAAAAAAAAAAACTACCATTGTCTCGACATGTGATTTTTGCAACCTGATTTTCTTCTTCCGGAGAGATGTTCCATGCTCTGCCGTTATTTCTGGATCAAACTGTAAACACCAACTTTCATTGTCAGTGAAAATTCTTTGTGACGCATCACAATCTTGATCAAATGCATGGGTGGAATTTTGACAGCAAGCAACTCGGTTCTCTCTGTTTCTGTATTAATGTGTGCGACACAAACCTCAAACAAATCTTCCTCTTGTGCAAATTGCTTTCTAAGATTAATCTGGCTATTTTCTTACTGACACCAAGCTGTACAGCAAATAGCCTAGTGGTTATTCACTTGTCATGGGCATACCCTAGCTTTCACATGGTTCATCCTGAAAGGACTCTTTCCCTTCACTTTAAAGTTGAAAATCTGTGCATCTGCTGCTGATGAAAATCATCAGCAGAACATTTGTGCATGGCTCAGACAGCCATTGTCAAACTTTTTTAAGGCCTCAATACGCTTCTAGAGCAGTTTTACCTAATTTACAGTAAAATTTTATCACATCTCTTTGCTCCGTAATGCAATTTCTAACACTGCTCACACACTTACTTTGGTACAGTTGTTTACTTTTTTAACTTTTAACAGTTGCCACACAAAAATTGCAGTGTCACCTTACTCAAATGTTGCACCTACGATTACAACATGCTCTAGTAGTCAAAACTATAAACACGTTTGTTGCTTTGATTTTTTACAGGACCCTTCAAATAAATCTCGTTACTTAATGGGCATTATTTCGACTTTAATATGAAGGCTGAAATGTTCTGAAATTAAAGTAAGTATTCTTAACACTGTAGAAGTCTCCATAATTTATCAGAATGAATTAATGTAATGGATGGTGTGTGGATCTTTAAGATCAAGTGGCGCATCAATATGGGCTGTGCGCAGACTTTAAAATAAGGTCGAAGATAAGAACCTTTGGAAGCCATGGGATGAAGACAATTAAGTGGTTTTGCTTAAAAGAGTGTGAGGAACCATTTTAGGGAGGGTGTTTAGAGGGGATTTCGGATGGACTCGAAAGTATACAATATTGGTGGAGACATAATTCAAAAGCAATTCTAAGCTGCACAATTGAGGTGTTTGGTGAAACATCAGGAAATATTAGAGAGCAGAAGGAGGGTTGGTTGTGGAATAATAATGTACAAGAAACAGTGATGGCTAAGAGGAAGGCAATGCAGAAGTGGGACAAGTCAAGAGTGGAAGAGGACAGAAAGAAAAAGCTAGAAGCCAAGAGAGTTGTTGCGAAGGCCATGGCATATCAATATTTTTATGATCAATTAGAAACAAAGGAAGGATACAGAAAAATTTATCGATTGGCAAAGTGTAGAAATAAGGCATCAGAAGACATCTTACATGTGGGGCAGATCAAAGACTAGAGGAAAGGTATTAAGGAGGGATGTGGATATAAGAAACGGATGGAGAATATACTTTTAAGGGGTTTTGGGTGAAGAAAATGCAAGGACTCGCAGAGAAAATGGGCAGCCTTATGAGGGGATGGTGCAGAACATTAGTAGAGTGAAAGAGACCATAAAGAGGATGAAGAATAGAAAATCAGTGGGCCCTGACAGGATCCCAGTGGAGGCATGAAGGCACTGGAGGAAGAAGGAATTGACCTGCTGTGGGACCTGTTAATAAAAGTTTGTCGACAGGAAAATATATCCGAGGAATGGAGGGAAAGTACTCTTGTCCCCATCTACAAGGATAAAGAGGATGCACAAGACTGTAAGAATTACAGAGGAATAAAGTTGAAGGCTATAAGATCACTGACTGGCATATGTAACAAAATATACAAAACTGGACACTTACCAAAAGATTTTAAGCACTCAACGTTCCTACCAATACCTAAAAAATCGAAGACAATTAAATGTGAAGAGTACAGAACAATCAGTCAGATAGCAAAAGTTATGTTATATATCATCCTAGAAAGAAATAAACATAAAATAAAAATGGAAATTAATGAAATAATCTGGTTTTCAGGAAAATAAAGGAACTAGAGAAGTACTCTTCAACATTAGAACTATTATGGAAAGATATCTGAAAAAGCACAAGTCTACTTATGTTTTATTGACTACACAAAGGCCTTAGACAATATACAACATGAACAACTAGTCAAATGCATCAGAAATTTAGGAGTAGATGGTAAAGATACCAGATTACTGATAAATCTATATTGGGAACAAACTGCCTCAATAAAAATATCGGAAGAAATCTCGGAGGAATTCCCAGTAAAGAATGGTGTCAGACAAGGCTGTGTTCTTTCTCCTATTTTGTTTAATCTCTATACTGAAAATATCTTCCAGCAATTAGAAGAATTTAAAGGAGTCGTCATAAGAGGCAGGAATATAAACAACTTAAGATATGCAGATGAAACAGTACTGCTAGCTGAAAATAAAAAAGATGTTCAGAACTTACTAGAAGAGATGCTGAAGCTAAGTGAAAAATATGGACTTAATTTCAACTTCATAAAAACTAAAACCATGCTGGTAACAAGAGAAAAAGGGAAAATACCCGATATAAATATTAAGATCAGAGGAAATACTTTGGATCAAGTAGAGAGTTGTATATATTTGGGTCAACTAATTACAGAGAATGGAAAGTGTGATAAAGAAATATTATGAAGAATAGAAATTGCTAGATCAACCTTCATTAGCATGAAAAACATTCTGACCTCAAGGGAAATTCACACAAAAACAAGAATTAGGCTGTCCAAATGCTACGTATGGTCAACACTGCTGTATGGAGCAGAAACCTGCACAATATCGAAATATTGTGAAAATAAACTAAAAGCCTTTGAGATGTGGATTCTTAGAGTCCCATGGACTGCCAAAAAAAAAACTAATTCGGAAATATTAGAGATGATTGGAGAAGATAGGAATCTGTTGAAAACCATTAAGAAAAGGAAAACCACCTACCTTGGTCGCATACTAAGGAATGAATCCCTACAAAAAACACTTCTAGAAGGAATGATACAAGGAAAAAGAAGAGGAAGACAAAGAACAGATTGGATGAGAAATATTAAGGACTGGACCTTTTTGTCCTATGAAGAATGCAAAAGAGAAACACAAAACCATACATTGTGGAAGCTCATGGTAGTCAATCTCCTGGAAGGAGATGATATCTGACAAGACAAGAAAGTTGATATCCTACACAATGAAAATCCTAGAAATGGTTCTTGATGGAAGACCGAGGAAGGAGGTGAAGATTGCAAAGGAGCAATTTGGCTTCATTCCTGGTTGATCAACGACAGGTGCTATCTTTGAGTTACGGCAGATAATGGAAAAGTTTTGTGAGAGCAACGGGAGCTACATCTGGTATTTGTTGATCTGGAGAAAACGTATAATAGAGTGCCAAGGCAAGACGTCTGAGGGAGAAGAGGGTACCAGAGAAATATGTCAGGTTGGTGCAGGAGATGTACAGAAATGTGAAGACAAGAGTTTGGACCTTCCTGGGAGAGACCAGAACTTTTCAAGTGATAGTTGGCTTGCATTACGGGTCAGCATTAAGTCCGTTCCTGTTTAATATTGTGATGGAGGAGGTGAGAGAAGATGCGTCTTGGACTATGTTGTATGCAGATGACATTGTGTTTTGTGCAGAATTAAGAGAAGTGGCAGCTTATCTGGAAAGTTGGAAGAGAGAGGTATGAGACTGAGCAGAAGTAAGACAGAGTATATGTGTTGCAAAGTGGATGGCAGCCAGGAGACAGATCTGGAAGGAAATGTCATCAGGAAGGTCAGTGACTTTAGATACTTAGGTTCAACAGTGAAAGAGGATGGAGAGGCTGAGAAGGAAGTGGGATGGAGGAACTGGAGAAAGAGATGGCTGGAGTGCTGTGCGATAAGAGGGTGCTGATCAATCTGAAAGGCAAAATCTACAGGACAGTAGTGAGACCAGCTATGACGTATGCTATGGAAACTGTGGCCCTGAGGAAAAATAACATCAACAGGATGAGATAGCAGAGATTAGCATGCTTAAGTAGATGTGCAATGTGACCAGAAAGGATCGTCTCAGAAATGACTATGTAAGGGGAACAGTGAAAGTTACGAACTTGGGAGTAAAGATACATGAGGCAAGGTTGAGATGGTTTGGTCATGTGAGGAATTGGGAGGATGAATATGTGGGAAGAAAGGTCATGCAGATGGATGTACAAGGGAGGGAGGAAGCGTGGGCTGCCAAAGAAGAGATGTAGGGAGATGGTGGAGGAGGACTTGAGGATAAAGAACTTGGATGTGGTTACAGTCCAAGACAGGAGGATATGGGGGAGACTCACTACAAGTAGCGACCCTACTTAAATGGGACAAGCTGCAGAAGAAGAAGATGGTGTGTGGATGAACAGTATTTTCCAAAACATGTGGAAAAGGATACGGAGCACGTAGTGTGGAGTGAAGTAAATCAAGATAGGTGGGGTTGTTAATTAGTCCAATTGTTCTCTATTGAATAGTATTTAGAAATTTCAAGGAAAGATCTAGTTAAAAGGACAATGTACCTTTTGACCGAGCAACTTATTTATATCGCATAATGGCATGAGAAACCTTTGCAAGTCTTTTTTTTTTTTTTTTTTTTTTTTGATGGCAGGTGCTTTAGTTGGTCTCTCCTGCACTTCATCCATCTATTCATTGGACATCATCAGATGCTGTGTGCTCTGTTCCTTGGTGATGTGCCACACCAATCCTCACCAGGTAGTCCTGCTGTATGATTTTCTGGAGGCCTCAACTCTGAAAATCATTCACTCCACACACCATCCATCCATCTCATTTGATGGATGGATGGTGTCTGGTCTATCCCTTCCTGTTTTCCAGGAACTTTACCTTCTGTTAGTGTTTTGAGAAGTCTTCCTTCTGTTTTTTCGATGTGTCCAAAGTATTACAGCTGCCCTCTTTCAATATTCTTAAGGAGCTTTAAAGTTCTACTGATCCTTTCTAGCACCCATCTGTTTGTACACTTTTCAGTATGATATTCTCAGCAGCCTTCTGTAACACCACATCTCAATTTTCAATTTAATCGAAAAAAAATTGCTTAGCCCACCCTAGGTACTAATGTGCTGTAGGTTTACAACCTTTCACGGATGCAAATCATATAAAAAAAATTGACGTATTCAATCATATAATAATAAATTGGTTTGTTTCTAATATGAAAGGATTCCTCAGCTGAACATAAACCTACTATTTTGGAGGATAACATTTTAGGATTCATAGGCCATGCAAAAAGTAATATGTTAAGATACATAGTTTTCAGTCACACAAAGAACATTTTTTTAAAGCATCTTCATCTTTATATCCTATCAATCTAAGATAGTGGAGTGGATAGAAGATTAATACACTGGATTGGAGATTTAATGTCTCATTAGGTGTCAGTGAGTTGTGTAGTGGGGGCAGTATCCCAGAAGAGGAAAGTCACTAGTGGTGTGCTCCTAAGGGTTTTTTTGGGGAGACATTTCTGTTTAATTTGTACATAAATGATATTTGAAAGGACTTGAATGGTGATACACAGTTGGCAGATGATTCAGTGTTGGAGAGAAATAGAGCAAATGTTCATGTTCTAAGTTTTCAAGAGGACTTGAATCTACTGGCTAAATGGGAAAGTGAATGGGGTTCACTGTTGCAAAGTGTATAGTTTTAAATTGGGAATCAAAGATAGCATGCAGAATACACAATTGATGGAAATGTCTTACAGGATGTGAAAGAGATGAATGATCTGGGAGTGATTATGGATGAGGATCTAATATTTCATGGACACATTTCTAAAATTGTGAAGATGGTAATAGAGCTATGGCAGTGATCTGGGAGATAGTCACATGTAGAAGTAAGGATGTCATGGTTTCATTGTATGAAGCTTTAATCAGATGGCATATGGATTGCTTGTGCACACAGATTTGGTTACCTGGTTTTTAAAATGAAGAGATGCTGGAAAAGGTTTAGAGACAATTGAGTAAGATGGTTTCTGGAATGGTTGAGATTGAAGCAGATTGAGGGAATGTAATTTGCATTCCCTCAATCTGCTTCAGTCTCAAAAAAGGAAGGTAACCAGTGGTGTGCCCCAGGGTTCAGTTTTTGTGCCCTTGCTGTTTATATTGTTTGTAAATGATATAATGTGGACTGACTGGAGATCTTCAGTTTGCTGATGATGCAAAGTCAGGGAGAATTATAAGTAGCACTCTGATAATTCCCTTCAGGAAGATTTGAATGAACTTTTTATTTGGACAGGAGTGGGATTGTAGTTTTAATATTAATAAGTGCATTTTAGAGTATACAGCTCTACTATATTGACAATGCTGTACTGCAGGAAGTGGATGAGATTCGAGATTTGGGAGTGATGGTTGAGTAGACAAGTTCAGAGGGCATATTGCAAGTGTTGCAAAAGACTGCACATCATAGTGCCTCAATGATAAGAAGTACTCTAATATGTAGGGATAAGTAAATGGTTGTGCCACTGTATAAAGCACTGGTCGGACCACCCTTGGACTATTGTTCTTGGATTTGGTCACCTGGTTTTCAATGTGATGTGGAAACATTGGAGAGGGATTCGGAGATGAGTGGCTAAAGACAATATCAGGACTTTGGAATGCTGGCTATGGAGAGAGGCTGTAGAAATATGGATTGCAGTTTGGTGGATAGGAGGAAAAGAGGTGACATGATAGAGACGTTTAAGTGAGTGAGTAGATTTTATTGGATTAATCCAGAGGGGATTATAATAAGAGTAGAAGGCGAGAGAGGAAGAACCAGAGGCCATTTCTGGAAGTTATATAAGCGTGTGGTGAAGAGGAGTGTGAGGAGTAGTTTTTTTTGCACAGAGAATTTTCAGTGAATGGAATGCATTACCAGAATATGTTGTTAAAGCAAGGAGGTTTAAGATTTGCTATATATGATAAATATGTTGAATGAACCTCCCAGGATGAGTCTGCTGACTCCATAGAGGGTGTAATAATAACAACAATAATGAGGAGGAGGAGGCAGGATGAAATGCTATTGGTAAAAGCAGAATAGTTGCTTATTCAAGGTGGCAGTGCAAGAAGTAAAGTAGAGGTAAGTAACTATATGAGTGGTATGTTGCTGTAGGACTGGAAATGTGGATGGTGTTGGCAAGGAAATATATATAGACTTGATTTAGTGATGGAAACTTAGATGAGAATAAAAAAGATAGATCTAAGAACAAGGGAAATAAATTCTTTAGCTTCTGAGAGATGGTTGCCTTAAATGTATGCATGTAATAGAAGTCATCCAAGGATTGAAGAAGGGCAGGAGGTGCTCTTGATGATAGGAGAAGAATTGACTGCTCCACATGGAGATTCTGAGACATTGAGGTGTAGATAGGATGGACTTTAGAGGGATTCTGCTGCTGCATAGAAATGCAGTGCTTAATGACAGGGAAATAATTGATTACAGGCTGATCATAAAACAAAAACTAATATCCTAGTAACAAACATCATGGAATAGACTCCTAACAACCTATAACAAGTAGCCAAATCCTGAAATTAAACTGAGGCAGTCTAGTGGTGCCATAGAGAGGAAGTTTTTGTTCAGCTCCACCTATGTCAGTCATGTTGCACACTTCTTTTTGAGGAAAGATGACATGCCTATATGTGAGAATTATGACTGATTCTGTGTTATCTGTCTGTCATGTTTTAAACTGTCCACATTCTTTGAGTGCAGTAGTTATTATTTTACTACTTTTACAGAGAAGACCTTACCAGGAAGATTTTATTCATTTCATTAAATATACTTTGATTTCTGTAAAACAAAATTAATCTTTATATAATATTCTAAAATTAGAGCAGTTATATTATTTTTACCACATAAAATTTTCTAATTACCATATTTGCTGGCTTATAAGACGCACCCCCTTTTTTGTACACATTTTTTAGGAATATTCAGTGATAAAAAAAACTTTATCACTGAATATTATAATGAATTTACAGTATTTGAAATATAAAGTAATATGTAGGTCTACTTTCAACAAATACCTAATCTAACTAGGAAAGAGTACCCACCTTTTAATCTTCTTTGTCAAAACCCAGAAATTCATCTCCAGAGCTAAATGAAGAGACACTTGAAACCTCTTCTAAATCAGAATCTGAGTCCTCATACAACAAATTGTCCTCTGTACCATCCAGTGTATTACTAATGCCACACGTCTTAAATGATTAAACCACTGTCTCAGTTTTCACAGCATTCCAGGGGTGTGCCAGTAGTGAGCGCTGCCTGTGTGCAAAATTTTAGTTGGCACCCCAATAAAAAAATCACTTTAAAAAAAAATTTTTTTTTTTTAAGTATTTCCTCCTCTTTGGTGCCTGTGTGCGTCATACACATCACACATATGGCCGGCATGCCTCTGCATCTTGGACCCACTCACAAACTTGTGAAATGCTAGGCTTCTTCATGATGGCGTAACCTCCAAATCTGAAGACTGCATCCAGCTGTTCCACTTCTTCATAAATCCCTTAAATGGTTTATTAATACAGACATCTAAAGGTTGAAGCTGACTAGTTACACCTCCTGGAATTACAGCTAACTAAGTTTTCAATTCTTTTAGTTAGATTTTTAACATCTTCTGTTCTGTGAGAACGAAACTGATCCCATACTAGCAGAGCAGGCTTCTTCAACAGGGTTCCTAGACCAAATTTTATCTATCCATAACTTTATTCCTCCTCCACCCATCCTGCCTTTTGCATGAACATGTACAAACACTCCTTTAAGCAGTTTTTCTTTGGGTAGCGTCTTCCTTTTAAAAATCAATAGTGGCGGCAATTTTGTACCATCAGCACAGCAGGATAGAACAACCCAACTATGTGAATTTTTTTCGTGCCCCAAAGTTTTAACAGTAACACTTTTTGGAATCTACAGTTTTGTTTGAGGGCACATCAAAAGTCAGCGGAACCTCGTCCATGTTTCCTATTTGCGCAAGTTCAAAATTTTCTCGTTTCCTTGCATTAATGACAAATCGATGAAATTCATTAATTTTTTCTTCATATTCAGCTGGCATCTTTTGTGATATTTTTGTTTTAGTCCACATACATAGCTGGTTTCTCTTCATGAATCTTGAACACCATGATGTTGACCCAGTAAAGTTGGCTGTCGCTTTCACTTGATGAATAATCGTTTTTGTAGACACTGAAAGTCCCGCTTTTCTGTGGTCTAAAATCCAAGTATGCAATTCTGCCTCAAGTTCTTCTGGCCATTTTGCAGTTCCACTTCATAGGTTATGTTTACTGTGAGTTGCTTTTTTTTAGATCCTCTTCCTGATTCTGCCAAATTCTTATCATTTTCTCAGTTTGGGGTGGCCCAAAATGCCTCTCTGCAGCCCTGTTTCCATGTTCTTTAGCATGGAAACAGCTGCAGAGAGGCATTTGCCAAGAAATTTATCACCGTTCACAACAACCGCAACATCAATTGGAAAGTTTAAACGAACAGGAACACAGCCGTGATCGTTGATGACAGCACATGCACATCTACCGAACTCTACGTAACTGGAATGCTTTCACACACCGCAAGGAAGAAATCGCGTAACTCCGAACAGAGAGAATTTCCAGAATTGAAAGTAATAAAAAAAACTGAGTATCGGCGTATAAGACGCACCCTGTTTTTCAGACCTATTTTCAAAGAAAAAAAGTGCATCTTATACGCCGACAAATACGGTATATAAATAAGTTAGAAATGTTAAATATAAATGAATTTTACATTATACTTAAACATTTTTTTCTAGTTCTGTTTTAATATATTTTAACCTTTAATACATAAGATGCTAACTTGTCAATGATAGCCAGTCCATCTATAACAACTGTTGAGTAGTGATATGGATGTTGTGCTCTCCTGAAGATATGAATAGATGGGCAAGCAGGCACATTAGTGTGGCTACCAGTTCTATGTTAGTATACAAAAGGCAGGAATGAGGTTGGATATACTGTTTGATGGAGATATATAGAAGAAGGGAAAGGAGATATTGAGACGTGGGGGGGGGGCTGTAGACAAGGGCCTAAAATTTAGAATCTACATAGCTCCAGTTATGAGGACAACATAATGAATTTCAGCAGTGATGAAGTGAACATCGACATATAAATGCATTATAGTTCCCTTGTGTAAGGGGCTCTATAGAATGCATTCCATACATAGTGAATGAGTTTAAGACTGTTTAATAAGCAGTTTGACTGTGAGAGCATTTCAGTGAGTCTTCTGAATTCTGGAGTTGATAATAAATAACTTTTTTATTCCAGAAACTTCTCAATAAATCTACGGGTGATGTCCCCGCCTAGACTCCGCCTTATATTGCTCCTTAATGCCTCTCAATCCTCTTATCCATGTTGCCTTCATATCCATTTCCATTTGTTTAGGTGATGGCTACTAAATAAATGGAGCAAATAAATAAATGTGGTATCCTTTGATACATAAGATGCTAACTTGTCAATGATAATCAGTCCATTGTTATCATACTGTAGCCATTTATTTCCCTTATCAAATTCATCTGTCACTTGACTATAGAAAAAGGAGTAAATTACTAAGCAAGATACAGTCTCGCATATTTGTATTCACTTATTCATGAATTTGACTCAGTTTGTTTTGCTTTCAGTCCTAGAGTACTTATCTTCTAGTATATCACTTTCTGCAAAATCAAACAGTTCACTAGATAATTAGACTATATCTCTAGCTCAAATAAACATTTGCACATTTATGTGCTCTGCCATCACCTAATCCAGTAATACCCTGATAATCATTAGTGATGACTCGCCAACAGAGTTTTACACTTTAAATTAAAGATGGCAAGAAATTATATTCTTGATTTCATCCTTTATCCAAGTGTAAGCAAACACAGTTTTTGTGTGAAGGAACTTCATGACTGGTTTAAGAGTTTACACTTGGTACACTGCTAGTGCAGTATATGTTTTATTCAGCTGTTTGGACAGGAAGCCACACTTTTCCATCTAATTTAATCCTTCAGACCTGAATTCTCACTATGGGACAGGGACTTAGCTGTACAGCCTTTGGTTGTCAGCATCAGTTTTCTTTCTTCCATAATTTTCCGCATTTAATATTGGGTAATGCATTTGTTGGTTTCATTTCTGCCTGTCTCCATTTTTTAGTTAAGAAACTGTAATAAATATAACAAACTTGCCTATATATAAGTGAACGTGAACTCCTTGGTTATGGAGATTATTAATGGGACTGGTTTCATAAATTAAATGAATTTAATGTGTGCATAAGAGCAGAAAGCTCTGTTGCTTTTGGTAAGGGAAAAGCCATTTGCTAAAAATGTCCCAAATATGATCGGTTTCAGTAGAGAGGCTATTGTGATCCAAACAGATTATTCTGGCTCTGTTTGCTGAGGTTTAGGTAATATCATACTGCTGGGATGGTGTGTGGTGCACACACCTACCAATGTAGGTAGGTTTTTATATACTGATAAGGATCCATTTGATATCCAGGTGACTAAAGTGTCAAAGAAGGGCAGACAGTTATTGTTTTCATTTTCAATGGCAAAACAGATCCTCAGGTGTTGAATGTTGAGGTGTGCTAAAAATGTATCCCACATTATGGCCACGTGGGGAAACACTGTTAACGTAATATAACCATATTTTGAGTTTGAAAGGGGCAAAATTTAGGTCTCTGTTTTCAAAATCTTCCATGTAAAGATTAGCATGGGGGGAGCCTATAGCTGTGCCTTCAATTCGCTTATAGGTTTTGCAAATTATGGCAAAAATAGAACATAACATCTGTAATCTCCTGCCCCATATTGCCAATAATATCTAACTAGATGTAGCCAAAATATTCAAGTCAGCAAAACCTCCAAAAAGAAACTTATCCTATGTGAAATTGACTGCATTTAAAAAACTTTGCCAGAACTAGAATATTATCCTTACCATAGTGGATAAGGATAATGCTGCTGTAATACTTAATCATTCTGTATACAATTGAAAAATGTTGAACTTACTCAGAGACTGATCATACCACCTAATTGACACTGACCTTACCCAAACATGCAAAAAAAGATTCTCTAAAAATATCCTGAAACTACTCAAAAAACTTCATATTATCCTAGGTCTCTCTTGATTTATGGATTACCAAAAATACACAGACAATATACTCTTGAGATCCATAGTAGATTATTGATTCACCTACTTATAAAGTGGCCAAACACTCATTACTTGCCACACTTCCCATATAAAATCTGTGTGTACTTCAAATCTTGCTTGTCAGGTATGATCCTCAAATACAATAACATCACATCATGGTCAGATTTTATATATCTTCCCTGTTCACTAATATACTTTGTAACAAACTTCAGAACTCATTCAGAATCTGTACCCCCCACCCCCAACACACATGTCAGCCTTATTCGCCTTCACAATGCATTTGCTATTTTACCTGCAAGGAAAAAAGTATAAGCAGATTGAAGGCACAGCTTGGAGCCCCTTCCCTCTGATCTTCATGTGGAACATTTTGAAACAAGGCTCTAATATCTGCTCCTCTCAAGCCTACAATATGGCTATGCTACATTGATGGCATGTTCTCCATTTGGATGTTGGAAATGTTTTCAGCACACCTCAACAGCCAACACCCAAGTATCTTTTTCACCATTGAAAAGAAAAACAATAACCATGTGCCCTTCCTTGACACTAATTGCTCAGCTATCAATGGATCATTATCCTTTTCAGTATACAAAAAACTTTCCCACACTGGTAGGTGCATCCACCACCTATCACACCACTACCACCCTCTCTCAGCAGTATAGTGTTATCAAAACCTTAGCAGAGATCAAACCATTTATTTGAACTACAACAGCCTCTCCACTGAAATCAATCACATTTGGGACACATTTTTAGCCAATGACTTTCTCCTTGCCAAAATCAACAGAGCTCTCTTCTCTTCTGTGCCCCCCCCCCCAGCGGTGTAGTTATGGGGGGGCATCGTTTTGACTTTTTGTGGTATTTTTGGTGAGTATTATTGAGAGGGGCAGCATATGCTCTAGTAATGCCACTGCCCCCCCTCCCTCAAATATCCAGAACACAAAAAATCCATTACCATTCTCTACATCTGGAACACCTCAGAAAAAATTGTACACATTTCTTTAAAAGTATAACACAGACATCCTTTCAAACCTTATCAAAAATTAGTTATTCTTGTCTGCTCACCTAAAGATCCTCTGGACCATTCTGGGATCTACATCCTGCGCCTGCAAGCTTAAATACTTTGGACAAACAGGAAGAACTGCTAGTATCCTAGAAGAACACAGAAAATATGCCTGTCATTTTTAGTTAAGAAACTGTAATAAATATAACAAACTTGCCAATATAAAGGTGAACTCCTTGGTTATGGAGATTACCTACAGTCATTTTGAGGTGGACCAAGTCATGGATACTGATCACCAGATCCAGTGTAGAGAAATTTCCTTCCTATACAGAAATAACTTTAAACCATGCCGGCATGGTTGGCAGAGTAGTTAGTGTATCAGCTCTCCAGCCAAAAGGCGGCAGGTTCGAATCCCGCTGTGGGCTTGGATGTTTGTGATTGTCTGTGAAAGTACTAGTGGTGGTAGCCGGCAGTAGATGGTGTTGGTGTTAGATGATGAAGGTTGGTGGAGTAGTGAGACAAAGAGTTGTAGAGTAGATGCCTCCCTCGATGAGTCTTTGGACTCCCTGGAGGTGTTATGTAATAATAATAATAATAATAATAATAAGAGAGACCATTTCTGGAATCCACCACAGCACTCCAACATTCCCCAAACTTAAAATTTGGCTACATTGCATTGCCAGAAATCTGGGAGACTCATTTAGTGAGACCTTCAGTACGTGTCTATCACTGCATCAATAGAGGATGCCAGTTAGTATAATACTATTGAAGCCCATGATTACAAATGTGTTTGACTTCCTACTAGTAAGGCTGATGCATGTGCTCTATGTATCTCTGTATTCATTGTCACCAAGATGAAGTATTGACTTACTAACCTAATTAGTTTAATAAATTTCATTAGTTAATAATTGATTTTAGATGTTTATTTTATTCCACTAAATATCGATAGGAATGATCAACATTCAAGCATCCATACCATACTTCTAGGAATTTACCATGTGTCCTGCAGTTTTCTGGCCAGACTGGACATTAGAATTGCTTAATGTATGGTTTGCATCCAATTTCACCACTATACATATTATTTTCATGAACCATTCTAGTCTGTTATAGGATTTATTGAGAAAAGGCATGTTATTTCTGTACAAATTTGAAATTTGACCTTTTCATGAATGTGCTTCTCTTGAACTGTTCTAGCCTCATCAAATTTGGATGCAAAATATTCATACAGCTGAGTGACTCATTCCAACCAGGAGCATCCAAAGATACATCTCTCTGCATTGTTGTGACAGATGTATTTTTGTGTTTGTAAGCAAATATTGGTTGTTCTTTCAGTTTGACCATATAGATCAGTTCACAAACAAGGACATCTATAGACCTCCCGAACTGGCAGTTATCTACCTTAATCCATTTCTACAAGAATCAAATCCCTCTTAGAGAGATCTGATCCTTGTAGTAATGGATTAAAGTAGATAACTTAATCTGGGGGTTGGGGTTTGAAAGGGATATTTATTGCCGACACGGTTGGCCGAGTGGTTAGCATATCTGCTCTCCAGCCAGAAGGTTGCGGGTTCGAATCGAGCTGTGGGCATGGATATTTGTGATTGTATGTGAAAAAATACTAGTGGTGGTGGTAGCGGCCAGTAGATGGCATTGGTGTAGATGATGATGGAAGATGCAGTTCGTTGTAGTTGGTGGATTGAGTGATGGAGACAGAGTTCTAGAGTAGGCACACTCCCTCGATGAGTCTTTGGACTCCCTGGAGGTGTCAAGTAATAATAATAATATTTAGGAAAGACTTCCAAGACCTTAAAGAAATATAATCTCCTTATAGATTTCACATCACATCTTTCTGAACCTCACATCAAACTGTGAAGCTACCAGTTCTTCAAGGATTAGTCTAGTTTCTAGTTTTTTAAATTATATCAATCCCACAACTGAGGTCTCAAAAAATTCCTTCTTTCTTTATGATTACTTGTGTGAGAAAGTAATCATAAAGAAAGAAGGAAATTTGATGTTCTTGAACAGCTACCAGTTGTAATCCTTGAAGAAAAGAGTATATAGAGAATGACTGTTTCAAAGAATGGGGCTAAATGGAATGAAAAAGAAAGGTAAGTTTCATAAGTTTGAAGTGAATGGTGTTTGAATATTGACCAGAAGTTGCTGGTATTTCCATTTGGAAGAAAGTGAAGGGCGGATGATGGGAAGTTCAGTATTTATTTCATATGGGGTTCCCTCCTTTCCTCCCCCCCCCTCCATCCCTTAGAACAGGTTGATTCCTCCTAATGAGGGTTTAAATATGTATTTTATGACTGTAGATCACTGCGTGTTCATGGGCCGGTTTGCTTGTTCTGGGGGTTAAAAAAAAAAAAAAAACCTACCTTTGTATGAGACCGGCTAACTCACCTTTAATTGAGAGATCAGATAAAAGTTCCTTGTGTCTTCGACGGGAATTCAACCCAGGTCTTTCCAAGCAAAGGGTATCGTCTATACCAACCGAGCTACAGAGGCTCTTGGGAAGTTCAGAATTGTGCCAGTGAAAATGTTGAAAATGCATGAATGCAGAAAAGAACATCTGTGAAAAGTGAGAGAATCTGAGCGAGAGGGTCGTGCTAAGTAGATTACTCCCCTCCCTCCCCCCTCCATCAAGAATTCTGAGGGAGATTTTTTTTTAGGTATATCACCCCAAATATGCATTCAACATTCTAAGAATTGGGAATATTTTGTGTATGTTTGATGTAATGGATTTACTTGACTATATGAATTAAATAAATTTTATAACTAGAAGCCAAGAGATACCAAAATAGAAAAAATGCTATTTATTATTTGAGCACACAACTAGTAAAGTTCTCTTAGTAAACTTCATTGGGTGCATAACATGAAAAGAGAAATACAAAAATATATATTGCAAGAGAAACAACAGTTATAAATTAACTTACAAACATATTGCTGACATTTGAAGGCATTCTTGGATGCCATAGTATTGTTGGGCATGATCTTGTGTATGCCAGTGCTGGATAGCTGAAGAGTAACAATCAGATAGGCTATAGCTAAGGGTATTAAGATAGACCAGATTGAGGACGATTTTTGTTAGATTCTGCAATTCTTCTCCAGTTCATCGTAGTATTTAAAAATGTTTTCTGATTTGTTCCAGATCACTGAATGAATGACAGAATCATCCTTGTTAGAATAACCAGAATTAATAATGTGATAGTGCGCTGGCTCTAGTTTTCATATGTAATATGTCTGTAAGTTAATTTATATCTGTTGTTTCTCTTGTAATGTTTTTTTTTTTCGTATTATTCATCCGATGAAATTTTCTAAGAAAACTTCACTAGTTGTGTGCTCAAATAATAAATGGTATTTTTTCTATTTTGGTATCTCTCGACATCTAGTCATTAAATTTAGTTAATTACACACACACACAACTTGAATTTCACCTGTAAACATCTGTAGACATATCACATATTAGGACATGGTTGGCTAAGCTTTAGATAATCCAGATACCCTGTTCTAAAAACTAGACATGGAACTTTTCATGCTTCACCTGGCCTAAGTAAACAGTGTGTTTCTCACACTGGGTAATAATTTTGGGATATGCATAAGTTATCCATTTTGCCAGTTCAAGAGGATGTCAAGTTTTTTGGAGGCAGGGCTGTCTTTTGGCAGCATTAAAGATAACTAATTACCAGATTATTCTTGTTTCACTGGGAAATGTAAAATGATAACCATTTTAAGAATTTGATTATGGAAGATCATGAAACTACCATTTGAGTACTGCATCATTTTTCAAATGAAGAGTAATATCATGTACTGTTTTCTGCGAAACAGTTTAGGATGTGTGGTCAGTGATAAGTCATTATTGTATAGAAGGGAGAGCATAAGTAAAAGCACAGAGCTCTGGAGTTGATATGGAAATTCAAAAAGAGGAACCCATCCTTTGAATGCCTAAAAATTAACAGGCCTGTATATCAGACCCATCTAATACCATAGTCAAGAACAGCTACCTGAGACTTTCCATGCCTTGTGTCCAATATTTCATCTAAATTTTACTGGCTCGTGTGCATGAAAAACATTTTGCGTTAAGTTTCCAGTCTGACTCAAAGTTCACAGCAGCAAAAGTCACAAGCCACAAACCCTTAATCTGATATGCCTAAAATTGGTGATATCTTTGGTAAAAGATCATGTATTTTGCATGGTAAATACAGCGATTAGTGGTGTACCACAAGGCTCTGTACTTGATCCTCCATTACTTAATTTGTATAAGTGATATAATAAGTGATTTGACAGGAAATATTCAGTTTTTTGCTGATACTAACCTTCGAAGAGCACTTGTAAATGAAGGTGAAATCCTGCAGGAAGACTTAGACAAACAGTTTAGGCAAAGGTAAATGGTTATCAGTTCAATGTGGTCAAGTGTAAGGTGATACATTGTACTATATTGATGAAAGTGAACTGCAGGAAATTGATGAGGCCAGGGACTTGGGTGTGATTGTGAACAGGAGAGTTGAGAGGACATTACCAAAACAGCACATCAGATTACATGGTGGGTAGAGAATACATTAACAAGCAGGGATAGAGAGACTATTATTGTCCTGTATAAGGTTTTAATAAGGCCACATCTGGAATAGTGCGCACAGATTTGGAAACCAAATTCCATGGAGATGAAGTGGTGGAGAGGATCCAGAGGTGGGTGACAAAAATTGTTGTAGGTCTGTGGGATGTTCTCTATGAAACAGTCTGTGGGCTTCAAAAACTAGCTGATAGGCAAAAAAGAGGAGACATGATAGAAGCATTTAAGTTATTAAAGGGTTTTTGTAGGATTGACACTGAAGACTTAATAGGATATGGCAGGAAGAGTGAGAACAAGAGATCACCAGTGGAAATTGTTTAAGAGTGGTTAACAAAGATGTTAGGATTAGACTTTTTTTTGCTTAGAGGGTGGTGAATGGGTTGAAGGAAAGGTATTATATGAATAATAGATCTCCCACAGTGACTGACTCCATGGAGACACCTGTATAATAATAATTATCGTTGCTGTTTCAACACATTTGTCCAGCCACAATAACTTTGCATAAAAGAACTTTTATGCCTTAATTTTGACAATAACATTTTGATAGTTTAACACAAAAGAAACACTAACTGGTAATTGGTTTACGGAATTAACAATGCATATAAAGTATATTAATTAAAGGTAACTTTAATGAATAACTTCTATATTTCGGCAACGTCACATTGCCATCTTCAGGAACATAAAGATATGGTATGTGCACGCAGGCACTAACACAAAGCAAATGAGGAAGAAAGCAAGAAACTAATATTGTTCCTAAAGTCCTAATGGTGCCCTCTTGCGGGCTAATTTGTCTTGGCAGTTGGGCTGAAGTTCTCATAATGTAAGTCTCAAATTTGAAATGAAACTACTCCCAAATTTGGGGTAGTTTCATGCAGCCAAATTTGTTGAGGTTAGGAACGTTTTTTAGAGCTGCTGAAGATTCTTTGAATAATCTTTCGTATTTAAACTTGCTGCGATGAATTATTTTTGTTTTCTTCCAACGAATTTTATGGTGGGTATCTAAGGCATAGTCTGCCAGCCCAGAGCGGCTGTACTGGTGAAACCGGATGTAGTCTTGGTGTTCTGAAATCCTGATATTTGTTGTTCTGCCTGTTTGGCCAAAGTAGGACAATTTGCAGCTGCAAGGGACTTGGTATATACCAGGTAGGTCTAGGGGAAGTGGTTGGTCTTTGGTAGAGCGGATAAGGGATGCCAACTTTTTATATGGTCTGTAACAGGAAATAAGGTCATATTTTTTGAGGATATTGATTATTTTCTCAGAGGTGCCCTGGATGTAGGGGATGGTGATAGACTTGGTGTAATCTTTATTGTGGAGGGGGGGGGGGTCTGTGGTTTACTGGTTTTAGTATTTTTTGGGGGGGGGGTTATAGCCATTGGCTAAGAAAGTGTTGAGGATGTGGTTTAGCTCAGTAGTTAGGGCCTTGTCATCTGAGCAGATTAATTTTGCCCTGTTATATAGTGTTTTTATAACCCCATATTGTTGTGAGGGGGGGGGGGGGGCTGCTGGTGAATGTATCTGCCAGTATGGGTGGGTTTTCTGTGAACAGAGAAAACCAAAGATCCATCAAGCTGGCGGGTGATTAAAGTGCCTAGGAAGGGGAGGGTGTTGTTCTCCTCTTTTTCTAAGGTGAACTGGACTCTGGGGTGTTGGTTGTTTAAGTGTGTTAGGAAGGAATAGAGCGTGTCTGAGCCATGTGGCCAAATAGCAAACACATCATCCACATAACGAAGCCAAATAGTGGGTTTTTGTGGGGCGGAGTTTAAGGCTTTCTCTTCAAATGTCTCCATAAAGAAATTGGCCAAGGGTGGGGAAAGCAGTGAACCCATGGCTGTCCCCTCTATCTGTTTGTAGAACTCGTATAAGCCTTGCTACTAGAAAAGAAACACTAATTCAATAGTTCCTCGTAGTTACAAATTCCATCACTGTTTGCAGTTCAAGTGACTATGCCTCTGCAACTTCTTGATGTCAGCATCAGTTTGACCACACAATACAGGCTAAAATGAATTAATTAGTATATTAAGTTGAAATGAGTTATTGTAATATTAGTTAGAGGGGAGACATTGGAGAAATTACTAATTAAAATAAGTGACAAGATTTATGATATAATTGGTTTTTATGGTATATTCAAAATTTATTGACTGTAAATTAGAAATTCTGATAAGCAAAAATTTGCTTTGCACAGCCACTACGCTTGTGCACTCCTTTTGACCAGTGTGCAAGCTTACACAGCTTAGAGGGATCATTGCTTGGGTCTATGAGTAAGGTTGGCTAATTGGAAAACCTCCAGGTAGCAAGAAGTTTTCTGTTAATGATGTTGTTTTCGATAACATTCATTTGGGATGTGGATAGAGTTCGATGGCTGACTTTTATCTCTTTTTAAGGGACTGCTGGATATAGGTAGTGATGCTCTTTAGTTGGATATTGCTGCCATACCATTGGATAGATACAGATGACAGCTTGAATAGGTGATATTGGATTGGTGCTAATTCTGAAATGTGAATTCCAGGCACAATTGTGAGTGATACCATCTATACTAGGAACTATAGTATCTGGATAAATGAGAAGTTTTCTGATGTATTTTTAGCAAAAGATAAAAGGATGCATACAGTAAAGTGTGTGATTTTCCTTAGTTGTCTATACAAGAGCTGGAGGAGTCTTATCTTTGGGTGATACATCTGTTCTACCATATGGGTATGAGAAAGAGAGGATTGAAGCATAGGAAGTAAGGTCTTTCCAGTAGCCTTAGTAAGGGGCCTGAAGACTCACCTGCATTTTAGTTTATTTTAACATGCTGTGGTTAGTAGTGTAGATTTGAAGAAGTGTTTGGATCAAAGAAGAGGAACAGTAATTGGGCTTAGGAAATAGGCATAAAAATGAGATAATCACATTCAGTATTGTTGAGGTACCAGAGGACTGCACTGAAATTGGCTGGGTTGATCTGTAGACAAGGAAATGCAGACCAAGTTATGTTTAAAGTTTTCAAGATTAATCCCAACTTAAAAAAAATAGTTTGTTTGGAGGAAGAGCTGTTAAGAAATAATCATCATCATTCTCCCAGGGAGAATGATAATTGTTTGGTATTTTGGTTGGTAGATGAATGGTGTTTGTGTTCGATCTTTACTAACGGTAGATATTTCAGTCTCTCTCTCAGCTGATTTTGTGACTTTGGAGAAGGGAAGTCATTGAAATTATAAACATTGAAATCTCCAAAGATTATTTCACTGTTTGAATAATTACTATTGGAAATTTCCCTTGAAAGATAATCAGCCATTAGTGCTTATTAGAATTAGAAGAGCAGTAAAGTTGGAATTTTAGCTAAGGGCTTCCAACTAACAACTAAAGAGCATCCCTGCCTGTAATTTTTGTTTCCGAGTAAAACCATTTTCTCTTCCTTTGTCTGCGTGGATGTACAATTTTAACTTGTATCCCCGAAGATATTGGAATCATTTTCTTTCATTCATGACTGCTGTGCATTATTTTCATTTAAAATTCTAATATGCATGCTGCTTCCTCCTTTATCAGCCTTAATTTGATTCTGAATAATCCTCAACTAACTCTAGTGCAATGCCAAAGACATCTGTTGTTCACAACTGCTTTTTCTGGCTTTTAATATGAAATATTTGTATTGGAACACTAATATTCATTTTCTTTCCTTTAATGTTACGTGGTGAAGGTCGAAATTAAAATAATTATTCCTAACATGGTTGTGATCTTCATAATTTAGTGAAATGATTACTAATATTCAGATACAACTGAATGCAGTATTCAAAGGCATAACATGCTTATATTTTGCAAAACTTTCCATTCATATTTGTCTACAGCATTGTTTCATGATAGCAAATTGCCAATTTAAAGCAATTTATGCTGTGTATAAAGATAACACTTCACTAACTTCAAGTGAGATAACCCTGCAGTATCTGTGAATTTGGTCGGGGTCGTTGGTTACCATGTAATAGTTACATTTTGTCTTCAACATGATCTCACTATGAATGGAGAAAAAGATGAATTGAGGTCATTTTATTATACCTTTGTTCCAATGAATAATAAAATTTTGGAAAAAATAGGTGACTGAGTATTGTGTGTATATCTGATCATGATGTTGCTATATGTTTTATGAGCCATTTGTCAAATGTTGTCTAAATTAGACACAAAAAAGTCCTTATCCTGATGGCATTCCTCCAATTGTCCTGAAGGTCTGTGCAACAGAACTGATTCCTATCCTATGCTGTCTGTACATATTGTCTTACTCCACTGGTCTATATCCCAAAGCCTGGAAACTGGCCTATATTCAACCCATTCCTAAAAAGGGTGTTATGGTAGTTTTATTTCTCATTGTATAATGCTATTTTGATTCAGTGGTCACTACTCTTTCCTTTACCTTATTATATATGTTAGCCTCTGTCTGCTAGTTTTAACCGTTATATATCCCTAAATCGTCTGCCTAACACTGAGTATATGATCTTACTGCTTATCTGACAATTTCTAAGTTTTGGGCTCTGAGAAAATATCTGTTCCCTGATCTCTATAAGTCATCCACATTCGCTCAGACAAATTTATTCCCTGTGCCAGCCTGGACTTTAAGGACAGAGTCAAACTCAGCCTAAGGATGGTTATAGAGAATCAGATGCTACTAATATAATTCGCTTGAAATCAGAAGCCGTAGGTTTTCCCTTTTGTCTGTTTGCAGTCGTGCCCCCTTTCCTTTCTTACTTAGGATATCCCCGCGCACGCATATGATCACCAGGTTCGTATTTTTTTATGAAGGGTCTAGGTCAGTCTACATGGTCAGAAAAGCAAGCATGGAAGGTAACAAACAAATTTAATGAATCCATAATTAATTACAATACAAAGACAAAATTGATATTTATGCTAGATTAAAACTCTTACGTTTCTCTCACTTTCTCATTCTTAGATACACATGGATTTCTTAATCTCTACAATACTATTCCTTTAACTTATCAAATATTTAGTTTACAACTTGATAGGAGCCAGCAAGGTATTTGGCACACCTCAAGTAGGTCATGACAGAATCTCCAGTAAATTAATAGTTCTCAGAATTCAGTGTAATGGTATAGAGTCATTCACACATATAATAATTCTTCATGTTTATCCTTATCATAAATTCGAGTTACACTTTCTTCCGTTTCTGTTAGTCAAGTTCTCTAAAGGGCTAGAATATGTAAAAGTACTTATCTACACTATCTTGGGTTCTTTCGGGATTTTCTCCGTTCTTCTTTCTTACGAAGTTCTAGCTGCCTTGGTTCTGTTGCCACGTGGGAATCACGTGCTCTCCCTGGATCGAGTGCTCGGTTTCTTTACTAAGGATTAACGTTGACGCTATTCCTTACCGACGGCCTGCGTTCAAGATTTGCCGTGTTCTGTGGTGGTGCCATACTGGGATTTCTCGGAGATCAGCTCTTAAAGATAAGAATTGAATCACGATGCCCACTCGAAGCACACGGTGAGAATACAGGAACAAACAAAACAGGGGGGGGGTTCAATTCTATGTTGCAGGTTTTACACGCTCCCCAAGAGCGCCACCTTTCCGAGTTTGATTTCTCCTTTCACCCTTCTGATTCGTCCCCGACTGGGTGACTTCACCGCTCCTCATACAGGGCATTTCCAATTCCGGGAATGCATGCGTCTTGATGTTTTCTTAGAGGTAGCGCCCACAGATGGTTACGCTGTTAATGTAGTATTGGGCGACCTTTGCCCCTTCTTACCGAATTATTGGCATTCGTTCATATGTAGAAATTCACTGATAATTCCTCTCATGTGAGCCCTTTTTGTTGATTTACAGTTACATTAAAGTATAAACACACTAACTACAATACAAACAGTTCTTATTCTAATTTGCCAGTTTTTATTTCTTTTAAAACGTTAGATTATGCCAAATGATAAGTATGCTCATTTAATGGATATCTTCTATTAGACTCTGGAAAGGTGACAAATCACTGCCATCTGACTACCACGCTATCTCACTCACTTCAGTCCTATCCAAAGTGATGGAGAAAGCCATCAACTCTCAGCGCCTATTCTACCTTGAAGGTACCCAGCTATTAAGCAATCACCAGTACAGATTCCATCGCCGATCAACAGATCTACTTTCGTACATCACCCATCGCTGGACAAATGCCATGGAGAAATTTGGAAAATCCCAAATAACCACGTCTGACACAAAGGCTTACTAAGCAAACTCCTATCATTTGGACTGTCTCAGGATTTCTCCTGATGGATGTCCAGCTTCCTGTCTGGACACACACACACACACACTGTGTGTGATGGTAGATGGCTCCCAACCTCTCACCGACTCTTCCTTCTGTATATCAATGACCTACTTCAGTTGACCTCCAGCCCAATACACAGACGTATTGGGTTGGAGGCCAACCCAATATGCAGACAACAGCACATTGCACTCCTCCCTTTCATTTGACAAACCCTACTCTACACAACTCTAACCTAGCATCAACCACCACTGCTCTTAATTCTGACCTCCAAGCCATCCTCCAATGGGACTCAGATAACCTCGTCAACTTCAATGCTAGTAAAACCCAGTTCTGTCTTATTTCTCACAAAAAAGAACCATTTTCCCTCAGCATTCTTTTTGATAACACTCAAATTCCCAGACAAGATGAGATTTCTCTTCTTGGAATTACCCTAATATCAAGCCTCTCCTGGCATAAACACATCACAATCATTGCATCCTCAGCTTCCAAAAAACTAGGTTTTTCTCTTTCGCTCAAGACTTAACTTCACCTCTAAATAGCTGTTAACCTTATACAAATCGCATATCTGCCCAGCTATCGAGTACTGCTCTCGCATTTGAAGTGGGGGTTCCTAAAAGCTTCCTCAAAATGATTGCCTCCCTACAGAGGAGAACAGTTAGACTGATAAATGACCCATCTCTCACCAACTCGCTCCCTTCACTCTCACATAGATGTTTGGTCTCTGAAATTTGTATATTCTATAAATATTCCATGGGAAATGTTCATCTGAAACAGCATCTATAATTCCTCCACTCTGTACTAAGCCCATTGGAACATGTACAGCTGCTGCCCAACATCCTTTCACAGTACAATTTGAAATCCACAGAACAAGTTTCTTTTCCTCATCCATGCTACTGCTGTACTGTGGAACAGTCTTCTCCCCTGATGTATTTCCCAAGGAATATAGCATACAAGCTTTTAAATCAAATTTTAAAACAAGTTTTTCCTTTCCCAACCCACTACCAATATATGGTACTAGCGTACTATAGGTTGACCAGCCAACCTCTCATATATGGACCCAACATATAAAAAAAAAATTCTTAATAGAAATGAAATGCAAGAAAAAAAGTTAACTCCATATTTTTTTCTCCTTTGTATTATTGTGTGCATATTTGAAGTTTGTAAGTTTAATCTTCATTTCTTTTTTCTCTTAATGGATAATATACTACAAACTCTCTTTTATTAGCCATCCAGTAATTGTAATTTAATAATATTCATGTATTTATTAAACATTTTCTGTTAAAACATGTCATTTTCTTTGTAGCAAGTACAAATCAATGATGACTTCTGTGGTATGGATGTGAATACCCCATTAGGTGGTAGTATGCCAATTGAAGCAGCACCTGTGCTCACATATTCTGGTTTGCTTCTAACATCTGTGGCATCAACTTCTACTCATGACTATACTGTAGCATTCCTTGGTACAGCTGCAGGACATTTAAAAAAGGTACTATTCTAACAATGTGTAACTTTAATTTTGTTACTTTTATTGTATGCCTTTTACTTAATTGCTATAATAGTGAATTATTCAAACAATAGCAACCAGTCCATATGCTGCAAATCAAGATTCCCCATGTTTCTTGCCTTTTTTTCTACCTTTCTGACTGACTCTTTAAAAGTATTCCTAAGACTTCATTAAAGTGCCAGTGAACATTATTAGTTTAAAATAATATTTTTTGAATAAAAATAAAATTAGTGTAAATAACAAAACATTTAACTTGTCAACTGTAGAACCTTATCATTTGTAGGCAATTAAGAAGAAAGAACCTACCTATTCATAGCTTTCTTGAACAATTGGAAGCTGTAGTCCTTACAAAGAATTTAGGTAAATAGAATAAAAAGAGGATGAAGTTCATCATCATCAAATTCCTGATATACCCTCAAGGGGTGTACAGGATATGATAGTACTACATGAAAAATTTACATCATTACTAACTTCCTATCTAAATTTTCCTCCAAATTAGTCTGTTAAATGTCAAGATGCCAATATTATCAGGTCTTATATTTCTGTCTTCTAAGGCACGTTTTACTGTATCAATCCACCTATATCTGGGTCTTTTTTCTGCCAACCTTACAGAGAACACTTGTTTTGCTAATCTTTCTTTTCCCATTCTGCTTAAGTGACCATACCAAATGAGATTAGCTCTGCTAACGCATTCCTGGATGTTGACAATGTCTAGTTCTTTCCTAATATCCTCGTTTTTAAAATGATATTGCCATTGATGCCATCTGTTCACGCCTCTAATCTTTCTCAGGACTCATATCTGCAGTCTCTAATCTTGGTCAAGTGTTTTACTTCTGACCCAGCTCTCAGATCCATAAGTTAAAACTGGTTTGAACACTGTCTTTTATACAGCTAATTTAGTGTTCTGACTAATTTCTCTCTTATTCCATATGAATTTATTCAATTGACTTCCTACCATACCAGCTTTGATTCTCTTGTATATTTTCATATGTAACTTATAATCTTCACTAAAAATCATGACTAAGTAGCTGAAATGTTTTACTCGTTCCACAGGTTCTCCATTCACAACACAGTTGACATTTTCAATGATTCTGCCTATTTTCATTGTCTTTGTCTTTTTATTGCTGACCTTCATACCATATCTATTACAACAGTTATTCAATTTAGTCAGAGAATCTTGCAGACTTGTAGCGGATTTATTTAGAAGTATAACATCATCTGTATAAAGCAAAGAGCTGACATTAACCTCTCCAATTTTGATATCAGGTTTAATACAACTTTCCTTCATAATGTGATCCATATAGATAATGAATAACAGAGGGGATAATGTACATCCTTGACTAACACCAGATTTAACATTAAACTATCTTCCTGTACTTGCTTCAATTCTAACTGCTGACTTACAACTCAATTAAAGACTAAGTGTTGCTTGATATAATGCCCCATTGACACCATATAACTGTAGCGTATTGAATAGCTTCTCTCTTGGCATCTTGTCATATGCCTTTTCCAGATTGACAAAACTTAAATACAGATCTTTGTTATATTCCCATGCTTTCTCAACTATTTGTCGTAAAGTGAAGATCTGATCCTGACAGCTCTATTTGGCCTGAATCCAGCATGTTCTTCACCAACCTTTCCCCCACAATTCTTCTCAATCCTTTCTGAAGTATGCTTGCATAGATCTTGCCAGGAACACTCAGTAGGGAAATACCTCTGTAATTCTCACATGCAGTTTTATTTCCCTTTTTATACATGGGTACTATGAGAGCTCTACTCAAATCATCGAGAATTCGTCCCTCTGTCCAGGCTTTCTGAACTATGCAGTGCAGCTACTGTAAGACTTTTATACCACTATATTTCAGCATATCTGGTCGAATATCATCTACTCCTGCTGCCTTTCCACATTTCAAGCCTTTGATGGCTTTTTCTACTTCAAGTATGGATATGTATTCCTGATTGTATGCCTGTTGTGTTTTTTTTACCACTATGCTATCACTGCTTGTTTCATTTAACAATTTTTCAAAGTAATTACTCCATACTTCAAGGATATCTTTTTCTCCTGTTTTCATGTAACCTTTATCATCTCTAACTACTTTTACAGCACTCTTTCCTCCATTTCTGAGCTTCTTCAACAACCTTCAGAATATCTTGCCACCTTCTTGATATTTATTTTCTATGGTCTTGCCAAAATCCTCCCATGACTTCTGTTTAGCCAGTTTTACATAGCATTTAGCTTTCTTACATTTGTCTCTGTATTCTCTAAGAGCACAAGCTGACTTATTTGCCAGGAACTTTTGATATGCTTTCTTCTTTTCCTTCACTGCCTCTTTAACCTCCTGTGTCCATCCACCATGAAGTTCTGATTTTTTATCCTTGCACACAACCTCACCACATGCCAATCTGGCTGAATAAATCAGTGTTCTCTTCAGGACTTGCCACTGAATCTGCAAGGTTTGGTTCCTGCTCTCAAACTCTTTCATATTTTCTTGAATAATATTTATGTACAGTGGAACCTTGGTTGTCAAACGACTCTCATCTTGAACAAATTGGTTCCCGAACAAAAAATGCACTGGTTTCCGAACAGACAAACTGGGAACCACATGCTCCATGGGCTGAGATTACGGTGGGATAACGTTGGTTACGCTGTAGCCTCCGTTCAGTTCAGACACCTGCTGGAATTTCTGGAGAATTAATTAATTTAAGACACCTATTGTATATTATTATAAGGTGCCTCCATTGAGTCAAAAGACTCATCACGGGAGACCCAACATTGCATACTAAGCATTATTCACACAATACCTGTCATACTTCCCCTTATACTCATTCACATTCTTGAATTTGCAGTGCCTTTTCTTGATTTTTTTTGTATTTTGTATTTTTTTTATTTATTTTTTTAATGTATTATTAAATTAACCACCATGGGGCCGAAGAAGGATAGTGATCGCAGCAAAGCGAAATTAAAAGTTGTTAGAACCACGATATAGGTGAAAAAAGAAATCATATTTAAACATGAAAATGGCATTCGTGTCTCTGATCTTGCTATGCATACTCAAAAATAAAGAGGTGATTAATTTTCGTCTATATTTTATCTATTTATTGTGTTTATTCTTTTTGTGTAAGATTCTATGCATTTTCATTGTTTTTATATAAGATTTTATGCATGAAGTAAAAAAAGTTATCAAGGTTGAAATAAGCAATCATCTGGGTTTCGGAAATGGATTAATCCATTTTACATTAATTCTTAAGGGAAAATGGTTTCAGTTTTCAAACAAATCTGTTTCCAAACAGGCTTTAGGAATGAATTATGTTCAACAGCCGAGGTTCCACTGTATTTTAGTCTACAGTTCACATCTGGGAGCTGCTCAACTTTTATTCTCTTTAAAACTTTCTTACGTGTTCTTCTTTTCAATATGAAATTCAATTTTATCCTGCTCAAGACTAAGTGGTGATCACTTCCAATTTCAAATCCTCTGTACACTGGTGTTCTGCACCAGTGGGAAAACAGCACTATCAACAATAACATAGTATCATACTTTAATCTGTGTCATTTTTATATCGCTATCTTTATCTTTCTACATTTTCTTTACGTATTTTATTTCTATATATACTTTGACTTCTATCTGCTATCTTTAACTTCATGTATCCCTAAGTCGTCTATCTTGCTTGAGTATGTGATCTTATCGCTTATCTAACAAATTTCTCGATTTGGGCCCCAGAAATACCTGTTCCCTGATCACTACAAGCTATCCTCAATTCACTCAAGCAAATTTATTTACTGCATCAGCCTGGGCTTTAAGGGTAGAGTTAAACTCAGCCTAAGGATAGTCATAGGGAATCAGGTGCTACTAATATCATTTACTAAAATTCAGAAGCCTTAGGCTTTCTAGTTTATTTGCAGTTGTGCCCCTTTTCTTTTCTTTATTGGGATATCTCCGTGCACATATATGATCACAGGTTCGTAATTTTATGAAGGGTCAGTCAACATGGTCAGAAATACAAGCATGAAAGGTAAAAAAACAATTTTAATGGATTCATTATTAAATATAATACACAAGAAAAATAGATATAAATACTAAGTTAAACTCTTACTTTCCTCTCACTCTCTTATTCTTAAAACAAACATGGATTCTAAATCTTTACAATTCAATTTCCTCAACTTATTTGACATTTTAGTTTACAACGCATTAGGCCTGTTAGGCATTTAGCACATTATTGTTTTCCCCTGAGTGGGTTACGACAAAATATCCAATAAACTAATAGTTCTTAAAATTCAATCCAAAGGTATAGAATTATTCACATAAATTTCAATTCTTCATACTTCCTTTTATCACAAATTCGAAATACTCTCTCTTCCGTACTGTTAGTCAATTTCTCTAAAAGGGGCTAGAACATATAAAAGTACTTATCTACACTGTTTCGGTCTCTCTCGGGGTTCTCGCCGTCCTTCCTTCTTTGTGAAGATTCTGGCTATCTTGATTCTACTGCCACATAGGATTCACGTGCTCTTCCTGAATCGGGCGCTGTTTCTTTGCTATGGATTTACATCAATGCTTTTCCTCGTTGATGGCCTACGTTCGATCTTGCCGTGATCTCTGGCGGTGCCACGCTGGAACTTCTCGAAGGTAGCTCCTAAAAATAAGAACTGAACCAGATGAACACTTGGAGCATGCAGTGAGAGTACAGGAACAAAAAACGGGGGGGTGCCACCTTTCTGAGTTTGATTTCTCCTATCGTCCTTCCGATTGGTCCCCGAGTGGGTGACCTCACCGATTCTCTTATGGGGCTTTCGAGTTCTGGGAATGTATGCATCATGAAATTTTCTCAGATGTAACGCCCACGGGCGCTTACGCTGCTCTTGTAGCATTTGGACGACCTTTGCCCAATCCTGCTGAA
This sequence comes from Typopeltis vanoorti, assembly GCF_054136105.1. Classification (NCBI taxonomy): domain Eukaryota; kingdom Metazoa; phylum Arthropoda; class Arachnida; order Uropygi; family Thelyphonidae; genus Typopeltis; species Typopeltis vanoorti. The sequence goes on from NC_143560.1 coordinate 28,121,114, forward strand.
TTATTGGCATTTACTTTTACTTGTAGAATATCACTGAAAATTACTCTTGCGATTGCCCCTTTCATTGACTTACAGTTACATTTTATATATATATATATATATATATACATTAACTTCAATATAAACAGTTCTAAATTTAATTTGCAAGATGTTATTTCCTTCAAAAACATAGCTACACTGTGCTAAATGATAAGTATGCTCAGTTTATGGTTATTTTCTTAGACTCTGAAATTGTGACATCATGTAGAATGAGGTCGCCTGTTTCAGATCTAACAATAGTCAATGATACTTTTCTTATTCCTTTCCTCTTCTCTCCATGTGAATTTGTGTACATGTTAATGTTGGAACATGTTAGTAATAACCAGTTCACCTCCTGACCAGAAATTCAACAAGTATTTGCCATTATTATTATTATTAGCTTCGCTCTTTTCTCCAAATTTTCCCAAAATATTTTTGTATGTCTGACATTCATTTCCTACTCTGCTATTTAGATCCCCAACAAGGACCAACTTTCCTTTTCATTGTGTCAGTTGCTTTCTCTAAAGCCTGAAAAAATTCCTTCATTTCTACCTTAGTAGAAACCTCCTGTGGGACCATAAGCACAAATAAGTCTCATTATCCAGTTCCCGATTCTCACATTTGCCCACGTCACTCTACTTAAGACTGCCAGCCAATCAAGAAGATTAGCATCATATTTAGTGTTGAATACTATGGCTACTCCTTCTTTTCCTTGATTGTTATTGCCTGAATATAGCATTTTGTATTTATTGCTCAGGAAGATCTCACCAGTTTTTGTCTTTTTTGTTTCAGTCACCCCTATTATATCGATCTGGTACTTATCCATTTCCTCAGCTAACTCCATTTCTTTGGGCTTCTTACGTTGATAGTACTGATCTTGAACTCTGGTGATGTTGAGATGTGGTAAGTTTTAGGATTTGTTCCAGTAGCTGACTTTTCACTGTTTGCCCTGGTTCCCTGACAAAAACAATGGGGGGCCTTGTTTAACCAGGCGACGCCCCAGCCGGCATGAAATCCTGTCATGTTGTACCATCATTTGAAATTTTGGTGTAAGCTAATAAGAATACAATTTGGTTGGCTAAATCCCAAATTGCCAGTCCATCCTTATTCGTTCAGTATCTAGGTAGATACCTAACAGGGTGCACCACGGGAAGGTGAGGATTGGACAATAGGTCAGAAACCCTGGTCGGTTCTCTGCATTCCTCTGGAAGCCATGTGGAGATCTACTCTCAGTTATATAGTTTTGACTGTTAAGTACTCCTTTCCCTTAAGCATCCCTGAAGTTAATCAAACTTCATCAAACATTTTAGTGAGAGTTTGGTAAACAACTCCAAATGTGACAATTTTGAGGTCTATAAAATGTTTGTAGTTGTACAGTTAGAAATAGTGTCTTGAGTAGAAAAGGACAATTTGTTTTGGAAGCTGAGGAGACCATTGATGCAATGTTTTTTTTTTTTTTTTCAGGAAAGGCTGCAGGAGGAAATCAGCCTTAGAAGATAAATCTGATCCTTTCTGGAATTATATGTATAAATCAGTGGTGATGGTAGAGGGCAGTGGAATGAGATCTTTTTATGAATAATAATTCAAGGCAGGAAATGCTAGATATTAATTATATATATATATATTGGGTTTTATCATTTATCCAAGTGTTAGCAAACAAAGTTTGCACCTGAAGTACTTTCAGGACTGAGGCAACTTGTGGTAAAGGTGGTATAAGTTCTCATCACTTGCCTTAGTATCTCCCATAATACAAAGCACATCTCCTTGAAGATATGTATAATGTTATGCATTAAGGGAAGGGCCACAAACCAGACCGATTTTGACCTTTATTGAGATCTTATCAGCGTGATCCAGACCCAGAGGTGGTGATACTAAGATGGAGTAATGGAGAAGTCATATTTACCTATACGAGTTGCCAAAGGGTGTCACACCGTATTATTAAAATTCTCTGGATTAGAGATAAGTTTATGAAAGTTTTTTCACTTGACTATGCTATTAATTATATATTGGGTTTAATCCTTTATTTTAATTTTTTTATTATTATTATTATTTGACACCTCCAGGGAGCCCAAAGACTCATCAAGGGAGGGTATTAAACTGCACAACTCTCCGTCTCCACCAAAGAACCGCAACTACATCAATGCCATCTACCGCCACCAATAGTATTTTCACGGACAATCACAAACATTCATGCCCACGGTGGGATTCAAAGCCGCAGCCTTTTGGCTGGAGAACGGATACGCTAACTGCTCGGCTAACCAGGCCAGCCTGGTTGGCCGAGTGGTTTATCTGCAGTTTATCCAAGTATTAGCAAACAAAGTTTGTGCCTGAAGTACTTTCAGGACTGGGGCAACTCATGATAAAGGTGGTATAAGTTCTCATCACCTGCCTTAGTATCGCCCATAATGCAAAGCACATCTCCTTGCAGACATGTATCTAATCCAGAGAATTTTAATAATAGGGTGTGACACCCTTTGGCAACTCATATAGGTAAATATGACTTCTCCATTACTTCCACCTTAGTATCACCACCTCTGTGTCTGGCTCCCACTGATGAGACCTTAATGAATCAAAACTGGGGGTAGTGGCCCCTCCCTTACTGCATAGCATTATATATGTCTGCAAGCAGATGTGCTTTGCATTATGAGAGATACTAAGGCAAGTGATGAGAACTTATACCACCTTTACCATGAGTTGCCTCAGTCCTGAATGTACTTTAGGTGCAAGCTTTGTTTGCTAAAACTTGGGTAAAGGATAAAACCCAGTATATAATTAGTAGCATAGCCAAGTGAAAAAACTTCCATGATATAAAAAAAAAATGCTAGATGTCTTTCTTGCTGTTGGTCTGTCCTTTTCTCTCTCTCCTTTGGTTTGTATTTATCCATTTGTAGCTGGTGTCGTTCCATCCTAAATAGATGCTCTTTCCATTTCTCCCTATATGCCTTGATCTGTTCATTTATGTTGTAAATATCTAGCTCTCTTCTGACTGTCTTAATTTTTATATGGCCCAATTTTGTGTATCCTTTAATTGCTCTTAAAAATCTCATTTCTGCAGTGTTTATTATTATTGTATATTTTAACAGTCCATATTTCGGAGCCAGATAGAGTGGAAGGCATTACATTAGAAAATTTGTTGAGTTTCACTTTTTTTTTTTATCCAGTTCCACAGATTTTCTGAAATTTCTTTATTTTTTCATCTATATCTTTATCTTTTAGATATGCTATTATGGTCTAAATAATTAACAGTTTCTACATTTATATCTCATCCAGAGATTTTTATTTAATAAGGTTAAAACACCTTATGGTAACTTGTTCTGGTAAAATACCTATAAGCTCTGTATTACTAAAATCTTGGTATTTCTAGCTGGCTCCCATTGATGAGACCTCAATAAAGGTTGAAACCGGTCGGAGTAGTGGCTCCTTGCCTTTAATACACAGCATCATACATCTCCTCAAGGAGATAGCTGTGCATTAAGGGTAAATATTAAGAAGAGTGATCAGAGCTTATTCTACTTTTACCATGAGTTGCCTTGACTTGCACTACTTTGAGGGTCAGCTAGACTTCCAATACGTGCAGGCGCAAACTTGACTTGTTCATCTGTTTGCTTACTTGGGAAATGGAGTAAAACCAGGTTTAAAATAGCTTGGTATCTTTTAACATATATATATATATATATATTGAATGGATTGGTAAATAAATTACATCCCTGTCTAACATCTTAATTTCAATCTCTTCTGTTAAGTATATTTTTAATAAACTCACTCCTCTGTAATTTCCAGTCATCTCTGTCTCCTTTCTTAAATATGGATATGAACTTAGCTTTTGACTAATCTGATGGAACCTCCCATTTCCTCTAACAAGTATTTATTAATTTTAAGACTCTAATGTAAATATTCTCCATATTTTCAAAGCTCTGTATTTATGCCATCTGGTCTGGTTGAAGATCCAGTTAGACTGGATCTTCCATCTAACTGGTTCTATGTCACTAATGATTTCTTCATTGCTATTTTCTATTAATAAATTTGGGTCATACCCTAAATTCCTATAATGTTCTATCCATGGTTTCTCTTGTATATGTTGAATTGTGCAGTATCTTTCTTCAATTTTGTTAATATTTTGTAGGCTAAGAAGTCTTTCATCCTCTATTTTATTAATAAATCTGTCCCAAGAATCTTAATGAACTTTCTGTACTATGGTTTTTGCTATATTTCTTTTGTTTTTGTATATTTCTTCTATTTCCTTTGTTTTTGAAGAAATGATTTCTATGGTACTTGTTTTTCTTTTATTGAATTTCCTATATCCATGTTTTCCAAATTTGTAATGCTTTTCTTTCCAGGTACTTCAGAGGCTGCTTTTATGAATCATATTAAAGTTTTTCATTTTTCTTTTATATCTTCATTAATTTTGACTTCTTTTAGGTAAATTGTTGAATATTATTACTATTATTACGGGCAACTCCAGGGAGTCATTAGACTCATCGAGGGAGGCCCTAAATCATATTCATCACAACTATTCGACATTCATACAGTATCTATCATACCTCGCCTTAAACTCATTCACTGTCACAGCATCCACCACAGACTCAGGGAGCGCATTCCACTCATTCACTACTCTAAAAGTAAAGAACCCAGCTCTAACACCTTTACTAACCACACTTTTGCCCAGTTTCCATGGATGTCCCCTAGTCCTCCCACAACCAGCCCTGTTCTCAAAAATATCTTCTGAATTAATTTTATAGAAACACTTCAGTAATTTGAATGTCTCAATCATATCTCCCCTCCTCTGCCTATCAACCAATTTTTGCAACCCACAAATCCTCAACCTGTTCTCATACGATTCATTCCACAGACCTGCTATCATCTTGGTCACTCGCCTCTGGATCCTCTCCACCTCCTCCCCATCAAGAAGAAACCTAGGTGACCAAATCTGGGCACAGTAGTCGAGATGGGGTCTTATCAAGGCTCGATACAGAGGAACAGTAACCTGCTTGTCTCTGCTTGTCAACGTATTCTTCAGCAACCAAGTGATTTGATGAGCTGATTTGGCCACTTTTGCAATGTGTCCCCTAAATTTCAATTCCTTATCCACCAACACTCCTAAATCTCGTGCCTCATCAATTTCCTGCAGCACGGTTCCACCAATGCAGTAAACTGCCTCCAATCTTTTCACCCCAAAATGCATAACCTTACATTTTGCCACATTAAATTGACATCCATTCTCCCTAGCCCAGACCTCCAATCTATCCAAATCATCCTGCAAAATTTTGACGTCATCTGCATTCACTATTGCCCTACCCAACTTCGCATCATCCACAAACAAATGAACTGTTCCTCTCAGATCCTTTCCTATATCATTTATGAACAAATTAAACAGCAGTGGTCCAAGGACAGATCCTTGTGGCACACCACTAGTCACAGGCCATCTTGTGGACTCTACTCCTGAGTAAACCACTCTCTGATATCTCTCCGTTGACCACCCTCCTATCCATCTCACCAACCCTATGTCCATTCCCATATGCTGCAATTTACTGATTAGAATTCCATGTGGTATCCTGTCAAAGGCCTTAGCAAGGTCCAGTAGAATCACTGTAAACCCATTACCCTTATCAAGTTCAGCCGTCGCTGTGTTATAATACGTGAGCAAGTTACTGAGGCATGACCTACCCTTCACAAAACCATGCTGTCCCCGATACAGTATCCCATTTTCTTCTATCCAATCTTGTATTTTCCTCTTGACTATTTTCTCTAAGACCTTGATAATGATTCCTGTTATGCTGATTGGCTGGTAATTTTCAATAGCAGCCTTGGAACCACCTTTGTGTAGTGGAACTATTTTGCCCTCTTTCCACCCCCTTGGGACTGACCCAGTCCTGAGGCTCAAATTAAACAAAATGGTCAAGGGCACTGACAATTCTTTGGCCGCTTCACGTATGACACGAGCTGGTATACCATCCAATCCCACAGATGTATTGACATTGAGGTTCTGTAATAGACTAGTTACCTCTACTTCATTCATCACAATTCCAGTATAAGCTGTTGGTTCTTCCATTTCTGCAAAGTCACCACCTGGATGATATACTCTTGCAGAGTGCTCGCTCAGTAATTCCACAACATCGACTGATTCGGTTACCTCCCTACCCTCAGCATTTTTTAAGATCAGTCTACCATGAGCATTTTTCCTTTTACTTGCAACATATTGAAAAAACTGTTTGGGATTCTCTTTAGCCTGCATGGCCAATTTCCTTTTGTAATCTGCTTTTGCTTTTCTTACCACCCTTGTTACCATCCTGGCCTGAGCTTTATACTGTTCCTGCACCTGATGGTCACCCTTTTCCTTAAATTTCCTCCACAATTGTTTCTTTTTTTGCAGCTCAAGCTTAATAGTGTTATTCATCCATTTAACCCCTACTTGATTTATTATTCGGACTCTTGGTATACAGTCAACCATTGCCTCCTGCAAACAGTTCTTAACCACCTCCCATGCACTATCAACATCCAGCCCTTGCAGTTTTACATGCCATGGCATTGAGCCAAGCACACACCTAAGCTTGTCATACTTACCAGCCCGATAATTCCACATATACCCTGTCTTAATTGTAAATTCGACTCCTTTAGCCACCTCCCAAGTCATGACCTTATGGTCACTCTCACCAATTGGTGGCAACAAGGTCATGTTCGTTACAGCCACATTCTCAGTTGCAATTACTAGGTCCAGCACTCTCTGCCCCCTGGTATTTTCCAATACATGTTGCCGTAGATAGTTGTCCCTTAATAACTGCATAAAATCCAATTCCTTCCTCCCATGTGCCCTCTCCTCTTTCCAGTCAATATTACCATAATTGAAATCACCCATAATAATTACCCTCTTTCCATTCATTTCTTCTATTTGCTTATGCATACTATTCCCACCATCCACTCCATCACCCGGTCTATAGCAGCACCCGATTGTATATTTTGTTCTGCTAGATTGTATCTCACACCAAACAGCCTCAAATGTGCTTTTTTCCCCATCCTGCAGTTCAGCTTCTATACTCCTTGGCTGAAGCTCATCAGCTATCATCAATAACACTCCTCCCCCCTTTTTATTCACCCTGTCACTCCTGAACACGCTATACCCATCACATTCAATCCCACTAGCTTTATCATCTTCTGTCAGCCATGTTTCACTAATACCGACAACCTGTGGCCTGGAAGTGCCAACCATGGCCAAAAACTCTTCCTTCTTGTTCCTAATACTCCTGGCATTAGTGTACATGAATCGCAGAAGCCCATTTGTCCCATCCCTACTTTGATGCCTTATACTAACTATCCCATTCTGATTTGTTGTCCGTCGTACTCGCCCGGGCATAATATACTCATTCATACACTTAACTGCCCCCCCCCCTAATAAATCTAGTTTCCCTGAGTCTGTACATCATTCATCAACACTCTTTCAAGTCTCCGTACACCAACTCCATTCAAATGTAACCCATCCATCTTATATAAGTCCTTTCGCCCATCGAACTCATTCCACACATCCACAAATTCCACACCACTCTCCATGCATAACCCATGCATAAAGTCATTGGCAATTATGACCCTCCTTCTAAACACTTCGCTGTCATACTGCGGTAAGATACTCACCATCCTAACTCTCTCACTCTTCTCTTTTGCTACCTCAAACAACTCCCTCACATCCTCTATCATTTCCATTTTGTCCTCTTTCAAATCATTCGTTCCTGCCATGATTATCATCTCTTTCACCCTCTGTTTTTGCAGTCAAATAGATTCGCTGATTGATATAGCATTCTAAAGCTTTATTCTTGTAATAGATATATCTGTTTATTTGTTCTATTTCTTGTTTTTTATCTGTTTGGTTAGTATTTATATTTGAAAAACTACTTAACTAATCTGAAAAAAAAAAAAAAAAACTAATTTCCTCTGTAAACATGTACATCTCTCACATGTGGAGCCGGTTTCTGATTGGTAATAGTATAGTCAGTTATAGATCTTGTTCCTCTGGCATTCTGGGTATATTTTATATTCTTTTTTTGAAAATACATACGTTCTTGACCATTATTATCCATATTTGCCTAAACCATTTGGGATTGGATTGTTTCCAACTCTAACATAAGTTCTCTTGCTATTAATATATATAGTCATTTTTATCATAATTATTTAACTGTTTTGTGGTTCCTCATAACATTGTTCAGAATACTCTTTTCTGCCTTCTTCAGGGGCATATACTCCTATGATATTTAAGTAGCTTCTATTTGTTTTTAATTGAACTGTTATAATTCGATCATTTACAAAATTGTACTTCCATATTGTGTTTTGTCATTTATTATTGATTGAAATGGCCACTCCACTGTGTAACATAGTTAAACCATCTATATCTTTTATTCTCTTTAATTCTTTTTTGTTTCTGTTATCATGACTATATTAATATTTTTATTTTTTATTTGTTTCATTAATTCTAATTCCTTTGTTATACTTCTTATATTCCATTTGGCTACTTTTAAAATGTCCAAGATTCCTAATATTTTAACTTTATCTTTTCCTTGTCATAATCCATTCTTTCTGTCTGATGAATTTTTCAAGTTGAAGCATCTGAGTTAGAGATTTTTTACTTAGTAAGTTAACTAGCATTATGCAAAATCCTCAACCCTGGAGGACCAGGATATCTTTCTTAGTCTTGCACTTACCGCTCGATCTGTCCGGCTAGGGGGCCCTACCAGTAGCTTAGCTACTGCTGGCATAGTTCTTGAAGGTCTGTGTACAATGACCTTACAGCATCAAGAAATACAGTACCATTAAAGAGTTGCTAGATATATTACAAAAATGTAATTGCATATAATTATAATATACTGTGTGTATATAAATAGCTAAAAAGATGTTACTATGCTGTATAAGGATCCACTTTCTTGGATCTTTATACTATGCCTGCCTGTCAAACTAAACTTAGTAATCTAAAAACTTTCAGTCTGTTTTAATGGGAGTCTCCTTAGATCAGCCACCATTGTGGTTACTCTCCACTGGAATCTCATCGCTTCCTTATCCCAAAGAAACCCTCAAAGAGGGCTAACTTCGACATCCCTGCATGTGTTTGTTAACATCCAAGTGAACCTCTCTGATCTTCAGTTCTGTCTGCTATCCCTACCTATCAAAAACAATCTTGAACTCATCAGAAATATCATGTTTCCATTTACTTACCCTTAAATCTTCCATAATGAAAATGTGCCATCTGAACTGCCCTCTCAGGTTCCACATCCTGAATATTCTTTTAGATGGTCCAAGTGCTAGAAATATGGTCATGTTCAAATTGCCTATGGCAGATAATAATCTGTGTCTGATGTGGTGGCAGTAATGAGTATGAAGTGTAAGAGAGCACACTAAACATCTAAAATGCCTACAACTGCGAGGGGAACATTTGTCTTACTCCTGAGCATGCTGAAGGTGTAATAAGAAAGAAATTCAAAAGAGCAACACATTCCATATTAAGGGACAAAGTGCTTCAAAGAGTGGGGGAATTCATACCAGTGTTTACTGAGTAATTGTTGAATCTCAATTCTGTGCAAGTAGAATGTAGTTGCAAACTGTTATACAAAGTAGGTAAAAGGATATATGAATCTAAACAGACATTAACTTGTCTGTTCAACCTGGCCTTCTTATAATTGGATATTATCCCTGAATGTGTGATGCAGTCTGTTACTAGAATGAATTGAGGAAATTAATGAATATGACCTCACTTCAGAAAATCCACCAAAAGCAATTTCATTACAGGAAAATCCTTTAGTAAAAAATATAAATAAATAAAAATAATGGCAGAAAAGTCTAGGACTGAAAAAAAAAGGCAAAAGCTTGCATAATCAAAACTGGAAACCAAATGGATCCAACATGAATATGTTTCTAAAATGGAGTTGTCATGGATTCTGCTGAAACATCAGTGATCTCTTCTTTCAGAAGCATAAGCCAGGGTACTTTACCTGCTAGAGACTTACCTGAAACTGGATGGTAATGTAAAGGTATTTGCTATCCATGTCTCGGTGTGTTCTCTTATCAGTTTGATTTATCTATTCACTATTAAATGCAGATATATCTGAAGACTTCATTAATTATCTCATCTTACTGTTATTATCCCCTTACTTATTAAGGAGAATCTCTGGAATAGTGCAAGCAGTGTATTTGGTGATGGTGGAGGGGGGGGGGGATTATGAAATGCATGCTCAACCAACCACCTCTATCTTCTCCAATGCATAGGAATTAACACCTTCCACACCCTATTAGAGCACCCACTCCTGTCAACCTAACAGTACATTGAAATTAATGTCTATGGGAACAATCATTTACTTATAGTAACTACTCTTTTTATGTAGGCAACAATGTACTCTATCACTGATATCAGGATAAACTGGATGAGTGAAATTTGACATTTTATGTTTTTGCTTAATATTTCATGCAAGTGGCATTTTTGTCTTTTAATGTATGCATTTAATCATTTATATGTATGCTCTTATATTTTCTGTAGTTCGCACACAAAATAAATAATCATGAGAAACAAATGAGGCCGACTAGCATATATTTTTAGTAGAATAGGATTCTGCAAAAACACCAGCTCTTTCCTATCAACAGAAGGAATCACATGATAGTGTATAATAAGTTGCCACAGTTGCAAAACCTGAAGCATCAAGTTTCCCCTTTTCCTATACCATAGTGAAATTTACATAAGAATGTGCAGCATCCAAGAAAGCTCAAAACAAAGCTTGGAATATCTTTGGATATACTCTATCACACGAAACTTAATTGCTTTCAAATGTGCCCAAACATAAGGTATCTACCATTAGAGCCAGATGGATTCACGAATTGAGTTTTCATTTTCTTTAACCATCTCATCCAATGCCAAAGTGGTTTGTGATTAGACCACTCACCTATTGTGATCCTGGAACATAATAGCTTCACATATTGCAGATCCTCTCTGGGAGGATATGGGTATCCCTTGATATATGCAGTTAATTAAGCCTCGATGGACACCGCATACATCAAAACTGCATTATTCAAAGTTAAGAATTAATGGGAATAATTACAATGAATCCTGCAAAATATAAAAATTTAAACATTTATTTTTTAAGGTGACATGTATTTATATATTTTATTTATACATATTTGTTACATAAAAACATATCTAAATATTTATTTTTTATAAAAAAAACTTATCTAACGTAAAATGAACAGTGGTAGTTTTTTTCTCCTCCATGATTTTGCAATAACAATCAATTTTTTTATCTAAACTGTGACTGACGTTCATGCTTCTCTCTACATTTGAATCTATCTCTAGTATAAGTTCTTTTGCCTTCTTAATTGTCCTAAACAATTCTTCAAGTTCTTTGATAGTGATTTTTTTAGATACATCTTTACTTTCCTTTTCTTCTTCCTCTTCGTATGCCTGTTGATCTTAGATTCCAAGAAGATCTTCGTTACTTCGATCTTTCGTTTCGATTCCAATAATTCCCGAATATTTTCTGAATCGACATTCTCAAAGCCAAGAGCACTTCCAATCAAAACAATATTATCGATAACTTCGTTGACATGATTAATAGAACTACCAAAATTATTTGCAGATTCAGGCAAAAGATTCTTCCAGACTGCTCTCATACAGTTGGCTGTCACTTCTTCCCAAGACTCGTGAATGTTTATAACTGCTTGTTTAATATCGTATTTTTTCCAGAATTCCTCTAGAGTGATTGGGTCATCTCCAGTTGTAGCTTGAATTGCCTGGGCGAAAGTTCTTCTAATATAGTAAGCCTTGAATGCAGAAATGACTCCCTGATCCATAGGCTGTATCAAAGATGTTGTATTCGGTGGTAAAAATACAACCTGCACATTACTATTTAAATCATTAAATGAGGTGGGATGTCCAGGGGCATTATCAATACTAAAAGAACTTTGAAAGCTAAATTATTTTCATTGCAGTATTTTTCAACTGCGGGAAAAAATGCGAAGTGAACCATTCTTCAAACAACTGTTTGGTAAGCCATGCCTTTTTATTTGATTCCCATGTTACTGGAAAGGATTGTTTGTTACAGCCTTTAAAAGCCCTTGGGGTTCATTGTTCATAAATTAGCATTGGCTTTAATTTGAAATCACCTTCGGCATTACTTCCAAGTAAAAGTGTTAAGCAATCTTTGGATGCTTTATAACCAGGTGTGGTTCATTCTTTTCTTGCTAAAAATGTTTTTGTTGGCATTTTCTTCCAAAACAGGCCAATTTTGTCTACGTTGAATATTTGACAATTGTGGTACCCATTTTCTTTGATTATTTTCTTTAATTGAGCCGAATATCTGGTTGCAACATCTTCATCAGCACTTGCTGCTTCACCTGTTAATCCAGAATGAAAAATACATTTTTCATTCCAGATCGAGATTTGAAATTTTCTAACCCGGCTTTGCTTGCAGAAAATGTTGTAGTCACATCTTAATATTTGTTTTCTTTAAGTGTAGAAAAAAGGCTTAAAGCCTTGAGCCTATGATTATTGCTGCCGATGGGAATACACTTCTGATTACAATCTTTTTTACCAAAGAAATAGTAAATCTTCCATTTTGATCATTAACGGGCTTCTATTCCTAGTACACTGCATACTCAAAGATGCAGATGCCCCTTTGCCTTGTTTGCGGTACTCGGTCGCTTTTATTTAAAATGGCTCTTATAGTTGATTCACTAAAGCCTAGAACTCTTCCGATGTTTGCTTTGCTTTCTCCGTTATCAAACCTTTTAATAATGTCAATTTTAGTATCCAAAGTAATGTTTTTATTTATTACTCTTTTTCGAGGCCATGGTTACGAAGGGTAATGTTTACATAATTTGAAAATTACGTGATATGCAGATAGGTTGTAAGCGTACACTGTAATACACATATACAGCTGTACGCGCCACGCTCTGCTGATAAATTGAAGCACTGAGACTGAGGCCGAGAGCGAGTTACTAACGTTGGAGCACAACTTGTGCCACGTGATCTGATCGGTTTCATTTACCAAGTCTAACGCTTTGCCTATTTTCAAACTTTTTTGGGCTGCATATATCAAGTTTATGGTCACGACAATTTTTTGTGCACTAATCAAAGCCGCATATATCAAGGGATATCTGTATTACAAAAACCATTGCCAACAGCTTTCTTTCCCCCCCCCCCCATCTCTCACACACAAAGAAGAGGAATTCTTCATCTAATGCACGTGCGGAGACTATCAGATTGTTTTCTTCACAGTTTGGAATCTACAACAGACCATTCAAAACAGAAAATTATGACAGTCGTGTTGGTTCAATACCAAGCAAGTACTTATAGTATCAGATGACATCCACGATGAGTTTTTATGCTGATCCGATACACACGAGGACCTATGCGCACATTGGTACAGGTGAGGACTGAGTTAAAAGTTTATTTGTTTTTTTTTGAAGAATTGGAGGTTGTAGTTGTTTGGGAATACATCATGAGGAAGTCATTTCCAGAGGACAGAGTTGGAGGGAATAAGATGAAGAAGAGAAGCAGCTTTGGTGTGTTTGCAGTTGCACAGTAAAGGGACTGGGCAGGTGCTTTTCTTGTATTAACAGAAGTGGAGGAATGATGGTTGCCAGTTCAGTGACCATTGATTTACCTATAGAATAGACGCACTGCTGAATATTTCTGTGAAAGAGGTTGAAGTGAATCTGTGAGAGTGATCATCTGAGCTTAATTATTCTCCTCTGGATGGCATCAAGGATTTTTAGGGAAGTATTCTAAGTATGGGTGGATTTGGTATTTGTATATGTTTCCAGGTGAGTGGGTATCCATGCGAGGCTCTAGTGGGTGGCACCACACAAAACCAACTATAAATCCTTCATTCTCAAATTTTTTCAGGGCCCTCACAAGGCTCCAACCAAGCTGATACGTAGATAAATCTTTGATAAAGAAGTAAGAAACAAGACATCTGACCATTGTTACTCATCACCATGCAACAGGTGAAAAAGCCAATAAACAAAATGTTACCCTTTCCTTTCGATATACCAGTCCAGGAAACGAAGCAATGGCAGTTGTCTGCAGTCTTACAGTTGATGCTAGATAAGTGGAAGACAGCACTGGAAACTAGTGGATTGCAAATTAGTAGACAGAAGACTGAGTACATTTGTTATGATTTTTTGAATGGCCTTAAGAATAATATATATACCTTCAAGATACCCCACTCAAGAAGGTTGGCAATTTTAAGTACTTGAGCTTAATCCTTACAAAAGACAGCACCATCAATTCAGGCATTGAACACTACATGAACACTGGCTGGATGAAATGGAGAGTGCTCTCTGGAGTATTATGTGACAGAAGAATACTAGTGAAGGGAAGAATGTATAAAACAGCAGTGTAACCTGCCATTATTATACGGTGTGGAATGTTGGTCTCTTAAGAAACAAGAACAGAAGTTACATGTGAGACGCTGAGGTGGACCTAATCTTAAAGCTCCCAAGCATTACCATGCTTGGGAGCTTTAAGATTAGGTCTGTTGCTGATAAAATAACAGCAGTGGCTTAGATGGTATGGATATGTCATGAGATGCCCTGATGATCACATGATGCTTGAAGATAATGTATGTATGGAATGGAGGGGACGCGGTAGAGCACATTCAACATGGATGTCCTTTATAATAATAATAATAATAATAAAGACCTTCAAACTGTCCAGTCGGAGACATTGACAACCTAGGATAGAATATCTTTGCAATTACTCATCTATCAGCAATATAGTGAACTCAAGCTACAACAACTGCAGCTTGCATAATGCACTGTCAGTTTCATTAAGCTATGATAGAATGATTACACAACAAAGGAAGCTCAGAAGGAAAACACAGAGTATCTTCTATTGATACCTCACGACAACAACAAACCTCATTGCTTTCAAACGTACTTGTGCCCAAGCAGGGATAAATCTGATTTCAGAGCCAAACGGAATCTTGGATCCAGTACACATATATAACCTGATCAACCAAGAAGAAAGAAGTATGGGATAAAATCTGGGAAATTAAAGGCATCTATACTACCATCCACCAGCTCCCTATCCTAGAACATAATGGATGCATAATTGCCAACTGAAGGAGATTTTTAAGTCCAGATTTTTTTACATTATCCAACCTGCTCTAGAGACCAAACCTGGAACTTTTTCAAGTCACTTCAAGATTTTAATAAGTAGGACAATGGTCTCGCTCTAGGCAGTAATCGTAAACATCCATACCTGTGACTTTGTTGGTTGGAGAAGATTATTTGCTAGAATATCAGCAGTATCTTCTTACTCCCCCACCACCACCACCAAGTTCCTTATCAAAAAATACAAGCAGAAAAACAAATTCTGTTTCCTTTGGACAGTACTGAAGAATATAGCATACTGTTCACAAAGGAAGAAATGAAATCTTCTTTGCTTAAACATTGTTCAACTGCTGTTAGACCAGATTTCTGGTCTAACAGCAGTTGAACAATGTTTGAGATTTCTGGATACCTAGCAAAGGGCTGCTGTTGTTGCCTTTTCTAAGCCAGGGAAGGAATAAAAAATCCCCAATAAAGTATAGCACAGTATATTAAAGTATTGCTCTGACCAGTTGGTTGTGCAAGATTTGGGGAAAAAAATGGTTAACTTGTCTTTTATGTTTCTGGAGAGAAACTGCCTTTTTTTTCCAGAACACAATCTGGCTTCCAAAAAATATCATTCTACAATGGATCATCTAGTCTCGCTGGAATCATCCATTACAGAGATGCCTTCCTAACACTTGGTATCAGTTTTGATATGGAAAAAGCATAAGACTCTGCTTGGTGATTTAAAATATTGAAAGACCTATACAATGTTGGTCTCAGAGTGAATCTCCTTCTTTTTATCAAGAACTTATTTTCCATCCAAATCTTCTAAGTCTGAGTGGGAACCACTTTCTCCAAACCACATACCCAAGATTAGGGAATCCTGCTTGGTTCTATTTTAAGAGTCGTGCTTTTTGCAGTCAAAGGTAACTGGATAATTGAATAACTTCCTACTGTGAGTAATGCCCTCTATGTGGATAACTTCATCATTTGCTATAGCTGGCCTGGTTGGCTGAGTGGTTAGCATATCCACTCTCCCGTAGCCAAAAGGCTGCAGGTTCAAATCTTGCTATGGGCATGGATGTTTGTGATTGTCTGTGAAAATACTAGTAGTGGTGGATGATGGATGCCATTTGTGTGGATGATAATGATGATGTGCACTTGCAAATTGAGTTTATATTTTTACAGCAGAAGACACCTTGTGTGCATTTTTTGCTGTAGATATTTTCATCCTGCCCCAGAATTCAAATACCAAAAGCCAGTTCTAGGGCTCATATTTGACAATAAACTCTCTTCTTTCACATGTTAGTTGGAAGATGGAAGTGGAAAAAAAAATTCCAATATCTTTCTCTAAATCCAGAGTAATTTAATAATAAGGTGAGACCTTTTGGCAACGCATATAGGTAAATATGACTTCTCCATTATTTCCACCTCAGTATCACCACCTCTGGGTCTGGCTCCCACTGAAGGGACCTCAATAAAGGTGGAAATCGGTCTGGGTGGTAGCCCTTCCCTTAATCTTTCTTTCACTATGCGTTATTCCCGCTTCCTATGCAGGGTCCACGTGTTACTTAGATGCGACTTCTTGTTAGTACCACTCCCAACCGACCTGTCTGCCGCTGGAGGGGGGGGGGATATATTTTTGACTGTAGAAGCGTATGTTCACAGGGCCAGTTTGCCTGCTTTGATGAAAAACGCCAGATAAACTGGTGGAAAAAACCCTATTGCCCACGGCCAAGACTGGCTAACTTGGCTATTCCTGAGGAAGATCCTCAAGTTCCTCATGTTGTCGACGGGAATTGAACCTAGGACACTCCTTCCCAAGGCATATCGTTGCGAAGTGCAAAGCCACTAGGCTAACTGCACGGACAGTAGCCCTTCCCCTTAATGCATGGCATTATACATCTCCACAAGGAGATGTGCTTTGCATTATGGGAGATACTAAGACTAGTAATGAGAACTTAGTCCACCTTTACCATGAATTGCCTCAGTCCTGAAGATACTTCAGGTGCAAACTTTGTTTGCTTACACTTGGATAAAGGATTAAATTAAATTTATTATAGTCTAACCAAGTGGGGTGGGGGGAATTCCAATAGTAATCAGGCAGATTACAAAATCGACTAAATTACACTCAGCAGGTTTTATCAGATTCATCAAATGTCACCCAATTTTAAATTTTTGCTATTGTATCACCATTTACCATCATATATAAATTATATGTACATATCAGTTTTATTTTATTAATTTAATCTGTTGTTGTATATGTGATTTTAAAACCTGTTTTATGAATGTTCTATGAATTTTTTTCCTGGACTCCAGAAAAAAATTTTTACTTGCCCATAGTATGAATTGTAAAAGGGATGTGTATGTGGAAGGTGGGGAGTCACATATTCAATTACCACCGTTTCAATTTCAGCAATAAAGAGAACATCTTTAATAGAATTAAAAACACTATATTATGTACAGTAATCTTAAAGATCTGTCATGTCTTTCTTTGATTTTGTCACTAGTACATTATTTTTATTTCAGTATGTTACATGCTACTTCTGTACCACTGCTTGCTAACCAATTACCAGTGTTCTATGATAAAAAGAACTTGTTCATTCTTTCATATAGATATATTTTTTCATATATCATTCTTTCATTCATAGAGTTTTGGAAGTCAGTAAATGATTTAAAAAAAAAAAATTAACTTTATCTGTTTAACAGGCTCTTCAGGTGTTCAGTTCAGACATTTTAGAATACATCTTTCTTTGGAAAGCAGTAGTGTTTCCTAGGCATTTTCTTGCCAAGTTTATGCCACAGCATTTTGTTGTGAAAATTGAATGTTCCATAAAACCTGAATGTTTTCACTTTGAAAGACCTTGTAATGTGGAGTTTCTTTCAGCAAGATATATATATATATTTTTATACATTACAGAATGCAATTCTCTTAGAAAGGTTTAAACGTTGGTTATACATTCTTACTAAATAACTTAATGAAATTACAACGTACAATAGAATATACATTAAATTTAACTCTAATATATTTCCCATATTTTGGCAATGTCACGTTGCCATCTTCAAAGGAACTTACAATAAAGACACGTGCACGCAGGCACTAAACACAGCAAACGAGAAACGAAGCGAGGAAGCTGTGGTTTTCCTAAAAGTCCTGATGGTGCCCCCTAGCAAGCTATATAGGTATTCTTAGCCGTTGGGCTAAGGTCTATTATTATTATTACGAGCGATTCCAGGGAGTCCTTAGACTCATCGAGGGAGGCCCTAAACATAATATCCACACAATTATGACATTCTCATGGTATCTATCATACCTTGCCTTGAACTCACTCACCGTCATAGCACCCACAACAGACTGACAGCTTATTCCACTCATTTACCACTCTAAAAGTAAAGAACCCAGCTCTAACACCCTTGCTAACCACACTCTTGCCCAGCTTCCATAGGTGTCCCCTAGTTCTCCCACCACCAGTCCTGATCTCAAAAATATCCTCTGAATTAATCCTATAGAAACCCTTTAGCAATTTGAATGTCTCAATCATATCTCCCCTTTTCCGTCTATCACTAATTTCTGCAATCCACAAATCTTCAACCTGTTCTCATAAGGTTCATTCCATAGACCTTTTATCATCTTGGTCACTCGCCTCTGGATCCTCTCCACCTCCTCCCCATCAAGAAGAAACCTAGGTGACCAAATCTGGGCACAGTAGTCGAGATGAGGTCTTATCAAGGCTCGGTACAGAGGTACAATAACTTGCTTGTCTCTGCTCGTCAAAATATTTTTTAAAACCAAGTGAGTTGATGAGCTGATTTAGCCACTTTTGCAAATGTACCCCCTAAACTTCATCTCCCTGTCCACCAACATTCCCAAGTCCCTGGTTTCATCAATCTCCTGGAGTACAGTTCCACCAATGTGATATACTGGTGCTAATCTTTTCACCCCAAAATGCATAACCTTACATTTTGCCACAATAAATTGACATCCATTCTCCTTAGCCCATATCTCCAATCTATCGAAATCATCCTGCAAAATTTTGACATCTTCTGCATTCACTATTTCCCTACCCAACTTTGCATCATCAGCGAACAAATGAACTGTTCCTCTTAGATTCTTCCCTATATCGTCAATGAACAAATTAAACAGCAGTGGTCCAAGAACAGAACCCTGCAGCATACCACTAGTCACAGGCCATCTTTTGGACTCTACTCCTGAATAAACTACTCTCTGATATCTCTCCATCAACCACCCACCTATCCATCTCCCCAACCCTATATCCATTTCCATATGTTGTAGTTTACGGATTAGAATTCCATGTGGTATCTTGTCAAATGCCTTAGCCAGGTCCAGCAGTATCACTGTAAACCCATTACCCTTATCCAGTTCAGCCGTCACTGTGTTATAAAACTTGAGCAAGTTACTGAGGCATGATCTACCCTTCACAAAACCATGCTGTCCACCATACAGTATCTCATTTTCATCAATCCATTCCTGTATTTTTCCCTTCTGCATTCGCTATTGCCCTACCCAACTTTGCATCATCAGCGAACAAATGAACTGTTCCTCTTAGATCCTTTCCTATATTGTTAATGAACAAATTAAACAGCAGTGGTCCAAGAACAGAACCCTGCAGCACACCACTAGTCACAGCAAGGATTTAGAGTTATCCTTGTTGTGTCTCCTGATGTAAGCCTCCCAAATTTGGGACAGTTTCATGCAACCAAATTTGTTGAGATTTGGCATGTTTCTTAGAGCTGAGGCTGATTCCATGAAAAGTCTTTCAAATTTGAAATTGCTATGGTGTATTATTGTGGCTTTCTTCCACCATATTCTGTGGCATGTATCCAGAGCATGGTCTGCAAGACCAGAGTGGCTGTACTGGTGAAACCGGATGTAGTCCTTGTGTTCTGAAATTCTGATATTCGCTGTCCTGCCTGTTTGGCCAAAGTAGGATAACTTACAGCTGCATGGGACCTGGTATACACCAGATAGGTCTAGGGGGAGTGGTTGGTCTTTAGTGGAGCAGATAAGGGATGCCAATTTTCTATATGGTCTGTAAAAAGAGGTCATGTCATGTTTTTTAAGATTTTGGTAATTTTTTCCGAGGTGTCTCAGATGTAGGGAATGTTGATTGGTTTATCGATTTCAATATTTTTGGATTTTTTTTGGGGGGGGGGGGTAGCCATTGGTAGACATTGTTATTTGAACAGATTAGTTTAGCCCTGTTGTATAGTGTCTTAACAACTCCATATTGTTGTGGGGGGGGGGGAATTGTTGGTGAAAGTATCTGCCTGTATGGGTGGGTTTTCTATAAACTGAGAAAACCAAGGTTCCATCAGGTTGGCATGTGACTAGTGTGTCTAGGAAAGGGAGGCTGTTGTTTTCCTCTTTTTCCAGGGTGAACTTGATTCTGGGGTGTTGGTTGTTTAAGTGTATTAAGGAAAGGAGTGCATCAAAGCCATGTGGCCAAATAGCGAACACATCATCAATGTAGCAAAGCCATATGGTTGGTTTTTGTGGAGCAGAGTTTAAGACTTTCCCTTCAAAGGTCTCCATGAAGAAATTGGCCGAGGGTGGAGAGAGTGGTGAACCCATGGCTGTCCCTTCTATTTGTTTGTAGAATTTTCCCTGCCAAACGAAATAGCCTGAGTTCATTGTGAACTAAAATTGGGTTGAGATATCGGAGGAAATTTAGCTTGGATTAGCTCTAAGGTTTCCTTGAGTGGGACATTTGTGAATAAAGAGACGTCAAAACTGACCATTATGTTAGTATGTTGGAGTGTAAGGTTTTCTATGCTGGCCTTTGAAGTGGGCTGAGTTTTTTTGTGTGTGATGGTGTGTTGCCAGTATAGTGTGTGAGTACTTTGGCCAAATGTTTAGCTAATTTTTATGTGAGGGAATCAATGCCATCCACTATGGGACGTAATGGCACATTTTCTTTATGTATTTTCTTTCCTCTGGTGCTCGACTTTTGCTGGCATAGGTGGCAGGAGGATACATAAGACTCAACATCCTCTCTCATGCCCTTCCATATATACCTGTCCCTCACTCTCATCCACGTTCTATTGAACCCTTGATGACCCTCTAAGTCTGAGTCATGAAATGTGTGGAGCACCCAAGGAATCATGACCTTCGGAACCAGGATTTTATCCTTCCATCTCACTGTGACATCTTGTTTTGACAACAGAATACCTTCCTTGTCTACATGCAAGGTGTTAAAGAACGATTGTTCCTCAGAGGGTTTCTCACCTTTCAATACCTTATGATATACCTCCCCCCACAGTGGCTCCCTTCTCTGTGCTTCTATTATGAGAGATTTTTCCCAGACTTTAAGAGAGGGGTTGTGTTTTTGTTCTCTTCTAACTCATAGGCTCTGTGTATGGAATTGACAATTTCTTCTTTTGGATTGGTGCCCTCCTCTTGTTCAAGGTCCAAAGACCTGGACAAATAATCCGCTACTACATTGGTCTTCCCAGGGATATTCCTGTATTTCCAGAGTCCAACGACTAATTCTCTGGTTCTTATCTTTCATGGATGAGAGGAACGACAGATTCTTGTGATCTGACCTCATGATGATCTGTTGCCCCAGCAACATATATCCAAACTTTCTAAGGGCGTAGACAAGGGCCAGTGCCTCCTTTTCTATTACAGAGTAGTTTTTTTTTCTGAGAAGGGGGAGAGCTTCCTGCTAATGAAGGCAATGGGCCTAAAATCCTCCCCTTCCTTTTGTTCCACTACTGAGGCAATGGTGTCATTTTGAGGCATCAGCCGAGAGGAAAAAGGTTTGTCTGAGTTTTGGGTAAGTGAGGACAGGTGATCTGGCCAAAGCCAAGTTTAGGGATTGGTAGGCATACTGCTGTCCCCCCCCACATGCACACACGTGAATTTCACCCCCTTTTTGGTCAGCCTCATGCTGGGCTCCATTATTTTTGAACACTCAGGAATGAATTTTCTGAAGAAATTAATCATTCCTAAGTTTCCCCGAACTTGCCTAACAGTGGTGGGGATTCTGGCTTTCAGTATGGCAGTCACGTTATCCTGAGTGGGGATTATCCCAGCCTCACTTACAATATGTCCCATATACTCTACTTCCCTCAAAAAAAACTGACACTTGGAGTACTTCAGGGAGAGTTGGGCTTCGCTCAATCTATTCAAAACGCCCAGTAGAATCTCCTTGTGCCTTTTTAAATCAGACGAGTAGATCAACAGGTCATCCTGGATTCATATGACTCCTTTCCCCAACATGTCTGAAAGGATGGAGTTCATCAGACACTGAAAGCTCATGGCTGAATTTCTGGCTCCTCGAGGAAGTCGACAGAGTTAGTATTTTTGCCATCTTGTGGTGAAAGCAAAGTACTTCCTGTCCTCCTTCCTAAGGGGGGATCTGAAAGTAGCCTGAGTTTAGGTCCAACTTTGAGAACTATCTTGCTCCTTCCAGACCTATCAACAATTCTTCGATTTTGCACAAAGGAAAGTCAACGGGTCTGGTGACTTTGTTTACATCTCGCAAGTCCAACACAAACCTCAAACCACAAACCATTAGGCTTCTCTACTAGAATGAAGGGACTATTCCATTGGGAGTTAGATTTTTCGATAATACCAGCCTTCTCATAATCCTGCAACAACTTCTGTAGCTTATCGAAGTGCTTAAGGGGGGTTTGATATTGCTTAACGTACACGAGAAAATCTGACATGATCTGAACAGCATGCTCAACTCTGTTAGTGCAGGTCAAGGAGCCAACCTCTTTTGTGAACACATTGGGATAATGTTGGAATATCACTTGAAAAACCTTCAGTCAAGTCTCTTTCCAAATTTTCCACTTCAATTTCTAATGCCTCACTCACTTCCTGTTCTGAACTTAGGTTGGAACCTTTTTCCACAAAGGGATATTGTTTCACTAGCAAAGTCACACATGAAATGATGCCTCTCCAAGAAGTCGAGACCCAATATGACTTGGTCACTTGTATCTGCGTGTTCAGGGAGGACCAGCATCTCATGCGAGGGATTCACTGGGAAACACGGTATGGAAAGCCTCGCATTTACTTTCATCATCGAGAGGAGTTCAACCCTGGCAATTCCTGTAATCTTAACGGGCTTACCCAACTCAAGGCCATCGGGAAATATCAAGTTTCTTGACTAGTATCATAGGAATTACAGATATATGGGCCCACTGTCGACTAGGAAGTTGCATGGGATCTCTTCAACAAACCTCTCTACAAGAGACAAAGGCATTCGTCCTCTTATCTCTGCAACTGCACATTTTGCATTCTGCAGGTATCAAAATTAGGTGAATTGGGTCTGCCAACTGACTCATCAGAGAGTGCAGCAAAAGCCCCCTTGGGTCCACATGAATCTAATTTTTCTTCATGTTCCTTGCCCAGTTGGACAGCTTGTACAGAGGAGTTTGTTCATGCAGACCGATTAGTAGAATCCATAGGCTCCTCTCCTGTCGTATGTTCTCTATCTGATGATGGGTTTTGCACCCTTGATGATCTGATGTCTCTATTTTTTTTTTTCCATAGAGGTGTGACTGTATCCGAGTGGTCTCAGAAGCTTATTGCTTTTTTCAGTCAGAATTGCTGTCACATCCTGAGTGGAGGGAGTGTCTGAGTACCGGACCCTTCCAGAAATAATCGTCTCAGACAAGTAGCATGAGCCATTTCTTCTAATACTCTTTCCCTCTCCTTAGCTAATCTATAATAACATCCACCTAAGCTTTTTGCTCGTTTCTTATATATTACCTCCCGCAACTCATTACATAACCCCGATCTAAATTGCTGGAAAGCTATCCAATTGAGATGAGATTTTTCCTCCGTGGACACTCTCATAGCCCAAGTGATAGATAGCAATCTATTTAAGTAACTTGTCACATTCTCTCCCCTTCACCTTGCACACACCCATAAAGTTTCCAGAAAGTTTGGAAGGAACTGTTTGCACAGGAGAACTCAGAAATCAGTACTTCTTTAAATTTTGAGTATTCTGGAGTTTCCTTCAGGATAGGGGAGGAATATAGGAAGTTCTTTGCCTTCCCTACAAGTTTACTATGCAGCAGGATGAGGAGCTGAAAGTCAGTCCACCTGCCTACCTTCCTTAATTCTTCAAAGTAGCCAAAGAAAGCTAAAACGTCATCGGTTTCCTTCCCAGAAAATTGTGGGAAGACTGTTTGATGGTCCAAAGGAATTCACAATCGTCCATCCCAGAACTTGATGGATGAGCCATACTTGTATATAAGTTCACACTATAATTTTCCTTCTTACACAATTTCTGTTATCAAAACTCCTTGTACCTAAATTGCCTGAACTTAACCCGAAACCTACTCACTTTGATTTAACACACTCTTTGATTAATCGAGTTGATCAAATCCTGTCTGCTGTGCCATTGTTAAATTTCTCTTTACTTTATTTTACCTTAAATTCCTCCCTTGTGTGTGTGTGTGTTTATTGTGTTTATAATTTGTTATTATTAAAACTTACGATTATTATCTTTAGTGAATATCCCTATTACTTGATATAATTTTTCGCTCTGTGACCACTACTTAAATTGCTCACGTGTACAAAACTTGGTAGACAAAGAAATTGCCCATGGCTAGAGCCAAATTTCTTGGATACAAATCTGGAATTAACTCCATGTCAGAATATGGAAAAATTTGTTTGTTGAAGCTGCGCCATCCAAATTCTTAGACAGGAGAATCTTCCTTGTCAGGGAGTTAACACTCAGAATGACACACTATTCGATAATCAAGCAATTAAATTTCCCAATTAAAAAAAAAACTTAGTTTATCTTTACTCTTACTGCAGTCGTAGCTATCCCCACAACTTAACTCGCAGTGGTTCTATTTTTATGAGTGGTGCATTGAGTTCATAGATCAGGCAATTTGTTAGATAAGAAAAAGGAGGATTTATTCATTACTCTAATACGATGTGCAAATATTAAGATCACTTAACAAAACTGAATCTCTCCTACAGAATTAAAAATGATCAGCCAGACGTAATCTTAATACTCCTAATCATAAACAATATGAGACGGTATCTACTACCAGTTAAATTTCTGACTTGATCCTATTCAACTAACATTCTTGTACTTACATTTATCTTATTCTAAATTCAAGAACTATCAGGCTATAACAAACTTTAGCAATTCAATACTACACTGTACATGAATTCTTACTCAGAGCTAAGACAATCTACCAGTTGATTAGATACTAAAGTCCTGGTTCAGTTTTGTAAGTCTAATCACTGAGCATATCTGCACACTAACTGTTTCTTGCATACAAGGGAATTGAAAAGTTTCTACATTACCGAGCATCAGGATCTCTCTTGCCTTTTCTCTTGATCTCCAAAAAAATTCACACGACTTGTTACCCTCTCTTATAGTCGGTTGTCTTTAGGTAAGACAAACTAGTGATTACGATCACGAATCACCTTTTGCAATGTGGACGAAGCTGTTCTGCCGGGTTCGGTCCACGTGGTTCTGCATGTTTATAGGTTTGTGCTGGCTTTTCTGCTGTACTGATGATTATGTCCGCAGTGGATCACTATCTGGCCGCATGGCTGCCACTTGACATCGTTCTTTTCGACTGCTCTCACGCAACTTCTCCGGGAACGACTGGAACAGGAATCCTGAACCAAAAAAAAAAAAAAAGCCCTGAGTTGGCATCGCCAACCTCTATATACCCTTGCTGAGCTGTTATCCCTCTTACGTCACTCTTTTCAGTCCGGCACCTAAAATTCTTGCACTCGGTACCATTCTCTCCACGCACGTAACTTGGACCTCACGTACGTGACTGTCTGGGGTCATTTCTTTAAGCCGATTATCTCGTTGTATACTTAAATCTAACTTTCTCATGTTAACATAACTTTCACTAAATTCCAACCCTTATCGGTTTTACAAGGACACTTAATAATATAATACATAGGGGAATTTACAATTAAATTATTATTTCGTTACTTCTGTCAACAAGATATGTTTTTTCACTTATATACAAGCATTTTCTCTGGGAATTTTTTTTGTACCTGTTAAATCTGATTGAAATATTTTGCAATATAATAAAACGTTCATTCAAGATTTAACAATAGCCCGCTAGGGGGCACCATCAGGACTTTTAGGAAAACCATAGCTTCCTCGCTTTGTTTCTCATTTACTGTGTTTAGTGCATGTGTCTTTATTGTAAGTTCCTTTGAAGATGGCAACATGACTTTGCCGAAATATTGGAAATATATTAAAGTTTAATTTAATGTATATTCTATTGTACGTTGTAATTTCCTTAAGTTATTTAGTAAGCAAATACAGAATGCAACTTCGTCTTCATAGTACAACCACTTGTATTACATTACTTTCACCTTAGTATCACCACCTCTGGGTCTGGCTCACACTGAAGAGACTTCAATAAAAGTCGAAACTGGTCTGGGTAGTGGCCCTTGAGCCATTTGATATGAAAGCACACATTTCAATTGTTTTTAGATGATGACACGAGAACTCTTTTCTCCACTGTTTTAGTATATTCTACTCCCTTACCTTTCCCTTCAGTTTTGCACTTCAGAAAACTAAAGTGTAGTTTGCAGTTCCTTTCATTTGTTGTCAATAATGAAAGGTGAAGTTATATGAATTATCCATAAAACTAATTTAATAGGGAAGACAAATAATAAAGTTTGCAAAAATAACAGAAAATGGTCAACACTAGCAATGAAGCCAGACTAACTTTTCATGATGTAATATCAGTAGTAACATGATCTGGTCTCTGATATATGCAGACATATATCAGAGACCAGATCATATATCTTGCAAATCATGCAAGACATGATTTGCAAGATGTTTTTTAAATAACACTATTAAAGTCTTTTCATCATGTAAAATGGTCCATATATTACACTACAACCACATAACCACTTAAGAATTAAGAGGGGTGTTTGGTTGGCAGTGAAACAAATGAAAATCTGTCATATTAAATTATTTGTTTTTTTTGTTTATGGTATATCTGATTTTTATAAGAATGGTGATAATTTTTCAAGTTATGCAAAATAAAATGTTGTTTGAGAATACCTGACTGTATATTTCAAAATTAATCTGCAGCCTCATGGTAGGCTTTGGTTTAAAACAGAAGATGAGAGATAAATAGTGCCACTTGTTGTCATATATTGGAATTACTTCACATTTCAGAAACACCAGCAAGGTATATTTCGGTGTTTCTTTGTGCAAACTAACTTTTGGCAGGAACAATCAGTCTATCTACAAAGGAATTAACTTATTAAATTAATTACATATAATATCTCCTGGTTGAAAAGAAACAGTTTATTTCTTGATAATTTATAAATTTTTGGAAAATGAGACATTTTAAAATGAAAAAAAAAAAAAGTGTAAATGAGGTGAAGAAAATAAGGCAATATATTTTGAATGCATTTAGAACGAGTCTGAAATTTTACTTGCCACTTGTTTCTGATAATTGCCTGATGAGTGGTTTTCTAGAGCCCTACTTTTTACTTCTTTTTTATATCTGTTTATACTTATTTATCTATTTATGAACTGGTATACTGCCAAGATTTTTAAACCATATGTGCTGGTTATTTATTACATTGTGTACTTGATAGATGAGCATAGCTGTCCTTTCACCATTAAACCAAAAAAAAAAAAAAAAAAAAACACTCAAACAAACAAGTCACCTCCATTAAAGTAGGAGTCTTTCTTTTACTGGTGAACAAAATGTCCTAAGAAATGTTATTATGCATGTAACTAGTTATGAAGATTTCATGTGCACAATTTTTGTTTGCTTACATTAGTATACCATACAGATGCAAACAGGAATGTCAACTCTTATCAAGTGTAATAGAAAAATTAGAGCTTTACTGGCTCATCATAGCAGACACAAGAAGCAATCTCTCTTAACTTATTGATACCTGTATAGTTATAATAATAAACACATGCTTGACATTGAAATATACATTCAGGTTTGCAGGCATCTCAGTGCTTATACTCAATTAAAATTATTCTTGTAAATTATTTAATCTTGTAAATATTATGTGAAATTAACTTCTTTTTTTTTAAATTTATGCAGACTGTAGTGGAATCTGTGACTAGTGCTTTCGAATACAGTGATCTGGAAATTGATGATGGCCGACCAGTTAGTCCTGATATGCTATTTGATAAGAACAAGGAATTTCTCTACGTCATGACAGATCGCAAAGTAAGTTCTACCGAAAAACTGTTTCTCTTTAGATATACATCAACTACTAGAATAAGAAATATATCTTCTTCTTCTCTTCCGTCTAAGACGGGTTGAGTCTTCTCTTGAGCAGGATCTTCCAGTCATCTCTATTCCTTGCTGTTCGAAAAAGTTCCTTATATGTTTTGCATCCTAAGATTTTCTTTATTAATTTCAGCCAGGTAATTCTTAGTCTTCCAGGTCTTCTTTTTTCAATTGGTAAAGTATTGATTAGGACGTTAGGAAGTCTGTCTGTGTCCATGTGTACAGTATTGCCAAACCATCTCAGTTGTTGTTGTTTTCTAATTTTTTCTATTATTTTCTTTTTATACAATAATTCTTGTCTGACTGTGCTGTTTGTTTTCTTTTCTATCCAACTTGTTCTGTTTATTTTTCTTAAGCATTTCATTTCAAGAAATATATACCATTTACGAGATTGTAGCTTTTTGCTCTTTACTAGTTACTTACTCAGCCTAGTTGGCTGAGTGTGTAGCATCCCAACTGAAATGGGTTGCATGTTCAAATCCAACTGCGACATGGATGTTTGTGAAGGCATTTAGGTGTTCAATGATTTTCATCACTCTGCTGTTAGACCATTTTCACCCTGCTCATGGCTAGAATAGTACTTCTGTAGAGCACTTGAATTCTTTAAAATAAGGGGTCCTTTTCAACTGAAAGTAAGCTAAGTCTTATACAGTGGCAGAACTTCTCTTCTGAATGATGGGTTTTTCTTCCTACAGACTCACAGACAAATTAGCCTAGAACATACAATGAAATTCACTCAAGAACATAAAAACATTGGTGTTTTCCAGCTATAAATGTTTGACCAGTTAGTCTAAGGGATTCATGGCCTGGATCTGGGAGGAGGGTCATAAGGTAGGGCCTGGATTTTGAGGCTGAGAAAATATTGAGAATTCAATTTAGGGCTAAAATGTTAGAAACTTGGATTTAAGGACCATACTATCAGAATCTTAAAGAGGAAGGTGCCTTGCAAGTGAACCAGAAACCACAACTCACATGAGAGCTGAACGTTAGGACTAGGGCATGTCTCTCTCTCTCTCCCTCCCCGTCCCTTTCCAAGTTTCTACCATCATACTTTTTTTTTTCTTTACACCCACTTTCTCCTTCATTAATCATTTCCTGCTCTGAAAGTAAGCATTTGTAATTTTCAGAGCATTCCTGCTCTGAAAGTAAGAGCATGAAATGCTCTTCTAAATACAAAAAGTGTTTTGGACAGACAGTCTGAATGACAGTAACATCCCTATTCCAGACAAATGATATCAGGTTTATGGGAGAGATGATCTTTAATATTCTTTGCTGATTCATTTCCATCTGTAGCATTACCATGGTGCATTTGTACATTCAGTTACATTAGGAGCTCAGTTGATGAAATATCATAAAAGATTTATGGACATACACACATCCCTATCTGTGGTGTTACAGTAGTAACTTTAGCACTAATCAGTATGAACTAAATGCTGCTGTACTTGAAAGAGACTCTGATCAAAGTGTTCATGTAAATAAGCTTAACTATACACCAAAGGAAATAAAATGTATTTCCTTTGGTGTATAGTTAATAAAATTAAATTTATTAATGATATTTACTGAATGGTGGTCCTTGTGCCTTTTGCAAGATATTTCTGGTATAGTCCATTTAATTAAGCAACCACTATGAAACAAGAGCCTGTTAAACTGAATAATTGGATTTCCTGCAGAAATTTTTAGTTGATGTTATACTTTGTGTGAAATATTATCCTAAAAACCTCAAAATTGTTATTTGCTCCTAAGTTTTCTTTTCTCTAATATTTATAGAAATCTGTTTACACTGAGTTTGCAGTGTCAGAAAAAAATATTATAACAGACTTAATTCATTAAGCACCAAGACTTGAAAAAATTGCTCTGAAATCAAACAGAATGCAGTAGTCAGTTTAAGAGCAGTCCCACCATGAAATGGTAATTTGCATTAAATATTTACATACTGACAATTTACAATCAATTCACAAAAGATGTTTATGCATTGAGAAATTTGTGAAATTGTACTTGGAATATTTTGGTGTAAACATTACATGCACAACAAAAACTTTTAAAATGATACAAATTAAAATATCTGCATCTGGAAAGTATGCATATCATCTGTGGCTACATGATAAAATGGAAACACTTCAGATCTTTTTTTTATTTTTATTTCAGGAATCTTATGAACAAGATTGAACAAGAATGAGCCTCTCTGGCTCAGTCATTTTCATTGATGTCCTTTGATTGGAAAGACCTGGGTTTAAATCCTGTCTGGGATTCACCGAACCTTTATCAGGGCTTTACACTTAAAGGTGAGTTTCAGTGTCATATGAGGGTGGCACAGTTTTCCATCATGAAAACTCCCTACAAAACAGCCTAATCTCAACCAATTTACAGAAAAAAAAAATACATTTTCAAATAGTATTTATATCGTTCTATGGGATGTCATACTTGCTAGTATAGGTGTTGTGGCTGTTGTCATAATATGCAAAATAAACAAATGTATAAATAAAGCTTAAAAAAAAAAAAAGAGATAATCTTGGGAATGAAAATTATCAAGAGAAAGCTGATTATTATCAATAATGTTTTGCCTACTTGATATATCATTAATCATGATTTACACACTGAGTTCTTTATGAAAACAAATAAGCTTTGAGCATGAGTTATTGAGATTTTAAGATTCTGCCTTGTCTTTAGCAAGAACCTGCTCTTTTAACAACTGGTGAAACTCTTTATCAGAAGCACTAATTAAAGATGAATATTCTAGTTCTGAAAAGATTATTCTTAAGTAGTGCAATATTAAGGAATCTTGTACCTTGATATTGTACTAATTTTTATCTTAGCCACACAAAAAGACAAATTTATCTGATGTGCTATAGGCCAAAAAACCTATAGCACATTATTGTTAAGAAGGAATCTATTGATGTGTTTTTTGAACACCTGAAGGTTGTGGTCCTTAGGGAAGACTGCTCTGAAAGTAAAAGAACGATGGTGATCAGTCCAACAGTATACTGTCCATGAAAGTACCTGTATCATCAGTTAACCAGATTACCCTTTTTTGAATATCATGAGAGGTGTGGTGCATCACTCAAATGTGAGAGCAGTATGTTTGGACAGATTTTGGATTTATACAACTTTAGTAGTTGTATGGGTGAGAAGCATTGCCTTGGGCAGAAAAGTACATAACTTTTTTGTCAGCTACAATAGCTATAGCCAGGAAAGGCTGGAAGTGTGAGTCAACCCAAGTGAGGAAATCGTATGCATATGTATGTGAATATCTCTGGATTGTTGAAAGTAAGGGAAAGTGACAAGAAATCTTTCTCATGAGAAATTTGACAGGACTGAGTTTTGGTATCATTGAAGTTCGCAAAGTTTTTTTTCATAGAAGAAAAAAAAAGACATTTTCTTAATACAGATGTATATCTTCAACATGTTTTACTGTCTATATTGCTGACAATATCTTCAAAAGTTTTTTAACATAAGTAAAAAACAACAGGGGTGCTTAAGGGTCTAAGCTGTATAACTGAGAGGAGACCTCCACATAGCCTTTAAAGGAATGTGGAGAACCGACCAGGGCTTCTGATCTAATGTCCAATCCTCACCTTCTCGTGGTGCATTCTGTTGAGTATCTACCTGGATACTGAATGAACGAGAATGGGCTGGTAATTTAGGATTTAGCTGACCAAATTGTATTCTTATTGGCTTAAACCAATATACAAAATGATGTAACAACATGACAAATTTTCATGCCGGCTGGAGCGTCACCCAGTTAAACAAGGCCCCCGTTGTTTTCGCCAGGGAACCAGTGCGAAAAGTCAGCTACTGGAACAAATCTGAAAGCACACCCCAACATCACCAGAGTTAAAGATCAGTACTGTCAACATAAGAAGCCTGAATGGCAAAGAAATGGAGCTAGCTAAAGAATTAGATAAGTACCAGATCGACATAATAGGGGTGACTGAAACTAAAAAGACAAAAACTGGTGAGAGCTTTCTGAGCAATAAATACAAAATGTTATACTCAGGCAATGAAAATCAAGGAAAAGGAGTAGCCATAGTATTCAACACAAAATATGTGGCTAATTTTCTTGAATGGCAGTCAGTCTCAAGTAGAGTAATGTGGGCAAATATGAGAATGGGGAACTGGACAATGAGACTTATTTGTGCGTATGGTCCCACAGAAGGTTCTACTAAGGTAGAAGTGAAGGAATTTTTTGACGTTTTAGAAAAAGCAACTGACACAATGAAAAAGGAAAAGTTGGTCCTTGTTGGGGATCTAAATAGCAGAGCAGGAAATGATTGTGAGACATACAAAAATATTTTGGGAAAATTTGGAGAAAAAAGCAAAGTTAATAATGGCAAATACCTGTTGGATTTCTGCTCAAGACATGGACTGGTTATTACTAACACCATGTTCCAACCTAAAAATGTGCACAAATTCACATGGAGAGAAGAGGTTAGGAATAAGAAAGTCTCATTGACTATGTTATTGTTGATAGCGATGTTTTCTCCCTGGTGCAGGACACCAGAGTGTACAGAGGATTTGAAATTGGAAATGGTCACTATATAGTCTTGAGCAGGATAAAATTGAATTTCATATTGAAAAGAATGACATGTAAGAAAGTTTTAAAGCGAATAAAAGTTGAGCAGCTCTCAGATGTGAACTGTAGACTAAAATACATAAAGATTATTGAAGAAAAAATGAAAGTTTGATAACAGGAACCAAACCTTGGAGATTCAGTGGCAAGCCTTGAAGAAAACACAGATTGATTCAGCCAGAGAGGCATGTGGTGAGGTAGTCTGCAAGGATAGAAAAATCAGAACTCCATGGTGGACACAGGATGTTAAAGAGGCAGTGAAGGAAAAGAAGAAAGCATATCAAAAGTTCCTGGCAAATAAGTCAGCTTTTGCTCTTAGAGAATACAGAGACAAATGTAAGAAAGCAAAACACTGTGTAAAACTAGCTAAACAAAAGTCATGAGAGGACTTTGGCAAGAACATAGAAAATAAATATCAAGAAGGTGATAAGATATTTTGGAGAAAAAGATATCCTTGAAGTATGGAGTAATTACTTCGAAAAATTGCTAAATGAAACAAACAGTGATAGCACAGTGGTAAAAAAAAACACTCAACAGGCATACAGTCAGGAATACATATCCATACTTGAAGTAGAAAAAGCCATCAAAGGCTTAAAATGTGGAAAGGCAGCAGGAGTAGATAATATTTGACCAGAAATGCTGAAGTATGGTGGTATAAAAGTCGTACTGTTGCTGCACTGCACAGTTCAGAAAGTCTGGACAGAGGGACAAATTCCCGATGATTTGAGTAGAGCTCTAATAGTACCCATATATAAAAACGGAAATAAAACTGAATGTGAGAATTACAGAGGTATTTCCCCTACTGAGTGTTCTTGGCTAGGTCTATGCAAGTATACTTGAGAAACGCTTGAGAAGAATTGTGGAAGAAAAGCTTGGTGAAGAACAAGCTGGATTCAGGCCAAATAGAGGCTGTCAGGATCAGATATTCGCTTTACGACAAATAGTTGAAAAGTCATGGGAATATATAACAAGGATCTGTATTTAAGTTTTGTAGATGTAGAAAAAGCATATGACAAGGTACCAAGAGAGAGGCTATTCAAAATGCTACAGTAATATATGATTTCAGTGGATCATTATATCAAGCAATACCTAGTCTTTATTTGAGTTGTAAGTCAGCAGTTAGAATTGAAGGAAGTACAGGAAGATGGTTTAATGTTAAATCTGGTGGGAGACAAGGATGTACATTATGAACTCTGTTATTCATTATCTATGTGGATCACATTATTAAGGAAAGTGGATAATATCAAAATTGGAGGTTTTAGTGTCAGCTCTTTGCTTTATGTGGACGATGTTATACTTATCAATAAATCCACTACGAGTCGGCAAGATTCCTGGACTAAATTGAATAACTGTTGTAATAGATATGGTATGAAGGTCAGCAATAAAAAGACAAAGACTATGAAAATAGGCAGAATCATTGAAAATGTCAACTGCATTGTGAACAGAGAACCTGTAGAACAAGTAAAACATTTCAGCTACTTAGGCACCATTTTTAGTGAAGATGGTAAATTAAATAAGGAAATAGACAACAGAATCAACAAAGCTGGTATGGTAGGAAGTCAATTGAATAAATTCATATGGAATAAGAGAGAAATTAGTCAGAACAATAAATTAGCTGTATACAAGACAGTGTTCAAACCAGTTTTAACTTATGGATCTGAGAGCTGGGTCAGAAGTAAAACACTTGACCAAAGACTAGAGACTGCAGATATGAGAGTCTTGAGAAAGATTAGAGGCATGAACAGATGGCATCAATGGCAATATCATTTTAAAAATGAGGATATTATGAAAGACCTTGACATTGTGGGCATCCAGGAATGTGCTAGCAGAGCTAATCTCAGGTGGTATGGTCACTTAAACAGAATGGGAGAGGAAAAATTAGCATAACAAATGTTCTCTGCCAGGTTGGCAGGAAAACGACCCAGAGGAAGACCAAGATATAGGTGGATTGATACAGTACAAAGTGCCTTGGACGATAGAAATATCAAATCTGATAATGTTGGAGTCTTGACAAGTAACAGACTGATTTGGAGGAAAATTGTAGATAGGGAGTTAGTAATGATGTAAATTTTTCATGTAGTACTATCATATCATGTACACCCCTTGAGGTACATATCAGGAATTTGATGATGATGATGATAAAAAAAACAAAAAACTAAACGTTTCCAAACAACAACTATTTCTATAAATTGAAAAGAATGGAATGATTGTTTAATCATGTATATCATTGGAAAACTTTGTTACATGTAGTCTGTACATTGCTGTGTAAACTCTGTGTGATTGCTGGCATAGGAAATCATTAATTAATGTCACACATTAATTAATGATTTCCAAATGTCATGAAGGATCAGTCCTTGGTGTTTCTATTTGGCATGCCTTTTAAGTGAATTACCTCAGAAGATTCCTTAAACAGTATTGAAGTAATTTTCTTCTATGTGAGGCATGGAGGATGCTTGCCAATTTACTGTGTGATGTTCTTTGAGGATATGTGCCATAAGTCCACTTTTCTTCCTTTCCTTTTGTTTTCAACATTGTTTCCATATTCTTTTGTATGGAGTTTGAAACTTCTGGTTTGACCTACAGTACAGATACCATGACTTTGTAATTAATGTCATGGTCATCATGCTGCCTACTTTTTGTTGAGGATAATGGAATGAGTTTGCCTCTAGTTACCTTCTTGTGCGGGCTTCTTTCTTGTAGACTTCTAATGTTAATCCTGTTGCAGTGTTTTTGTTGATAAGGATGGCTGTGAATGGTAAATTTCTATCCTTTTCTATTTCTAATGTGAATTTGATTTTTGAATGGTGATTACTCTGGATATCTATAAGGTCTTTGTAGGCATCCAAATGATAAAATGTCATCAACATAGTTTTATGGTTGTCTATGCTATAGCTACTTCCTCAAATTTTTCCTGTGTATAAATTGGCAGTAAGGTGATCCCATTGCCAGACCATGCATTTGGTAGTAAAATTTTTCTTTTCAAGTAAAGATGAAGATTTAAGACAATTATGGAAGAGTACATGATATCAGGAAGAAATTGGTCTTCAAAGATCTATATTGCTTCTTCCAGGGAGACTTTGGTAAAAGTGGACATCATGGCCAATGTGGAAAAAGCTACTAAATTTTTGTCATCATACGAAGAAGCATTATCCACACAATTACTTAGGTGCTTCAGTTTTATTAAACAGTCATCTGTCAAAAAAATAACATCACCCACGTTAGCGAAAGAAGTTTACATAACAGTGATGAAATCATCACAATTAAAGCAGACACAGGGAATTCAACAGTCATTTTAAATAGTGTGGGCTATAGCGCCAAGATCACATCTGTTATCAGACTCTTCCATGTATTCAGAAATTGGCCATGTTCTCACTTAGTTATTGTGTGTAAAACTAATGAATGGGTGCTATCCTCAGTAGAACTGTGGATAGAATTATTGGTCAGTAAGTCATTTATGTATAAGATAATATTTAGAGAGTACTGAGGTGGGAATGATGGACTGGTTGTTTAAATAATATGCATTTTGATAACAGTACAGCATTTTCCCTGATGAGGGCACAATTTTTTCATAAACTAGCTAGAACAGTTAGCAGTGGTGTAAAATGATAGATTTAGGGATAAAAAAGTCACCTACTTGGGTGATTTTGATTTGTGCATAAAATGTCATGATATTTTGTGCACAAACTATCATGTGCTGGGATAAGCAACCTAGCACTAGTTTACATCTCTCTCCACATTGGAAAATGGATTTGCCAGTCAAATTTATGGTTAATTTTTTGTCAACCCCTCTATCAACTAATTTCTGCAACCCACAAATCTTCAACCTGTTCTCATATGGTTCATTCCATAGACCTGCTATCATCTTAGTCACTCGCCTCTGGAATAATAATAAAAAAAATCCTACAATTATATGGCATAAATGAGACATTATATGGAACAATATATGATGTATATTTGAGTTGTAAGTCCTCAGTTTGATTGATGAAGATGGTTTGATTCCAAACCAAATTGAATAACTGTTGTAATAAATTTGGTATAAAAGTCAATAATAAAAAGACAAAGATTATGATAATAGTTAAGGACATTGAAAACATTAACTGCATCCTGGATGAAGAACCTATAGAAGATGTAAAACATTTCAACTATTTAAGTAAAAATTTTTAGTAAAGATGGCAAATTAAATATGAAAATAGATAACAGAATCAACAAAGCTGGTATAGTAGGAAGTTAGCTGAATAACTTTATATAAAATGAGAAACAAATTAGTCAGAACACTTAACTAGCTATGTACAAGACAATGTTCAAACCAATTTTAACTTATGAATCTGAGAGCTGGGTTTGAAATGAAACAGTTGATACTGGAGACCACATTATGGGAGTTTTGAGAAAGGTTAATAGAGTGAACAGATGGCACCAGTGGCAAAATTGTAATATAAATGAGGTCATTAGGAAGGAACTTGACATTGTTAGCATGTAGGAATATGTGAACAGAACTAATTTCAGGTGCTATAGTCACATGAGATTGGGTATTTTATTCCAGAATGGCAGGGAAATTACCCATAGGAAGACCAACATCTTGGTGGATTGATAGTAAGAAGTATACTTTTGAAGATGGAAATATCTGACAGTGTGTCGATAGAAGATAAATATCACAAAGGTGGGCCTTTCCACAAACTCACTTGCTTCCACCCTTGCTTCAGTTTCCCTGAATTTGCGCTTCATCATGCTCGGTGAACAAAGCTCTCTCCAGAAATCTTAACACCAAACCCATTTAGATGCAGTCCATCAGCATTGTACAAATCCTTCTTTCCATCAAACAAAGACCACATATCCACAAATTCTACATCATTCCTTTTGCACAATCTGTGTGTATAGACTCATTGGCTATCAATGCCCTCCTCCTCAGTTCGCCTCTATCATAGTGTGGTAGGAGACTTAGTCTTCACCTTCTTGCTCTTCAGTTTTGCTTCTTCTAACAACTCCTTTATATCCTCCCTCATAGAATACTTCTCTCAAATCATTTGTACCAAACAAGACAATCATTTCCTTCGACTTACCTTTTTGTATGGATCGTATGGCTAATATTGTGAATTTTTGCACCCGGGAAACAAGATTTTGTCATGCATTCATTAAGTATCCCCTGAACATTGAACCTCCATACATAATTTTCTCCTTAACTTGTTTTTATTGTTTGTTCAGTCCGTCTTTATTATTCCTTCAGATCACCTGCTTCTTTCTTTTTTCAGCTCTGCTTAATTCTTGCCGCTTCTGTAATTTTTCAATTTTGCACTTTGTCCTATGAAGGATAACATTTAAGCATGCTGACTCCATATTAATATCCACTTCATTCTCCTCTATTTCCATGACCACACATTCGACATTAATAACATCGTTTTCCATCTTATCGTCGGTATTTGTTGTGTTCTCATCACCTAACGGGCACTCACTTTTACAACACTTAATACATACTCTCTCTCCTCCAGTTTCAATTTCCTTTCACATATTCTTTAATTTTCTCGACAAATACATTTCACATATACACAGCACTGAATAATATCCTGCAAATTCAAATCGCTGGACATGGCCTTTGTCGCCATTGTTTGTCACGTTGGTGCCATGCCGACACTATTACAATAAAAATTTTATAAAGATACTAAATACTCTTAAACACAAATCTACTGTAATACAATATAATGTTCTGATTTTCTGCAGAAAAAAAAAAAACATGATAAAACAGATAAAAAGTCTAATTTTGTGCAAGTGCTAAATTACACAATCATTCACATTATAACCTCGAACCAATGTAAAGTTACGCATTTTGGGATAAATACATTACAAGCCATGTATCACATTGATGGCACTATACTCCAGAAAGAAGCTAGAGATTTAGGAGTGATGATAGACAGTTAAAGTTTAGAGGACATATTGCTAAGATTGCCCATAAAATTACTTGGCTATTAAAGAACACATTAACAAGTAGAGATAAGGAAGTTATCATTCCTCTTTATAAGGTCTTGATACACCCACATCTGGATTACCGTGCTCAAGTCTGATCCCCTGGGTTTCTTGGAGGTGAATAAGCTATGAAGAGGATTCAGAGGCAAGTGACCAAGATGGTGAGTGGCCTGTGGAATGTTCCCTATGAGGATAGATTGAAGGTGTGTGGATTGCAGAAGTTGGTTAATAGTATAAAAAGAGGGGATATGATAGAAACATTTAGGTTGCTTAAAAGATTTTATAGGATAGATGCAGGAAATATTTCACTTGGTTAGGGGACCAGAACAAGGGATCATCCTGGAAGTTGAATAAAGGTATGATTAGTAAGGGTGTGAGACTAGATTTTTTGCTTGGAGAGTTGTGAATGAGCGGAATGGGTTTGCTAGAGTCAATTGAGAGAGTGCTTTATCTGTTAATGGGTTCAAGGAGAGGTATGATAGATTTGTGTGGGTAGATTGGATCTCCCATGATGAGTCTTCAGGCTCCATGGAGGTGTCCGTGTAATCATCATGCATATCAAGGATTTAGGCCTAATGGTGCCTGTTCTGGCCTTAGAAGTCATTGTTTAAGAGGACGTCCTGGTTTTCTTTTCCCTAATGGCTTGTACTTTAAGGCTTATTTTGGTAATCTTTCTATTTTCATTCTTTGAACGTGTTCCATCCGTTTATGTTTATATTTTTTAATTTTTTTCTATTACTGGTTCTTGGTTTAATTCTTTCATAATTCTTCGTTTCTTTTGTGAACAAATAGAGTATACTTTGCAGTTTTTCTCATAAACTTCATTTCTTCTGTTATCAATCTTTGTTTGTCTTTTTGTTTTATTGTCCGGATTTCACTTTCATACATTAAGACTAGTAGGACTAATGTATTGTATACTTTTAATCTGGTTTGTTTTTGAACTAGGTTTGGTTTAAATATAGAATTAATTACATCTGTTATTTTTAAATATTTTGCAATTTTTAAGTATATATCTTTTTCATTTTCATATGTGATCATGTTATGTGATCATGCATCCTAGATAGTTAAATGAATTCACCTGTTCTAAGATCTTGTCCTTTGAAGGCCATAGTTTTTGATTTTTCTGTTGATATTATCATACCATAATCTTTGGCTATCTCATTTAGATCTAAAATAGCTTTCTGTATAATAATAATAAATTATTATTTTTAAATTTATATCATGAATGCTTTGCACTCTGTTATATTTGGAGATCCGTGTTTTTTGTTATCTAATCTACATGTCCCAGGGTAACTTAATATTATTGTAAATTACTTAGTATGGATTCAGGTGATTTAATCATAGTCTTCCCAATCATAAAATATCTGTTCTTTAATAGGTCACTATGGTGAAGGTTCAAGAATGTCAGGTATATCGAACATGTGGAGAATGTCTTGGAGCTCAAGATCCATATTGTGGTTGGTGTTCATTAGAAAATAAGTAAGTTCATTGTGGATCATTGCAAGTCTTTATTATCTTAGCTCCGCATTACACACTTCTGTTTTTCAGTGGGGGGGGGGGTTCAATTTTTTTATTTTCTGTGATTTTTCTTTTACAATAAGTTTTAGTATTTTGAAAATAAAGATGTTTTTATTTTATTATTATTTAAATATAAATAAAACTAACTTCTCATTCTCAAATTTACTATATCATTATTTAATAACTACTTGAAAATTTACTCCCTTTCAGAATAATCTAATTTTAACACACAAATGTGTTAACATTAGCGTTATAATTATTAATATAACAGCTGGTGTTAATATTAGTTATTATAAATAAATAATAATCTATTATATTAATAATTATAAACTACTCATAACAACGTAACAGTAAGGAAAACAACTAAACCCGCAGGCCTACTTTTCGTAGGCCTGCAGGTCACCTTTCTCCTTAAATTCCTTCTACAGTTGTTTCTATCTTTGCAGCTAATAGAAAAACAAAAATCAGAAATATACTAGGACAGAGATGGGAAGTGGGTTAAGGAGCGTTTACAGGAGGTAATGTCTGACTGCATACCTAGAGTCCGGATAGTAAATCAAGTGGGGGTTAAATGGATGAATAACACCATTAAGCTTAAGCTGCAAAGATAGAAACAACTGTAGAAGGAATTTAAGGAGAAAGGTGACCTGCAGGCCTACGAAAAGTATAAAGCACAGGCCAGAAGGGTAACTAGTGTGGTAAGAAAAGCAAAAGCAGATTATGAAAGGAAATTAGCAACGTAAGCTAAAGAGAATCCCAAACAGTTTTTTCGATATGCTGCAAGTAAAAGAAAAAATGTATACGGCAGAATGATTTTAAGGAATGCCGATGATAGGGAGGTAACTGAATCAGTTGAAATAGTTGAATTACTGAGCAAGCACTTTGCAAGAGTATATCATTCAGGTGGTGATATTGCAGGAATGAAGGAACCAATAGCTTCTACAGGAATTGAGATGAATGAAATGGAGGTGAATAGTATATTACAAAACCTTGATGTGAATACATCTGGGATTGGATGGTATACCAGCTCGGGTCTTACATGAAGCGGCAAAAGAATTGTCAGTACCCTTGACCATTTTGTTTAATTTGAGTCTCAGGTCTGGATTAGTCCCAAGGGGGTGGAAGGAGGGGAAAATAGTTCCATTGCATAAAGGAGGCTCCAAGACTGCTGTTGCAAATTACCGACTGACCAGCATATCAGGAGTCGTTGTCAAGGTTTTGGAAAAAGTAGTCAAGAGACTACTTTTTCCAAAATAGTCAAAATAAAAAAGGAATGGATAGATGATAATGGGATACTGTGTGGGGGACAGCATGATTTTGTGAAGGGTAGATCACGCCTCAGTAACTTGCTCACGTTTTATAACACAGTGACAGCTGAACTGGATAAGAGTTTACATTGAAGCTGCTGGATCTTGCTAAGGCCTTTGACAGGATACCACATGGAATTCTAATCAGTAAACTGCAGAATATGGGGATGGATATAGGGTTGGTGAAATGGATAGGAGAGTGGTTGATGGAGAGATATCAGAGAATGGTTTATTCAGGAGTGGAGTCCAAAAGAATGCCTGTGACTAGTGGTGTGGTGCAAGGTTCTGTTCTTGGACTGCTGCTGTTTAATTTGTTCATTAACAATATAGGAAAGGATCTGAGAGGAACCGTTCATTTGTTTGCTGATGATGCAAAGTTGGGTAGAGCAATAGGTGAATCCACTTGATGTCAAAATTTTGCAGGATGATTTGGATAGATTGGAATACTGACTAAGGGAAATGGATGTCAGTTTAATGTGGCAAAGTGTAAGGTTATGCATTTCGGGGTGAAAAGAATAGCAGCGACGAGGCCATGGAGTTGAAGTTTAGGGGGCACATTGCAAAAGTGGCTAAATCAGCTCATCAGATCACTTGGCCGAATAATACTTTGACAAGCAGAGACAAGCAAGTTATTGTTCCTCTTTATTGAGCATTGATAAGACCCCATCTTGGCTACTGTGCCCAGATCTGGGCACCAGGGTTTCTTCTTGATGGGGAGGAGGTAGAGAGGATCCAGAGGCGAGTTACCAAGATGATAGCTGGTCTATGGAATGAACCTTATGAGAACAGGTTGAAGATCTGTGGGTTGCAGAAATTGGTTGATAGGCAGAAGAGGGGATTGAGACATTCAAATATTGATTGATATGATTGAGACATTCAAATTACTGAAGGGTTTTTACAAGATTAATTCAGAGGAAATTTTTCAGAACAAGTCTGGTAATGAGAGAACTAGGGACCATCCATGGAAACTGGGCAAGGGTGTTAGAACTAGATTTTTTGCTTGGAGAGTGGTGAATGAGTGGAATAAGCTACCAGGGTGCCATGACTGTGAGTGAGTTCAAAGCAAAGTATGTGTGGATGCTGAATACTTTGACAAGCAGAGAAATGATGTTTAGGGCCTCCCTCGATGAGTGTAAGGACTCCTTGAAGTTGCCCGTAATAATAGTTTTTTTTTAATACTGGAGACTCTTGAAAAGTGTAGAAATAGAGGAAAGTGACTGTAAAAGGAATCGGAGATAATAATAAACCGAAGATTAAGGTTATTCTGGATGTCTGGAATAATTATTCTGAGAAATAATTAAATGTAATAAGCAGTGATAGAAAACATTGAGGAGAAATGCAATCAGGACTTCATATTATCAGTACTTGAAGTGGGAAAAGCCATCAGAAACATGAAATGTGAATATTTGACATGAATATTTAACATGAAATGCTTAAATGCAGAAATTTTACAGCAGCTTATGTTCTGACCAGGACTTCTGCATAAATCAGAAGTCCTGATCAGAAAGTTAAATTCCGGATAATTGGAGAGAAGTCTCATGGTATGCTGCTTTTAAAAGAAAAATGAAACTAATGTGAGAATTGCAAAGGGATGATCTTTCTACTGAATGTTATATATAAATTTATGGAAGCATATTTAAGATGAGGCAAAAAAAAAAAAAATTCTGGAAATGAAACTTGAAGAACACACTAATGTTGAGGGGTGTTGTCAGATTTTTACTTTGATTAATTAGGTGAAATATCATGAAGTTAACATGTTTTAAAATCTGAAAAGAGGTACAGTAAAGTGTCACTAAGAAAGCTGCTCAAAATACTACAATTTGTTATGTAAATCTCACCCATGAAAGTTTTTTTAAACCTAACATGTAGAACTAGGGATGATCTTAGTATGCTCACGTTTTGTAGCTGTTTTCAGCAGTTTAAGATGGCAATTGCTCAAGGAGTGTACAACTGAACAGCATGCTGTTGTGCATTTCTTGTGGACAAAAGGACTTCCTGCAAAGGACATTCATAAAGAGGTGTATCCTGTTTATGGCAAGAAGTGTTCGTCACATGCAGCAGCTCACAACTGCATTCAGAAATTTTCAAAAGGATATTAAACACTTTTCAATGAAAACTGATCTGGTTGTCCTTTTGAGATCCAGGTGGGTTGATGCAGTTAGAAAAAAACTGAAACATGATATCTGATGGTTGAAGTGACAAATAAATTATTCTGAAGAAAATTGTCGATAGGCTAATAATGTCAACTAAGTTATGTAATATTATTCTGGCATTCAGAATAATCTAATTAGCCCAAAAGTAAATAACAGGAACAGATTTTGGTAAATCCTAAATACAGATTTTGATAGGAAGTAAGTATTAAATTTTATTACATTTTATCAAATTCTTTCAAACCCAGAGTAAAATTTTTAAATGTTTGGATATTTTATGCCCCTGAAAATGGCTTGACTGAAACAAAAACGGAGGTGACATGACAAATTTTAATAAGGATTCTATAATGAACTGCAATAAAATTTTCAGCCAAAGTCCAGGAATAACTTATGTATGGAGGGAAAGATTTTTATTTCTACAGAAAATGGACTGTTCTAAGACTACTTTAAGGAAAACTACTTCCTACTTTCATTCATAGAATAATAAATACAGCATGCATTGGTAGCAGATATACTAGGATCAGGTAGCTATTTATTTG
Source organism: Typopeltis vanoorti (assembly GCF_054136105.1). NCBI lineage: Eukaryota > Metazoa > Arthropoda > Arachnida > Uropygi > Thelyphonidae > Typopeltis > Typopeltis vanoorti. The sequence goes on from NC_143560.1 coordinate 28,165,467, forward strand.
GGAATTAGAAGTAAGTTATAAGTCCGTGTGGTTAGCCGAGTGGCTATGCATTTCGCAACCATATCATATACCTGGGAAAGGAGTGTCCTAGGTTTGATTCCAATCGCTGATGTTGAGGAGCTTAGGATCTTTCTCGGACATAGCGAAGTTAGCTAGTCTTGGGCATGGACTGCAGGGTTTTTCTTCCCAGTTTATCTGGGATTTTTCCTCCTGCAAGCAAGCAAACCGGCCTTGAGAACTCAACACTTCTACAGACAGGATACTCTGGGAGGCATAGGGCTAACAGCCTTATCCTTGTGTACGGTTGTGGTTAAATGAATAGAAAATCCTCGACACTGCATACTAAAAGAGGGAAAAGGGAAGAAGTTATTACAAAGGTTTTATAGGATTGATGCTGAAGACTTTTTCAGTACATGATGAGAAGGGAAAATTTACAGGTTGTCTCTGTAAATTGTATAAAAGTGTGGTTAGCAAGGGTTTAAGACTAGATTTTTTTGCTTGAGTGCAAATGTGCAGAATGAGTTGCAAGAGGTGGTTGGGAGTGCTTCATCAATTCAGGAGGAGGTATTACATTGTACTGTGTGAATAAGTAACTTGAGATGAGTCTTCTGACTCCATGGAGATACCCATATAATAATAATAATTTATTGAAACTTGGGCAAGTTTATTTTGATGCCATTAGCAGCTTCAATCATCACTTGCAGCTAAAGACAACACTGCTTGATTACACCATTTCACCAGCATAATGAAAGTGATGACATTCACTTTTTATACAAAAAAGTATATTAATTTACAGGGTTCAGCTTCTGCAAGTCCTCAAACCTGTCTGGGAAATTATCAAGCAGTCTCTTTGTAATTTATTTTTGCATTCTTCCAGTTTGTAGTATTTTATTTTAATATCAGGGAATATATTTACCTTCAAACTACAATATGAAATAATAGTACAGTATGACAGAATTTCATGCCAGTGGGGCATTGCTCGGTTAAATAAGGCCTGGTTGTATTTGCCAGGGACATAGGGCAAAGAGCGAAACGTCAGCTACTAGAACAAATATTAAAACACACCCCACCTCAACATCACCAGAGTTCAAGATTGGTACTATCAATATCAACATAAGAAGCCTGAAGCAAAGTAATCGAACTAGCTGAGGAATTGGATAAGTACAAGATCGACAAAATAGGGGTGACTGAAACAAAAAAAAGGCAAAACCCTTGTAAGATCTTTCTGAGCAATAAATACAAAATGTTATATTCGGACAGTGACAATCAAGGAAAAGGAGTAGTTATAGCATTCAACACTAAATTCAAGGCTAATCATGAATGGCAAGCAATTTCAAGTAGAGTGATGTGAGCAGATATGAGAATGGGGAACTGGACAATGAGACTTATTTGTGCCTATGATCCCACAGAAGATTCTATTAAGATAGAAATGGAGAAATTTTTTGAGGTTTTAGAAAAAGCAACTGACACAATGAAAAATGAAAAGTTGGTCCTTGTTGGGGATCTAAATAGCAGGGTAGAGAATGATTGTCAGATATACAAAAATATTTTGGAAAAATTTGGAGAAAAGAGCAAAGCTAATAATAATGGCAAATACCTGTTGGATTTCTGCTCAGGACACGGATTGGTTATTACTAACACAATGTTCCAACATAAACATGTGCACAAATTCACATGGAGATAAGAGGAAAGGAATAAGAAAAATCTCATTGATAATGTTACTGTTGATAGTGATGTTTTCTTCCTGGTGCAGGAAGATTTGAAATCGGAAGTGATCACCATTTAGTCTTGAGCAGGATAAAATTGAATTTCATATTGAATAGAACATGTAAAAAAGTTTTAAAGTGAATAAAAGTTGAACAGCTCTCAGATTTAAACATGTAGACTTAAAATACACAAACATTATTCAAGAAAAAATGAAAGAGTTTGGAACAGGAAAGAAACCTTGGAGATTCAGTGCCAAGCCTTGAAGAAAACCCTGATTGATTCAGCCAGAGAGACATGTGGTGAGGTTGTCTGCAAGGATAGAAAAATCAAACTGCATGGTGGGTGCAGGAAGTTAAAGAGACAATGCAGGAAAAGAAAAAAGCATATCAAAATTTCCTAGCAAATATGTCAGGTTGTGCTCTTAGAGAATACAGAAACAAATGTAAGAAAACGAAACACTGGTTAAAATTATCTAAACAAAAGTCATGGGAAGAAGACTGGTAAGAACAGAAAATAAATATCCAGAAGGGTGGGGGGGGGGAAGGTATTCTGGAGGTTGTTGAAGAAACTCGGAAATGGAGGAAAGAATGCTGTAAAAGGAATTAGAGATGATAAAGGTAACGTGAAAACTGGAGAAAAATATCTTTGAAGTATGGAGTAATTACTTTGAAAAATTGCTAAATGAAAAGTGATGACAGCACAGTGGTAAAAAACACTCAACAGGCATACAGTCGGGAATACATGTCCATACTTGAAGTAGAAAAAACCATCAAAGGCTTGAAATGTGAAAAGGCAGCAGGAGTAGATGATATTTGACCAGAAATGCTGAAGTATGGTGGTATAAAAGTTACAGTGGCTGCACTACATAGTTCAGAAAGCCTGGACAGAGGGACGAATTCCCAATGAATGGAGTAGAGCTCTAATAGTATCCATATATAAAAAGGGAAATAAAACTGAATGAGAGAATTACAGAGGTATTTCCCTACTGAGTGTTCCTGGTAAGATTTATGCAAGTATACTTTAGAAACAGTTGAAGGATTGTGGAAGAAAATCTTGGTGAAAAACACGTTGGATTCATGCCAAATAGAGGCTGTCAGGATCAGATTTTCACTTTATGACAAAATAGTTGCGAAACAATGGAAATATGAAAAAGATCTGTATTTAAGTTTTGTAGATCTGGAAAAGGCATATGACAAGGTGCCAAGAGAAAAGCTATTCAAAATGCTACAGTTATATGATGTCAATGGGGCATTATATCAAGCAATACTTAGTCTTTATTTCAGTTGTAAGTCAGCAGTTAGAATTGAAGGAAGTACAGGAAGATGGTCTCATCTCGTCTTTCTTTTTACTTGCAGTGTCGGGGGTTTATTAATCAAGGACCTCAAACCATTCACAGGATAAGGTGGTCTGCCCTACGACCTGGTGTATCCTTAGTCCTGTAGTGTTGAGTTCTCAAGGCCGTTGCGGGATGAAAAACCCCAAGATAACTTGGCTATTTGCTGATGAAGATCCTTCAGCTCCTCATGTCACCGACGGGAATTGAACCCAGGACACTCCTTCCCCAGGCATATGGTTGCAAATCGCACAGCTTCTAGGCTAACTGTGCAGACCAGGAAGATGATTTAATGTTAAATTTGGTGTCAGACAAAGATATACATTATCATCCCTGTTATTCATTATCTATGTGGATCACATTATGAAGGAGAATGGTATTAAACCTGATATCAAAATTGGAGATGTTAATGTCAGCTCTTTGCTTTATGCAATGATGTTATACTTCTAAATAAATCTGCTACAAGTCGGCAAGATTCCCTGACTAAATTGAATAACTGTTATAATAGATATGATATGAAGGTCAGCAATAACAAGAAAAAGAAAATGAAAATATTAATTGCATTGTGAATGGAGAGCCTATAGAACAGTTGTTGAAAGTTTATTTTTCACTTGGTTAGACTATAATAAATTTAGTTTAATCCTTTATCCAAGTGTGAGCAAACAAAGTTTGCGCCTGAAAGTATCTTCAGGACTGGGGTAAGGTGGTACAACCATGTTGTTACCACCTTACCCCACAAACTTTGTTTGCTCACACTTGGATAAAGGATTAAACTAAATTTATTATACTCTAACCAAGTGAAAAATAAACTTTCAAAATATTTCTCTAAATCCAGAGTAATTTAATAAAAAGGTGGCACACCATTTGGCAACTCCTATAGGTAGAGATGACCTTGCTAATGCTTCTGCCTGGTATCTCCACTTGGGCCTGGCTCCCACTGAAGAGACCTCAATAAAGTCGAAACTAGTCTGAGTAGTGGCCCTTCCCTTAAGCATAACATTATACATATCCGCAAAGAGATGTGTTTTGCATTATGGGAGATACTGAGATAGGAGTGATGTTAGCTTGCTCCACCTTTACAATGAGTTGCCCAGTGTTGTACCACTTTACCCCAGTCCTGAAGATACTTTCAGGTGCAAACTTTGTTTGCGCCTGAAAAAGAACAGTGTTTCTCAATGTGGGCAATTAGAAAATGATGTTGCTTTCGTCACTTCATCACTGATATGATATACTCAAAGCACTCACCATTGTCGACGAGGGGAGGACATCAAAATCTTTGAGGCGTTGGGGTGGAGCATGATCCAAAAAATGTTGGGAAATACTGCTATAGAACAAGCAAAACATTTCAGCTATTTGGGCACAATATTGAGTGAAGATGGTAAATTAAATATGGAAATGGACAAGAGAATCAACAAAGCTGGTGTGCTATGAAGTCAACTGAGTAAATTTATATGGAATAAGAGAAATTAATCAAAACACTCAATTAGCTGTATACAAGACTGTGTTCAAACCGGTTTTAACTTATGGATCTGAGAGCTGGGTTAGAAGGAAAAGACTTGGCCAAAGACTGGAGACTGCAAATATGAGAGTCCTGAGAAAGATTAGGGGCATGAACAGATTTCTTCATTGGCAATATGATATTAAAAATGAGGATATTAGGAAAGAACTTGACATTCTTAGCATTCAGGAATGTGTTAGCAGAGCTAATCTCAGGTAGTATGGTCACTTAAACAGAATGAAAGAGGAAAGATTAGCAAAACAAATGTTCTCTGCCAGGTTGGCAGGGAAAAGACCCAGAGGAAGACCAAGATATAGGTGGATTGATACAGTAAAAAGTGCTAGAAGATAGAAATATAAGACTGATAATGTTGGAGACTTGACAGGTAACAGATTGATTTGGAGGAAAATTGTAGATACGAAGTTAGTAACGATGTACATTTTCATGTAGTACTCTCATATCCTGTACACCGCTTGAGGGTACATGTCAGGAATTTGATGATTGTGATATTTTCCTCCTTTTAAGGTTGGGAAAGTAAATGAAGTTTCTTAACCCTGCAGAGGTCTCGGTCGAAAAAATTGCAGCGTATGTCGCGTGTATCTGATAGGTATGTTCTTTACTAAACTTTAAAAAAAAACACTGCAACATAATACATGATGGTTAATTTATTTTCAGTTACAGTCTAGAAATTATTGAACAATGAAACAAAGAAAAAACTATCTATAGTTCACTGAGCATCTACAGATGCCGTAAGGTCACTCCGATGCTCAGTGATGTGTCACCAGACCTCGCCATGTAGTCCTGTTGTATGCTTTTCTGGCAGCCTCAACTCTTAGGATCAGTCGCTCCACACACACACACACACACACACACACACACCATCCATCTCATTGATGATCTACCCCTTCCTCTTTTTCCAGGAACTTTACCTTCTGTTGCTGTTCTGAGAAGTCCCCCTTCCATCCTCGAAAATAATTTAACTTTCTTCTGTCAATATCCTTAAGGAGCCTTAAAGTTCTACTGATCTTTTCTAACACCCATTCATTTGTACACCTTTCAGTATATGATATCCTCAACAGCCTTCTGTAACACTACATCTCAGAAGCAGATATCCATTTCTTATCTAACTTCTTTAGGTTCCAAGTCTCACATCCATAAGTCGCTGTTGGAAAAACAACTGCATCCAAAATCCTCAACTTTTTTCCCATGGAGATAGATCCATCCTTCCAGATTTTAGATAGGTCTCTGACTGTTGTTTAGCCATTCCTAACCTTCTTCTGAATAGCAATTCTTCACATTAATAATGTATCCCAGGTACTCAAACTTGCTGATTTTCTTGATTCTTTTTTCCATTAAGGTATACTTGTTTCTCAAGAGCTTCTCTGTTTGTATTTCCTTTGAGAACAATAATCTTTGTCTTGCTAGGATTGAGTTGAAGTCCTCTGTTATTACGGATCTTGTTAACTTTGTCAAGAATTAGTCCTAGATCTTCCATGTCATTACAAAGGAGTACCGTATCATCAGCATACCTCAGATTACTAATCAGTCTACCTCCTATCCTAATTCCTGTCCTGATCTCACCAATGCTTTACTCATGATATCCTCTACATATATACTAAACAAGTGAGGAGAAAGTAAACATCCTTGCCTAACTCATTTTCCAACTTGAAGCCAGTCAGTCAGTCAATCCAACACTTGTTCTTACTATGGCTTCTTGCTCCGTGTACAAGTTGGCTATCAACCTGATAGTGAAGAAAACCCGTTATTTTCATTACTTCCTAGTTTCACATGCTCAACACAGTCAAAAAAAAAAACACTGCAAATATAATACGTGATGGTTAATTTATTTTCAGTTACAATCTAGAAATTATTGAACAAAGAAAACAACAACTAAACCAATACTCTACTGACATCGGAGTTCGCTGTATCTCTCAGATGCAATTTACTATCAAATATCATTTTCACTTTTCGCATTCGACTCTATCATTCTCATTGGACTCGAGTAATAAAATGACCGAATCTCTTCAACATCTGATGGATTATCCAATTGATATATTTTTCTAGCCATTTTCAATGATAAAAAAAAAAAAATAAATAAAAAAAAAAAAAAACAACCAATACTATACTGACATCGGAGGTCGTGGTATCTCTCAGATACAATTTACTATGAAATATCACACATCTTTACATAACATGTGTTAAACCAAGACTGACTGCATAAACAGTGTGGAATATCACTCGTAATATATGCATGTGCAGCTACTCATGACCTCCAAGCTATACACTAGATACGTGTAAGAATATTTATATTAAACAATTTGTTTGTATCTGTCAGATCAGCTGACCTCTGCAGGGTTAACAATTATGTCTCTTTGAAAAACTTATTTTATTCTGAAAGCTGGAAATTGAGTAAGATCAGAAACATTCCCATCTTTCCCCTGGAGTGCCAAGTTGAGAGTTTGTAGATAATTCATTATATCAGTAAGGAACATTAGATCTTGCATCCATTGATCATTTTCCAGTTGAGGATAGAATTTTATTTTTTTTTTAGAATATTTTTACTTTTCCCTCCAAGAAAAGTAATGATAGGCCCCAACAGATCCACAGACTTACTTGAAACATTGCCGGTTGACAGCCACCTCATAATGCAGTAGGAAGAGACATCACTGGGTTTATCTTCAAGATCCGGTTCTTCAATAAAATTTTTGAACTGTCGATGGGTCTTCCCATTTCAGTGTATGAAATTGACAGTTTCAAGAACAGATTTGATAGCATCTGGCTGCCAGGTGTTCACGATGAATAATACAGTGAACAGGAGAAATTGGAAAGCTGGGATCACTTTTCATAAATGCAATTAATCCAGCATTTGTTAAAACTCTGTCAAGTATATTTTAAATGTCAATACCATGAGTTTTCTTTTAGTGCCACTAAATACATCTCTTCTTTCACAGTTACATGAAAGGAAATATAACAAACAAATACCACCAGTTGTGGGTTGTCTTCTATGGCTGTAGAAGACAACCCACAACTGCAACAGCCTGCAACATCAGTACTGATTTGGGAGATACTCTCTAGTGTGGCATGAACTGGTGTTTGTGCTATTAGTCACTGAAGTTTTGTGTTATTTGAATTTAACACTGCAACAACTTCAGCTATATTCTTAACAAATTCACCATCATAATATGGGAATTTAGCACAAGCAATTTTCCACGATATAACAAAACTAGCTTCAATTGTTGTATAGGCTTCCTTACTGAATATTGTCAGCAGCGTTTGCTGGCTATTTATTGATGATTTTAACATAGCTTGTTTCTCTGTACTGATTTAGGTGGATAATTAGATGAAAAGTTTTTGATTTGTTTCATAGTGGCTTTTCAAGTTACTGACTTTGTAATGACCGAGTGACACATTGCAGATAAGACATAAAGGTTGACCTTCTATAATAGTGAATGAAAAATCTTCCTCTCACTCTTGGTTAAAATTTCTGTCCTCATCTTCGTACTTTCACTTCTTGCAATTTGATGTCATCTTCCTTCACAAAATTTTCACAAACACTTCTAAAAAAAATTAAAGTGAAAAGAAACAGTAATCTCCAACAAATCCAACACAACCAAACTCTGTAGTGTCTAACTCTCACACTAACACAGTTAATTTCACTGTCACTCTCAGTTTATACTCATTAAATAATTATATACACATGCCATACTCATGCGATTGTAAGCCACACCAACTAAAGCTAACATTGCCAGCATCGGCTTGTACGATTACTGATTCTGCAGCACAGTTCTTCTGTAATCCTTGCCGACCCAAAATTTCTTTAATCCCTTACTGAAATCTAGCATTAAAATTACCATTTAAATTCTTAAATGTATTTACTCATCATGAACATTAAACTTGTTTTAATCCACTGGACTCTCAGTTTATACTCAGTAAATAATTATAAAGCCTGAAAATTTTTTGTTTACCTTTTATATTAATTGTGATGCCGAAAAGAGGCTCAGCCAACATATTTCCACACAAGCCACACGTCAAAGAGCCGCTTGCGGCTCATGAGCCACCATTTGGCCACCCCTGATATATGTGAATTAAACAAGGATCTTTTAAATTCATCTTTCTTTTCCATTGAAGATTTTCTTTTTAAAATAAATGTAATTGGTAAACTTAAATCTTTTTTTTTTTTTAAACTATTCGTGTAGGTAAATAGTCAGCTCCATGTGTGTAAATTTCTACAAATCCAATACACAGGTGGTTCCCAGGTTACGGAAGACCCGACTTATGGTGTTCCTTACTTACGAATGAGTTCCCAAGGCTCCCCATAAGAATAATTAATTAAATAACTAAATTAATAATTCGGGAACTAGTTTCTTCTGCTCATGTAAACAAACCCGCATGGTGGTGTAAGTGGTTCGTTGGTGTAGCATCTTTACGCTAGCGGCTAATCTCATTGTTTATACAGTCGCTTATGCATACTTTTATACTACTTTTACACCCTAATGTAAAGTTTGTATTTTTACCACTCAACAATACATCGTTACTAAGCCAATGGACCAGGGAGTCATTTCTGCATTTAAGGTTTATTCATCATCTTCCGATTAATGTTAGCCTACCTTCTTGCCTAAAAAATAAGTAAGCAAGACATTGATGCAACATTAGGTGAGTGTTAACTTTTTTAATTTCTTCTATTTCCTATCTAAACTTTTTGTATGAGTTTGTTTTTATATTCTGTTTGTTTGAATTAAAAGAAAGAGCACAATAGTTTCTGTAACTTATTATTGCAGTATCACATTGTATTATTATTGCCACATATGCGCATTTATATTATTATTACTATTATTACTGTATACGCACTGTGTATCAGGGATCCGAGTTATATACAAATCTGACTTAAGGACATTCTCAGGAACGTATCATGTTTGTAACCCGGGGACTGCCTGTATTTAAAATATATCATAACTTTTAATGAATAAAATATAGCTTGATTTTTGTGAACTTTTTTTTTAAATCAAAAATTGATTGTAACTCAAATTCATAACATTTTTAGATGTAGTTTAAGAAGTGATTGTGCTGAAGCTGCTCAAGATCCTTTGTATTGGTTATCTTATAAGAGTGGGAAATGTACCACCATCACTAGCGTTCATCCACCGCAAATTCAGAGGACTACGGCTCGTATTGTGAGTATTAATAAAAACAGTGTAAAATAGAATTAACTTTTAATATGGAATGTGATTGTAAGGTGAAGTTAATGTTTAAAATTCATATATATGATATTTCAATAATGTTTTAATGAAATCAAGTAAGCTTCATTGTATGCTTGTTATTTATTTTTTAAATAGTGATTATAAATAAGGACCTTCATACTTTAGCACAAACATCTTGTAATTAATTGGTGAGTAAAGGATATAAACATGGTGGATGTGTGAGAACATATCTATAACAGATATCATTTTAAAGTCGAAACAAAATGTCAATTCTTGATTTATTTAACCACCCAACTAATCACGATGAATTATATCAAACATCTTAAATTTGGTATCTGTTATTTCAATGGCACGTTTCACATTCATGTTTCACGTGGCAGATGAACCATGGCCAGTAGATGGTTAATGCACATTTTTCAGTATTGTTTTTTGATCTTTCATACTTATGTCTTTAGTATTATTCATAAGATTATTATGCTGTTAGGCTTACTGCATATTTCAAACAGCTTGAAACATTATCCTTTTATATATTTGACAATTTTGATGATTGACTCCTGGAATAACACTCACTTTCAATGCTTCAAGAGTTTCATGGTGCAAGAAACACCTACATATTATTGTGTTCCTTAGTATGCTAGATTATTCATGATATTTTTATATTGAATCTCTTTCTACATATACACATACCTGCCATTGAATTAGAAACTTTTATTTAATATGGTGGTTCCATATATGTGTTCAACTGCCAATACCTATCCTGTTCATTTCTCTGTGCACCGTTCGATGAGATATTGTTTTCAGGAACACCCTTCATTAAATGCTTTGGTCAATTGCTACACACAAGAAGTCTGTTTGTCTGTAAAATCTTCTCGGATAATGTCGATCTCATTCAGTCATTCCACATTGCTTGTCTAAGTGACACAGTTATGTCACTTAGACAAGCAATGTGGGTTATTTTTCTGCTGACTAAACACCTGGAATATGTTACCTTTTGAGAAACCAGTCAGCTCTGCTGTTTTCAAAATCATGGCTCCAACCAGACAGACCACCCCCCCCTTCCCCCAACAAGCCCTTTATTAAACTTCAAAAGATGCTTTATTTTTCCCATTGCGATCAATACCAACCAGCAGCATTCTTAAACAGTTGCCTAAGACACGTGGCCAAGTATTTTGCATATACAATGGCTAAGTGATGCTTGCATATATCTGCATAAAAAGGTTTCTAATTCAGTGACTGGTATGTGTAATAGATAAGCTTAGGTGTTGAACATTATTCATAATTTATTTTAATGGTATATAACACCAAAAAAACTAAATGATATTAAAAAAAAAAGATGCTTATTAATTGGATTATATTCTACTGGATTTAAAATCAGCCTCTTCAGAGCACATTATCTGCTACAGTTAACATGAAACAATGGGTAAGTGATAAAAAAAAAAACATTGAAATTGTAATGGACAAAAGATCTAAAGTCTTATTTAAGTTAAGGGATATTACATCCCATATAGTTTCTTAGCCGAATAAGAAACTCAAAGAGTTTCATGCTGAATATAGTAGAAACTATATAAAGTTTGGTGATTCCAAGCGTAAGCAAATACCTGGATACTGCAGCACTGATCCCAAAGGGTAGTGCAAGCTGGGGCAACTCGTGGTAGAAGTGGAGCAAGCTCCGATCACTATTCTTGATATTTGCCCATAATGTGAACTTAGCTCCTAGGAACTGTATTTTTGTTCACATTATGAGAGAAGGTCACTACCCAGACTGGTTTCGACCTTTATTGAGGTCTCATCAGTGAGTAGCCAGACCTAGTTAATATCAAGTTTGTAGCAAACAGAACCTCTACCCCTTCTACGAGTATTGCCGTGAGGTGCTCTAATAAATTATTAGATATGTGAAGAGCCAAAGGCTTCAATTCGGTGACATATAACTTGTTTAAGTTAAGGAATATTACATCCCATATAGTTTCTTAGCCGAATAAGAAACTCGAAGAGTTTCATGCCGAATATAGTAAAAACTATATAAAGTTCGGCGATTCCAAGCGTAAGCAAATACCTGGATACTGCAGCACTGATCCCAAAGGGTAGTGCAAGCTGGGGCAACTCGTGGTAGAAGGGGTACAAGTTCTGTTCGCTACAAACTTGATATTAACTAGGTCTGGCTACTCACTGATGAGACCTCAATAAAGGTCGAAACCGGTCTGGGTAGTGACCTTCTCTCATAATGTGAACAAAAATACAGTTCCTAGGAGCTAAGTTCACATTATGGGCAAAAATCAAGAATAGTGATCGGAGCTTGCTCCACTTCTACCACGAGTTTCCCCAGCTTGCACTACCCTTTGGGATCAGTGCTACAGTATCCAGGTATTTGCTTACGCTTAGAATTGCCGAACTTTATATAGTTTCTACTATATTCGGCTAAGAAACTATATGGGATGTAATATCCCTTAACTTAAACAAGTTATGTTGCCGAATTGAAGCCTTTGGCTCCTCACATATCTAATAATTTATTAGAGCACCTCATGGCAATACTCGTAGAAGGGGTACAAGTTCTGTTCGCTACTCACTGATGAGACCTCAATAAAGGTCGAAACCGGTCTGGGTAGTGACCTTCTCTCATAATGTGAACAAAAATACAGTTCCTAGGTGCTAAGTTCACATTATGGGCAAATATCAAGAATAGTGATCGGAGCTTGCTCCACTTCTACCACGAGTTTCCCCAGCTTGCACTACCCTTTGGGATCAGTGCTACAGTATCCAGGTATTTGCTTACGCTTAGAATTGCCGAACTTTATATAGTTTCTACTATATTCGGCATGAAACTCTTTGAGTTTCTTATTCGGCTAAGAAACTATATGGGATGTAATATCCCTTAACTTAAACAAGTTATATGTCGCCGAATTGAAGCCTTTGGCTCTTCACATATCTAATAATCTAAAGTCTTAATTTGGTGTCGTCTGATGTAAAAAAAATTAGTATTACAAACTATGTAGAAGTTGATCTTAAGATAAGTCTCCCAAAATTTTGCAAATTAATGCAACCATATTTATTCAGATTAGGAGAATGTTTCATAACTATGGCTGACTCAAAAAATAATCTTTCTGACCTGTAATGACTTCTATAAAGCACATTGGTTTTCTTCCATCTAATCCTGTGTAAAAGGATGTCCGAAGTGCGGTGTGCCAGTCCAGACTTGCCATAATAATGCTAGAAAATGTTTTTTTTTTTTTATTATTTTGTTTTGTTTTCTAAGGCAGATGTTAACAGATCTTCCGGTCTATCCATAGTAGGCCAAGTCAGTCACATGGAATTTCATACACTCTGGGATATGCTAAGGGATTGAGGCATTATCAGAGTTAATTTAACATATAGTTTGAATTTGGTGTTAAGGTTATATTTTATTAGTACTTTGGCTGTCTTTTCAGATGTACTTTGAACATAGGAAATAGGAATAGTGGTCTTTTGTATCTGTGTGTTTGAGGAGGAGTGAAAGTAAAAGGACCATGTTGTATTTTATCTATTTTGTAGGAGCTGTAGCCATTGGCCAGGAAAGTATGGCGAAAATATTTAAATTTGGTGGAAAGAGCTGTATCGTTAAAACAAAGTGCCTTAGCTCTGTGTGTAAGTGTTCATAAAATACCATACTGTTGGGCTGGATGATGATGGCATTGTTTATCTAGAATCTTCCTGTTGTATGTTGCCATTCTATAAATGGAAAAAGATAGTGAACCATCTGAAAACCGAGTGACTAATGTGTCAAGAAAAGACAGTTATTAGATTCTTTTTCTACTGCCAAGTGAATTTTGGGGTGTTGGCTGTTTAGGTAGATAACAGAAGAATCCACCAAAGTGTCTTGTCCATGGGTCCAAATTTCAAGCACATCATCAATAAAACATAACCACGTGCTATGGGTTTCTCTCCCCCCCCCCCTTTTTTTTTTTTAGCTAATCTTTACCAGAATTCTTCAAAAACAATACTTACCACAGCTACTGTACATACAAGCACTTAGTATGGTTATGCTTTCTTGACGATGTGTCTACTTCTCTTTCTTGCTGGTATCCTGTTCTTTACTTTCTTTGCCCATTTGTTATCATGCATTCTTTCTCTTTTTAGATTCAATCATTTATTGGCTGTATTTTACAATTTTTCGTAATGTTTTCATTTGGAAGGTTTCGTTGATTTCGGTCATTTTTGTAGTTGCTACATATGTTAATCCTATGTAGATTCTCATTTTTGTTTCTTTGTTTGTGTTCTTTTTCTTCCAGATGAGGATTTTGAGATATCCAGATATTCTACAAACTTTTATTGCTAGTTCTTGTACTTCACTTTGTGTGGTGCCATAATCGTTTCACCTTACTAACTTCAATTATTTTCCCTTTGATTTCTAATTTACATCTTATGGGTTGATCCTTTGCAACTTATTGTTTTCATTTTTTCCCTGTTTATCTTCATATATTTCTTTTCTGCATTATCATTATTATTATTATTTATATGGGTACTCCATGGAGTCAAAGGACTCGTCGCTGGAGATCTCCCTCCATTCTACCATTCTATCCATTAAAACAATACTTTTCATACATCTCCTTAAACCTATTCACCTGTTGGAGCCAGGAGCACGCCAAGGGTATTTGCTGCCCGGGTGCAAACTTTTATCGGCTGCCCCTTAAAAAAATAACTAAAAGAAATTGCATGTAGCATTTACCACAATAAATAAAATATCAATGTTGCTGCCCAGTTGCGGTGCACCCTTTGCACCCTCAGGTTGGGGCACTCACAACCGCCTCTGCCAATCCATTCCACTCGTTCCCCTCTCTCCAAGTAAAGAACCTAGTCTTCACACCCTTACTAACCACACTCTTAGACAACTTCCAAGTGTAACCCCTGGTTTTCTCCTTACTCCCCATGCAATGAAAAATTTCTTTGTGTCAATCTGATAGAATCCTATTAGTAACTTATATGTTTCATCATATTCCCTCTCCTCTGCCTGTCAGCTAAACGCGCGCACCCTTAATCTATCCTCAATAGGGAACTTTCCACAGATCTGCCACCAGCTTGGTCACTCATCTCTGAATCCTCTCCACCACCTCCTGATCCCCAAGAAACACAATGACCAAATATGTGCCCAGTTGTCAGCATGGAGCCAAATCATAACCTTATGAAGAGGGATAATGAATTTCAAATCTCTATCCACCATCACCCCCAGATCCCTTGCCTCATCAAGTTCCTGTAAATTAGTATCATCAATATGATACAAAGTATGTAATCTTTTCATCCTGAAGTGCCTTATCATACATTTTACAACATTGAATTGATAACTTTTGTCCTTTGCTCACACTGCCAATTCATTTAAATCATCCTATAAGATACCTACATCATCATCAAATTCCTGACATTTACCCTCAAGGGGCATACAGGATATGATAGTATTACATGAAAAATTTACATCATAACTAACTTCCTACCTACAATTTTCTGCCAAACCAATCTGTTACCTGTCAAAGCTACAGCATTGTCAGATCTTATATTTATATATCTATCTTCTAAGGCACTTTTTACCGTATCAATCTACCTATATCTTGGTCTTCCTCTGGGTCTTTTTCCTGCCAACCTGGCAGAGAACACTTGTTTGGCTAATCTTTCCTTCCCCATTCTATTTTAAGTGACCATACCACCTGAGATTAGATCTGCTGACGCATTCCTGAATGCTGACAATGTCAAGTTCTTTGCTATTTTCCTCGTTTTTAATATGATATTGCCATTGATGCCATCTGTTACGCACCTAATCTTTCTCAGGACTCATATCTGCGGTCTCTACTCTTTGGTCAAGTGTTTAACTTCTGACCCAGCTCTCAGATCCATAAGTTAAAATTGGTTTGAACACTGTCTTGTATACAACTAATTTAGTGTTTTGACTAATTTCTCTCTTATTCCATATAAATTTATTCAGTTGACTTCCTACCATATCAGCTTTGTTGATTCTGTTGTCTATTTCCATATTTAATTTACCATCTTCACTAAAAATCGTACCTAAGCAGCTGAAATGTTTTACTTGTTCTATAGATTCTCCATTCACAATGCAGCTGATATTTTTAATGTTTCTGCCTATTTTCATTATCTTTTGCCTTGTTATCTGATCTTCGTACCGTATCTATCACAACAGTTATTCAATTTAGTCAGGGAATCTTGCAGACTTGTAGCGGATTTATTTAGAAGTATAACTGTAAAAGTTCGATGCTGCATGAATTTTCGTCTGGTTAATGCATCGACCTTTTACAGGAAGGTAAAACCCAGAAAACTGGTAAATATGTTTCTTATATTATTATTTAGTATTATATTCAGAATATGTACAGCACAACGGGAATTAGCTTACTCTTTACAAAAACAAAACATGTAGAATTGATAATGCCAAGGGTAAGGCCATGCAGTCAGGAGGCCGTTTGATTCTTGTTTACATGTTCAGTCGCAGGTAGCCTTCAAGGTCAGTGCAGAAAGGGATGGCAGGAATCAAACATGACTTCCGCAGGCCGACAAAAATGGATTAGAAACATGAAAGAAGTAGTCGGTGAAAGTTCCAGAGCACACTATCACATGATATTGCAAGGGGGTTCCAAAACTGAACCCAAGGTTTGGAAACTGAGAGAGATTTAAGGCAAGTTTTGGGGAATGAAGGTATCGACATCTAAAGAAAGGAACGAGGGGAGGTTCTGCCCAGACGTGGAGAGGTTTGGGAATGGAGATTGGAGGTCGAATACGTAAGGAGAAACAAAACTGTCCAGACGCTATTCTGCTCAGCTGAGCCTTGTGAATGACCGACAATTGTAACCCTTCAACTGAGTGTTCAATGCCGGAGAATCGTTCCTCATATCCCACTTGCCGACCCGACGAAGCTGCTGGTTCTCCGGCAGTCCAGAGGTAGAAAATCAAAAATCCGGAATGGAAAAGAGAACAAAGGATGGCATGACAGAAATAGAAGAAAAAGGTGCATCAAAGAGGAAGACTGTTCACGTGAGTCTGATATTGTATCTTATAAGATTTTTCTGGTGTAAGAAAGATGTTTTAACGAGCTGATAAGATTCATAAGATAGGATAGTCATAGCCAGAGAATGACTAATATGTCCCTTAAGATTGAAATTGATAATGCATGTGTATATGAGTATAGCTAATTGAGTTTTGGAAATAATCTGACACTTGTATAATATTTAAGTTTTGTCCTATTGTTGATGATTGATTTTTATATAAGTCTTGATAAAGATAGAGATGCACTTAAACTAGATATTGAAATTTAAGCTGAGGAAAGTAATATAAACTAACTTAGAAATTTTGAAAAAATACTTTGTGTTTTATTTGATATAGAGTGATTGTTATATACATGTCATGGTATATTGATGCAAATAGAAGTAGATATTGAGAATTAAGTTGAGGAAAGTAATATTAATTAATCGAATGACTAAAGAAAATTGTTGTAAGAGATATATAGGTAGTTGCATGAATTTTGAACTGAGATTAACAGAGGATAGTTCCCCTGCTCTTCTCTTTGTATTGTACAGTTCTTTAATTAGTGATCATTAACTATGCTTGCTGAATTTTTTAAAAGTGTGTCGCCTGATCTTATTTATTGCAATGCGTTGATCTAAAATAATTTGAGCCTATAAGTGAGAAATCATTAGAGTGAAATAATAAGGTAAAGAGACCACGACTGTGAATATTCTAAGAAGTAATTAATATTGCATGATTGAGGTCTACCGGAGGTATCATATTTCATGTACCATATTGAGGCAAGGTGGTGAGGTCAAAAATCTATATAAATTTCCTGTGCTCTCAGGTGCAAAGAATATAGAATCACCAAAGGTAGAATAGAAAGAAATTAGAGGTGGAGCGATATATATGTTTGAGTTAATAGAAAATAAGATAAAATTAGGATAGATATAGAAAGAGGGCACTACATGTATGTATGTTATAAGTATATGTAATAAAACAGTGAGAATACAGAGAATAAGTCAGCTTGTGCTCTTAGAGAATATAGAAACAAACGTAAGAAAGCTAAACACTGTGCAAAACTAGTTAAACAAAAGTCATGGGAGGACTTTGGCAAGAATATAGAAAATAAATATCAAGAAGGTGGCAAAATATTCTGGAGGTTGTTGAAGAAGTTTAAGAATGGAGGAAAGAGTGCTGTAAAAGGAATTAGAGATGATAAAGGTAACATGAAAACGGGAGAAAAAGATATCCTTGAAGTATGGAGTAATTACTTTGAAAAACTGCTAAATGAAACAAGCAGTGATGACAGCACAGTGGTAAAAAACACTGACCAGGCATGCAGTCAGGAATACATATCCATATTTGAAGTAGAAAAAGCCATCAAAGGCTTGAAATGTGGAAAGGCAGCAAGAGTAGATGATATTTGACCAGAAATGCTGAAGTATGGTGGTATAAGAGTCTTACAGTGGCTGCACTGCATAGTTCAGGAAGCTGGGAGAGAGGGACGAATTCCCGATGATTGGAGTAGAGCTCTCATAGTACCCATATATAAAAAGGGAAATAAAACTCAATGTAAGAATTACAGAGGTATTTCCCTACTGAGTGTTCCTGGCAAGATCTATGCAAGTATACTTGAGAAACGGTTGAGAAGAATTGTGGAAGAAAAGCTTGGTGAAGAACAAGCTGGATTCAGGCCAAATAGAGGCTGTCTGGATCAGATATTCACTTTAAGACAAATAGTTGAGAAAGCATGAGAATATAACAAAGATCTGTATTTAAGTTTTGTCGATTTGGAAAAGGCATCTGACAAGGTGCCAAGAGAGAAGCTATTCAATATGCTGCAGTTATATGGTGTCAATGGGGCATGATATCAAGCAATACTTAGTCTTTATTTGAGTTGTAAGTCAGCAGTTAGAATTGAAGGAAGTACAGGAAGATGGTTTAATGTTAAATCTGGTGTGAGACAAGGATGTACATTATCCCCTCTGTTATTCATTATCTATATGGATCACATTATTAAGGAAAGTGGTATTAAACATGATATCAAAATTGGAGATGTTAATGTCAGTTCTTTGCTTTATGCGGATGATGTTATACTTCTAAATAAATCCGCTACAAGTCTGCAAGATTCTCTGACTAAATGGAATAGCTGTTGTAATAGATACGGTATGAAGGTCAGCAATAAAAAGACAAAGACAATGAAAATAGGCAGAATCATTGAAAATGCCAACTGTGTTGTGAATGGAGAACCTGTGGAACAAGTAAAACATTTCACCTATTTAGGCACGATTTTTACTGAAGATGGTAAATTAAATATAGAAATAGACAACAGAATCAACAAAGCTGGTATGGTGGGAAGTCAATTGAATAAATTCATATGGAATAAGAGAGAAATTAGTCGGAACACTAAATTAGCTGTATACAAGACAGTGTTCAAACCAGTTTTAACTTATGGATCTGAGAGCTGGGTCAGAAGTAAAACACTTGACCAAAGATTAGAGACCACAGATATGAGAGTCCTGAGAAAGATTATAGGCGTGAACAGATGGCATCAATGGCAATATCATATTAAAAACGAGGATATTAGGAAAGAACTTGACATTGTCAGAATCCAGGAATGTGTTAGCAGAGCTAATCTCAGGTGGTATGGTCACTTAAACAGAATGGGCAAGGAAAGATTAGCAAAACAAGGGTTCTCTGCTAGGTTGGTAGCAAAATATCCTAGAGGAAGACCAAGATATAGGTGGATTGATACGGTACAAAGTGCTTTAGATGATAGAAATATAAGATCTGATAATGTTGGAGTAACAAGTAACAGACTGATTTGGAGGAAAATTGTAGATAGGAAATTAATAATGATGTAATTATTTTTCATGTAGTACTATCATATCCTGTACACCCCTTGAGGGTACAGGGCAGGAATTTGATGATGATGAATACAGAGAATATACATACGTAATAAGAAGAAAAATGTTACGATGGCGCAGTAAAGAATACAATGGCTTACGAAACCAATTATTTTACATAATATCCTCTGCATAAAGCAAGGAGCTGACATTAACATCTCTAATTTTGATATCAGGTTTAATACCACTTTCCTTCATAATGAATAACAGAGGTGATAATGTACATCCTTGTCTCACACCAGATTTAACATTAAACCATCTTCCTGTACTTCCTTCAATTCTAACTGCTAACTTGCAACTGAAATAAAGACTAAGTATTGCTTGATATAATGATCCACTGACACCATACATACAACTGTAGCATTATGAATAGCTTCACTTGGCACCTTGTTATATGCTTTTTCTAGCTCTACAAAACTTAAATAAAGATCTTTGTTATATTCGCATGACTTTTCAACTATTTGTTGTAAAGTGAATATCTGATCCTGACAGCTTCTATTTGGCCTGAATCCAGCTTGTTCCTCACCAAGCTTCTCTTCTGCAATCCTTCTCAACCGTTTCTCAAGTATTCTGGCATAAATCTTACCAGGAATGCTCAGTAGAGAAATACCTGTAATTCTCACAATCAGTTTTATTTCCCTTTTTATATATGGGTACTGTGAGAGCTCTACTCCAATCATCTGGAATTCGTCCTTCTGTCTAGGCCCTCTGAACTATGCAGTGTAGCCACTGTAAAACTTTTATACCTCCATACTTCAGCATTTCTGGTCTAATATCATCTACTCCCAGCTGCCTTTCCACATAAATTCAGACTTTTGGTGGCTTTTTCTACTTCAAGTATGGATATGTATTCCTGATTACATGCCTGGTCGGTGTTTTTTATACTGTGCTGTCATCACTGCTAGTTTCATTTAGCAATTTTTCAAAGTAATTACTCCATACTTCAAGGATATCTTTTTTTCCAGTTTTCATATCGCCTTTATCATCTCTGATTCCTTTTACAGCACTCTTTCCTCCATTTCTAAGCTTCTTCAACAACCTCCAGAATATCTTACCACCTTTTTGATATTTATGTTCTATATTCTTGCCAAAGTCCTCCCATGACTTTTGTTTAGCTAGTTTTACACAGTGTTTCGCTTTCTGACATTTGTTTCTGAATTCTCTAAGAGTTTACTTATTTGCCAGGAACTTTTGATATGCTTTCTTCTTTTCCTTCATTGCCACTTTAACTTCCTGTGTCCACCATGGAGTTCTGATTTTTCTATCCTTGCAGACAATCTCACCACATGCCTCTCTGGCTGAATCA
This sequence comes from Typopeltis vanoorti, assembly GCF_054136105.1. Taxonomy (NCBI): domain Eukaryota; kingdom Metazoa; phylum Arthropoda; class Arachnida; order Uropygi; family Thelyphonidae; genus Typopeltis; species Typopeltis vanoorti. The sequence continues at coordinate 28,186,390 of NC_143560.1, forward strand.
ATCAGGGTTTTCTTCAAGGCTTGCCTCTGAATCTCCAAGGTTTGGTTCCTATTCTGAAACTCTTTCATTTTTTCTTGAATAATCTTTGTGTATTTTAGTCTACAGTTCACATCTGAGAGCTGCTCAATGTTTATACGCTTTAAAATTTTCTTACATGTTATTCTTTTCAATATTAAATTCAATTTTATCCTGCTCAAGACTAAATTGTGATCACTTCCACTTTCAAATCCTCTGTACACTCTGGTGTCCTGCACCAGGGAGAAAACATCACTATCAACAATAACATAGTCAGAGACTTTTCTTATTCCTTGCCTCTTCTCTCCATGTGAATTTGTGCATATTTTTATGTTGGAACATGGTGTTAGTAATAACCAGTCCATGTCCTGAGCAGAAATCCAACAAGTATTTGCTATTATTATTAGCTTTGCTCTTTTCTCCAAATTTTTCCAAAATATTTTTGTATGTCTGACAATCATTTCCTATTCTGCTATTTAGATCCCCAACAAGGACCAACTTTTCCTTTTTCATTGTGTCAGTTGCTTTTTCTAAAGCGTCTTAAAATTCCTCCACTTCTACCTTAGTAGAACCTTCTGTGGGACCATAGGCACAAATAAGTCTCATTGTCCAGTTTCCCATGCCGATATTTTCCCACATCACTCTTCTTGGAATTGCCTGCCATTCAAGAAGATTAGCCTCATATTTTGTGTTGAATACTATGGCTACTCCTTCTTTTCCTTGATTGTCATTGCCTGAATATAACATTTTGTATTTATTGCTCAGAAAGATCTCACCAGTTGTCTTTTTTTGTTTCAGTCACTCCTATTCTGTAGATCTGGTACTTATCTAATTCCTCAGCTAGCTTCCATTTCTTTGCCGTTCAGGCTTATGTTGATAGTACCAATCTTCAGTTCTGGTGATATTGAGTTTTAGTGTGTTTTAGGATTTGTTCCAGTAGCTGACTTTTTGCTGTTCGTCCTGGTTCTCTGACAAAAAGAATGGGGCCTTGTTTAACTGGGCAGCGCCCCAGCCGGCATGAAATTCTATCATGTTGTACCATCATTTAATATTGTGGTTTAAGCCAATAAGAATACAATTTGGTCAGCTAAATCCCAAATTTCCAGCCCACCCTCATATCGTTCAGTATCCAGGTCGATACCTAACAGGGTGCACCACAAGAAGGCGAGGATTGGACATTAGGTCAGAAGCCCTGGTCGGTTCTCTGCATTCCTTTAAAGGCTATGTGGAGGTCTCCTCTCAGTTATACAGCTCTGACCCTTAAGCACCCCAGATACCTACCATTACCTTTATCAGTTTTTGTCTTTCTTAGTTTTGCATAATTGGCAGACATCTGAGTATCCCCCTTCTTATCTTCCCCTATATCATTAATGTACAAATTAATGAGTAGTGGTCCTGGTACAGAGACATGGAGCACTCCACTATTCCCTCATTTGTCTTGATTCCACTTCACCATACACCACCCTCTGTCTATCAGAAACCCGCTATCCATGCCACCAGTCTCATTATCATTCCCATTTGCTTCAACTTATGTAATAGTTTTCCATATGGTATTCTGTCAAATGCCTTTGCGAAGTCTAGCAGTTATTATGGTGTAGCCATTTCCTTTATCCAGTTCTGCTGTTACCTTAATATAAAAAGGTATAAATTAGTGAGTAGGACCTTCCTTTTACAAAGCCATGCTGCCCCCTGTAGAGTATCACATTCTTATCCACTCATTCCTGAATTTTACTGATAACTAACTTTTCCAATACTTTAACCACTACTCCAGATTTACTAACTGGTCTGTAATATGCTACTTCTGTCTTGGATCCATCTTTATTAGTGGAATTATCTTACTCTCTTTCCACTCCCTTGGAACCTTGCCAGAGCTGAGACTTAATTTATTATTATTTCCAACTTTATCAGAAGCACTGCCAGCTCACTTGCTCATTCTCATAGCACACAAACTGACATACCATCTGGGTGGCCCACTGCTGTGCTTACATTGATATTTTTCAATATACTGTGTACCTCCAGTTATTTGCCTCAATGCTCACATCAGTTTCTGTCACTTTGCAGTGACAGAAACTGATGTGATATGACCTTAGTACTCTTTCAGTCGCCTCAGTACCGCAAAGTCTCCTTCTGGATGATATACCCCTGCATAGTGATCACTTAGTATCTGCACTATATCTTCTGCTTTTGTCGCTTTCCTACCATCAGCACTGAGTGAAGTTATCTTTCCATAACCATTCTTTCTCTTACTTGCTATGTAATAATAATAAAAAAAACTATTTTGGATTTACTTTGGTCTCTCTTAGCTAATTTTCTCTCAAAATCTGATTTAGCCTTATTTACTATCATACTAATTACCCTTCTTGCTTGTGCTTTATATTGCTTTATATATTGTAATTTTCATAATAGACATCATCCTTATGCACACACTATTCCTTCCACTTCATCCTTTTCTTACAATTCTCATGCTTGATAAGATTACACATTCATTTGACTCCTGTTTATTTTCCATATTCTTGGGACAAATTCTGATATTGCATCATTTAAGTATTTTTTAAATGCTTGCCATGCACTGTTGATATTCTTCCCATCCAACTGGAGGAGTATACAACCCAGTATATTCCTCCAGTTGGTCATAATTTTCTGCTTTGTAGTTCAACATGTAACCATTCTTGAATGTTCCATTCATAAACTTACTCACTTCCCAAGTGAGTACCACATGACCACTGTCGCCAACTAGAGGCAGAATAGTTATGCTTTTAACTGAAACACCCTCTGACATCTAACACTTTTTGACCTTGAGTTCCTTCTCTCACATGCTGCTTGAGAAAGTTGTCTCACAACAGCTCAATAAATTCAGTTTTATTCTCATGAGATTTTACTGCCACCCAATCAATGTTTGGGTAATTAAAGTCTCTCATTATGATTACATTTTGTGCACCCATGATCTCTATTTGGTGATGCATTTCTTCATCATTAGCAACTGATCTACCAGGCCTGTAAAAACATCCCACTATGTATTTGTTACATTCCACCTCACATCAGATGGCTTCAAACTCACTGCCATATAAAAAAACTATTACTAGTATTACAATCATAGGTCTCAACACTAACTGGATTCAAATCAAATACTGTATATATATATATAAATGAAAAATACTGTACCCCTTTACACTCAATACCAGTTAGTATGCCTGATTCTGATAGCTAGGTCTCACTGATGCCTACAATCTGAGGTACCAACATATTGATGAAAGCAACAAATTCTTCCTCCTTTGTTTCTGATACCCCTAGCATTTTTGCACAGACATAAGCTACCTGTATGTTCCTTTCTAGTTCCTTATATATTCAGACATCACACTTTTGATGGATCCAAAATAGATGAACACAAAGTCAAAATTGTTCTCTCCTTGTAATCATTTCCGTGATAATGCCCATTCCTGTCATTAGCACAGTTACTTAACATTATATTAAAGATTATAAAAAGAGAGTATTATATTAAAGAGTATCAGGTATTTGTGCACATGCTTAAGATTAATGTGGCCTGTATGAAGATGAAGAGGGGTGGGAAAATTTTCTTCCAGGTGAAGATTATGGTAGGCACATGATATTGAGGAATTCTGTTTAATTGTTAGTTCAAAGAATGATTCCCCTCCAAAGCTGGTTTGATCGTAATTGAAAAGGAAGGAGATTCAGACATATTTGTCTTTATTTTCTGCAGCACAGAAAATGATTGCTCTTTGCTGTGATTCCAGCTCAGATCATATTGTATTATGCAAGAGACCTCCCATTCCCATGGGAGTTTTGGAAATTATTAATTTCAGATTTTTTTGAAAGTTGTTTTATAGGAATTATTGTTAAAATGATTCCCATAAAATCTTGGGAAATACTCTCTTACTTTTGTAGCACTTGTGCATTGCAAGCTTTAGCTTTATATTTTTGATGATATATTTGAGGAAATTCTGAAATACTGAATTTATAATTATTGTTTTATTACCTTATGCAATATTTATTTAAATCAAAATACTTTATTTAAGAGAGTTATTTCAGTTCATACTGCACTTTGCAAACTGTTTTGGGAGATCAAACTTCAAACTTATCAAACTTATCAAATACAGGAGAATGTATTCTTTGCATAATTGGTATCTTTGCAGAAGTTACTTTGGCATCAAGTACCAAAATTAATCTCTTGGTACTTGATGCCAAAGTAGAGTACTTTTTTCATCAGAATACTTGAGACTACTTTGTGAAGAACACATTCATAAATTTATTTTTTATTCATTAATAAAGCATGATCATTTCCAAAATATTAGCAATATGAAACATGATTTTTATTAAAATGTAATCATAGAAATATTTACTGATTTTTTTTATATATTGATTTTACCCATTTAGCTAAGCTTAGTTATAGACAATCTTCCTGCTCTGGAAGGACACTTTTACTGTGCTTTCACAGCTTTGGGAAAAACTTTAGTGACAAATGCAACTCGTTCTGCCAATGCATTAAATTGTGCTACTCCTCACACGGATTCATTACCACCAATACCACCTGGACAACGTAAGTTTTTGTCTCTTTTGTTATATTATTAAAAGCATTTTATATTGGTAATTACCAATAGAAATTTTTGTGCACATCTAGCACTTGTTAAACAAATTCCTGTGTAATTTGTTTCGACGTGTGATGTAAAAAAAAAAATTGTTATTAATCATCTACAGTATTTGAGTTCTAAAATAACCCTATATTAATTTTTTTCAAAGATTTTCTAATACAAATTAGTCTTCATATTCATTGCTAACTGTTATTCACACAATTCCTGCTATATCTGTTAATATTACTGCTAATTTAGGTAAGAGATGAATGTCATCACTGATGTGAGACCACTATTCCCACTTATTGGAGGCCTGAAGTGACTTGAAAAAGTTCCATGTTTGGCCTCTAGAGCATGGTTTCTGGATTATGTAAAAAAAAAATGAAAAATACAATAAAATTGATTAAAAAAAAAAAAAAAAAAAAATAGAAAAAAATCCCTAGTCCATCCATGATACAAAATGTACTATAGGTGTACAAATAATCTTTTGTGGGTGGCAATAACATAAAAAAAAAATGTCACTCCTTCAAATTTCCTGCCATAGTGCTCATGACTACTTCTGGTAAAGTGATCCTTGCATTCTTATTAACTGTACTCTTACACAACTTCAAGGGGTGAAGGTTTCTCACCCTCTTCATACATGAGATCGCAGTTAATAGTATATTCTGTTTTTTTAATAAAAAGTGGTGGTTCCTGTTTAAGGTGCCGTGTGATCAAAACACCCCTGAAAATGTCTTAAATGTCCCTGAAAAGAGATTGTCTTCCAGATCAAGCATCGAGGCAGAAGACCAATCCATTTCATGATGTTCTAATAAAATATGCAGTGAATGCACTATCTTTTATATTTAACGTTGCTCCAGTATTGTTTTTTTATAGATTTCAAAACTTCTTCCAGTCTGCCTATCATAAGTTTTACCACAAATACATGGACACTTATATATCCCAAAGTAGAAAATTCTGTAGGATGCAAATAGGTTTAGAAGCAGTTTTAATATTGACTTCTTTTAAAAATTGTGCTATATATCTTGGAACTGCCAATGTAGGGTAAGGAAATGGTACCTACCTTTATAATCTATTTTTGCAATCATGTGAGTTGGTTTCTCAGATAAGAGTAATTTATTTAGTAACTTTTGACTAAATTATTTAGGAACTGGTAGAATTGTAGATTAAATTAATTTTTTTTTTTGTTTCATCTTTAATTATTCTTGAAGCTTGGTTCTTTAAGGATGCTGTAATTCCAATTTTTGTTGAGGATGACGAAAGAAACTTGTGTGGAGATTATTTTTCCCATGTGGGTCAGCTTTCCATACATTCCTAATGATACTTCTCTGCCTTCTGTTTTTTATAGAATATCTAAAAACAGTATTGTTATCCTTTTCAATACCTGGAGTCAGTTTTAGGTGACTGTTAAGGAAACCAACAAACCCCTGGTATTTTGGTGTGTGTGTGTTTCCAAGCAATAAAAATGCTATCCATGCATTGCACCATATATGTAGTTTTAAGCTAGCTTGTGACAGAAAATCCTCAAAAAGAATTCTGATGGATTCTTCATTGGAATGTTTGTGAATTTATACATGGAAAAATGTACAAACGAAATAGAAAAGTATAGCTTCCTGAGAAAGCTGTTAGTATATACTTCAAAGCATATAGAAGTTTATTATTTTTACAATAAATGTACAAGTAAATTCTGCAAGTGCTATGGATGGAGGGATTTACTAAAAAAATTATTTTTTTACATTAACCATTTTACTAAATGTAAAAAGATCATTTTGTCTTCATAATATTTCAGACTTTATTCAGGAATGTCTGAGAATAGTTTCACAACTTACACTATCTAATAGATGTGTTTTCAAGTCAAACTCAATAATATAAATTAATGTCAATTAAACATATTAATTCATTGTTTGTATTTTGCTTATTCATCAAATGGCATCATCAGAAACAGAAATACATGGAAACAAAAATTGATATAAAACTGTAGTTATTGGGAAGAAAGCAAATGTAGAATTTCAAATAAATACTGGCTCACTGCAGTCAGTCATCCTTGAAATAATTTGTGTAAGGTACAAAACTTCTTTGCAAGGTATACATTAATTATGGCAACAGATTCTTAGCAACATTTATATTGATTTTGACATATATGTTAACTTACTCTTTGTATTGTCAAGTTTTTATACTCTGTTATTTTAATATATCTACTCTTTTCCATATTCTAGTGAAATTTGAGTTGCAGTTTTTACTGTTCTTCATTTATTCATAAATAGACTGGCAATGGGCAATGGTCTTCTGTCTGTGAATGGCATAAAAAAAATTATTTTGATAAAGTGTGGTTCAAGTTGCTGGAGAGGGAGATGATGATAAATGACATGCAAGTGAAAGTAAGTAGTTCAAAACATGAATATTTTTTGGTAGCAGAAATCAAGTGTTGGTACTGGTGTGCCTTAATCAGCAGTGCAAAGGTTGAAGGGGAATTTCAGTTTAAAGCTGTTAAAAAAAAAAAAAATTTAAAAATTACAAATATGTTGTAAGTTATCAAAGTCCTTAGTAAAAAAATAATTTTCGTTGCACATGTTAGAATAGTGAAAGAGGTGAATAGAGATGAGGGTATGGCTGCATTGCACTCATTCTCTGTTGTGTTTTCACTTCATCTGAGCATTATCAGCTTAAGGATAAAATTGAGGTAAAGTAAATGTCAGTAGTTTACCTGCCATAGGCATACTAGTGCAATGAAAAACCTCCAGCAAATTTTATACAGAAGTGTAGAGGCCGTCTCATCTCCACTAAGAGAAGCTTAGAAAATGATTTTGGTAGAATCAATCAGGCTTTGTTTGAGTCTCAAGTTTGCATCTAGAGTTTGTTCAGTGTTTTTTCAAAATTCTGTTACATATTTTTAATGTTATATCCTTTCATTTTTATCCCGTTTAGTTCAAGGTGATGGGTAGGTCTTGTGTCTTGGACTGATTTGAAGACAAACCAAACAAATAACAAGATCAATAAGGCTTTTATTCCATGCATTTTCTCCACATGAATATATGGATTTTTATGTTGGAAATGGATGTTAGTATGCCATCTGTATCCCAACTAGAAATATAGTAAGTGCTTAGTGTTATAAGCTCTGCCCTTTTCTTCAAATTTTTCCTGCATGTTGGGCATTCATTTACAGTTTAGATCTCTAACAAGATCCAGCTTTTTAATTTTGACTGTTCTCTAACTCAGAATGGTCCCTTTACTTCTTCCCTGTTAGAACCTTTTGTGGAGCTTTAGGCATAAACATTTCCTAGTGCACATGTTGTTTACCTCCAATAACTTTGTCCATTTCTACTCAAGAACTACTTCTTGCCTGTACAACGATGGACATTTTATAAATCTTACTGCAACAACCTTAGAATACTCCTCTTGCATTTAATGTAGTGCACTGAAACCCTCTAAAAATGCTTGATGCTCTCCAAAAGTAAATCAAGTTAATTGATGATCCCTTTCTCTCTCTCTCTCTCTCTCTCTCCAGATACTTTAGATATGTTCATGGACATTGTTCTGCTGAACTTTTTATTATTATTGCTCTGCTTTCCTTTAAGCCTGTAAACAACTATTGGTCAACATCCTTTCATTGCCCATCATCCAACCAGCTTCTAAAGACTAATGATAATGATAAGCTGGTTGCCCATCATCCAACCAGCTTCTCACAATCATCAGTCTTTAGAATAGTCTTGCAGTGTTTTCCACTGACAAAGATCTATAGTTGTTCATGGACTGAATCAGCAGGTTCAGATATGATACCATTTTGTTGCAAGTTAGGTTCTATAACATTTTTGAGTGTATGGTTTTTATTTAAAAAAAAAAATCATAAAACATGTCTCATTATCTAGTTTCTTTGTTCTGAAATTTGCTGCAGCACTACTTAAAAATAAGTATTTCTGATTTAGGGAAAACTATCCATTTGTTTGCTGCTGATGCAGAACTGGAAAAAGCAATACTAATCAAGGTGATGAGATTCTGAAAGATAACTTAAAATAAACTGACAGTATGGATAGAGCAAATAATGCTTGCCATTTTAATGAGGTAGATTTTAAGATTATTATTATTATCATTCAGAATCTCCATGGGAGTCACAAGACTCATTGTAGGATGTACATACTAGACAACACGGTCTGTCATACACTCCTTGAACTCATTCACCGTTCAAGGTTATGCACATTACAACAAAGAGTACAAACTGCATATGGCATTGACAAAAATTAATGAAGCCTAGGGATTCGGGGGTAATTGTGGACAGAAAGTTGTTCAAAATGCATATTGCAAAAGTGAGTAAAATAGCCTATTGGATTTCTTGGTTGTTGGACTCGCTGACAAGTACAAACAAAGTGATTATTTTTACTGTTTATAAGGCTGTGATATGGCCTGCGGATTGCTGCATAGATCAGGTCATATGGATTCCTTGAGAATGAGGACATGGTACAGATGAGCCGCAAGCAAATGATCATGATAGTGATGAATCTGTGAAATGCTCCCTATGAGAATAGATTGAATTGTTGTAACTTACGAAGTTTAGTTGATAAATAGAAAAGAGGGAATGTGATAGATGTCATTTAAGGGAGGTTTATATAGGTTTGATGCAGAAACTCAAGGGTTCACTTATACGATGAAAGCTAGATAACTAAAAGAAGACCTCTACATGACCTTAAGGAATGCAGAGAATTGACCAGGACTTCTGACTTAATGTCTGACCTTCTCCTGCTTATGGTGCAGCCTGTTAGTAGGTATCTGTCATAGTACTGAATAAATGAAGATAGGCTAGAAGTTTGGGATTTGGCCAGCCAAGTTGTATTCTGTATTGGCTTAAACCAAAAGATAGTATAACGAGATGAAATATTGTCAGCTGTGTCAATGTCTGTTTAAACAAGGTCCACACTGTTTTCATTAGGCCAAACAGCGGGAACAAACTGATATTCAATCTCAGCATAACTGAAGATAATCATCATCATCACCATAAGAAGTATCATCAGAAAAGAAGCAGAAATAGAAGTAGAATAAGAGAAATGCCACATGTACACAATTGACATTGCTGAAACAAAGACGGCAAAAATAGGCGAGATTCTTCTAAATAAAAACTACAGGATATTGCTGTAATAGGTTTCACGGTATGATAAGAACACAGATGGTTAAGAAAATAACTATTTATTAACTTAAAAGCTAATATTTCGCTGGTATTATATCCAGCATCTTCAGAGCACACAACACAAAGTTTGTTACAAATGCAAGATAACCACAATCCGGTGTAACGGTGGGGCTAGTATAAGTGATTGCAGCGTGCAACACAAGACTAAAGTCCTAATATGGCACCATCTAGGTTAAAAAAAAAAAAAAAAATTCAAGTTTTGAAATAGTAGTCCAAATGATAGTCTTAGAAAGTTTGAAAAAATATAAATTAAAAAATAAAAGTAATAAATATTAATTTGGTCTTAGGATGACTGTCTCCCAAATCTTTGGTAGATTTATACAGCCATACTTGTTAAGGTTTGGAGTATGTTTTAAGGCTTCTGTTGATTCCAGGAACAACCTCTCTGACTTGTAGAAGCTTCTGTGCATTACTTTTGTTTCTTTCCAATTGATCCTGTGTGCAGGGGTATCCAAAGCATGGTCTGCCAGACCCGACTTACCATAGCGAAAGTGTCGGATATATTTTTTGTGTTCACTGAGGTGGATGTCTACATTTCTTCCTGTCTGTCCATAGTAGGCTTGATGGCAAGAACAGGGCACTTCATAGACACCTAGATGTGATAAAGGAGTGCATTTGTCCTTAGGTGAACGGATGAGAGTTGCTAATTTTATATAAGGTTTAAATACTGTGCGTAGTTGGTGTTTGTTAAGCACCGTAGATATCTTTTCATATGTGCCTTTAATGTATGGGATGGTGATGGTTTTGTTGTAGTCTTCTGTGGTAGATAGAGGGGATTTATGGGTAGCATTTAGTATGTTATCTATTTTATGGGAATTATAACCATTGATTAAGAAGGTTTGACGTAGGTGAGAAAGTTCAGCAGTGAGAGCAATGTTATTGGAACAGATTACTCTAGCTCTATGGGTTAGTGTTTTTAAGATACCATATTGTTGAGAAGAGTGATGGTGTGATTGTTTATGTATCTCCCTGTATGTGTGGGTTTTCTATAAACCAAAAATGATAAGGAACCTTCTGGAAGATGTGTGATCAGTGTGTCCGAGAAGGGCAGGCAGTCATTGGCTTCTGGTTCCATTGTAAAGTGGATTTTAGGGTGCTGGCTATTTAGATGCACTAAAAATGTATTCAATGTGTCTGGGCCATGTGGCCAAATAGCAAACACATCATCAACATAGCGTAGCCAGAGACTAGGTTTGAGAGTGGCTGTGTTGATAGCTAATTTTTCCAGATGTTCTATGCAGAAGTTGGCTAAGGGGATAGAAAGGGGTGAACCCATAGCTGTCCCATCTAATTGTTTGTGTATTTTCCCTTTCCATGTAAAATAACCTGCCTGTACTGTGAATTTAAATAGCTGAAATATATCTGGGGGAAATTGTGAATTTAATCACAATTAAATTCAAAATTTAGTTGTTTCAATCAGTGGTACACAAAACTCACCATTAGGTCTGAACTATTTAAGGTGTGGTTTTCTAAAATACTTTTTAGATGGGTAGAATTTTTAACATAGTCAATGGTTTGTGGCAAACTCTGAAGGAAACATTGATTCTGCCAGAGAGGCATGTGGTGAGGTTGTGTGCAAGGATAAAAAAATCAGAACTCCCTGGTGGACACAGGAAGTTAAAGAGGCAGTGAAGGAAAAGAAGAAAGCATATCAAAAGTTCCTGGCAAATAAGTCAGCTTTTACTCTTACAGAATACAGAGACAAATGTAAGAAATCTAAACAGTGTGTAAAACTAGCTAAACAAAAGTCATGGGAGGACTTTGGCAAGAATATAGAAAATAAATATCAAGAAGGTGGCAAAATATTCTGGAGGTTGTTGAAGAAGCTTAGGAATGGAGGAAAGAGTGCTGTAAAAGGAATTAGAGATGATAAAGGTGAAATGAAAACAGGAGAAAAAGATATCCTTGAAGTATGGAGTAATTACTTTGAAAAACTGCTAAATGAAACAAGCAGTGATGACAGCACAGTGATAAAAAAACACTGACCAGGCATGCAGTCAGGAATACATATCCATACTTGAAGTAGAAAAAGCCATCAAAGGCTTGAAATGTGGAAAGGCAGCAGGAGTAGATGATATTCGACCAGAAATGCTGAAGTATGGTGGTATAAGAGTCTTACAGTGGCTGCACTGCATAGTTCAGAAAGCCTGGACAGAGGGATGAATTCCCGATGATTGGAGTAGAGCTCTCATAGTACCCATATATAAAAAGGGAAATAAAACTCAATGTAAGAATTACAGAGGTATTTCCCTACTGAGTGTTCCTGGCAAGATCTATGCAAGTATACTTGAGAAACGGTTGAGAAGAATTGTGGAAGAAAAGCTTGGTGAAGAACAAGCTGGATTCAGGCCAAATAGAGGCTGTCAGGATCAGATATTCACTTTACGACAAATAGTCGAGAAAGCATGGGAATATAACACAGATCTGTATTTAAGTTGTCGATTTGGAAAAGGCATATGACAAGGTGCCAAGAGAGAAGCTATTCAATACGCTGCAGTTATATAGCAAGTTAGCAGTTAGAATTGAAGGAAGTACAGGAAGATGGTTTAATGTTAAATCTGGTGTGAGACAAGGATGTACATTATCCCCTCTGTTATTCATTATCTATATGGATCACATTATGAAGGAATGTGGTATTAAACCTGATATCAAAATTGGAGATGTTAATGTCAGCTCTTGAAAGCATGGGAATCCGCATTTGCTTTATGCGGATGATGTTATACTTCTAAATAAATCCGCTACAAGTCTGCAAGATTCTCTGACTAAATTGAATAGCTGTTGTAATAGATATGGTATGCAGGTCAGCAATAAAAAGACAAAGACAATGAAAATAGGCAGAATCATTGAAAATGTCAACTGTGTTGTGAATGGAGAACCTGCGGAACAAGTAAAACATTTCAGCTACTTAGGCACGATTTTTACTGAAGATGGTAAATTAAATATAGAAATAGACAACAGAATCAGCAAAGCTGGTATGGTGGGAAGTCAATTGAATAAATTCATATGGAATAAGAAAGAAATTAGTCGGAACACTAAATTAGCTGTATACAAGACTGTGTTCAAACCAATTTTAACTTATGGATCTGAAAGCTGGGTCAGAAGTAAAACACTTGACCAAAGACTAGACACCGCAGATATGAGAGTCCTGAGAAAGATTAGAGGCATGAACAGATGGCATCAATGGCAATATCATATTAAAAATGAGGATATTAGGAAAGAACTTGACATTGTCAGCATCCAGGAATGCGTTAGCAGAGCTAATCTCAGATGGTATGGTCACTTAAATAGAATGGGAGAGGAAAGATTAGCAAAACAAGTGTTCTCTGCCAGGTTGGCAGGAAAACGACCCAGAGGAAGACCAAGTATAGGTGGAATGATATGGTACAAAGTGCCTTAGATGATAGAAATATAATATCTGATAATGTTGGAGTCTTGACAAGTAACAGACTGATTTGGAGGAAAATTGTAGATAGGAAGTTAGTAATGATGTAATTTTTTCATGTAGTACTGTCATATCCTGTACACCCCTTGAGGGTACCTGGCAGGAATTTGATGATGATGATGATGATGAGAATTTTTAACAAAAGAGGGAGAATTGTTTGTTTAAGTGGTTAGTAATTTGGCTAAATGTTTAGCTAGTTTATATGTAGGACTGTTTATGCTATCTACAATAGGACGCAAAGGTGTACCTTGTTTGTGTATTTTAGGAGCACCATATATTCTGGGTGCTTTAACGTGCATGGGTTTGAGTTTTTTGACAATTTCTTTAGGCCAGGAAGTGATTTTGTTCTGTAACTTGCACATCTTATTCTTTTGCGAGTTGGTGGGATCTCGATCTATGATTTGATATGTAGACCGGTCTTGGAGCAGTGCATGCATTTTGCTTTCATATTCTGTTGTATCCATTACTACAGTGGCATTTCCTTTGTCTGATTTGGTTATTGTAATGTGGTTATTATTGCGTAGTTCTTTTAGAGCTATTATTTCTTTACGTGGGATATTATTTTTGGGAGGCTTAGAATGGATAAGGATATTGGCCACGTCTAACCTAATATTATTGGCTATGGCTGGAGGCAAGTGGTAAATCCCACGTTCAACGGAAGCCATTTTTTTGGTTTTAGGCACATCTTTTGGAGTAACGGCAAAATTGTGTCCAAGACTTAATGCACTCGTGGCCTCTTTGGATGAGGTTGTCGATGATAGGTTCACAATGACGCCATCTTGATGAAATTGCAGCTGCTGTGTAACATTGCGTTGCTGGAGGATTTCAAATTTTTTTCCAGTGTCGGTTTTTAACTTTAGCAAAAAATTTAGCAAAAAGCAATCTGTTCCAATGACATTGCTCTCACTGCTGAACTTTCTCACCTACGTCAAACCTTCTTAATCAATGGTTATAATCCCCACAAAATAGATAACATACTAAATGCTACCCATAAATCCCCTCTATCTACCACAGAAGACTACAACAAAACCATCACCATCCCATACATTAAAGGCACATCTGAAAAGATATCTAGGGTGCTTAACAAACACCAACTACGCACAGTATTTAAACCTTATATAAAATTAGCAACTCTCATCCGTTCACCTAAGGACAAATGCACTCCTTTATCACATCCAGGTGTCTATGAAGTGCCCTGTTCTTGCCATCAAGCCTACTATGGACAGACAGGAAGAAATGTGGACATCTGCCTCAGTGAACACTTTTTTTTTTTAAAACCTAGATGACGCCATATTAGGACTTTAGTCTTGTGTTGCACGCTGCAATCACTTATACTAGCCCCACTGTTACACCGGATTGTGGTTATCTTGCATTTGTAACAAACTTGTGTTGTGTGCTCTGAAGATGCTGGATATAATACCAGCGAAATATTAGCTTTTAAGTTAATAAATAGTTATTTTCTTAACCATCTGTGTTCTTATCATACCGTGAAACCTATTACAACATGTCTGACGAACACATAAGCCTATCCACGCTTACAGGATATTGCATTCAGGCAATGATGATCACAGATGAGGAGGGAGTAGCTATTGTATTTAACACTAAATATGAGGATAATTTTCTTGAATGGCAATGCAATTTCAATTTTTTTCAAGTAGAATGATGTGAGCAAACATCAAAATCTGGAATTGGAAAATGACTTATTTGTGCCTATGGTCCCACATTAGTGTTTATCGAGGAAGAAGTGGATGAATTTTTGTCATTAGAAAAGGGAAAAGTTAGCATTGTTGAAGATCTATACAGAATAGGAAATGTTATCACCGGAGATATAGAAATGTTTTGAGAAAATGTGGAGGGGGAAAAAAAGCCAAAAATAATGTTAAACACTTACTGGATTTTGGTTCAGGACATGGACTAGTCATTACTAATACCATCTTCCAACATAAAAATGTGCACAAATTCACATATAGAGATGATACAAGAAATTATCAGAATAAAAATTAATTGCATATTGAAAAGAAAATGTTAAAAAAATCAAGAATGAGCAGCTTTCGGAGGTGAACTATAGACTCAGATCGATGAATATTATTCAAGAAAGCATTAGAGAGATTAAACTCTTAAGAATTAAACTTTGCAGCAGACTCCAGAAAAACACTTATAGTTAGCGAGAGAGAGAGAGATGTGAATTATCTTGAAGGATAGAAAAAAAAACAGAACTCCATGGTGGACTCAGGAAGTTAAAGGCAGTCATGGCAAGAAAAACACCCAGAGAAAACCAAGGTCGTGTTGTATTAATGCATTTAAAAGTGCATTAGATGTGATCTATAACATACTAATCTGGAGGAGTATTGTTGATGGGATGTTATGCAACATCAAGAGTTTACATTATTACTATCATAGAATTTGATATGCAATCTACCTTTGCAATCTCCCCTCCTCCCCAAGTTTATATATCAAGAATCTGATGATGAAATTTTTCACTACATAACTGTTTTGTTTCTCACAGTTACCCATTACATTCACTAAATTAAATTCTGAAAATGAGCATACCGATAAATTTTATCTGATTGTGAAAAATTGGTAAATGTTATAAGTAGCAGCAAAGCCTTGGTAATAAAAAACTCAGTCTTAGGATTACATATGAATACTTTGATATAGAAAAGCCATCATAAACCTGAAATATGAAAAAATAGCAGCAGTTGTTGATATTTTATTGAGATGTTCAAATATGGAGGTATATATGCCAGCCTGGTTAGCCGTATCCCCTCTCCAGCCCAAAAGGCCGTGGGTTCGAATCCCACCATGGGCATGGATCTTTGTGATTGTCTGTGGAAATACCAGTGGTGGTGGTGGGCAGTAGATGGTGTTGGTGGATTGAGTGGTGGGGGACAGAGAGATGTAGAGTGGGTGTCCTCCCTTACTTATCAGAATATTATGACTTTGTATTTAAGTTTTTTTAGATCCAGAAAGGCATATGATAGGTGCCAAGGGAAAAGGTTCAATTTTTAAAAAAAAAATTTTTTTTTAACAGTTTATATCATTTATACGGTGTAAATAAGCATCAGTCAAAACAGTATACAGTTGACTTGCTCTCATAACAGATGAAATATCTGTCTATGCTAAAAGAAATTCATGATAGTTTCCACTATAACAAACTAGTTTTGTTATAGTGGAAACTGTAACACCTGGTTGGCCGAGTGGTTAGAGTACCTGCTCTCCAACCAGCAGGCTGCAGGTGTGAATCCTGCCATGAGTATGGATGTTGTCATTATAAATAAAATACAGGTAACCCTCGTATAACGCGGTACTTATACAATTCGGTTTCGATATAACGCGGTCTACAATTTCTAGTAACCCTTTATTTATTTTATTTTTTATTTTTATTTTTCATATTTTTCACTGCGGGACTTAAAAAAATCAAATTTTATCTTCATTAAATTTGTGTCTGCTCATATCGCGCAAGTAGTTATAAGTATAGAATTTAGTTTTATTGTATCACTGAATAAGGTACTGTACAGAGAGCTTTTGCAGTCTGTGTCATTCTCAACAAATAGTACAATTAGAGATGGAATAAAAACGGCGCTAACTAATAAATCACATGTCCCCCTCACAGAAACTATGCTGCATAGACTTAAGCAAAACCATGTATTGCACCGAAACATGTTATCTAACTAAAAACTATTGTCTAATTTTTCAATTATGAAATAAGTGTTTTTTTATTGCATTTGAAATTCTCGATGTCATTATGACAGATCACAAAGGCTAACTTGAAATAAAAGACTACCAAGAATTGGAACATGCCGTATAATGAATGTATGAGTTCACCTGCCACTTCAAACGCAAACAAGAAGCCATAAAATATCAGTATCATTCCATCGGAACTATAAGTGACACCCTGTTGTGAATGTGTTAAAACTAATAGTGAATGTTATGACAGTTTCAGATGTTATGGAATTCGATTGAAGAGAATTAGCATTTCAACTCAACACTTGTCAGTTGCTTTTGTCTTTGGGTCGCACGATCTTTTGTTAATACCGCACCAATCATATGCACATCTTTATAGCTGCTGTCTCGTGTAAAACAAAATTCAGCTTGTACGTATTATAACAAAAAAAACTTGAATAATTTATAAGCATATAAAAGGATATCACCTGTAAATTGTTGACGTGCCAGCAAAATTCTCAGACCAGGAGTTGTTGCAAGGACTCTGAATTTAAATGAATCAACAATTCGAACAATCAAACAAAATGAACATAAAATCCGAGAAAGTGTTATTGCTGGGTCAATGGTAAGTGCAAAGCTTGTTGCTCGTGTTCACAATATTCTAATAGAAAAAATGGAGAAATCTCTAATGAATTGGATAGAAGATTGCACTCAAAAGAAAATTCCTTTGGATGGACACCTTATTAAGCAAAAAGCTCTCAAAGTTTATAAACATTTAAAAGAACTTGATCAAGATTCTTCAGAAGAAATCTCTTAGCATGAATTTTCTGCCAGTAAGGGTTGGTTCAAAAACTTTAAAAAGCGGTTTTCTTTGTATAATCTTAAAATCCAGGGAGAATCAGCATCAGCAGATGTCGAAGCTGCCTGGAAATACCCAGCAGAACTTTTAAAAATCATTAAAGAAGGTGGTGACAGTGCAGACCAGGTGTTCAATGCGGATGAATCTGCGTTATATTGGGAAAAAAATGCCAAAACGCACCTATATTTCAAAAAATGAAAGATCAGCTCCTGGATTCAAAGTTTCCAAAAATAGAATTACTCTACTGTTTTGTAGTAATGCATCAGATGATTACATGACAAAACCAATGTTTATTAACCGATCTGCAAATCCTCGTGTGATGAAAGGGCTCGACAAGTCCATCCTACCTGTTTATTGGCTAGCCAACAAAAAAAGGCATGGGTTACAGCTAGCATGTTTGAAAATTGGTTTTTCAAGTGTTTTGTACCCGATATAGAAAGTTACACAAAGAAAAAGAATATGGACTTCAAAATTCTACTAATGCTAGATGACGCACCAGGCCACCCAACAAAGCCATCCGAATATTAAAATAACTTTTTTGCTGCCTAATACTACTTCACTTATTCAACCACTCGACCAACGAATAATATCAACATTTAAGTCATATTATATTTGGCGAACATTTCAATTAATTTTGGAAAAATGGAATCTAATTCAAACATGACACTGCCTCAAGCATGGAAAGAGTTTTCAATATTGAATTGTGTAAAAATTATTTCTCTGTCCATTAAGGAATTACAACTATCTATGCTGAATGCTTGCTGGAAAAAAATATGGCCTGAATGGAACAAAATTTTGTACCTCCAGTGGATGCCGAGCTACGACATATAATAAACATCGCACACATTTTTGGTGGAGAGGGCTTTTGTGATATGGTTGAAAACGAAATTAGTGAATTAATTGATGGAGGAACAGATTTAAATGAGAAGCAACTGGTACAATTAATAGATGGCAAGGAAAGTTCTGCCAAAGATTCTGATTATGATGAATCCGTTAAAGAATTCAGTTTAAAGAAATTAGCAGAAGGATTGGACTTGGCAAGAAAGTTAGGAAGTTATTTTACGGATAATGATCCCTGAATAGAGCACTCGAGGAAAATTCACGAGACAATTGGATATTTGTTTAGCGCCATATTATGAACTTAATAAAAAATTGCAACATAGTGGAAAGCAAAGTCTTATTACTGACTTCTTGATGACTAAACCAGCCGAGGTATGCAATGAGAATTATACAAATGATGTCCAAGAGATTTCAAGTGGTGACGACCTCCGGCCACTTAAAGAACATCTATGAAATGTTATTTCTGAAGACAGTGATGACAATTTTAAAATATGCACTTTATTTTATTGTCTAAAACGTTTACGCATTATGTGCAATGAAATTTATGTACAATTTGTAATTTTTATAATTTTATACTACGTATTTGTCATAGTTTGTTTTTTTAACTTACATGAATTACCTGAATTAAATAAAAATATTGTTTTTGTTGGATATGTCATTGTTGTTTATATAATTAAAAAAAAACGATTTTGGAACCTAACCCTACTTTTTCTATGTGATCTATGTCTCGTATCTCGTATAACGCTATTTATATAATGCGGCATTTCTATGGAACCTAACATCTGCGTTATACAAGGGTTATATTATCATCTTGCCCCCCCCCCCCCCAATGCTTTTAGAGTATTTGAGGGCTAGGGGTGATTCCTTCCTATTTTTCCACCTCACGCAGTGGGAGTCTACTTTCTCTCTCAAGTACCCACCCCCAGTTAAAAATGGTGAAGACAAATCAGAACTCTATACCACATCGGTCGTCACGCAGGTTACCAAGGACCACACTGGATGTTAGGCTTCCTGGACATCCAGTGACAAATGGGCTACAGGAGAAAGATCCACAGAACTCAAAAGGTATTACTAGGAATAATTGGAGCATGGCTGAAAATTGACAAGTCATGCAGTGCTTCTACTGTTCAAATCCCTCAATTAGGGGATTTCAGAAACGAATGTTTCAAGTTTGGCTTGAACTGCACCCAAATTTGGAAATTTCATTAGAAAGGCTGATGCAGCAGTGCAGCTTCATTATCAAATGCAAGATATTTAGTGAACTTGAGCTTGAAAACTGAAAGCTCAAGCTGTAAAAGGAGACTATTCACCCTGAACTGACCAAGAATATGAATGGAACAGAACCAGATTCCAATGTGCAGAATGCTGAAAATGTAGAAAATATACAAATAGTAGAAAGGAACAAGAAATCGGCTCAAGAATTATCGAGCAAGTGACAATCTGGAATGATTTAGGCTTCCATTCTTGAGGTAAGTACCTCAACAAAAACTGAAGGAACTTCTACAAGAAGCTAATAAAGCAGCAAGGGCTATTCCTACTGGAACTATTGGACAAACGAATCAACTTATGTACTCAGTAGCCTACATAGTAACATCTGAATTAGACTGTGAAAGCAGTAAGACTGTTTGAATTTAAGAATAAAATTCTTAAACTCAAAGCAGACATTGAGCAATTTGAAAAACCTTAAGGAAAAGAAGCTGAAAAATACGAAAACCCGAAATAGCCTCATAAAGAGATATAATATTGGAACACTACCTATTGATGGAGTATTAGAGGAACTGAAGCAAAAAATAGTTGCAGTTGCAGCTAAAATAAGAAGATACAGTGCACGCATTGAACAGCACAATCGAAATTCGATGTTTCATGCAAATCAGCACCAATTTTACAAGAAAATTGATTGCTGCAGGAATGATAATCTTAAAGAAAATATAAATACTACAGACAAAGAAAACACACTTAAATTTTGGCAAAACCTACAAGACAACCATGAGAGGCACAATAATAAGGCATAGTGGATTGAACAAATTACAAACTAATCTCAAGAATGAAAAATGGACCAACTGAAATGGTTCAAAAGCAAGCTAAAAGGATAAAAAATTGGTCAACACCCAGGAAGGATGAACGAATTACATGGCTACTGGTTGAAATACCTGACAGGCTTACACAAAAGATTTGCTAACCAATTTAACGATGTTTTAGAAGGACAAAACAAAGAAAAAAAGAAGAGTAGCTCATAGCAGGCAAAACGTTTTTGATCATAAAGGTCCAAAGCCAGAAAACTTCCAACCAATAACTTGCCTGCCAACAACTATTAAGCTACTCACAAGCATACTAGCTGACAAAATGTACAGCTATCTTAAAACAAATTCTGTTCTTCTAATTGAACAAAAAGGGTAGCAGCAAAATTCAAGAGGCACAAAAGACCATATACTGAGATAGGAGTGTTGGTAGCTTGCTCCACCTTTGCAAGGAGTGTCCTGGTGTTGTACCACCTTACCCCAGTCCTGAAGATACTTTCAGGCGCAAACGTTGTTTGCTCACACTTGGATAAAGGATTAAACTAAATTTATTATACTCTAACCAAGAGAAAAATAAACTTTCAAAAGACCAATTCTGATTGACAAAATGATTCTGAAAAAATTGCAAACGTAGAAAAACCAGCCTTCATATGGCTTGGATAGATTATAAAAAAGTGTTTGATTTAGTACCTCATAGTTGAATTTTAAAATGCACAGAACTACTCGGTATTAGCGAAAACATACAAAAATTTTGCAAACCAGCATGAAAAATTGGAAAACAACATTGGTTCTGAATAAAGAAGAAATTGAGGAGGTAAACATAAAAAGGGGTATCTGTCAAGGAGACTCGTTATCTCCTTTATTATTTATCTTGTTGTTGATCCCCTTAACTAGAATTTTAAATAACTGTTCATGGTTATCAAACTGCACAAAAAAGTGCAAAGATATCTCACCTTTTATACATGGATGATCTGAAACTGTACTCAAAATCAGAGAATCAACTTGGATCGTTACTTAATACTGTGCACATTATTCAGTCAAGATATATCAGTGGATTTTGGCTTAAACAAATGCACAATTGCTGGAATAACAAGTGGAAAGTTTGAAGATCTGAACGAAATCGAGCTGCTCAATTGGGAAAAAATCAAGGCAATAAAATTCGAGGATAGCTACAAGTATCTGGGAATTTTAGAAGCATCAGAAATTCTGCACAATAAGATCACAGAAAAAACTAGAGCAGAATACATCAGGTGACTAAGAAAACTTCTTAAGTCAATGCTTAATGCTGGAAATTTAATAAAAGCAATTAACACCTGGACTATACTGTTCTGAGATATTCAGCAGGCATTGTTGAATGGACCCAGCTAGAGGTGGAGAATTTAGACCAAAAAACTCAAATTAATGATAATGCATCATGCCCCCAATCCTCAGTTACATTGATAGGCTCTACCTATCATACAAAAAAGGAGGCAGAGGATTATTACAAGTAAAGCAAATTGTTGAAAGAAAAATGAAATCTGAATGATTATTTGCCGCAAACAAGAGAAAAATTTCTAATTGGGGTAAGAAATGGGGGTTTATTTAAACCCATGGAGACACAATTGGAGTATAAGACCAACTAAGTAAAAGTGAGAACTGAAAGAGATGGAAAAATAAGGCATTGCATGGAAAATACCTTCACAGCATAGAGGATAGTGCTGACTGCAACTTGACCTGGCAATGGTGGTTGAGAAATGGAGCACTAAAGAAGGAAAGAAACAGAATTGGTAATTTTTACAGCTCAAGAACAGGCCTTTAAAACCAATGTTATGATGGCACAAATACAAAAAAAATTCAAGATGACAGTAAATGCAGATTGTGAAAAGTGAAGGAAGAAACAGTAGACCACATTATAAGCAAAATCGCCCAAATTGAGTACTGTAAAAGGCACAATAATGTAGTTAAGATAATTCACTGGCATTTATGTAAAAATTACGGGTTTAAATTAAAGACAAACATAAGATTGATCAAAACATGATTGAGAATGAAAAAGTTAAAATACTCTGGGATTTCAAAATCCAGATTGACAAAAGCTTGGAATGTAATACACCCGATATGTTATCACTTTTTTCAGTGGTTGAAAAAAGTGATAACAAGGGTGTTCAGTTTATTGAAATATTAGTACCAGGAAATAGCTGAATTGACGAAGAAACTGAAAAAAATTACAAAGTATCGTGAGTTGCAAGTTGAACAAATTTGGCAAAAGAAAATGAAAGTTGTTCCCATAATAATAGGTGCTTTAGGCACCATCCCCAAAACATTGAAAAAACATCTAGAAGCAGTTGAGTTAGATTAAAACCTGGGCAGCTACAAAAGGGCTTTCTTTGGCACAGCATTCATATTCAGAAGGTATTTCCACAACTCATAGGCCCTTGGGTAGGGCTTGAATTAGTGGAATATAACCAGCCTTTTACTTGAGGCTGAGGAAGCAAATCAAGCTTGGATGAATATTATATTCATGCATGCATACCATACATACGGGAATACCCTGATTAATGCTCTGGATGCGTTCCTAGAATAAAAAGCGCTAAACGAAACTACATAAACAGATCATTTTAACACATAGGGATAGGGGAACACGTGGCCAAGAATAAACAAGTTTTACTTTAATTTTCAGTTATTTTTATATTAACTTTCCTTTCATGGCTCTTGGTGTTTTGGAATGTATGATACAGAAGCGACGGTTTGAATTTGAAACCATCATTGCCGTTACTGCTCAGAATTTCCTTCTTTAATAATGGCTCTTAAAGTTGATGGAAAGGCTGAAGTAGCTTCAGTATCTGTCTGCACTCAATGCTTCTCCGGTGATTCGAATGTTGTAGAGGTTGCTTCTATTTTTAAATCTATCAAATCAACCTCTTCTAGCTGCATAATTTTTGCTCGTATCCTCTCTTTGTTTTTGAATATGATTAAAAATACTTCTAGCCTTTTCCATGATTACTGTCTGACTTGATGGCATATAGTGTTCAGTTTCATCATCAATTAAAATGGAAAGACATTTCTCCATTTCCTCTAAAGCATTGTTTCTGGATCAGGTTACCTTTGTTGTGGAAGACATTGTGATTGCTGAACACTTAATATTGTCCTTATTTTTTAAAATCATTGATATATTAGAAGTAGTCAAATTTAAGGCGGCTCCAATGTCAACTTGATGTTCACCTTTTTCTATTTGCCTCAGCACCTGCATTTTAATGTCGAGTGAAATGCATTTTCTTATCAGTTTTGTTTTAACCTTTTGTTGATTGGTATATAATAATTGTATTATATACAAATCAAGAGAAATACAGCAATAAATGGAATCGCCAGAAATTTAGCACTTTTTTAGGCTTTGAGTAGAACTGCATTATATCGAATCATGGAATATTTAGCCCTTTTTTAGAGTTGGGAAAAAAGCCGTGTTATAACGAATCAGCGTTAAACAGGGTGTTACTGTGTGTGTGTGTGTGTGTGTGTGTGTGTGTGTGTGTGTGTGTGTGTGTGTGTGTGTGTGTGTGTGTGTGTTAAAGATACCAAGCCATTTTAAACCTGGTTTTACTCCATTTCCCAAGTAAGCAAACAGACAAACAAGTCAGGTTTGTGCCTGCAAGTATTGCAAGTCTAGCTGACCCTGCACGTAGTGCAAGACTAAGGCAACTCATGGTAAAAGTAGAATAAGCTCTGATCACTTATCTTAATATTTACCCTTAATGCAATGCACATCTCCTGGAGGAGATGTATGATGCTTTGTATTAAAGGCAAGGGGCCACTACCCAGACTGGTTTCGACCTTTATTGAGGTCTCATCAGTGGAAGCCAGGCGAGAAATACCAAGATTTTAGTAATACAGAGCTTATAAGTATTTTACCAGAACAAGTTGCCATAAGGTGTTTTAACCTTATTAAATAAAAATCTCAGGAGGAGATATAAATGTAAAAAGTATTTTACCTTGGGTATAATAAATGTTAAAGATACCAAGCTATTTTAAACCTGGTTTTACTCCATTTCCTAAGTAAGCAAACAGACAAACAAGTCAAGTTTGCACCTGCAAGTGTTGCAAGTCTAGCCTGATATTTTTATTTAATTAGGTTAAAACACCTTATGGTGACTTGTTCTGGTAAAATACTTATAAGCTCTGTATTATTAAAATCTTGGTATTTCTAGCCTGGCTCCCACTGATGAGACCTCAATACTGGTCGAAACCAGTCTGGGTAGTGACCCCTTGCCTTTAATACAAAGCATCATACATCTCTTCCAGGAGATGTGCTTTGCATTAAGGGTAAATATTAAGATAAGTGATCAGAGCTTATTCTACTTTTACCATGAGTTGCCTTGGTCTTGCACTACGTGCAGGGTCAGCTAGACTTGCAATACTTGCAGGCGCAAACCTGACTTGTTTGTCTGTTTGCTTACTTGGGAAATGGAGTAAAACCAGGTTTAAAATAGCTTGGTATCTTTAAATATTTTTTATGTCCAAGGTAAAATACTTTCTATATATATATATATATATATATATATATATAAATAAATTGATAAGAAATAGAAAAAATCCTTAGCTCACCTATGGTACAAAATGTACTATAGGTTGCAAATAACCTTTTATGGGTAGAAGCAACAGCAAAAAAATGTCTGTATATACAGTATCGATCAAAAGTTGGACACCTACTCAAAACTGTAATTGGACTTTTCCTGTGACACTTTCCAGTAGTGGACATTAATACGGGATGGGTCCCCATCCTTTGCTTCTATGACAGCTCTAACTCTGCTGTGGAGGCTTTCTACCAGGTGTTGGAACGTCTCTGGAGGAATGGCAACCCATTCTTTCTGAAGAGCTGTAGCCAGAGCAGTTCGTGATGTGGGTCATTGGGGTCTGGAGTGAAGTCGGCATTCTAATGCATCCCAAAGGTGTTTTATGGGGTCAGATCAGGACTCTGGGCCGGCCAGTCCATTTCTGGAATGTTATTGTCTATAAACCATTCCCTCACAGATCTTGCTTTATGGCAAGTAGGAATTGTCATGCTGATACAGACAATAGTCATCACCGAATTGATCTTCCACCGGACACTACGCAATAGGTCAAAATGCCCTTGTACCCTTCGGAATTTGGATTTCATTGTAGTGTTATGAAAGGGGCCCAGTCCATTCTATGAAAAACACCCCCACACTGTAACGCTGCTGCCTCCAAATTTCACTGTTGGCACTACACACACACAATTGCAGGAATCTTTCTCCGGGCATTCACCACACCCAGACCCTCCCATCAGACTGTCACATGGTTAAGCATGATTCATCACTTCAAATCACACATTTCCAGTTGTCCAGTGGCATCGCTCTTTACACCACTGCAAGCAGTGCTTAGCATTCACAGGAGAAATGTTTGGTTTATGGGCAGATGCTCGACCATGGAATCCCATTCCTCTTAACTCTCGATACATGGTCATGGTGCTGCTGGACAGCTAGTAGCACTGCACTCCCAGGTGAATGTTTCATTGTTTGAACTCAATGTCTGGCAATTTCCACAAACCACCTTCAATGCTCGATGGTCCCTGTCTGTCATTAAATGCAGCCTACCCAACCATGGTTTTATTGTGGTTGTGCCTTCGTGTTTCCACTTCAGTCACATCACCAGCTGTTGACTTGGGCAACTTGAGGAGGGTTGAAATGTCTCTGACAGATTTCTTACTGATGTGGCCAGTAGTGCACCCAGGATTTAATCTTGGTGTGTGTGGGGGGGGGGGGGGGGGAATTGAACGGATAAAAATATTTTTAGTACAATGAATTTGCATTAAAAATATTTTTATCCATTCAACTAAAATTCGTTAAATTTTATTCGTTCAATAAAATTCATTAGGTAATTATTATAAAAATTTATTTAAAGAATAAAATCCGGTTTTCCTTTCTTTTTACAAAGCTCTTGAATTATTTCAGTCGTGGTTACATTAATCTCTCTCTGTGTGTGTGTATATAGCAAAGCCAGTCTGTTCAATCGTGATTGTGTCATGGTAGATCTTAAATAGGTTTTTAAAAGGCGTAAGTTAGAAAATGACCTTTCACTGATGCATGTTGTTACTGGAAGCGTTGCAAATATTTTTAATAAGTTATAGATGTTAGGATATATCATTTTGTCACACTTTGAAACTGCATCAACGGCATTTTTGCATGGATCTATTGCAAACGGTTTTTCAAATTTCTTATACCACAACTTGAATTCGGCATTCAAAATTGCTGAATTTGTATAAGGCAAATCACCAGCATAAAATTCACACAATTGACGAGAATCTTCCATTGCACTTGCTGTTGGAGCATCTTTTCCATTTGGTAGAAGAGAGAAAATATATTTCAAAATGTTGCGGTGCCGAGTGAAACGTTCATGAAGTTGAGTCAATATTTGGTCAATAAATGGGATGAAATAGTTCTCCTGAAATACTCTTCTACAGAATCGTCTGGAACATTGGACCTTAATGTTTGTTTTGATGAGGTCCTTGACTTTTTAATGTCAATATTAAAATTATTGGCTTTTATACATGCTTCATCGTAATTATCTTTAAATGAAGAATCTGGTGTTTCACAAACGGTATTTAATTGAGCCACATCATCAACAAAATTTAGGGCAATTAAGACGTCACTGTCAGATTTTTGCATTATTTTAGACAATGGTAAGGTGCACACAAATATTTTTTGCAAGCTAAATAAAGATATTATAAACAACAAGGACGTCCTGTCTTTTAGGGGTTGAAGAAATTGTGTAACTTTTCAATTATGCCAATGCAATTTCTTATTTGTCACAGATGTTGCATTTCCAAGTGCCAAATTCAAACTATGTGATGCACAATGAACATATAAAGTTTGTCGATATTATTATTACATAACATCTCCAGGTAGTCCAAAGACATATCGAGGAAGGGCACCTACTCTACAATTCTCCGTCTTCACAAACCACAACTAAATTCATCATCTACACCAACGCTCTCTACCGCCGACCACTGCCACTAGTATTTTCACAGACAATCACAAACATCCATGCCCACGGCAGGATTTGAACTCACGGCCTTTTGGCGGGAGAGTTGGCCAACCAGGCTGGATATATAGATAAAAAATTAAATTTTGTGGATAAAAATTAAAACAAAGTTTTAATTTTTATTAAACAAATAAATAGAATGATATAATTGTGTTACTATTTACTTTTAATGAGATGGATGAGCTTCTCAACCTTGCAGGGTTGCTGGATATCTGGCTCAATATTGGTCAACTTCAGTCGAAGATCGGCACACACACTAAGACGAATTCTGTATTTTGTTTTTATTTGAAGGAGCGATGAAAATCGTTTCTCGCAAAGAGGTTGTAGAAAACTGCACGACTATTTTCGACTTTTTCAAATAATTCTGGAAATTCACTTCTCACTGAAGGCGAGATCCAGAATCAAGCCAAACCACAATCACGGAATTGCATTTTAAGCCCACTGTCACTTGAAAACTCAATTAGCTGCTCTTTTTTCGATAACGAAAGGTCGTTCTCGTGACTGCAAGCCTGAAATGGATTGTGAAATCACAGAAATTTCTTATAAAAAGTTATTCGTAAAATGTTTCCAAATTCTGTTTCAGAGTTTTGAGGTGGACACAAACTCTTTCCCAGTGGTTAAATTCTAAACTGATAAGTTTTGGGGCCCTAACTATACAAAATAACCAATTGTATTTACCTTTTGAATACTATCCGGGCAAGCTCCAAACCTCCCCGTCACTTTCATCTTGTGTTCGTAATCAGGCTACTTTTGATATTGACTTTATATGCACATTCAAACCTGTAAACAATTGTTGAATAATAACACAATAATGTAGGCATAATTACCGTAAAGGGAGAAAAGTCACAAAACAGAAAAATGTTCCTACAAAATAACCAACCATATTTACTTTAAATGCGATCCATTGGTCGAGTGTCCAGCAAATCAGCAAATCTTCCCTTTCATTCAGCATATTAATATTATCGCATTGCAACTGATGGGAATTCTGTGAATTCTTTACAGACCTCTTTCTCTTCAGAAACTACACACAAACTGTCATTACAAACTCATTTTGTATTATCGCTGTCATCCGAGATATTTTTCCGTTTAAAGAAGGTACCAATGTACTTATCCATAATTGAAATACCATACTTGCTCACATATAACTCTCACCCCTGATTTTACTTTTCGAAAAAAATAAATTAAAAAGTTTTGCATATACCTCACAAATGAAAAAAGCTGAAACACGTTCAGAGCAGGGCAATGGTTACTTACTCCTGTGGTAAACAGCACACCCTCCCCCAATAGCCACTATATTGCAGAGGCAAGAAAAACAAGTACTTTTATTATGTCAGTGAATAAGGTATAAGCATCATCAAATTCCTACCATGTACCCTCAAGGGGTGTACAGGATATGATAGTACTACATGAAAAAAATTACATCATTACTAACTTCCTACCTACAATTTTCCTCCAAATCAGTCTGTTACTTGTCAAGACTCTAACATTATCAGATCTTATATTTCTATCGTTTAAGGCACTTTGTACCGTATTAATCCACCTTTATCTTGGTCATCCTCTGGGTCGTTTTCCTGCCAACCTGGCAGAGAACACTTGTTTTGCTAATCTTTCCTCTCCCATTCTATTTAAGTGACCATACCACCTGAGATTAGCTCTGCTAACGCATTCCTGGATGCTGACAATGTCAAGTTCTTTCCTAATATCTTCATTTTTAATATGATATTGCCATTGATGCCATCTGTTCACGCCTCTAATCTTTCTCAGGACTCTCATATCTGCGGTCTCTAGTCTTCGGTCAAGTGTTTTACTTCTGACCCAGCTCTCAGATCCATAAGTTAAAACTGGTTTGAACACTGTCTTGTATACGGCTAATTTAGTGTTCCGACTAATTTCTCTCTTATTCCATATGAATTTATTCAATTGACTTCCCACGATACCAGCTTTGCTGATTCTGTTGTCTATTTCTATATTTAGTTTACCATCTTCAGTAAAAATTGTGCCTAAGTAGCTAAAATGTTTTACTTGTTCCACAGGTTCTCCATTCACAACACAGTTGACATTTTCAATGATTCTGTTTTCATTGTCTTTGTCTTTTTATTACCGACCTTCATACCATATCTATTACAACAGTTATTCAATTTAGTCAAGGAATCTTGCAGACTCGTAGTGGATTTATTGATAAGTATAACATCACCTGCATAAAGCAAAGAGCTGACATTAACATCTCCAATTCTGATATCATGTTTAATACCATTTTCCTTCATGTGATCCATCTAGATAATGAATAACAGAGGGGATAATGTACATCCTTGTCTCACACCAGATTTAACATTAAACCATCTTCCTGTACTTCCTTCAATTCTAACTGCTGACTTACAACTCAAATAAAGACTAAGTATTGCTTGATAGAATGCCACATTGACACCATATAACTGCAGCGTATTGAATAGCTTCTCTCTTGGCACCTTGTCATATGCCTTTTCCAAATCGACAAAACTTAAATACAGATCTTTGTTATATTCCCATGCTTTCTCAACTATTTGTCGTAAAGTAAAGATCTGATCCTGACAGCCTCTATTTGGTCTGAATCCAGCTTGTTCTTCACCAAGCTTTTCTTCTGCAATTCTTCTTGACCGTTTCTCAAGTATACTTGCATAGATCGTGCCAGGTACACTCAGTAGGGAAATACCTCTGTAATTCTCACATTCAGTTTTATTTCCCTTTTTATATATGGGTACTATGAGAGCTCTACTCCAATCATCGGGAATTCGTCCCTCAGTCCAGGCTTTCTGAACTATGCAGTGCAGCCACTGTAAGACTTTTATACCACCATGCTTCAGCATTTCTGGTCGAATATCATCTACTCCTGCTGCCTTTCCACATTTCAAGCCTTTGATGGCTTTTCTACTTCAAGTATGGATATGTATTCCTGACTGCATGCCTGGTCAGTGTTTTTTACCACTGTGCTGTCATCACTGCTTGTTTCATTTAGTAATTATTCAAAGTAATTACTCCATACGTCAAGGATATCTTTTTCTCCTGTTTTCATGTCACCTTTATCATCTCTAATTCCTTTTACAGCACTCTTTCCTCCATTCCTAAGCTTCAACAACCTCCAGAATATTTTGCCACCTTCTTGATATTTATTTTCTATATTCTTGCCAAAGTCCTCCCATTACTTTGTTTAGCTAGTTTTATATACTGTTTAGCTTTCTTACATTTGTGTCTGTATTCTGTAAGAGTAAAAGCTGACTTATTTGCCAGGAACTTTTGATAAGCTTTCTTCTTTTCCTTCACTGCTTCTTTAACTTCCTGTGTCCACCAGAGAGTTCTGATTTTTTTATCCTTGCACACAACCTCACCACATGCCTCTCTGGCAGAATCAATCAATGTTTTCTTCAGAGTTTGCCACTGAATCTCCTAGGTTTGATTCCTGTTCTCAAACTCTTTCATTTTCTTTTCAATTATCTTTCTGTATTTTAGTCTACAGTTCACATCTGAGAGCTGCTCAACTTTTATTCACTTTAAAACTTTCTTACATGTTATTCATTTCAATATGAATTCAGTTTTATCCTGGTCAAGACTAAATAGTGATTGCTTTCAATTTCAAATCCTCTGTACACTCTGGTGTCCTGCACCAGGGAGAAAACATCACTATCAACAATAACATAGTCAATGAGACTTTTCTTATTCCTAGCCTCTTCTCTCCATGTGAATTTGTGCACATTTTTATGTTGGAACATGGTGTTAGTAATAACCAGTCCATGTCCTGAGCAGAAATCCAACAGATATTTGCCATTATTATTAGCTTTGCTCTTTTCTCCAAATTTTCCCAAAATATTTTTATATGTCTCACAATCATTTCCTACTCTGCTATTTAGATCCCCAAAAAGGACCAACTTTTCCTTTTTCATTGTGTCAGTTGCTTTTTCTAAAGCGTCTACTAAGGTAGAAGTGGAGGAAAAAATTCCTCCACTTCTGTGGGACCATAGGCACAAATTAGTCTCATTGTCCAGTTCCCCATTCTCATATTTGTCCACATTACTCTACTTGAGACTGACTGCCATTCAAGAAGATTAGCCTCATATTTTGTGTTGAATACTATGGCTACTCCTCCTTTTCCTTGATTGTCATTGCCTGAATATAACATTTTGTATTTATTGCTCAGAAAGATCTCACCAGTTTTGGTCTTTTTTGTTTCAGTCACCCCTATTATGTCGATCTGGTACTTATCTAATTCCTCAGCTAGCTCCATTTCTTTGCCATTCAGGCTTCTTACGTTGATCGTACCGATCTTTAACTCTGGTGATGTTGAGTTGGGGTTTGTTTTCAGATTTGTTCCAGTAGTTGACTTTTTGCTGTTCGCCCTGGTTCCCTGGTGAAAACAACGGGGGCCTTGTTTAACCGGACGACGCCCCAGCCAGCATGAAATTTTGTCATGTTGTACCATCATTTTTTATTTTGGTTTAACCAATAAGAATACAATTTGGTCGGCTTAATCCCAAATTGCCAGCCCATCCTCGTTCGTTCAGTATCAAAGTAGATACCCAACAGGGTGCACCATGAGAAGGTGAGGATTATACATTAGGTCAGAAGCCCTGGTCGTTCTCTGCATTCCTTTAAAGGCTATGTGGTGGTCTCCTCTCAGTTATACAGCTTTGACCCTTAAGCACCCCAGGAATAAGCAGTCTGTGTATATTTCTCAACAAATAGTGCAATTAGAGACAACTGGGATAAAAACTACACTAATTGATAAACCACATGCCCCCTCATACAGAAACTATGCTGTATATATAGACTCAAGCAAAACCATATGTTGCACCGGAAAACACAGTATCTGACTAAAAACTATTGTTATTAATTAGATTGTGTGAGTTCGCTCGGCAGCAATAAAATTCAACCGAAAGTGTTAAAAATTCGTAAATGTTAAAACTAAGATATATATATATATAGTGAATGCTGTTATGGCAGTTTCACATATTATTGGAATTCGGTTTAAGAGAGTTAGCATTTCAACTCAATTGTCAACTTGCTTTTCGTGCGATTTCCGAAAAATATATAAATACTGGAGTTAACTCACAACACATTTTGTCTAAGTATTACTTAACACTTCTGTAGATTTATTGAGCTTTGGTTGAAGGAGGAAAACCTTCAACAATAAAAATCAATAAACAACAATTGGTTGAAATGTGGTCATATGGACAACGCATGTTCACTTCAAATCTGACAGAACAGCAAGTGAAGGTGGAAGCAATAAAACCATATTGTTTTTCACTTCACCCCTCTTTTATTACTGGTCATTCTGCCACTACAAATTAAAATAGTAGCAGAATGTTCATGGAATGAACTTTTTTTTTTTTTTTTTTTTTTTTTTTTTTTTTTTTTTTTTTTTAAGTATTCATTTTATTTTAATAATTTTTACTTATTCCATTTTAATTTGTTTTGTTTGGATAATTAAAATATATAGATTTATTTGGTTAATTTAAGCCTGTGGACTACCTGTCCCATTGTTGCAGACCATAGGTTGAGAAACACTGCTATAGAGTTCTCTTACCTTATGTGACCCCTAATTCATAAGTACTATAGAAATAGAAGATATGACACAACATAAATAAAAAATGAATTTTAATTAGGAAGAGTATTTTGGAAAATTTTCTAGTGTTTTTTAACTTTTTCTTTTTTTGGGGTGGGGCAGTGTGATAGTGGACAAAATATGAAAAAGAATATGAAAGAAGCTAATTAAAGGTAATGTGGATTGATGAGAGGACATTGAGGAGAGAAATAGTGAACTTATGTGGATTCCTTCACAGGACAAAATGTAAGCTCATACAGCTTGACTTGTAATACAGTAAGAATGAGAATGAAAGAAGTGAATGGAAAGAGTATGAATGAATGAGAAACTAGGAGTAAGGAGAGGGTATTTTATGATTAATGCCACTTTCCTTCATATAGTGGAAATTCTATGTCAAGAGGTGTACCTTGATGGGAATGTGTTGAAAGCATGTTTCCTATGTGAAAGGATCAGTGATGTTGGTAAAGCTGTTAGTTTGCAGAGGAAGAGGAAAAGTACAAGGAGTTTGGTTTGAAAGGTAAGAAATATGCAATGAAAAAAGACTAGTTTCTGGAAGAAGTGAGAAAGAAGAGTGATAAAGTAAAAATTGTGAGTTTGCTCAATTGTGGTATGATAGGACTGAATTTTGGGAAGGGTCGTGATATGCAAATAAGTGAGAACGTTGTGTAGAAGGAATGGTGTGCAGTATGTGGATCTATGGAGTGAGTTGATGGACAAATAAAACCTGTACATGACTAACAGAGCAGCATTTGAAACATTTTGGAGTTTGGAGAAAGTTCTCTTCAATGAAAGGTTGGAAGGACCAAACCAGAGGACCTAGAGGTATTAGGGGAATACAATCAGGTATGTGTCTAGCCTCCAAAATGAGTGAGTACAGAAATGAAGATATAATTTTTCCTTCTTTCAAATCCAAATGGATCGGTAATTACATTACACAAAGGTAATTGTGGGCCCGAAGAAAGGTTAAGATGCATGTAAATGAATGCCATTTACATGCAAAGGGGAAGGAGTTTTTGACACTAGCAGCTTGACTTAGCCAAAAATTCTTGTAGAAAGGCTTATACGTTGGCTGTACATGATTATTAAATTACTTAATGAATTCACAATGTAAACTGGAATATAAACTAAACTTTAATATATACTTCCTATATTTCGGCAACGTCACGTTACCATCTTTATGGGAACTTAAGGCTAAGACATGTGCACGCAGGCACTAATACAGCAAATGAGGCCGAAGAGAGAAGATTACTGTTTTTCCTAAAGTCCTGATGGTGCCCCCTTAGCAGGCTATATTAGGTATTCTTGGCCGTTGGGCTGATGTTCTCATGATGTACATCTCCCAAATTTGGGGCAGTCTCATGCATCCAAATTTGTTGAGGTTTGGCATGTTTTTTAAGGCTGAGGCTGATTCTATAAATTGTCCTTCAAATTTAGACTTGCTGGGGTGTATTACTGTGGCTTTCTTCCAACGTATTCTGTGGCGAGTATCTGGAGCATGGTCTGCAAGCCCTATTTTGGTTCACAATGAACTCAGGCTATTTTGTTTGGCAGGGAATATTTTACAAACAGATAGCGGGGACAGCCATGGGTTCACCACTCTCCCCACCCCTGGCCAACTTCTTTATGGAGACTTTTGAAGAGAAAGCCTTAAACTCTGCCCCACAGAAACCTACTATATGGCTTTGCTATGTTGATGATGTGTTCGCTATTTGGCCACATGGCTCAGATATACTCCTCTCCTTCTTAAAACACTTAAGCAACCAACACCCTCAGAATCAAGTTCACCTTGGAAAAAGAGGATAGCAACAGCCTCCCTTTCTTAGACACACTAATGACCCTCCAGCCTGATGGAACCTTGGTTTTCTCAGTTTATAGAAAACCCACCCATGCGGGTACATTCACCAACAATTCCCCCCCCACACACACACACCCACACACAACAGGGCTAAAGTAATCTGTTCAAATAACCCTAACCACTGAACTAAATCACATCCTTAACACGTTCTCAGCCAATGGCTACAACCCCCCAAAAATACTCAACATCTCCCATAAGACTAACACATTTATTCCAGCACCATTATCCCATCCCTGTAGTAGTTCTCAGTAAGATCTGCAAAATACCCCTGCAACTGCAATCACCTCTTGATTTGCAGAAAAATGCTGACCAGCAAGGAAGAATTTGTTTTGCGATGAGATAGAAGTCAGAGGGAGCCAAATCTGGAGAATATGGGTGGATGTTCCAACAATTCATAGTGCAGATCCCTTATTTTTCCATTGCCAAAACACTTTGTGGGCAGGTGCATTGTCCTGATGAAAGATGATTTTTTTCTTCTGTAAACCAGGTCTTTTCAGGCGAATTTTTTCATCTAGTCCAGTTAAAAGATTGGAATAATATTTGGCGGTTATTGTTTTACCCTTTTCAAGATAATAAACAAAATGCCTTTACTACCCCAAAACACCGATGCCATGACCTTTCCTGCTGATGGAAACGACTTTGTCTTTGGCACTGAACAACTGGCTTCTGTCCACTGTTTTGACTGCTGTTTGGATTCTGGTGGCTAATGGTAAATTCAAGTCTCATCCATAGCAATAAATCAACACACATCAGTTTTATTCTTGTTAAAACACTCCAAGCACTGTTTAGAGATTTTCATACAAGTGTGTTTTTGATCTGCTGTGAACAAGCACGGCACCCATCTTGCACAAAGCTTTTTCATTTGCAATTCTTCATGCAAAATATATCCTACACGTTCTTTTGAAATGCCTAATCTGAGCAGTTTCATTCACTTTGACCCACTGGTCACCAATACCATGTCGTGCACTTGATCAATGATTTCTGGTGGTGTTACACTTTTTGGACGTCCTTCACGTGGAAAATCTTCAAGGCTGGTACTGCCACGTTTAAACTTGGCAGCACATTTTAATTGTCAAAAACAAAGGAGAAGAGTGCCAATAAACTTATATGAATTTGGAATGAATTTCTTTTGGCATTAAACCTTCTTCTACAAAGATTTTTATAACTGCGTGATACTAAATTTTATCCATTTCAAGGGATACAGACACTTTTGCTTCAGACAGCTGTATAAAACAAACTGCTTGATAGAAATGACTTACACAATTTCACATGGATGCTTATGACATATGTACCAATTTTGAAAAAAAAAAGATCTTGTTGATAG
Source organism: Typopeltis vanoorti (assembly GCF_054136105.1). Lineage (NCBI taxonomy): Eukaryota > Metazoa > Arthropoda > Arachnida > Uropygi > Thelyphonidae > Typopeltis > Typopeltis vanoorti. The sequence goes on from NC_143560.1 coordinate 28,222,772, forward strand.
TGTTGCCATCTATGGTTGAGGCTGAGAACTTTTCAGACCAAACTCATATCATATTAAAAATGAGGATATTAGGAAAGAACTTGACTTTGTTAGCGTCCAGGAATGTGTTAGCAGAGCTAATCTCAGATGGTATGGTCTTGAACTGAATTGTAAAGGAAAGATTAGCAAAACAAGTGTTCTCTGCCAGGTTGGCAGGAAAAACCCACAGGAAGACCAAGATATAGGTGGATTAATACAGTAAAAAGTGCCTTAGAAGACAGAAATATAACATCTGATAATGTTGGAGTCTTATCAGGTAACAGATTGATTTGGAGGAAAATTGTAGATAGGAAGTTAGTGGTGATGTAGGTTTTTCATCTAGTACTATCATATACTGTACACCCCCTTGAGGGTACATGTCAGGAATTTGATGATGATAGTGTATGTATGTATGTACATAATGCACATATTTTATTTGCTTATAAATGAATGTGAAGAATAATCTTTGTAATATTAACATAAATGTATATGAGGAATTATTTCTTTTGCTCATAAATACCTTTCGTCCTGAGTTGACATGGTTAAAAGCTTATTAAATTCATATGCCATGTGTTAAAAGAATCTTTTTTTTTATTTGCTTCATTTTTAATAAACCTATTATCAAAGTATCACAGAAATTATGAAAGCTGCACTTCAGTGTGGCATTTATAACTGGAGTATATTTATTTGTAATTATCCCTTTACATGTAAGTTTTGTTTTTGAGTTGCATTACATCCATAAAATGCAGCAAAATTAAGAGATGTGAAAATAAATCATTGAAATGCTTTGAAACATTTCAAAACATTTCAAATGAAATGAAGCAAATAAAAAATGATTCTTTTAACACATGGCATATGAATTTAATAAGCTTTTAGCCATGTCATCTCAGGATGAGAGGTGTTTATGAGTAAAATAAATAATTCCTCATATACATTTATGTTAATATTACAAAGATTATTTTTCACCCTCATTTATAAGCAAATAATTCAAATAACTGAAAACATAAATTTCCAACTCTAGTGTCAGCATCCAGGAATGCGTTAGCAGAGCTAATCTCAGGTGGTATGGTCACTTAAACAGAATGGGCGAGGAAAGATTAGCAAAACAAGTGTTCTCTGCCAGGTTGGCAGCAAAACGACCCAGGGGAAGACCACCAACATATAGGTGGATTGATGTGGTACAAAGTGCCTTAGACAATAGAAATATATGATCTGATAATGTTGGAGTCTTGACAAGTAACAGACTGATTTGGTGGAAAATTGTAGATAGGAAGTTAGTAATGATGTAATTTTTTTTCATGTAGTGCTATCATATCCTGTACATCCCATTGCAGGAATTTGATGATGATGTAGAAAAGCCTGGTCGCTACTTAAAAAGCTTAGTTCAATCCAATCTTTTGATAGAGAAATATTCCAAACCATTAAAAATAAGCTGATAGTTATGAGAAAAGCCATGCCAAGAAGAAATCATTGCTCTCTGTGAATAATTATTTTAAATTAAAGATATAATTGAAATAAATAGAATTAAAGAATGTTAAATAATAACTTTTATACAGGAACATTTAGACATTCAGCTTGATGAGTTATATATTGGATGTAACAAAAGTTATGAGAAGAGATGAAGTAGCCTGAGGATTAAGAATTAACTAGTACACATTGTTTAATGGAAGTGAGTGACACTAATGCAAAATATTTATTATTATTATTATGTGGGTATATTCATGGAGTTGAGACTCATTGTGGGAGATGCACTATTATTCACACAGCACCTACCTTATCTCTCCTTAAACTTGTTCACTGTTGGAGCACTACTCCTTCAGGCAGCCCATTCCACTTGTTCACCACTCAATAGACTTTCAGACGTATTCTTGAGGTTTTTCCAAATAGCCAGCACCATCCCATCTTTATGGAATTAGGAGCCCAATTCCAGTGATAACACCATTTCCTAGACCAAGATGGAATTTCCAAAAAGCTGGCTGGGAAAGCTTCACTGCGGATCTAGACGCGCACCTTAGAAGAATTCCCTCAACTTACAAAAACGGTACACGGTTCACTGGAGTAGTTATAATGGTGGAAAAAATGCACATTCCTCAAGGTTACCAAAAAGAATACATGCTTGGATGGACCAATGAAAGCGAATCCATGTATCGGAAATTCCTTGAAAGTAAGGATCCCAAGATAGGAGAAGAACTGCTCCATAGTCTCAACACTGCTCATAGGGAAAAGTGGATTCAAATAACTAAAAACATAAATTTCAAACTCTAGTAGAAAAGCCTGGTCGCTACTTAAAAAGCTTAGTTCAAACCCCTCTGTACCAAAGAAATCTCGTTTTGTTGATCCAAATCAGATAGCTGCTCTTATTGTTTCTCTTTCTAGAGCTCCGATAGATAAAGAACATATTAAAGAGATAAAATGTGAACTAAAGGCTATGAGGTTTGTAACTCAAAAGATCAACAATTCTGTTTGCCTTTTTCCCATGAGGAAATATCGCGTTTCAAAATATCATAATGGGGAAGGCTCCTGGATTTGACAATATTCATAATGAATTCCTGATTCACTTTGGACCTTATGCAAGATTGTGGCTGGCTAAGTTCTTTAACGATATATTTGAAAGTGGCTGCATTCCTAAAGAATTTAAAAGGACAAAAATCATTGCTGTGTTAAAACCAGGTAAGCCAGCAGACAGAACTGAAAGCTATTTCCCCATAGCCCTTTTAAGTGCAACTTACAAATTGCTGGTGAGACTAATATTGAATTGGATCAGTGAGAAAATTTTGGAAAGTGTTCCAATAGAACAAGCAGAGTTCAAAAGAGATTGCAGCTGCAGAGTTCAAAAGAGATTGCAGCTGCACAGATCAAGTTCTCAGCTTAACAACTTGCATTGAAGCAGGATTTCAAAGATGCCTGAAGACTACTGCAGTCTTTATTGACTTAACAGCAGCTTATGATACTGTTTGGAGGGAGGGACTCATACCTAAATTTCTTTAGGTCATCCCATGTAAATATTGGATCATCTCCTAAACAAATTACTATGTAATCGATATTTCAGGATAGTCACCGGAAGAAGCATCAGTAAACAGAGAGTGCTTAAGAATAGATTGCTTCAGGGCTCAGTGCTCGCACCACTGCTTTTTAGCCTTTACATCACAGAATTCCTGAAACAGCCAGCAGGAAGTTTGCTTATGCAGATGATCTAGCTTTGGCGATCAGCGACGAGTCTATAAAAAGAACTGAAGAAATATTGATAAATGATCTGTCAGCTTTATGGCAATTCTATAAAAAATGGAAATTAACACCAAATTCTGGTAAAACCAAATGTTCTTGTTTTCACCTCAATAACAGACTTGTAAATCAAAAACCAGAGGTATATGCTGATGGAACATTAATTTCATTTAATCCGACACCTAAATATCTGGGAATAACTGGATCGAACTCTGTCATATAAACAGCATATGATTAATATCGCTGCTAAAGTTTGTGCCAGAAATAACATAGTTCAGAAGCTTTGTGGTACTATATGGGGCTCAAGTGCCAAAACTCTGTGGTGCACTGCCATGGGTCTAGTCTAGTTTGCAGTACAGCAGAGTATGGTGCTCTTGTCTGCCTCAATAGTTACCATGTCAATAAACTAGCTGCTCAACTTAACTCCACTCTGCGTTTAATAACGGGTTGCATTAGGAGTACACCCCTACAGTGGCTCTACACTTGGAGCCATATTGCTCCTCCGGAACTGCAACAACAGGAAGCCTTGCTTAGTGAATATAAAAGAATTTTAAATAACCAAAACCTCCCAATACATGAATTTATTCCAGATGCTTTATCTAATAGACTAAAATCCAGAAGACTTGCTATAAAAACCGTCCGTAATCATTCTTAGCCAGAATGACACTATGGAGTAGGTGGGATGTACTGTGGTCCCAAACAGTATCACCTGAAGTTCGTAATTACATAAACATCTTCCAAAAATCATCTGGATTTAACCTGCCCAGGAGGACGATGGATAACAGGATTCATACAGGCCATGGTGTATGTGGAGACTTACTTTCAAAGTGGGGTATGATACCAAATCCCCACTGTCCCCGTGGAGCCGAGACACAAACCATTCACCATATAGTACAGGAATGTGATCTGACGGCATATCCAGGTGACTTTAAGGATATCCTTGACCTACCCCTAGAGGCGATCAATTGGATTAAAAACCTAAATGTTAAAATATGATTAATCTTCTGTCTTATGTTTGTCATAAATTTCATGTTTGTATTTGCTTGTATGTAGGTGTTTTATTTTTTATTTATATTATCATATATGTGTATCTTATCTATAATCATGCATATTTTATCTTATTGTCTTTTAACCATGTGTACATGCCATATGATAAATAAATAAACCACTCTCCAAACACAGCCTAGTCTGCACACCCTTACTTACCACATTTACACAACTTCCAGGAGTGACCCAGTATGCTCACCCTACTACTTGTGTATTGAAATATTTCTTGCGTCAATCTAATAAGTCTCTGTCATGTTCCCTCTCCTCTGACCTATCATTCCACAGACCTGTCACCAGTTTAATCACTCATCTCGGAATCATTCCACCACCTCCTGATCTCCAAGAAACCCAGGTGACCAAATCTATGCACAGTAGTCAAGATGTTGCCAAATCATAACCTTATAAAGAAGGATAATAACCTTCCTATCTTTGTCATTTTGTTCAACATCCAAGTGATCCTCTGAGCTATTTTGAGAACTTTGCAACATGCCCTCTGAACTTCAGATCTCTATCCACTATCACCCCAAGATCCCTAGTCTCACCAGTTTCTCTAATTCAGTGCCATCAGTATTATACAAAGTATGTAATCTTTTCATCCCAAAGTGCATTCATTACCTTAGATTTTGCAACATTAAAATGACAACCATTTTCCTTTGCTCACACTGCCAATTTATTTGAATCATCCTGTAGGATATCTATATCGCTTTATCAACCTTTGCCCTCCCCAGTTTTGCATCATGAGCAAACAACTGAATATTCCCCCCCTTACCTCTTCCACTATACTATTAATATACAAACGAAAGAGTAGTGACTAGTACAGAGCCCTGGGGCAATCCACTAGTCGCCCTCATTTGCCTTCATCCTACTCCACCATACACCCAGCCTCTGATGTCAGTGACCCCTATTCATTCCACCAGCCTTATTATTATTATTAATCAACATCTTGCATAATTTGTCTTAGTGTTTATCTCTAAACATTCTAAATTTCATAATCCGAAGTTACATGAAGATTGTAAAACAAAATTTCAATTGCAGCCAACTCAGAATGCCTAATGTTAATCCAGAAGTTTTTGTAAATATATAAGAAGGGATAAGATTAATAAAAACAAATTAAATGTAACCAGCTCCTCTGCAATAATTGTCTGTGATCCATTTGGTGGAGGAATGTAATAAATTGTCTTGTAAGTGTGTAAGACTCAGAAGAGGAAATGCCTTGAGGGACAACATTTACCTAATGATGTAATAAAAGTGGAGACAAATTGTTGCTATATTAAATAATTTGGCAGTCGTTAAGGTTCCAAGTTAGGGATGATCTATCTCTGTTGGTGGAAAACATCAGTTTATCACCAAATTTCAAACCAAAATCGGAACTGATTAAGCCTTAATCTTCACCGAATCACAGAAATTGGGAATAGATCTTCAAAGTTGATTAGGAATTATATCTTAGGATATCAGAATACGGTTTCAATAATCGGTAACTGGTTATTACAAATCTGGTCTTTTTATGATATTATAAGTGAAATGCTTGTTTCAAGTTAAACTGTTTTCAGTTAATAGTGTTTTATCTAAATAACATAAAATGTTTTCAATAAATGCCAGGAATGTACAGTAATTGTAGAAAACATTAAGAAAATGTAGATGAAATTTGCTTCAAGTAATTTAACTGGCTTCATTTTTTTTTTTAATTCTGCCTAAATATTGATGTTATTGCTTTATATACTTCTGATATGCTGTTGTACAAATTTCCTATTCATTTTGTTAACACGTTGACTGCTATATGAATCAAATATGATTCACACTACATTTTTTCAATTCGTTGCATGAATCATATTTGATTCGCATAAAGATTTTTCTTTCAGGCTGCGTAGTTCACCCGTGATTCATATCTAAATGAAATGCTTATGGGTAATTGAAATATGGAGCCTGGTAAACAGGTTTATATAGTTAGCGCAGTAGAATTTCAATTACATGTACAACAGGTGGCCTATTATAGGGGTTTTATTTTTACCTGATTTAGGCCAATTTCTAATGTTGAATAAACCAATAACAATGGTGCTAAATATTTATTTATAATATATGTCATTGGTAATATTGGTAAAAATTACTGAGTTTTTGAAGAGCATATCTGTTAGTTTCTTGCACCATTAGGTCCAGCAGCCCTTCATGAACAAACATAAAAAAGAAGTCTACAGGCTGTTTATCATGCAATTCTTCAATAACATTTTGTTTTTTTTCAAAATTATTATCCACAAACTGAAAATGTTTTAGATTATCACCTGTACTTTTATTCTCTTTCTAGCAATGAGAGAATCAGAATCTGAAGACACAGAACTAAGATCACTTCTGTTGTAACTTTCTGACAGATATTCGTATGGTTCGTCATCAGATAGAACTTCATTTATCGAGGCTTCTAAATGACGTTGCTCTTTTTTATAGTCTCCCATATTAGGGCAATTTATAACAATATTTATCACTATAACAAATTTATTCCACCGGACAAAATACTGAATGCATATAGCTGTTCATACGCATTATAGATATGCAAGTTTGACCCTGTGTGAAGCGCGAATCGCATGTACACTGCTCAGCCTAATCAGTAAAAAAATTCTTCTCAGGTGGTACACATGTGACTCGCACTTAACAAATCTATTTAGCTGCATGAAATAGATAAAAAAATCATAAAATATGATTATTTTATGTTACCTTCAGCAAATTGTAAAACAAAAAGAAGTTTGCCCTGGGATCACAATTTTTTAACATTACGGCGGTCAACGTGTTAATTAAACATTTGCGAGTTGATGGACTAATCTGTACTAAGAAAAAAGTCTTAATTGAAAACTGGACTACCGTTGTTTTCTCCTGCACACTGATAGTCTTATGTTGTTAATTTATGTAGCTAACACCATTGATGGAATTTTCTCCTCTCATGATTTATTATCAGATTTAAAAAAAATAAAAAGATAGTCATTTATGTGAATGTTAGCCTAGCATGCCTCTTATCATGTGTAAACTTTCACTGCATTGTAGTGGGTATCCTTTTTCTTAGTATGTAGTTAATTATAACCATTTGTATGTGAGTAGCAAAACTTAGGAAAGTTAATAATTAATCCCAAATGCTCTGATTAATATGTGAATTTATTTTAATTTATTATAATGGATCATAGGAGGTTCATAGTCTGATTTTTGCAGATCATTTTACTGCTAAATTATCGGTGAGAATGAAGGTAGGACCAGACTTCGTGGCAACAAATTTTACCTTCTATGATTGTAGCACTTACACATCGTAAGTATATATTTTTTGTAATGAGTTGAATCAGTTTTCTTTTAATTTTTTAAGAATCATAGAATTTTTATGAATTATAGGATTAAAGAAATAAGTTAAACTTTCAGCCTTTGTAAATAGTAGTTATAGCTCATTTTTTAATTGACCTGTATAACTTGAATATTATCTATTCAAGTTACACAGGTCAGGTATTATCTATGGGAAAAACTTCATTACTTATATTGTGTATATGTAGAATGTTATTCATAATCAGTCATCATACTGAAAAGTTATTTATTTTTTATAATTTTTTCCATAAATTGTAAATGAATAAATTAATGGTCAAAGTTAGATAATTGGGAGGGAAATCTCTAAATAGCCTTTTAAGGAATCCAGAAAACCTACAGGGCTTCTAACCTGGTCAATTTCTCATGGTGCCCCATTACTAGTATCTACCTGGATTCAGATGGACTGGGGTTTAGCTACTCAAACTGAATTCTGTATTAGCTTAAACATGATAACAGTGAGGGTACAAGATGAAAAGTCATACTAGCTTGAGGCATTGCTCAGTAAAATGATGCCTTGCAAATTTCATCAGGAAACCAGAGTGAACAGCAAATAGCTACTGGAATACACTCACCTCAACATCAAAGTTCAAGGTGGGTACCATAAATGTAAAAGGTATCAACAGAAAAGAAGAGGAACTGACAGAACAATTAGAGAGATTAAAACAGGTTACAAACAAGATTCTTATATGTTATACTCACAACATTAATGATTAGTTACTAACTATTATAATAACAGAATTAACTCACGTAAATTATTCTTTATTCGTAGAATTTTCACCTGAGTATCACAGGCATCATCAGTATAGGTACAAAGCTAATTAAACAATAACTGTTATATTCACAAAGCGCCACCTAAGTAGCTAAGGTTAAATTTAATTATTAAATAATTATTTAATTATATAATTATAATATTTAATTATTATTATTTTTTTATATATATATAAATATATATATGTGTATACAATTATGTTAGGAAAGATTTGCTGCTTTATAAAGTACTATCTCCCACAAGGGGGAAAGACGTAGACCATCGGATCTGTTTAGGTTAGGGGAGTTAAGTAATGTTTCTTTGTATAGCTGTTCCATTAGGAACCGACTTTTGTGAATGACTTTTGTCTTGTTCCACTTAACTCTATGTCTGGTGTTGATGGCATGTTCTGCAATTCCAGACTGTTCGGGTTCAAGGTACTGGATGTACGACCTTGAACCTGAACAGTCTGGAACTGCAGAACATGCCATCAACACCAGACATAGAGTTAAGTGGAACAAGACAAAAGTCGGTTCCTAATGGAACGGCTATACAAAGAAACATGTGAAACATTACTTCACTCCCCTAACCTAAACAGATCCGATGGTCTACATCTTTCCCTTTGTGGGAGATAGTACTTTATAAAGTAGCAAATCTTTCCTAACATATAATTGTATACACACACATTATTTAGGAAATTTAACCTTAGCTACTTAGGTGGCGCTTTGAATATAACAATTATTGTTTAATTAGCCTAGTAGCTGTACTGATGATGCCTGTGATACTTAGGTGAAAATTCTACGAATAAAGAATAATTTACGTGAGTTAATTCCGTTACTATAATAGTTAGTAATATGTCTACTCGTGGTATTTCCTTACTAAAAATTAATGACTAGGGAGAGGAAGGCATGGCTATAGTCTTCAACACCAAACATAATTTTCATAAGAGAACTATATATCATTGGGTTTTTCCCCACTTAGGAAGCTGACATTCACACCAGCTGTGTCACTCATTCTCTCTCCCCTCAGATTGACAAATGCAAATTGTTGTTTATCACTTGTCTCCTTATTTGTAATCAAAGTGACCAGTTATAAAGTTGACTGACTGCTGAAGTTTTCAGGTTATTTTTGATTTTGATAGTATAGACTGCACATATTTAGTGTATTATGAGGATTTTAGTAAGTGGCATATGCTAATATATACAAATATTTCAGGGCACAAGTATACAGAGGATTTGAAATTGGAAGTGATCATCATTTAGTTTTGAGTAGGATAAAATTGAATTTCTTATTGAAAAGAAGAGTCTGTAAGAAAGTTTTAAGATGAATCAAACTTGAACAACTTTCAGAAGTGAACTGTAGACTCAAATACACAAACATTATTCAAGAAAAAATTAAAAACTTTGAAACAAGAACCAAATCTTGGAGATTCAGTCATAAACCCTGAAGAAAACATTGACTGATTCAGCCAGAGAGGCATCTGGTGAGGTTATCTGCAAGGACAGAAAAATCATGTTGCAAGTTAGAGGCAGTAAAGAAAAAGAATAAAGCATTTCAAAAGTTCACGAAAGTAAGTCAGCTCGTGCTCTTAAAGAATACAGAGAAAAATGTTAGAAATCAAAGCACTGTGTAAAACTAGCTAAACAAATGTCATGGGGAAGACTTTGGTATGAACATTGAAAATAAATATCAGGAAGGTGGCAAGTTCTGGAGGCTTTTGAAAAAAAAACTTGCTTACACATAGAGGAAAGAGTACTGTAAAAAGTATCAGAGATGATAATGGTAATGTAAAATTGTGTCGTTTGTGCCATTGTAAAATTATATATTTGAATTTTATTATTATTATGTTCTTTATTCAAAACACGATTCCAATACTTTCTCTTCTTTTACTTTACTTATCTCATTTATTAATTCTTAGTCGTAACCCCGAGTTGTTTTATCTGTTGCTTGATTTAGTCACTTATATTTAATCCTTTCATTCAACTTTAATCCCCCCCCCCCTTTCTCGGGGTTGTACCTATGTTATTCACATGCATGTAATTTTATAACTTGGGAAGTTGCCTCGGGCAAGAGCCGAATTCCCTTGTTATAACAGCAAGCGTATTTTTCAATATTGATTTCTGAAAATTTATTTTTATTTAGACTGTGCCATCAGAAATTGCAGATAACATTTAAATATCCTTCCATAAGAAAAAACACTTCGCTTAGCACAGAAATACTTCTAACTCTCAACACTATATCAAGCAACGTAAAATTCTATTCTACAGTCATGGCAAGCTATCACCTTAGATTATATAGGTTCGCTTTTTATGAGCATTGCATTGGTATGCAGGAATCAGGTGTTTGAAATAAGGACTTCCTGATTGTGAAGGATTTTAAGTTTAAAAGAATGAATTCAAAAGTCAGTTGGGAGGAGAGTAATTTTCTAAACCTTCTTTAAGAAAAACTGAGTTAATTACCAGTGTTCTGAAAACAAGATGAGTTAGCTGATTTAAAAAAAAATTGCGATCTGTATGCATGGGGATGAGTGCTAATGAATTAATCTGTCTTTTATCATTACTCAGAGATGAGAACTGATAGCAATAATATATATAATGTATATGATATTAATATCATGCAATAAGTGCCACCTTTTTAATGAAATGTTCACCAATTAGCTTTCTTATTTATTGTCTTAGCTGTACCCAATGCGTTTCTAGTCCATTTCCATGTGACTGGTGTGTTGGTGGACATCGTTGTACTCATGATACTGGAGAAAATTGTAGGAATGACATCTTGGTAACAGGCATATCAGTAAGTTTTATTATTTTTAAAGAATTGAACTGAATTTGTTAATGATATTTTGCTCTTTAGGGAAACTTGTGACATTATGATTATGAATTATACACATGTTTACCAAGAATATTTTAATATTTGCCAAATATTTCAGTCTGAAAATAACAGACTGTCTTCAGTTTCTATATAGGAACAGTTTTTAACAAGATGGAATACCAACAATTGATCATTCAAAAGTAGAATGAGCCACGTGATGTTACATTGCTAAGCATTAAAGAGAGGAAAAATTTCATCAGAGTGATGATTAAATTATAGATTAAATTATTCACAATTTAATATAATAATCTTAATTTATAAATATCATTACACTAATGTAATTTGATAAGGATATACATTCATTTCGATTCAAGTTAGGGCGTTGAAGTAAGGCCTCAGCACTCTCTTTAAATAGGCATTCAAATTTATAGCGACATCTGTGTAGAAGGCGAGTCTTGGATCAAAGGATGTTGTGACTTGTCTCTATTCCGTGCTGAGCCAATCCAGACTTATCGGATTTGTTGTGCTGAATGTATGATTGACGTTCTTGAATTCTTTTTTCTATAGCGCATCCTGTTTGTCCAAAGTAGGACGGATTGCAGTTACAAGGACCTTGATACACACCAGCAGAGATATAGTTGAAAGTTTATCTTTAGAAGAGGGGAAATAGGTGGATATTTTGTTAATAGGTATATAAGTGTCTGTTAACCACGCTACCGGCCAAGACGTCTATAGACGTTCATGTTATCATGGATGCGAAGTGCTTATTAAAATTGTAATACCATTGTTATAACAATGAAATATATGATGGATACGAAGCGTATGCGGATGCATATTTGATCCGTAACGGCCGGTAAGGTGGTTAAATCATATTTCTTCAGAATTCTTGAAATTGGTTCTGAAATCCTGTAAATATATGGAATTGGAACTCGACTTATTGAATCTCTGTTGTTCTCGATTGGATTGTAGGAATCAAACAGATGTTGTGTACTTTTTTCGGAGAAGCCATTTAATTTCATATGATGTTTGATAGTTGAAAGTTCTTTCTGTAATTCATGAGGAGTTGAACAATTAGTTCTAGCTCATCGCATTAAACATTTTATGATTTCTGTTTTTTGATAAGGAGGATGAGCAGATTGTTTCAGAATATAACGTCCAGTGAAAGTTGGTTTTCTGTAAACTGTTGTTGTTAGAATACCTGAAGGTGAACAGATGAGGACATCTAAAAAGGATAATTTGTTGTCTTTTTCAATTTCCATGATAAACTTAATACGAGGATGTAAGGAATTGATTCTGGCTAAAAAGAAGGGTGAGGAATCTCTGTTATGAGGTCAGATTGAAAAGGTGTTGTCTATATATCTCACCCAAAAGGATGATTGAGGGAATATAGATGAAAACAAGACGTCTTCTAGATGTTCCAAATAAAAGTTGGCTAGAGCAGGTGAAAGTGGACTTCCCATGGCTGTTCTGTAAAATTCGATGCAACATCATAATTCTTACAATGTTTAATTGCATTGATTTTACAGGAGTCACATCCGAAATTCAAAGAATTGTAAACTTGTATATAATAGATGTAAACAATAATATCAGCCCAGAAAAATTTATATGATACTGTAGATAGAAGATATATGAGTGTGTATTTCAGAAGAAAATCCCTTAGAGAGCAGAAGTATGCTAGAATTACCTACATAAGTAATACAAAATGCCCATCTGTAGAGACCCTAAGGAATTAAACATGCTAAAATAAAGTAAACAAGTATCTAAAAATAGAAGTTTAGGGGCAATTACCTTAGAGTTCAGAAATATATTTGATGTATCACTTGGTATAGGGTAGAATGGAAACCCATTGTAACCAAAGCAGTCCGACACTGCCGTCAAGGTTGATAGCAGAGCGGGGTGGTATACATCAGAAGCTGTTACGCTATGCTGAAAAAGGGATTAAACTACACTTCAGGGAGATAGAAGTCGGAAGTTTCTGGAAGGAAAGGAGTTAGCACGTGATAGGTACGGGGATCTCAGACCTTAGTTCAAAGTTTGTGCGGGAATATTTGGTATCTAAGAAACTTCACGCAGGGTCCAGAGAGGCGAAATAAAAAGGTCAGGAATAGACTAAGGTAGGATCGACTGGGAAAATGGACTATCGTGCATCGGGAAACGTGCCGGGGGGTCTCCATGGAATCCTGGATGAATTCGTGGAGGGTAACTGGAGGCGAAACCTTGTAGAGCGGCCCAGGACCAAGATGACCCTACATCCGACTGCCTACTACTCCGAAAGATCGAGCTCCAGCCCCGCAAGAAATTCCAGAGGTGAACACGGTTTCCATGATGCATCTGAAGCGATAGAGCAAGCCGTAACAATAGAGGGGGATCCAGAATAAGCCCGAAGAGAAGATACGATTAAAGTGCAATTGTGCCTATGAAAGAATTAATGTGAGTTGAAATTTGTTTGTTGAAAACATTCTTGTTTTCAACAAAATATATGATGTGAAGGACTGTTTTGGATAGACTGAATTCTTAGGGTTGAAAGATGTAATAGATTGAAAACTAATTCATATGAAGTAAATCTGCTTTTAGAATAATTGAAAAGATGTTAATGAATTGAAATGGTTTAAAAGAGCTGATAGGAAAATTATAGAATTTAGAATTGTAATGGTGTGAAAGGTTGATTGCTAAGTGAGTGTTACATTCTTTTTGTGATAGTCAATGATAGTCAAGGTTTAACTGAAATATCTTGATGATGAACTAAAGCATTTCACCTGATGCCTTTACTCAGCATCACTAATATCTTTAACCTTTAACCAAGAATGCAAGATTCCATCACATTGTCATCAGGCACATCCCCAATCATCAAATTATCTTACAGCGTTGTCTCCTTGCTCTCTGTTTTTCACTTATTTGAACTTGTCCTTTCTTTATTCTTCTCCGCCATACCTCTTGGCAGTCATCATCATCATCAAATTCCTGCCATGTTCCTTCAGGATATGATAGTACTATACGAAAAATTTACTTCATTACTAACTTCCTATCTACAATTTTCCACCAAATCAGTCAGTTACTTGTCAAGACTCCAACATTATCAGATCTTATATTTCTATCATCTAAGGCACTTTGTATCGTATCAATCCACCTATCTCCCAACCTGGCAGAGAACACTTGTTTTGCTAATCTTTCCTCACCCATTCTTTTCAAGTGACCATACCACTTCAGATTAGCTCTGCTAATGTATTCTTGAATGCTGACAATTTCAGGTTCTTTCCTAATATCCTCAATTTTAATTTGATATTGGCATTGATGCCATCTGTTCATGCCTCTAATCTTTCTCAGGATTCTCATATCTGTGGTCTCTAGTCTTTGGTCAAGTGTTTTACTTCTGAGCCAGCTCTCAGATCCATTAGTTAAAACTGGTTTGAACACTGTCTTGTATACAGCTAATTTAATGTTCCGACTAATTTCTCTCTTATTCCATATGAATTTATTCCATTGACTTCCTACCATACCAGCTTTGTTGATTCTGTTGTCTATTTCCATATTTAATTTACCATCTTCACTAAAAATCATGCCTATGTAGGGTGAAATGTTTTACTTATTCCACAGGTTCTCCATTCACAATGCAGTTGACAATTTCAACGATTCTGCCTATTTTCATTGTCTTTGTCTTTTTATTGCTGACCTTCATACCATATCTATTACAACAGTTATTCAATTTAGTCAAGGAATCTTGCAGACTCGTAGTGGATTTATTGATAAGTATAACATCACCCGCATAAAGCAAAGAGCTGACATTAACATCTTCAATTCTGATATCATGTTTAATACCATTTTCCTTCATGTGATCCATCTAGATAATGAATAACAGAGGGGATAATGTACATCCTTGTCTCACACCAGATTTAACATTAAACCATCTTTCTCTACTTCCTTCAATTCTAACTGCTGACTTACAACTTAAATAAAGACTAAGTATTGCTTGATATGATGCCCCATTGACGCCATATAACAATAGCATATTGAATAGCTTATCTCTTGGCAACTTATTATATTCCTTTTCCAGATCTATAAAACTCAAATAGAGATCTTTGTTATATTCCCATGATTTCACCACTATTTGTTGTAAAGTGAAGATCTGATCCTGACAGCCTCTATTTGGCCGGAATCTAGCTTGTTCTTCACCAAGGTTTTCTTCTACAATTCTTCTGAACTGTTTCTCAAGTATACTTGCATATAGCTTACCAGGAACACTCAGTAGGGAAATACCTGTTTAATTCTCACATTCAGTTTTATTTCCCTTTTTATATATGGGTAGTATGAGAGCTCTACTCCAATCATCTGGAATTCATCCTTCTGTCCAGGTCTTCAGAACTATGCAATGCAGTCACTGTAAGACTTTTATACCACCGTACTTCAGCATTTCTGGTTGAATATCATCTACTCCTGCTGCCTATCCACATTTTAAGCCTTTGATGGCTTTTTTTACTTCAAGTATTGATATGTATTCCTGACTGTATGCCTGTTGAGTGTTTTTTTACCACTGTGCTATCACTGCTTGTTTCGTTTAGCAATTTCTCGAATTAATTACTCCATACGTCAAAGATATCTTTTTCTCTCATTTCATGTCACCTTTATCATCTCTAACTCAAAGCTGTATAACTGAGACGAGACACCTCCACATAGCCTTTAAAAGAATGCGGAGAACGGACCAGGGCTTCTGACCTAATGTCCAATCATCACCTTCTCGTGGTGCACCCTGTTGGGTATCTACTTGGACACTGAACAAACGAGGATAGGCTGGTAATTTGGGATTTAGCCGACCAAATTGTATTCTTATTGGTTAAACCAAAATAAAAAATGATGGTACAACATGACAAAATTTCATGCCAGCTGGGGCGTCGCCTGGTTAAACAAGGTTTCCGTTGTTTTCGCCAGGGAACCAGGGCGAACAACAAAAAATCACAGCTACTGGAACAAACCTGAAAACACACCCCAACTTAACATCACCAGTGTTAAAGATCGTTACTATCAACATAAGAAGCCTGAATGGCAAAGAAAGCTAGCTCAGGAATTGATAAGTACCACATCGACATAATAGGGGTGACTGAAACAAAAAAAGACAAAAACTGGTTAGATCTTTCTGAGCAATAAATACAAAATGTTATATTCAGACAATGACAATCAAGGAAAAGGAGTAGCCATAGTATTCAACACAAAATATGAGGCTAATCTTCTTGAATGGCACGCAGTCTCAAGTAGAGTAATGTTGGCAAATATGGGAATGGGGAACTGGACAATGAGACTTATTTGTGCCTATGGTCCCACAGAAGGTTCTACTAAGGTAGAAGTGGAGAAATTTTTTGATGCTTTGGAAAAAGCAACTGACACAATGAAAAAGGAAAAGTTGGTCCTTGTTGGGAATCTAAATAGCAGAGTAGAAAATGATTGTGAGACATACAAAAATATTTTGAAAAAATTTGGAGAAAAGAGCAAAGCTAATAATAATGGCAAATATCTGTTGGATTTCTGCTCAGGACACGGACTTGTTATTACTAACACCATATTCCAACATAAAAATGTGCACAAATTCACATGGAGAGAAGAGGCAAGGAATAAGAAAAGTCTTATTGACTATGTTATTGTTGATAGTGATGTTTTCTCCCTGGTTCAGGACACCAGAGTGTACAGAGGATTTGAAATTAGAAGTGATCACTATTTAGTCTTGATCAGGATAAAATTTAATTCATATTGAAAAGAATAACATGTAAGAAAGTTTTAAAGTGAATAAAAGTTGAGCAGCTCTCAGATGTGAACTGTAGACTAAAATACACAAAGATTATTGAAGAAAAAATGAAAGAGTTTGAGAACGGGAATCAAACCTTTGAGATTCAGTTGCAAGCTTTGAAGAAAGCTCTGATTGATTCAGCTAGAGAGGCATATGGTGAAGTTGTCTGCAAGGATAGAAAAATTAGAACTCCATGGTGGACACAGGAAGTTAAAGAGGCAGTGAACGAAAAGAAGAAAGCATATCAAAAGTTCCTGGCAAATAAGTCAGCTTGTGCTCTCAGAGAATACAGAGACAAATGCAAGAATGCTAAACACTGTGTAAAACTAGCTAAACAAAAGTCATGGGAAGACTTTGGCAAGAATATAGAAAATAAATATCAAGAAGGTGGCAAAATATTCTGGAGGTTGTTGAAGAAGCTTAGGAATGGAGTAAAGAGTGCTGTAAACGGAGTTAGAGATGATAAAGGTGACATGAAAACGGAAGAAAAAGATATTCTTGAAGTATGGAGTAATTACTTTGAAAAACTGCTAAATGAAACAAGCGGTGATGACAGCACAGTGGTAAAAAACACTGACCAGGCATGCAGTCAGGAATACATATCCATACTTGAAGTAGAAAAAGCTATCAAAGGCTTAAAATGTGGAAAGGCAGCAGGAATAGATGATATTCGACCAAAAATGCTGAAGTATGGTGGTATAAATGGTCTTACAGTGGCTGCACTGCATAGTTCAGAAAGCCTGGACTGAGGGACAAATTCCCGATGATTGGAGTAGAGCTCTCATAGTACCCATATATAAAAAGGGAATAAAACTGAATGTGAGAATTACAAAGGTATTTCCCTACTAAGTGTTCCTGGCAAGATCTATGCAAGTATACTTGAGAAACGATTGAGAGGAATTGTGGAAGAAAAGCTTGGTGAAGAACAAGCTGGATTCAGGCAAAATAGGCTGTCAGGATCAGATCATCACTTTACGACAAATAGTCGAGAAAGCATAGGAATATAACAAAGATCTGTATTTAAGTTTTGTTGATTTTGAAAAGGCATATGACAACGTGCCAAAAGAGAAGCTATTCAATACACTACAGTTATATGGTGTCAATGGGGCATTATATCAGTCAATACTTAGTAGTCTTTATTTGAGTTATAAGTGAGCAGTTAGAATTGAAGGAAGTACAGGAAGATGGTTTAATGTTAAATCTGGTGTGAGACAAGGATGTACGTTATCCCTTCTGTTATTCATTATCTATATGGATCATATTATGAAGGAAAGTGGTATTAAACATGATTTCAAAATTGGAGATGTTAATGTCTGCTCTTTACTTTATGCAGATGATGTTATACTTCTAAATAAACCACTACAAGTCTGCAAGATTCTCTGACTAAATTGAATAACTGTTATAATAGATATGGTATGAAGGTCAGCAATAAAAAGACAAAGACAATGAAAATAGGCAGAATCGTTGAAAATGTCAGCTGTGTTGTGAACGGGGAACCTGTGGAACAAGTAAAACATTTCAGCTACTTAGGCACGATTTTTAGTGACGATGGTAAATTATATATGGAAATAGACAACAGAATCAACAAAGCTGGTATGGTAGGAAGTCAATTGAATAAATTCATATGGAATCAGAGAGAAATTAGTAGGAACACTAAATTAGCTATATACAAGACAGTGTTCAAACCAGTTTTAACTTATGGATCTGAGAGCTGGGTCAGAAGTAAAACACTTGACCAAAGACTAGAGACTGCAGATATGAGAGTCCTGAGAAAGATTAGAGGTGTGAACAGATGACATCAATAGCAATATCATATGAAAAACGAGGGTATTAGGAAAGAACTTGACATTGTCAGCATCCAGGAATGTGTTAGCAGAGCTAATCTCAGGTGGTATGGTCACTTAAATAGAATGGGAGAGGAAAGATTAGCAAAACAAATGTTCTCTGCCAGGTTGACAGGAAAACAACCCATAGGAAGACCAAGATATAGGTGTATTGATACGGTACAAAGTTCCTTAGATGATAGAAATATAAGATCTGATAATGTTGGAGTCTTGACAAGTAACAGACTGATTTGGAGGAAAATTGTAGATAGGAAGTTAGTAATGATGTAATTTTTTCATGTAGTAATATCATATCCTGTATACCCCTTGAGGGTACCTGGCAGGAATTTGATGATGATGATGAACTCCTTTCACAGTACTCTCTCCTCCATTTCTAAGCTTCTTCAACAACCTCCAAAATATTTTGTCACCTTCTTGATATTTATTTTCTATGTTCTTGCCAAAGTCCTCCCATGACTTCTGTTTAGCTAGTTTTACAGTGTTTAGCTTTCTTACATTTGTCTCTGTATTCTCTAAGAGCACAAGCTGAATTATTTGCCAGGAACTTTTGATATGCTTTCTTCTTTTCCTTCACTGCCTCTTTAACTTCCTGTGTCCACCATGGAGTTCTGATTTTTCTATCCTTGCAGACAACCTCACCACATGCCTCTCTGGCTGAATCAATCAAGATTTTCTTCAAGGCTTGCCACTAAATCTTTGAAGTTTGGTTCCTGTTCTCAAACTCTTTCATTTTTTCTTCAATAATCTTTGTGTATTTTAGTCTACTGAGTGCTGCTCAACTTTTATTCACTTTAAAAATTTCTTACATGTTATTCTTTTCAATATGAAATTCAATTTTATCCTGCTCAAGACTAAATAGTGATCACTTCCAATTTCAAATCCTCTGTACACTCTGGTGTCCTGCACAAGGTAGAAAACATCACTATCAACAATAACATAGTCAATGAGACTTTTCTTATTTCTTGCCTCTTCTCTCCATGTGAATTTGTGCACATTTTTATGTTGGAAATGGGGTTAGTAATAACCAGTCCATGTCCTGAGCAGAAATCCAACAAATATTTGCCATTATTATTAGCTTTGCTCTTTTCTCCAAATTTTCCGAATATATTTTTGTATGTCTGACAATCATTTCCTACTCTGCTATTTAGATTCCCAAAAAGGACCAACTTTTTCTTTTTCATTGTGTCAGTTGCTTTCTCTAAATCCTCAAAAAATTCCTCCACTTCTACCTTAGTAGAACCTTCTGTGGGACCATAGGCATAAATAAGTCTCACAAGTTCCCCATTCTGATATTTGTCCACATCACTCTACTTGAGACTGCCTGCCATTCAAGAAGATTAACCTCGTATTTAGTGTTGAGTACTATGACTACTTCTTCTTTTCCTTGATTGTCATTGCCTGAATATAACATTTCGTATTTATTGCTCAGAAAGATCTAACCAGTTTGTCTTTTTTGTTTCAATCACCCTTATTATGTTGATGTGGTACTTATATAATTCCTCAGCTAGCTCCATTTCTTTGCCATTCAAGCTTCTTATGTTGATAGTACCAGTCTTTAACTCTGGTGATGTTGAGTTGGGGTGTTTTTTCAGATTTGTTCCAGTAGCTGACTTTTCGCTGTTCATCCTGGTTCCCTGGTGAAAACAACTCGGGGGTCCTTGTTTAGCCAGGTGATGCCCCAGCCAACATGAAATTTTGCCATGTTGTACCATCATTTTGTAATTTGGTTTAGGCCAATAAGAATTGCAATTTGGTCGGCTAAATCCCACATTGCCCGCCCATCTTCGTTTGTTCACTATCTACAATGGAGAAATATCCAGAATGGGGAACCCAGCATGGGGGCACCACGAAAAGTTGAGGATTGGTCAATAGTTTAGAAGCTCTGGTCGGTTCTTCCCATTCCTTTAAAAGCTATGCGGAGGTCTCCTCTCAGTTATACAGCTTTGACCCTTAAGCACCCCACCTTGGCAAATACCTCTTCAAATGCTCTAGCTTATTGATCCTCTGAAAGACTCCATAAGCTTGCTGTTTCATTCATGAAAGCCTCCTTGCTGTTCTCGTCTTTCTTCACACATACGCTATTATCGTACTTTATCACTTATGTATTCCTCTCTTCATTCTCTACAATACTTGCATTTTTCCCCCCACAACTATTAACCACACTTCTCTCTTTACACACCCAAACAGTCTAACACTCAAATAACTCTTCCAGCATGCAAGCACTTGCTATCTTCACTTTTCCATTTACCCCCATATAATTGTAGTGTTTTGAAAAACTTTTCTCTGGGCACCTTATTGTGTGCCTATTCCAGATCTACAAAATTTAAGTACAGATCCTTGTCATATTCCTATGATTTCTCAACTATTTGTAAAGTGAACATCCGATCTTAGCAACCTCTGTTTGGTCTGAACCCAACTTGTGCTTCTTCAGGTTTCTCTTCCACAATTTTTCTCAATCTCTTTTCAAGTAGGCTTGCATAAATGTTACCTGGAACACTTAGTAGAGAAATTCCTCTGTAATTCTCCTCTGGTTATATTCAGTTTTATTCACTTTTTTTTTTTTTATAGATGAGAACTACTAGAGCTCTACTCTGATCATCTAGAATTCATCCTTCTGACCAAGCCTTCAGTATTATGCAGCATAGCCACTGCAAAACTTTTGTGTCTCCATACTTGGGCATTTCTGGTAAAATATCATCCTGTAGCTATCATTCCACATTTCAAGTTTTTGATCACTTTTTCTACCCCAAATTTTTAATATTTCAGGAAATGACAACATATACTAGAATATTAATTATAAAAAATAATTAATTAATACCTTCCTATATTTCTGCATTGTTACATTGCCAACAACGGGGATCACAAGAAAAAAAAAAAGATTTATGTGCACATAGTCACTAACACTAAGCAAATGAGGAAACTGAATAAAGGCAAAAGAAGTCGGACCTAGAGCCCTGAACGGTGCCCCCCCCCCCCCCCAATGGACTAAATGGGGTTGCCTGACAATCTTAAAATGTATGCTTCCCAAATTCGTTGAGATTTGGAAAGTTTTTCAGAGGTGAGGTAGATTCGATGAATAGTCTTTCATACTTGTATTTGCTGCATGTATTAATGGCTTTCTTCCAGCGTATCCTGTGGTGGGTGTCCAAAGCATGGTCAGCAAGTCCTGAGTGACTGTATTGGTAGATCTGCGTGTAGTCCTTGTGTTCAGATATCCTGATATTAGCTGTTCTGCCTGTTTGGCTGTAGTAGGACAGTTTGTAACTGCAATGGACCTGGTATACTTGTACTCCTGGTAGGTCTAGGGGATTTGGCTGGTCTTTGGTGGTGCAGTAACCTCTTAACAGTGGTAAGAGGTCTTAAAATATTATCAATATGTTCAGAAATTCCTGGAATATAAAGTGAAATCAGAGATGTTTCTTCCAGAAATTTCGAAATATGTCTTAATGACAAACATAAATAGGACATCTGTTCTTTCCTAGCTGAACATTCCATCTCAACTAAATTTAGGTAGTTTTGAAGAAAACTAAGCTTTTACATAAAAGTAGATTCCTTGTATAATGATTATACAAAGAGAGATGCGATGCCCTTCTATTTCTACACCACCTGAATTCAAATTTAGTTAACAACAGAGTTAATAACAGATTTAGTTATTTGCTGACTTTCTGCTAGGTTATTTATGCTGTGGTGGCATTTTTTTAAATACTTCTTTTGCTACATTATATTTCGTGTTTCATTATTAACATATTGAGTGAGGATGCCTTTAGATACTGAGGCAAAAATTTTGTTGATTAAAATTATTTTCATGTTAGCTTGAGTTTCTGTCTTTAATTTCTACAAACAATGACAGCTTATATAACTATTTTAAAACAGTCAGCAGTAATATAGTCAATGAGGCTTTCTTATTTCTTATGCCTTCTCTTTGTGTGAAGTTGTACATGTCTTTGTTTTTATGTTGGAATGTGGTGTTAGCAATGACCAGTTGAAATCTTGAACAAAAATCCAACTGGTACTTACCATTATGCTTGATGAGATTTATTTCCTTCTCTGTTTTTATCTCCAAGGACCAGCTTTTCCATTTTCTTTGTCAGCTGACTCAAAAAAATTCTTCCACTTCCTTAGGAGAACCCTCGGTGGGACCATGGGCACAAATAAATTTCATTATCCATTGCCTCAGTCTGCCCACATAACTCTACTTGAAATTGCCTTCCAATGAAGAAATTTATCTTCATGTTGATTACTAATTCCTTTCCTTGATCATCATTGCCTGAATATAACATCCTATATTTATTTAGTAGAATCTCACCTGTTTTGGTTTTATTTGTCTTGGCAACACCAAGTATGTCCACGTGGCACTTTTCCTGTTCTTCTGCAAGTTTGATCTTCTTTTCATTGATGCCTCTTATGTTGTTGGTTCCTATATTCAATTCTTCTGACATGTTTGTTCCAATAGTTGAATTTTCACTGTTTGCCCTGGTTTTCTGATGAAAACAGTCGGATCCTTGTTTAACTGGGAAATGCTCCAGCCGGCATGAAATCTCATGCACATATTTCTGGTTTAAGCCAGTAGAGAGTATCATCTTTTTTTCAGTACCCAGTGGCTGTGTACTAATGGTGCACACCACGTGAAGATGATTGGACATTCAGTCAGATGCTCCAGTTAATTCTCTGCATTGCTTAAAGGCAATGTGGAGGTCTCCTCCCAGTTATCTGACTTTGACTCTTAAGCAACTCCAATCAGGAAGATAGGAAGTGCTAATTCCAACTGAGCATATTATTTATTGCAACCATATGATTTTGACCTTGACCATGATAGAGATATGTTATTACACATGTTTAAAATGCCAACTAAATGAAGATAATACACTCTCAGGTAATGTAGAATAACATTTTCTTTTTCTAGTATGTGGTTTGTTGGGAGAAAGACAAATATGGTAGGGAAAATTAAGAAATCTTTAGAATCCCAAATAAAAATACAGTAATCTAGAGCACTAGATTACTGTATGCCTGAGATCCATTTAATTTCCACCAAAAATTGAGAGCCACTAAATTTAATATACAGCTTCATATCATACTATTTATATGGCATAAGGGTTGTTTTTTCACCTTCTCCAGGACCCAACTAAACTAATGCAGATTTTTGTCTCATCCTGAGAGTTGAGATTGTTAAAGCTGTGACTAAATGTGGTATATTGCTTTCTCTTATGGCTTGAAGGGATAGTTGCAACTTGCTCTATCTTTATTTTCTGCTTGGGGATGAGCAGTTAAGGCTAAAACTGTTAAATTTAATATATTTTGTTCTCTTATAACTTAAAACATTTTAGCTTCCTTCCCCCCCCCCCAACTTCCTGTAATAAGTGTATGTGGTGGGGGGGCAAGGGGGCACTTTTGTGTACATGGTTTTTAAAAGTATCACTTGCTTGATCTAAAAGTTTGACTTACTTTTACTCCCAAATGAATATTTTTATATGTTTTAATTTTTTAGAGTGTTGGTCCTAGTATTAGATCAGGTCCAGGTTTTTGTCCTCGTATTAATACTACAATAGGAGGATTTACCGAAATTCTAGTGTCATCTGGTATCAGTAAAAGAATACAAGTGAAAGTTGACAATATCCAGGTAAGTAAAGATATTCAATCTTTATAACATATAAAATTTAATAATTATAAAAGGGAGACTGTGTTTACAGAAGTTGGATTGTTACCTGTTAATCTCACAAAAGTCTTTGTGACATGTATATTAATGATGTAGGTAATGATTTGGGGGGTGGGGGGTATCCAGTTGCTTGCTGATGATACAGAACTGGGGAAGGTAATAGTTGATGTAGATATCCTGCAGGATGATTTAAATAAATTGGTTGTAAATTTAATGTTTCAAAATGCAATCCAGTACCATCAATATGATACTTTGATAATATTGTATCATGTTCATGGTACTGGATTGCAAGAAACTGATGAGGCTAGGGATTTGGTGGTGAGGTACACAGAGAAATGAAGTTCAGAGGACATATTGCAAAAGTTGGCAAAATAGTTCAAAGGATTACTTCGATATTAGACATTGACAAGTAAAGATAGAGATGTTATTATCCCTGTTTATAAGGCTATGATTTGACTACTATGCAAAGATTTGATTGCCTAAGCTTCTTGCGGAATTAGAATCAAATTCTAACATCAAGTAATGAGAAGAAGGTTGTCACCTAACAGTTTT
The DNA here is from genome assembly GCF_054136105.1 of Typopeltis vanoorti. Classification (NCBI taxonomy): domain Eukaryota; kingdom Metazoa; phylum Arthropoda; class Arachnida; order Uropygi; family Thelyphonidae; genus Typopeltis; species Typopeltis vanoorti. The sequence goes on from NC_143560.1 coordinate 28,247,770, forward strand.
GAAATAGTGATAAACTGTTGTATTGCTTTGTTACTAATATGTTATCAACATTTGTTGATTGTGTATTGTTAGATACCACAAAAATAGTTGATTGACCAAGAGAATAGTGTTTTCATTCTGTAACAACAGGCTATAAATTTGAATTCCACAAATGGCATGGATGTTTTTTGCAAATCTCTATTCAGTGGATGAATTTCACTGTCTGTGTATGAGTCCACTGTTCTGCATAGATTTATAACTTTTCCTGGTGGAATTTCCATTAAAGAAAAAAGTAATGAAGTTTTAAATATATTAGTATTTCTAACCTGATTGGCTGAGTGGAATAACAAAACTGCTTTCTAACAAGTAGCTGTAGGTTCAGATCTCACTAAGTCTAGGTATTTACGAATGTCTTTAGGTGGTAGATAACATCATCATGCATTGCTAGGACTCTACTACTACCTTTTTTAGGCTAGAATTGGTTTCTGTGGAATAAGAAGTTCAGCTAAGTCTTTAGAGTACATTTTTGTATTATCAAACCTTTAGCCCACCAATTCTGTTACTAATCTACTGTAGGTTGACAACTGTTTTGTGGGTTAAATTCACATAGACCATTCACCCACACTATACAAAGACCACATGAATAGTTTGTGTGTGTTACTGGTGAATATCACATGGTTTGCTGTAGTAGAATTTCTTTATAATAGTGTTGTGCTTTTATCATATTTGGGCAGGACTTTCTGGTAGTGTTACAGTGAGCAAATTTGTAATGAGTGTTTGAGAGGCAGCTGTATAATGTATTTTAAAATGTAAGATGGGAAAAAAACTTTTATTTTAATGATGTAAAAATTTTTTTTACGATGTAAATTTTGCCTTAGTGTATTATCTTCAGTATAATGACAGTGGAACATTTAAAATACAAATAACAGAAACATTTAAAAGAGTGTTATCATATAAATTAAGGGGATAAAAATCCCTTATTGTTTTTCAGCCAGTATGCGAAACTCTAAGATCGAAGACTACGATCTAAGCGTTTCATGCAGATGAAACTATCGGTGGATCCAAGCGTAAGTGACCACTTGGTAGTGCTACGCCAAGGCGACTCGATGCAAAGGTGGAGCAAGATCCCTCACTATTCTTCATATTTTCTCATAATGTAAAAGCACACAGCTCCTAGGAGATGTAATACTGCTTTACATTATGAGGAGAGGTCACTACCCAGACCAGTTTCAACCTTTTTTGAGGTCTCATCAGTGAGTAGCTAGACCTAGAAGATATCAAAGTTTTAAGTGAAAAGAACTTACGAACCTCTTATGAGACCTCAAAAAAGGTTGAAACCAGTCTGAGTAGTGATCTTCCAGAGGACTCTGTGCTTAGTAGAGACGGCACGTTCAGCTAATCCTGATTGTTCATGTTTTTGGTACTGAATATAATGGAAATCAGCAGAGCTGTCTGACTGTCCAAAGTATTACAAGCTTCAGGAGCAAGAGATCTGGTAGACCTGGATAATTAAGTGGAGGAAGCTTTGTCTTTAGGTGAAGAAAGGAAGGTTGGAATCTTCCTGACAGGAAAGGGAAACCTTGATGTTGAGAGGCTTTATAATTTAAGCAGTATGTTCAGATATTCATTTAACATGAGGAAAAGGAATCAGAGAGATTTCTTCCTCAGACATAGACTGAGAGCCTAAAATTGTTCAGTGCTTTGGTGATAAATGAATGTAAAAATCTCAATTGTTTTACTCATTATGTTCAGTTTTTACAGTGATATATACTGAGTGAAAATTTCATAAGCAATCATTGTTTGCATTTACTAATGCAGTTGTATGCTTAGTATTGCTGCCCACCATGTGATTTAAGCATTGGCATAACAAAAGAAAACTTAAATGTATGTAAATAGTCAATTTGCTTACCTTAATGTTGTAATCCTTGAGGGAGTTACATCGAAATAACATGTCTATTATTGTATGGTTATTTATTATAGTGTTCTATGCTATATACTATTCTATATGCAATCACTGTAGTTATGGCAGTCATGTTGACACTAGTTTTGCTTTGAATGTCAGTAATGGACATCCATGTTAGTTGTGAGTTTTTTGAACAATTGTTGCTGAGGTAACAAGAATGCTAGCAAGAAGGAGAGCTGGAAAGGAGAAATAAACTACAAAGTTAAATTCTGTGGCCTCAAAAAAAAATGTATATGCACCTTTTATCTACACTCCAATGAGGGACTGCGATCATACTGAAGGACGTTTTAATGCAGGCATGGGCAACCTTTCCTAGTTCGGGGGTCAAACTACCATTCTGTCTCTGAGTCAAGGGCTGGACCAAATTATTAAATAAAATAAATTAATATTAAATGAATTAAAACAAGTTGTTACTTAATATTTTATTTATTTATAATATAATGCTTTGGTATAAAGCTCTACATAAATTTTATAATATAACCAACGACATAATTTAATGTGAAGATTGGCCTTGTACTTCAACTACGAGACTATCAATATTGACGTTAATGTTCCTTAAGGATAATCGCATAGAATTTTCGAGGTTTTTGTCCATTATTCTTGTCTGAATTTTTGATTTCTTGTATTTCATCCTCGAAAAAAACTTCACGCAATATGTGCTGCCGAAAAGACAAATGATTTTTCTTGAAAAGGTGCGTAAATTTGTGTATTTTTCTTCCACCAAATAAAATTTATAAAAAAATCCATCAAAGCAATGTTATTAAATTGTGATTTTAGCACTAAATCCGCCTGAAGCTCAATAAGTTCCATCTTTAAGTTTTCTGGCACATTATTTACATCAGCATCCATCGGACGAGCAAACATAGCGAATGTGGAGTCTTTGTTTTTGAAGTCGGCAAACCTTTTATCAAATTGCTCTATTAGTGCCTTCATTTCATCTCCATAATTATAAGGGCTATTTTTATGAGTTGCTAGAGTAGGAAAATGATGATAATTTTAGTTCTTATCTGACTTTCCAACAATCTTAGTTTATTACAAAAAGCTTTGACATGTCCATGCAGTTCATGAACCAATTGTCCTTGTTTTTGCAATTTAAGATTCAGTTCGTTTAGGTATCCAGTGACACCTACAAAGAAGAATGCTAAATCACACACCCACTCCTCATCTTTACTTGGTTAATTGTGTTTCCTTTTATGTCCATAAAATCTGAAGTGTCTTGTCTCATATCATAAAATCGTTTTAACATTTTACCTTTACTCAACCACCTCACTTCACAATAATAAGGCACATCTTCATAATCCGAAAATAGGTCTGCCAAATACTCCTTAAATTGGCGGTGATTAAGTGCACGTGACTTAATAAAGTTAATACTGGCTACTACAACTTCCATAACATTTATGAATTTAATCTATTTTGCACACAGATTTTGTTGGTGGATAATGCAGTGAAAATTTGTTAAATTTTCCGGATGGATCTGTAGTTCTATTGCTCTTTCATGAACTATTCCAATAAATCCCTTCTGTGCACCAACCATTGCAGGGGCTCCATCAGTGCATATGCCGGATAGTGAACTCCATTAAACTCAAATCTCTCAAAGACTGTGACTGTTACAAATATATCTTCATTGGTAGTTGTTCCTTTTAACGGCTGAAGTGCCAATAATTTTTCTGTGATGTTGAAATCCGCATCAACTCCTCGAATGAATATTGCTAGTTGTGCTGTTTCGGAGGCATCAATGCTGTCACCCAAAGCAATTGAAAATGCTTCCAATCTAGTAATCTTCTCTTTTAAACTTTTTTTGATATCATCAGCCATAATTTCTATCTGTCGGACAACAGTACGTCTCAACAAACGAATATTCTCAAAGTCTTTTTTCTTTTCAGGACATATTATACTTCCAACATCCAGCAGACATTCTTTGATAAATTCTCCGTCACCAAATGACTTAGAATGCTTAGCGATTTTTTTGCTTACCACAAAGCTGGCTTTGACAATGCTGTGGTGCTGCATTCTTTGCTTGTTGAACATTTGCTGCTGGGTATCCAAGTTCTTCAACTTCTGTATTTCATCTTTTCGAAGTTGTCCATCAATTTTTTGGTGATCCGCATGTCTCAAAGTAAAGTATCTCTTCAAATTGTATTCTTTGTTGATGGATACAGATTCGCTGCACAGCAAACATACAGGCAAACCTTTATTCAGAATAAAATAATAATCCTCCGTCCAGTTGTCTTGAAATTGACGATTCTCTGCATCTACTTTTCTTTTCTTTTTTTTTTTTTTTTGCAATAACCCCTGACATTGTCCCAAATTTATAAGCGATATTCAGAACTGTCAAACAAAACTGTCTTCTAGACTGCAGGCACCGAACAGAACATAACATCAATGCAGGCATTGAACAAAGCACAACACTAACCCAAGTACCACCGAACTGACAGGTTGTAACATGTTCACACACGTCGCTAGTCAAAGTGAGAAAGAAACCTTGGTTGGAGAAAACATAATGTGTTTTGCGCAAGTCATATGACGTCAGCTTAATGTGAGTTAGTAGAACACACCATGTTTTCTCCCACCGTGAATCAGACAAACTTCGCTGAAATAGATTAGGGCCGAATTCGGGCTGGGGATTGCCCATATGTGGTTTAATGCATCAAGTCTTCATATATTAGTAAGAATGTTTTGTGCTTAATAAGAAGCAAATGGTATATGTTCCATGAAGCAAAATAATGTGTGGCAAACTTCTTTTTATTGGAAGTGCCTTAGGGACTGCTCAGTGAAACATTATTTGTCAG